>NC_081290.1:235649761-236274989 GCF_030435805.1 Mustela lutreola | reverse complement strand
TGTTTAACTTCTACATATTTGTGAATTGTCTATCTTCCTCCTGTTACTGATAACTAGTTTCATGCCATTGTGCTTAGAAAAGATACTTAATGTGATTTCAGTTTTCTTGTAATTTTTAAAAAGGATTTTATTTATTTATTTGACAGAGAGAGACAGGGAACACAAACAGGAGGAGTGGGAAAGGGAGAAGCAGGCTTCCCGCTGAGCAGGCAGCCAGATGTGGGCTGGATCCCAGGACCTTGGGATCATGACCTGAGCTGAAGGCAGACTCTTAATGACTGAGCCACCCAGGTGCTCCTCGATTTTCTTGTTTTTTGTTTGTTTGTTTTTAAATTTTTATTTATCTGAGAGAGATAGCATGAGCATGGGGAGGAGCAGAGAGAGAAGCAGGCTCTCCATGGAGCATGGAGCCAGACATGGGACTGGATCCCAGAACCCTGGGATCATGACCTGAGCTGAAGGCAGATGCTTAACCAACTGTGCTACCCAGGCGCCCCTCTTAAGTTTGCTAAGACTTGCATAAACAATAAATCTTGGAACACTGAAAAAATAAAATAAAATAAAATAAAAACACCTGTTTTGCGGCCTAACATATAATCTGTCCCAGAGAATGTTTCATGTGTGCTTGAGGAGAATGTGTACTCTTCTGCTGTTGGATAGAAAATTCTGTAATTTTCTAAGTTCATTCGGTCTAAAGTATAGTTGAAGTCCAATGTTTCCTGACTGGTTTTATGTCTGGATAATATATCCATAGTTAAAAGTGTGGTATATCACTTATATGCAATTATCCAGACTCATATGCATTATCCAGACTCACAGGTGCAATTTAAGAAACAAAATAAACATAGGGGTAAAAAAAGAGAGAGGCAAACGAGAAAACAAACTTTAACTATAGAGAACAGGGGCAGCTCGATGGCTCAGTGGGTTAAGCCTCTGCCTTTGGCTCAGCTTGGGTAATGGTCTCAGGATCCTGGGATTGAGCCCCACATCAGGGTCTCTGCTCAGTGGGGAGCCTGCTTCCCCCGCTCTCTCTGCCTTTCTATCTGCCTATTTGTGATCTCTCTCTTTGTCAAATAAATAAATAAAATCTTAAAAAAAAAAAAAAACTATTGAGAACAAGCTGATGGAAGTGCTGAATCACTAAATGGCCCACCTGAGCACTGTGTGTTATATGCAACCAATGAATCATTGAACATCAAAGACTAACAATACACTTACTATATGTTGGTTAAGTGAACACAATAAAAAAATCATAATAATAAAAAGGAAACAAATATCACACTGTATGTTAACTAACTGGATTTTAAATAAAAACTTAAAAAATAAAAATAAATAAAAATTGGAGTACAATAAGATAAATTTTTTCTCATAAAAAAATTTAAGGTAATAAAAATGGAACAGGTTAGAAGAAAATATATGGCAATATATGTAACTGACAAGCCTTATTCCAAATATATAAAGGAATTTTATACTTCAATAATGAAACAAAAATTTTAAGAGAAAAGAGCAAAAGTCTTAACTGCCACTCCCCTCAAGTCATCTAAATAGTGGAGAGCTTATAAAAATATATCCCATCTTCTTTGTCATCAGGAAAATGCAAATTAAAATGTAGAGTGAATAGTTTATAGTCTTGGTGGGAGTTCAATTTGGTACAACCACCTTGGAATATAGTTTATACTGTACACCAAGAGTGAACCTAAAACTACTGTATGATCCAGAAATCCCACTCCTGCATAGTAAACCAAAAGAATGTACAAATATTTGCTCCCAAAGACATATAAAAGAATGTTCATTGTACTGTTATTTATAGGAGTCCAACAAAAATGTTCTTCAAGAGTGTAATAAATTATTATGTATTCTGTATTCATAAATTGGCATTTTATTTAGGAAAGACATTGATCAAACAAATGCTTTATACAATATGGGTAATTTTAAATATAATCATGGTCTTATAAAAAAATTCTAAACAATTCATCTCAGTCTCCTGAAAATTGCAGCATATAAGTAGACATTTATTTATTTCATCTGTTTCCTCTCTTTTTCTTCCCTTTTTTCCCTTCTCCTCTCCTTTCTTCTTCTTTTGTTTCTCTTTTACCATAATTTTCTCTTATCTCAAAAATGGGCAGAAGGCACAAACAGACACTTCTCCAAAGAAGACATGCAAATGGCTAAGAGACACATGCAAAAATGTTCATCATCATTAGCCATCAGGGAAATTCAAATCAAAACCACATTGAGATTCCACCTTATACCAGTTAGAATGGCCAAAATTAACAAGAAAGGAAACAACAAGTGTTAGAGAGGATGTGTAGAAAGGGGAACCCTCTTACACTGTTGATAGGAATGCAAGATGGTACAGCCGCTTTGGAAAACAGTGTGGAGATTCCTTAAGAAATTAAATACAGAGCATCCCTATGACCTTTCAATTGCACTACTGGGTATCTACCCTAAAGATACAGACGTAGTAAAAAGAAGGGCCATCTGTAACCCAATGTTCATAGCAGCAATGGCCATGGTCGCCAAACTGTGGAAAGAGCAAAGATGGTCTTCAAGAGATGAATGGATAAAGAAGATATGGTCCATATATACAATGGAGTATTATGCCTCCATCAGAAAGGATGAGTACCCAACTTTTGATTCAACATGGATGGGACTGGAAGAGATTATGCTGAGTGAAATAAGTCAAGTAGAGAGAGTCAATTATCATATGGTTTCACTTATTTGTGGAGCATAAGGAATAACATGGAGGAAACTTGGAATAAGGAGAGGAGAGGTGAGTTGGGGGAAATCTGAGGGGAAAACAAACCATGAGACACTGTGGACTCAGAGAAACAAACTGAGAGAAGGGAGTGGGGGTTTGGGTGAGCCTGGTGGTGAGTATTAAGGAGGGCACGTATTGCATGGAGCACTGGGTGTGGTGCATAAACAATGAATTTTGGAACACTGAGAAAAAGTAAAATAAAATAAAATGTAAAAAAACTTTCTCTTATCTCTTATTTCCTTTACATGTAACCTGATATTTCCTGTTTACATGTGAACTGTATTTGTTTTCTCTATCATTATTGTAGTTCAGATATTTAACTGTCTATTGTAACGAGTTTCTTGGAGTGCTTTCTTTCCCATTGTATGTGATAGACAATTTAAACTTGCATACATACATCAATATTAATTTTATACCGGTTATTTTCTTTATGGAATTGCATATTTTTTGTTCTAGTATTCTGAGCTCTGCATTCTTTACACCACAGTTATTTATGTTTCCTCTTCAGGCATCCTTCTAATATATGGTAATTATTAATTTATAATAATTACTGATTGAAAATTTTAACATTTTCCTTACTCTTTCACCATAGATTTTAATTTTTTTCATGTCTTTACCTTCCCAATTAAGCTTTCTTTTACTCATTTATCATTGTTTGGTTCCATTCTGCTACCGTATCTCATTCTCTAATCTGTCCACCTAAGGCATTTCTGTCCTTATGATATTTTTCTCCTTTTTCATAGATTATATGAAATTTTTCTCCTTTTCATAGATTATATGAAATCACCACCACTTTTGAAACATTTTTTAGTCTTTTTAATCTAACAGTGTATAATTTAGACAACTGTGATACTTGTCATTTCCTTCTTGCTTACTAGGATATTACTATAGACACAAAAAATATTTTCTGTGACGGTGTTGCTTCTTCATTTGCCACCAACCAGAGTTGGATTTGTCTATTCTCAGTGTTTTTCAATAAACACCGATTATAAATATCTTTTTTCCTTTCTCTCCCACCTTTTTCATATGCAGACACAGAGAAGAGAATAATATACAAATTCCAACACCTATACTTTTTAGCCAAGTTTGATCACTGTCTCTCTCCTTCTGAGGGAGCATTCTTCTCTTACCATGCTGCTAGTGTACAATATACAATTCCGATAAGTTACTGAAATCAAGGTCCATCCCACCCATAACCTCACCTACAGTAATTATTAGTAAAGATTTGTGGAATAAATGTATTAATATATATATATATTTATCCCTCCCTTTTAATACCTACTTCCTGTCTAATTGTTTTCTATATATGCAATTTTTCTCATTATGTTGAAGATGGGTATATATCTTTCTCAATGTGGGGGTAAGCAGTTAAATGAGACAGAATGAATGTATAGGGAAAAATAGTTTTTCCCTATACAGACAGAAAATGTCTTTGTATGTTTTTATCTTTTTTGGATTCATCTATAGTGATATGTGTTGCACTCGTGTTGTCTCAGATTTTCATAGTGGTAGTAGATAGATTTCGTAGCAATACACTTTTTTTTTTCCTTTGGGCTGGCAGACATAGATATTTTAGTTCCCATCAAAGATTATGTTGTCATCCCAGATTCTAGACTTCCAACTTTGTCTAGCCTACCACACAGGCAATAGAGTCCCAACACTAAAGTCATTTGAGTAATTCCTAATTGCCTCTGTGATTTTCTTTTTTGTTTTTGAAATCTTTATTAATTAATTTATTTGACTTTAGTTTTACTCTCTATAATTTTGTAAGTATATTTAATTCAGCATTTCCATGTGTATGGAGTGTTGGGGGAATTATTCATTCTTGTTTATATTCAAACTCTTACACTGGCTAGAGATCCTCAAAATATCAACCTAATATCATGTAATAACAAATTAACATTTTTAGTGCAATGTAACTTCAGAAAACTCCATATTACATAGTGCTGTCTTCAAAATTCCAGTGGAAGAATGACATACTTTTCTAATTACTTTCAATGATGTACTTAAATGTTAATAAATATGTATTTCACATCTACCAGTTGTGGTATAAGGTTTGAATTGGCAATAAAATTATAAAACTCAAAAAGTTTTCATCCAGAGCTAGATTTCCTTAGTGTGCAGGGAATGGAAATCAATATACAAAGTATATTCAGGCTTGTTCAGTGTCCCTAAGGTGACGTGAATACAGGTTCTCAGTTCTCCATGTTTTGCTGCGTGGGAACAGGGCCTGGTTAGAGGAGACAGGGCCAATGTTTGTAACTGGCTTGATCATTATGTAAACTTTTTTTGGCAATCAACTTCACTTTGGAGTCAAATTATAGAAGATTTTTAGGGCATCCTAGTGGTTCAGTTGATTAAGCATCTGCCTTCAGCTCAGGTCACGATCCCAGGGTCCTGGGATCAAGCTGCGCACCGGACTCCCTGCTCAGTGGGGATTCTGCTTCTCCCTCTCTCTTTGCCTGCTGCTTCCCCTTCTTGTGCTCTCTCTTTCTCTGTCAAATAAATAAATAAATCTTTTAAAAATTATAGAATATTTTCAGCTGTGGTGACTAAGGTTGGAAAAAGAGTCTATGAAGTCACCCAAGCCTAAATGTCTATCAATTTTTCTGGTGAATTTGGTGAATTCTGTTTTTTTTTTTTTTTTTTTTTTTTTTTTTTTTACTACCACTTTACAACCATCTATAAGACTTATTCTCTGTCTACTTCAAAAACCTCCTAAAATTATCTTCAGGAAATTGATTTAAGATTTTGTGGTTTATTCCCTTGCTATCTTTCCATCTTTTATTTAGGTAGTATTGATAGAAATACATGAAAATCATTCTCTTTGATACTGAAAATTCAACATAGCTTAGATAGATATGAGATAATTTACACAACTGAAACAAGTTATACTAAATTATGCAGCAAAAGGAATAGAGGGTTAATGAAGTCACTAAAACATGAGTGAAGGGTCTTAAGAAATAAATGCTGACACTCCTTTTTATAATGGGTTTCCTGCCACAAATGGGTGAATACCAAATATGGGATCAGGAATTTTTTTTTCTCATGTGCATCCCATTTGCAATTTGTTTCATGGGAAAAGCACATTAGGAATCTAAGCAATGCAATGACTTCCAAACAGCTTTGACATACATTGATGTGAAATTCCTTTCAAGAAAAAAAAAATCCTCAAGTTTAGGAGACATTCTTTTTTTATTTAATCAATTTTTATCATTGATGAGTTTTATGAAAAAGAATTCAGTTATTATAGTAGATATTCAATGCATATTGTTTTCCGCAATGAACCCACTGATGTTAAAGTTATGCTCAAGAATCTCCTCTGAAACATTTCTTGTCTTTCCTTGATTTTGGATATTAACTCGTGAATTTATTTCATAACTAAGATATCTTTCTCTTTAAAAAATAACTTGATGACTCCTTCCCGGATCTGCTTGGTCTTGACTCCATAAACAATGGGGTTCATTGTAGGAGGCAACATCAAATAGAGATTAGCAATCAGAATATGGACGTGGTGGGGAATGTTTTGTCCCCCAAAACGATGAGTAAAAATGGTGAACAGGGCTGGAACATAGGTGATGACAATAGCACATATGTGGGATGTACAGGTGCCGAAGGCTTTCTGGCGAGCATCCGCAGAGGACAAACTCACCACTGCTCGCAAGATCATAGTGTAAGACACAGAAATACAAAACATATCAAAGCCCCCAATCAAGAGGGCTGCCAAGAGACCATAGATAGCGTTGACCTTGAAGTTGCCACAGGACACCTTGGCCACGGACATGTGGTCACAGTAGGTGTGGGGAATGAAGTTTCCCCGGCAGTAGGGCAGACGCTTGGTGAGGAAAGTGAATGGGAGGATGAGCAGCACACCCCTCAGGAAGGTGGCAAGACCAGCCTTGGCGATGACAGGGTTGGTGAGGATGGTGGAATAACGTAAGGGGTAGCAGATGGCGACATAGCGGTCCAGGGCCATGAGCATGAGCACCCCAGACTCCATCCCAGTCAGCGTGTGGACAAAAAACATCTGAGCCAGGCAGGCGTTGAAGTCAATCTCCTTGAGGTTGAACCAGAATATGCACAGCATGTTGGGTACAGTGGTGGTGCACAGGGTGACGTCCGTGAAGGAGAGCAGGGCCAGGAAGTAGTACATGGGCCGGTGCAGGGCCTCCTCATGGCTGATGAGGTAGATGAGCCCACAGTTCCCCAGGACAGCGATGATGTACATGAAGCAGAAGGGCAGGGCGATCCAGGTGTGTGCAGCTTCCAGGCCAGGGACACCATTCAAGATAAAGAATCCTGGGGTCAGGCTGGAGCTGTTTCCCCCCCACATAGTGGCTCATAGGAATTCTGCATTTTACATCCTTTGTTAGCAATTGCTTTCTACATAGGGGAAAAGTGGGGTTAGAAACCAGACAAGAGAGAGTGGTTTGGATAATAATACCCACAAATGTCACTAACCTTGCATTGATAAGACAGTATTTTTCCTCCCACTCTAGCAAGAGAGTCTTTGAACTATTGTACTAAAAACTATTGTATCTAAAAATAATTAAACAGTACTATTTGATGTCTCTTGTCCATTTGGATTGTCTAAATAACTATCCTCACTTTCTAAACCTCTCCTCAGCACACCTCTTCTATTCTATCACATTCTGATAAAAAGTAGTGAACTGAGCTGTAATTATCTCTTCCTCCCAAAAAGCCACTTCTATTTCTCCTCTTGGATTCTTCATGAGTTATCACTAAAATCATGTTTGTATATTTAGAGGATCACCTTGATCTGACTCATCCTTATTAGTAGGAATTTTGTTCTGCCTTGAAGATAATGAAGAAAACTATAATGCATGTAAAATTTGCCAGTAATATTCATATAACTTGCTTAAGATGATACATTGTAGATGCTCAATAAAATATATATGAATAAATGAATGTTTGAATTAGTAAGGACTTAATATCTGACATCAGTATCATGCTTTTTTACACTATGAAATTTTAAAGGAATATTTTGAGAAGAAAAAAGTACTTATACTTCTAAAATATTGGCAAGTTTTATGGAATTTCATTAAAAATGTTATTAAAGGGGTGAATTCAATCAGAAATAGCATCTTTTCCATTTGCCCTTCTGCTTTTGCACTTTTTCTTTAGTAGTTTCCTATCCATTTTCAATATAAGATTTGCATTTAAGAAGCCCTTGAAGTTCTAAGATCACTAATTGTTTATAATGTTTTAATTTAAATAGTATTTCTTTTGTAATAACTGGACAGGTTATCAGTACAAAAGATAATACTATATTTTTGGATTGCAATTTCTTGTAAACATAACAGAAAGAACTGAATGATGGTTGAAGGAATTTACAGATTCAGGGATGTTTGAGAAAGCTTGAAGTCACCAAACAGTTAAAAATTTTTTTTAATCATCTGAGGAAAATAAAATGGCCCTTAAGGTCTGGATGGGCACCTTTACATGCAGCAATGCCAATGTCAAACATTCCCACCACCTGGTAGAACTACAGAGATACCTGCAGTGTGACAACACGTATTACATAGCTGTGAAGATGCCAGACATAGATTCCCGTCACCTAAATAATCTGGAAACCATTGTTGTGTCCTCCCTCTGCCCAGGGTACATAGAAGTCATCATGGAAAGATGATACAAAGGAATACAAGTTACATAGGTTCACGGTCTCTGGTTCCTAAGGCGATTGTCTTATGAGAGAGTTCTCTCAGACATCTCCAGAAATGTCCCCACATGAAGGAGCCATCATTTCATAGTCCTAGACCAAAAAAATGTAAAGATTACAGTCTCTGATGTCTGCCATCTTTTATGTGAATACCACATTGAAATGAATGGGTGACTGGAAAATGAGACTAAGTCCACCCAGGAAGATAGAGACCCATTACCTCTGCAGAAGTGAAAGGGAAAAACAAAGTCATTGCCTCTTGCAAATATAGCCCTTTTTAAAACCATCTGCATATTCTAGGCTATTGTATTCTTAGCCATCAATATTCTTACTTTCCTTAAAATAGCTATTTTTGAGAACTCCCCAAACTCACCTCAGTGTTTAGCACAATTCTATTCATGGCTGAGAATACTTAGGAGTTCTTCAAAATCTGGGATGGCATCTTCTTACATAGGATTTTCAGTTTCCCTGGAGAATCTCCAGCAGGATGTCCCAGGCGGACTGAGTCTCCAGAATTATATGTCTCAGAGGAATTCTCATGGAAAGAGAATAAACTTTCAGCCTGGTGGTAGCAGATCTATATTTAGAAACTTTTGAGTAGAAAAGGAAAGAACAAAAACAAATATTAAGGCTAGTGACCACCAACCCTGGTGGAGATTAACATCATGTCAATTTTTTTTCTCTCATTACAAAAGAAATAATATCCTTAATGTGGAAAATCTGAAAACCGCAAAAAAAAAAAAAAAACATGAAAAAGTTGAAAAATCACTTGTAAATCCAATACAGAGAAATAACCATTCTCAAAATATCTTCTGTACTTCATTTACTCATTTCGTAATTATTTTGTTTAATATTCTGGTTTTGTATAAATTTCAGAGTATATGGAGTTTTAAATACTTTTTTTCTTCTTTTCCCAATATTATTTTGTTAACATTTTCTTATGTCATTCTGTATACCTTGAAATCAAAATTTTCAATAGCTAAACTTCTTTCACCCAATAGCTATACCAAATTTAATTAAGTACTTCACTACTCTTGAATATTTAAATTATTTCCTCATTTTTTCTATCAAAAATAATTCTTCTATGGATATTGTAATCCATTCTGCATTACTGATTTTTCCCTCATACAAGAATAAGATATAAGGGGGTCCTAAGTAGCTTAGTTGGTAGTATCTGACTTCAGCCGAGGTCATGATCCCAGGGTCCTGGAATTGAGCCCCACATCAGGCTCTCTGCTGGGTGGAGGGTCTGCTTCTCTCTCTGTCCCTTGCCCCACTCTTGTTTTTTCTCTCTCTCTCACTCTTTCAAATAAATAAATAAAATCTTTTTCATTTATATTTTATTTATTTGTCAGAGAGAGAGTGAGCATGCACAAGCAGGCAGAGTGTCAGGCAGAGGCAGAGAGAGAAGCAGGCTCCCCGCTGAGCAAGGAACCTGATGTGGGACTCGATCCCAGGACCCTGGGATCATGACCTGAGACAAAGGCAGTGGTTTAACAAACAGAGCCACTCAGGTGTCCCAATAAAATCTTTTTTTTTAAAGAAAAGAAGAAATAGAACTGTTAAGTTTGTGGGATCAAAGGCATGGATAATTTTATTTATATTTATAAGTGTTGGAAAAAATCATCTCCATAAAATTGTGTTGCTTTTCATTTCCATACAGCATTGGGGGTATTGGTTATTATATGTTCTCTTTTCCCCAACTGGACTGGTAAGAATACATCTCTTTGGTATTTTAACTTCAATTAAAATTACCTTCATTTGTAGTGGTTATGAACTTTTTTTCAAGCGTTTTTTTTCAAGTGGTTCAAACGGTTTTATCAGGTGTTTTCTTCATATTTTGATTATTCATTCACCTCCTTATTCATTTTTTTCTTAGAGTTTTTATCTTATACTACTTTGAGAAAGAGTGACAGAGAGAGATGCAGAGAGAGAATGAGCAGGAGGGAGGGGCAAGAGGAGAAGGAGAGAGGGAATCCTAAGCAGACTCCATGCTGAGCATGGAGCCAGCTCGGCTTGATCTCCTGATCCTAAGATCACGCCTGGAGCCAAAACTAAGAGTTTGACACTCAACATACTGAGCCACCCAGGTGCATATCCTCCTTTCCATTTTTAGTGGAGGTGTTAGTCTGTATTTTATTGCTTTCTAGGCACCTTCAATACTAAATATAAGCCCATTTGTTGTCATAGTTTGCAAACATTTTTCCAAGAAACCATTTGGCCTTAAATTTTATTTTATGATTGACAGAAATTGAATTGCTTTCCCTTTCCTTTCTTTTATTGAGGAAAAAATCTTTCCATATTTCAACCCTTCCATGGAAAATGACATACTGAAGAAAACAAAGTTACACTACTCCATACACTCACGTCTCACCTAAAGCCTCAACTAAATGCAATTAGAGCTTAAATTCTGGTGTAAATATTTCCAGAAGTTTTTTTTTTTTAATATTAAGCATTTCATAAAATTTTAATGCATGAACTGTGGTGTTGATGTTGTTTTGTTTAGCTTTTTGCTTTAGCGATATTTCTAGATAAGAGTACCAGAGACCTCCCCCTTATCTGTAGTTTTGCTATCTGTTATTTTAGCTACTTGTCAACTGTGATCGAGGCAGATGACCCTCAGAAGATCAGTAGTAGCCAAACAATGTATCACTGTGTATTTTATCATCTCATATAATCACAAGAAGGGTAAGTATAGTAAAATAAGACATTTTGAGAGAGAGACCAGATTCACATAACTTTTATTACTGTAGATTGTTATAATTGTTCTCCATAATTATTATTGTTGTTAATGTCTTACTGTGCTTAATTTATAAGTTAAACTTTATCATCAGTATGCATGTATGGGAAAAAACATAGTATATATAGAGTTTGGTACTATCTATGGTTTCAGGCATCCACTGGGGCTCTTCAAACATATTTCCCTGTGGATAAGTGGGGACAACTGTCAGAGACTCTCAAATTCACTACTTGGGAAGACTTTAAATTACATAAAAATATGGTTTTGTAAAAAAAAAAAAATGGAATACACAGAAAATTATTTTGATATAATTTAAATAAATGCAACTATATATATTCCAAAATTACAAATGGATCTCAGTATAAATTTTCTCCTTTTAGATTTGAAATTTAGGGAAATAAGAATTGATATGAATTTTAGTTAAACGTAGAGCAGGGTTCTTAACTTGATCCCCAAATTGGTTATACTAAACTGCATCAGATCTTCTAGGGGACTTTTTAAAAAGGAAGATAATAGGGTGTCCTACAATCTATCACTTTTGCTCATAAACATTTACACTGAGTTTAGGAATCAACAGAGCTGAGCATTCTTAATAAAGTAATTTTTTATTTCCATTTTTTAGGAATTTCATTTTTATATTTAATTACATATATCAGAAGTATAAGATATGAAGCCAACATTTAACTTACATCTATTACCAATATTTTTAATATATTTCCTATTTGCTTAGCCATTCTTGTTAATAGTTTATTTTGAAAAAAAAATTGCCTCAACTTTCTGTGTCACAGAAAAAATTGTTATTCCAAAATGGAAAGGCTATGTCATTCATCTGTTTAGGACTTTTGTTCTCTCTTGTTTTTAACCCTGGAGTCTAAAAATGACTCTATGAAGTCGCTTGACTTCATAGATATATGATTTGTGTGTGTGTGTGTGTGTGTGTGAAAGAAAGCAAAAGCAATAACCAAACAGAAAGGTAATGCATCAGGTTCTCTGCTCGGCAGGGAGTCTGCTTCCCTTCCTCTCTCTGCCTGCCTCTCTGCCTACTTGTGATCTATCTGTCAAATAAATAAATAAAATCTTTAAAAATATATTAAATTCAAAGTTCTCATGTATGCTCATACATGCCACAAAATAATTAAGCTAATTTTGTGCAGTCTTGTTCATTTTTTATAAAACTGCTTTGAAAATAGTTTTAAGTTATTTTGAAATACAAGCTATGTCTGGTATTCATTTTAAAGAAAAGTAAATTTGTTGTTCATTGGTACTGTGAGACAGAACTTGAGGAATACTAATAGGAATATTAATATCTCCTACTTTGAAAAGGAGTTTGATTTAACTAAATTATAATCTAATTGTGAGTATTTTATACCTGATACCTTGGTTCTAGAGCTAATCAAATTGTGTGAGTTTGATGTGGGAGGGCTGGGCCTTTCCACCAAGCCCATTGAGCTCTGCTCCCAACTTGGTCTCTAGGGCAGGAGAAAGAATGTGAACTGAAGTGTCTTCCACCATCTTTTTTTTGAGTCTTTTCCTTTCCTCATTTTTAGTCCTCTTCTTTCTCTCTCTCCTATGAATACTAAATAGAATTTCCTTCTATCAAGTCTACCTTATAACTAAAAAAACCCCTCCATTATTCTACCTGCTTGTTCTCATTCAGTTGTGTCTTAGTTTTCAGAGTTATGTTGTTATTTCCATGAAACCCATTTTTGAGTTTATAATGGTGAAGATGACATAAAATTAATTGGGAATTGTTACTGAAGTGCCTTAAATAAATGTTGTTTATTAGATTTTATTTCTTCATATTTTTAAATTTATATTTCTGGTTTTAATTTGTTGCTATTGCTGGAGTTGCCCCCCTGCACCCTCCTCCCCATAGCATAGTCCTATCAACATGATTGTATTTACATTTTAGTCTTAGTGTTTTCAGATTCATCCAATCTTGCTGTCTGTGTATCATATTCCTCTTCTATAAAATGTGGATAATCATAGCTATTCCATAGCTCTGACTTAGAAGTTCAATGTTTTACTCTATATGAATCATTATACCTGACACTATATATATAACTATAAACATTAAAAAGTATATATAAATATATATATTTTAAAATATACATATTTAAATATATATGTATATTTAAATGGAAGTTTAGGAAAAGCAATTTTGTGATCTTTTTGCTAGTATTTTATTGCTAGTATTTATTGCTTAAAGAAAATTTCTTAACTGGGGCATCTGGGTGCCTTCAACTCAGGTCATGATCCCAGGGTCCTGGGATCAAGCCCCGCATCAGGCTCCCTGCTCAGCATGGAGTCTGCTTCTCCCTTTCCCACTCCTATTCCTCATCTCTCGCTGTCTCTCTCTCTCTGTGTCAAATAAATAAATAAAATCTTTTAAAAAATTTTTTAAAGGAGGGGGGGGAGTCAAGATGGCGGAGACATAGCAGGCTGAGACTACTTCAGCTAGCCGGAGATCAGCTAGATAGCTTATCTAAAGATTGCAAACACCTGATAATCCATCAGCAGATCGAAGAGGAGAAGAACAGAAATTCTGGAAACAGAAAAACAACCACTTTCTGAAAGGTAGGACCGGCGGAGAAGTGAATCCAAAGCGACAGGAAGATAGACCCCGGGGGGAGGGGCCGGTTCCCGGCAAGCGGCGGAGCAACGGCCCACAAAATCAGGATTTTAAAAGTCTGTTCCGCTGAGGGACATCGCTCCAGAGGCTAAACCGGGGCGAAGCCCACGTGGGGTCAGCGTGGCTTCAGGTCCCGCAGGCTCACAGAAGGATCGGGGGTGTCTGAGTGTCACAGAGCTTGCGGGTATTGGAATGGGGAAGCCGGCTACAGAGACAGAGCCGACAGTAAGCTCACAGCTCGGTGTTACCTTGAACCGGTCGCAGGCTCGGTGAGCTCGGAGCGCGGCCGGAGGTCAGGCAGACGGGAATAACTGGGCGCTGTTCTCTGAGGGCGCACTGAGGAGTGCAGCCCTGGGCTCTCGGCTCCTCCGGGCTGGAGACCAGGAGGCCGCCATTTGTATTCCTGTCCTCCAGAACTCTACTGAAAGCGAAAGCGCTCAGGGAACAAAAGCTCCTGAAAGCAAACCCAAGCAGATTACTCAGCCCGGCCCCTGATAAGGGCAGTGCAATTCCGCCTGGGGCAACGACACTTGAGAATCACTACAACAGGCCCCTCCCCCAGAAGATCAAAAGAAATCCAGCTGAGACCAAGTTCACCTACCAAGGAGTGTGGTTTCAATACCAAGGAGAGCAGCAGAATTCCAGAGGAGGAGAAAGCAAAGCATGGAACTCATGGCTTTTTCCCTGTGATTTTTTTTAGTCTTGCAGTTAAAGTAATTTTTTTCTTTTTCATTTTTTGTTTTTTTTCTCGCCTTCTGGTTCAATTTTTTTTTAACTTTTACCTTTTTCTTTTTTAACGTTTTTTAACTAGTTTATCTAATATATATATTTTTTCTTTTTTATATTTTCTTATTTGTTTTCTTTTTTTTAATACTTTTCTTTTCTTTTTTTTTTTTTCTTTCTTCCTTTTTGAACCTCTTTTTATCCCCTTTCTCCGCCCTCACGATTTGGGATCTCTTCTAATTTGGTTAAAGCATATTTTCCTGGGGTTGTTGCCACCCTTTTAGTATTTTACTTGCTCCTTCATATACTCTTATCTGGACAAAATGACAAGACGGAAAAACTCAACACAAAAAAAAGAACAAGAGGCAGTACCGAAGACTAGGGACCTAATCAATACATACATTGGTGATATGTGAGATCTAGAGTTCAGAATGGCAATTCTCAAGGTTCTAGCCAGGCTCGAAAAAGGCATGGAAGATATTAGAGAAACCCTCTTGAGAGATATAAAAGCCCTTTCTGGAGAAATAAAAGAACTAAAATCTAACCACGTTGAAATAAAAAAAGCTATTAATGAGGTGCAATCAAAAATGGAGGCTCTCACTGCTAGGATAAATGAGGCAGAAGAAAGAATTAGTGATATAGAAGACCAAATGACAGAGAATAAAGAAGCTGAGCAAAAGAGGGACAAACAGCTACTGGACCACGAGGGGAGAATTCAAGAGATAAGTGACACCATAAGATGAAACAACATTAGAATACTTGGGATTCCAGAAGAAGAAGAAAGAGAGAGGGAAGCAGGAGGTATACTGGAGAGAATTATTGGGGAGAATTTCCCCATTATGGCAAATTTCAGGAGGTTCAGAGAACACCCCTCAAAATCAATAAGAATAGGCCCACACCCCATCACCTAATAGTAAAATTTACAAGTCTCAGTGACAAAGAGAAAATGCTGAAAGCAGCCCGGAAAAAGAAGTCTGTAACATACAATGGTAAAAATATTAGATTGGCAGCTGACTTATCCACAGAGACCTGGCAGGCCAGAAAGAGCTGGCATGATATTTTCAGAGCACTAAACGAGAAAAACATGCAGCCAAGAATACTATATCCAGCTAGGCTATCATTGAAAATAGACGGAGAGATTAAAAGCTTCCAGGACAAACAAAAACTGAAATAATTTGCAAACACCAAACCAGCTCTACAGGAAATATTGAAAGGGGTCCTCTAAGCAAAGAGAGAGCCTACAAGTGGTAGATCAGAAAGGAACAGAGACCATATACAGTAACAGTCACCTTACAGGCAATACAATGGCACTAAATTCATATCTCTCAATAGTTACCCTGAATGTGAATGGGCTAAATGCCCCTGTCAAAAGACACAGGGTATCAGAATGGATAAAAAAACAAAACCCATCTATATGTTGCCTCCAAGAAACTCATTTTAAGCCCGACGACACCTCCAGATTTAAAGTGAGGGGGTGGAAAAGAATTTACCATGCTAATGGACATCAGAAGAAAGCAGGAGTGGCAATCCTTATATCAGATCAATTAGATTTTAAGCCAAAGACTATAATAAGAGATGAGGAAGGACACTATATCATACTCAAAAGGTCTGTCCAACAAGAAGATTTAACAATTTTAAATATCTATGCCCCCAAAGTGGGAGCAGCCAACTATATAAACCAATTAATAACAAAAACAAAGAAACACATCAACAATAATACAATACTAGTAGGGGACTTTAACACTACCCTCACTGAAATGGACAGATCATCCAAGCAAAAGATCAGCAAGGAAATAAAGGCCTTACATGACACACTGGACCAGATGGACATCACAGATATATTCAGAACATTTCATCCCAAAGCAACAGAATACACATTCTTCTCTAGTGCACATGGAACATTCTCCAGAATAGATCACATCTTCGGTCCTAAATCTGGACTCAACCGGTATCAAAAGATTGGGATCATTCTATGCATATTTTCAAACCACAATGCTCTAAAGCTAGAACTCAACCACAACAGGAAGTTTGGAAAGAACCCAAATACATGGAGACTAAACAGCATCCTTCTAAGGAATGAATGGGTCAACCAGGAAATTAAAGAAGAATTGAAAAAAATCATGGAAACAAATGATAATGAAAATGCAACGGTTCAAAATCTGTGGGACACAACAAAGGCAGTCCTGAGAGGAAAATATATAGCGGTACAAACCTTTCTCAAGAATCAAGAAAGGTCTCAGGTACACAAACTAACCCTACACCTAAAGGAGCTGGAGAAAGAACAAGAAAGAAACCCTAAGCCCAGCAGGAGAAGAGAAATCATAAAGATCAGAGCAGAAATCAATGAAATAGAAACCAAAAAAACAATAGAACAAATCAATGAAAGTAGGAGCTGGTTCTTTGAAAGAATTAATAAAATTGATAAACCCCTGGCCCAACTTATCAAAAAGAAAAGAGATAGGACCCAAATAAATAAAATCATGAATCAAAGAGGAGAGATCACAACTAACACCAAAGAAATACAAACTATTATAAGAACATACTATGAGCAACTCTACGCCAACAAATTTGACAATCTGGAAGAAATGGATGCATTCCTTGAAACATATAAACTACCACAACTGAACCAGGAAGAAATAGAAAGCCTGAACAGACCCATAACCAGTAAGGAGATTGAAACAGTCATTAAAAATCTCCAAACAAACAAAAGCCCAGGGCCAGACGGCTTCCCGGGGTAATTCTACCAAACATTTAAAGAAGAACTAATTCCTATTCTCCTGAAACTGTTCCAAAAAATAGAAATGGAAGGAAAACTTCCAAACTCATTTTATGAGGCCAGCATCACCTTGATCCCAAAACCAGACTAGGATCCCATCAAAAAAGAGAGCTATAGACCAATATCCTTGATGAACACAGATGCAAAAATACTCAACAAAATACTAGCCAATAGGATTCAACAGTACATTAAAAGGATTATTCACCACGACCAAGTGGGATTTATTCCAAGGCTGCAAGGTTGGTTCAACATCCACAAATCAGTCAATGTGATACATCACATCAATAAAAGAAAGAACAAGAACCATATGATACTCTCAATAGATGCTGAAAAAGCATTTGACAAAGTACAGCATCCCTTCCTGATCAAAACTCTTCAAAGTGCAGGGATAGAGGGCACATACCTCAATATCATCAAAGTGATCTATGAAAAACCCACCGCAAATATCATTCTCAATGGAGAAAAACTGAAAGCTTTTCTGCTAAGGTCAGGAACACGGCAGCGATGTCCATTATCATCAGTGCTATTCAACATAGTACTAGAGGTCCTAGCCTCAGCAATCAGACAACAAAAGGAAATTAAAGGCATCCAAATTGGAAAAGAAGAAGTCAAATTATCACTCTTTGCAGATGATATGATACTATATGTGGAAAATCCAAAAGACTCCACTCCAAAACTGCTAGAACTTATACAGGAATTCAATAAAGTGTCAGGATATAAAATCAATGCACAGAAATCAGTTGCATTTCTCTACACCAACAGCAAGACGGAAGAAAGGGAAATTAAGGAGTCAATCCCATTTACAATTGCACCCAAAACCATAATATACCTAGGAATAAACCTAACCAAAGAGACACAGAATCTATACTCAGAAAACTATAAAGTACTCATGAAAGAAATTGAGGAAGACACAAAGAAATGGAAAAATGTTCCATGCTCCTGGATTGGAAGAATAAATATTGTGAAAATGTCTATGCAATCTACACATTTAATGCAATTCTTATCAAAGTACCATCCATCTTTTTCAAAGAAATGGAATAAATAATTCTAAAATTTATATGGAACCAGAAAAGACCTCGAATAGCCAAAGAAATATTGAAAAAGAAAGCCAACGTTGGTGGCATCAGAATTCCGGACTTCAAGCTCTATTACAAAGCTGTCATCATCAAGACAGCATGGTACTGACACTAAAACAGACACATAGATCAATGGAACAGAATAGAGAGCCCAGAAATAGACCCTCAACTCTATGGCCAACTAATCTTCGACAAAGCAGGAAAGAATGTCCAATGGAAAAAAGACAGCCTCTTCAATAATGGTGTTGGGAAAATTGGACAGCCACATGCAGAAAAATGAAATTGGACCATTTTCTTACACCACACACAAAAATCGACTCAAAATGGATGAAGGACCTCAATGTGCGAAAGGAATCCATCAAAATCCTTGAGGAGAACACAGGCAGCAACCTCTTCGACCTCAGCCGCAGCAACACCTTCCTAGGAACAATGCCAAAGGCAAGGGAAGCAAGGGCAAAAATGAACTATTGGTATTTCATCAAGATCAAAAGCTTTTGCACAGCAAAGGAAACAGTTAACAAATATAAAGACAACTGACAGAATAGGAGAAGATATTTGCAAACTACATATCAGATAATGGACTAATGTCCAGAATCTATAAAGAACTTAGCAAACTCAACACCCAAAGAACAAATAATCCAATCAAGAAATGGGCAGAGGACATGAACAGACATTTCTGCTAAGCAGACATCCAGATGGCCAACACACACATGAAAAAGTGCTCCATATCACTCGGCATCAGGGAAATACAAATCAAAACCACAATGAGATATCACCTCACACCAGTCAGAATGGCTTAAATCAACAAGTCAGGAAATGACAGATGCTGGCGAGGATGCGGAGAAAGGGGAACCCTGCTACACTATTGGTGGGAATGCAAGCTGGTGCAACCACTCTGGAAAACAGCATGGAGGTTCCTCAAAATGTTGAAAATAGAACTGCCCTATGACCCAGCAATTGCACTATTGGGTATTTACCCTAAAGATACAAACGTAGTGATCCAAAGGGGCACATGCACCCAAATGTTTATAGCAGCAATGTCCACAATAGACAATCTATGGAAAGAACCTAGATGTCCATCAAGAGATGAATGGATCAAGAAGATGTGGTATATATACACAATGGAATACTATGCAGCCATCAAAAGAAATGAAATCTTGCCATTTGCGACAACATGGTTGGAACTAGAGCGTATCATGCTTAGCGAAATAAGTCAAGCAGAGAAAGACAACTACCATATGATCTCCCTGATATGAGCAAGTGGTGATGCAACATGGGGGCTTAAGTGGGTAGAAGAAGAATCAATGAAACAAGATGGGATTGGGAGGGAGACAAACCATAAGTGACTCTTAATCTCACAAAACAAACTGAGGGTTGCTGGGGGGAGGGGGTTTGGGAGAAGGGGGTGGGATTATGGACTTTGGGGAGGGTATGTGCTTTGGTGAGTGCTGTGAAGTGTGTAAACCTGGTGATTCACAGACCTGTACCCCTGGGGATCAAAATATATGTTTATAAAAAATAAAAAATTAAAAAAAATTTTTTTTAAAGAAAATTTCTTAATTAAGTAAAATTTACAAAATCCAAAAACATGATTCAAAGACATAGAAATTTTGCTGATTATAAGTTCATAATTTACATCATATAGAGGTAATTTACATCATATAGAGGCATTAAAAACAGATTTTTATTCTTTTATTCTTAATGTGTAATTATATTGCAAAAATATATGATGTGATTTGTACATTTTATAATGATTTCACTATATACGTAATACTGAAATATAGTTATCATATTAGCAGGTAATAAGAATATAATCTTAATATAGTTAAGATTTCCCCCTAACTATCTACTTGTATCCATTTCCTGGTCATATTCTATTACTCCAATTACCTCTTGTGATATGCTCTTATTATTTTTCACTTTTCATTCAGTCTTCCTATTTCTGAATACCACATTTATCATTCTACTCTGTTAATTTTTTCACTGTTATTTCTTTTTTTTTCCTCTGTTATTTCCAGAACTCTAAATAAAGTACTCCTTTCTTCACTGTCCCTGGTCACTTAACTACCCCTGTATTAAAGTCAAGTAAAGGGGCGCCTGGGTGGCTCAGTGGGTTAAGCCGCTGCCTTCGGCTCAGGTCATGATCTCGGGGTGCTGGGATCGAGTCCCGCATCGGGCTCTCTGCTCAGCAGGGAGCCTGCTTCCCTTCCTCTCTCTCTGCCTGCCTCTCTGCCTACTTGTGATCTCTCTCTGTCAAATAAATAAATAAAATCTTTAAAAAAAAAAAAAAAAAAAGTCAAGTAAAGCAGTAAAGCCCAGACATCTTGATTGGAAAATTACATAGATTTTCTTTAAGTCTCCTTTCCTCTACTCATAAAACCTTTACTCAAATACCCATCAAATGTGTCCACTGTGTTTCTCAAAATTCTGCTTGATATCAACTCTAAGGGATGTTTCTCAGATTATAATGAACGTCAGTGATCATGTCTATTCCAGGTTAATTTGTATGTACATGACTACATGGATAAGAATCCAAATAATTACACAGGAAGAAATGAGCAGACAAGGAGAATTATTTTTTCCCAAGTTTCAAATAAATATGGAATAAAAAAGATGACAGAACTCATGGAATTCAGCACAAACCTTCTGGGGAAGGGTTTCTGACTTCCCTACAACACTTGAGACAGTTTACATAGGTGTCTTCCCCAATCTTCAGGAGTCTTTCAGCTATTTGACCTGCTTTGCTCTTTTTTATATACTCCCTCAGAGTGCCCTAGATGAAAGAGCATTAATCATTAAGAGTTCACTTCAAATTCTAGACTCCTGTTCTATGAATTCATTCTACCAGGTCTGTCCAAAATTAAACTGTGTGGAAAACACAATTGTTTCCTGTCTATTTTTTTTCTATCAAATTAGAGGTCTCAGGTTAAAATTTCTTTTGTGATTGTTTCATAAATATTATAACAGAATATTGACAGGTATTTTTTCCTGATGTTCATGGTTATGAATTTTGCATCTATTCTTTTCCCCTATAAGTTCTTTCTCTACCTTTATGCTACATGCAGAATCATATACTATAAACTTAGCTCACACTCAAAATATCTTTCTTGCTAAAAACAATTTGATCACTCCTTCACAAATCTGCTTGGTCTTTACTCTGTAGACAATTGGATTCAGGGTAGGAGGCATTAACAGGTAAAGATTGGCTATAAAAATGTGAACATGGTGAGGTATGGTGTGTCCCCAAAATGATGAGTAAAGTCGAAGAAGGTTGGGACTAGGTAATGACAATATTACATATGAGAGATGTACAGGTGCTGAAGGATTTGCGGTGAGCATCTGAAGATGACAGACTCACTGTAGGACCGATAATCATGGTGTAAGACATGAAAATACAAAACATATCAAATCCTCCAATCAATATGGAAGCTTTGAGACCATAGATGGCATTAATCTTGATGTTGTCACAGGGCAGTTTGGCCACAGACGTAGGTCACAGTAGGTGGGGTGGAAGAGGTTGCTCCTGCAGTAGGGAAGGTACTTGACCAGGAAAGTGAATGGGATCATGAGCAACACACTTTGACTGAAGGCAGCAAACCCAAACTTGATAATTACTGTGTTGGTGAGGATGCTAGAATAGCAAAGAGGGTAGCAAATGGCCACATAGTGATCCAGGGCCATAAGCATGAGCACGCCAGACTCCATACCTGTCAACATGTGGATGAAAAACTTCTTCATGAGGCAGGCATTAAAGTCAATCTCTTTAAGATTGAACCAAAAGATACATAATATATTAGGGACAAATGAAGTGAACGCACTAATATCTGTAAGAGACCACAAATCTAGAAAGTAGTACATAGGCTGATGCAGGGCCTCATCATAGCTGATGAGGTAGATGAGTCCACAGTTCCCCAGGACAGCGATGATGTTTATGAGACAGAAGGGCAGGGAGATCCAGATGTGTAAGTCTTCTAGTTCAGGAATCCCATCAAGAATGAAGTATCTTGCGGGGCACCTGGGTGGCTCAGTGGGTTAAGCCGCTGCCTTCGGCTCAGGTCATGATCTCAGAGTCCTGGGATCGAGTCCCGCATCGGGCTCTCCGCTCAGCGGAGAGCCTGCTTCCCTCTCTCTCTCTGCCTGCCTCTCCATCTACTTGTGATTTCTCTCTGTCAAATAAATAAATAAAATCTTTAAAAAAAAAAAAAAAAAAAAAAAAGAATGAAGTATCTTGGTGTCAGGCAGGAGATGTTGGCTTCATGCATGATGGTCAATTACAAAGCATGTTACTTTTATATCAGTAAAGACATCCTACAAAAGAAGATGGTAGTGAGGTTGGTTTCAGTCAGAGACAAAAGATGAACAAGTATTTTGCATGATCTAAACAATAAATTTAGGAAAAAAATAATCTTTTTGTACCCACGCATTGTTATTCTATCCTACTGAGTAGTCCTGGGACTCTTATTGAAGGACAAGAATGCTAACATAGTGCAAACATTATAACAGATACCTGATCTCTTTTGGTTTTATACTGTATACTCTGTCTATGTGTATGTGTTCATATTCTCAGGTGATAGTTTGATGGGCTAAAAATTACATAATAATTTACAACTTACAAATCTTGGCCATGTTCATTTTGTATTATATTTCTAATTGTCTTTTGCTGGTAAGCATGAAAGATTTTAGTACTTACATTTAACTAATGACATTGTCAAGCTCTGTGCAGTGCTCAACAGTTTTTCTTGATTCTCTCAAATTTCTATGTAGATAAGCATATTATGTCAATAATCACAATTATTTTAATTTCTTTGGTCTATTATTTTTAGCCCCAAATAACTATGAAAATCATATTATATAGGTTGAAAGCTTTCTTAATTATTATTTTTTTAAATGTAATCTCTGTACCCAGCGTGGGGCTTAAATAATTAGCTTTCTAACTTTCTTCTATGTTCTGGGACATGGATTTAACCTGAAAGCACTTTGATTAAAATCATGACTCCAGAGTATCTTTCCCTAATTTATTCTGAGAAAATTAATATTTATCTTATATTTTTAAAAGTCCTTCCTTAGTTATTGTTTGCAGTTTGAATTATTCATTTTCACACAGCATTGCATTGTCTATTTTATTGCATTTTCAAAAATTATTTTATATATGTTTTTGTTATATTTTAATCTCCCCAATATGTCTTTTCCAAAATTCCAATTTTGATTGCGTTTATTTTCTCTCTCCATTGTGTGTGACTGTGTGTGCATGTGTGCTGTATGTGTGTATGTGAGAGAGAGAGAGAGAAAATTTAGCCTAAGATTTTTCTATATAAGTGGTTAGTTAGTTTGTTTTTATATATGACTTTTAATAAGTGGAAGATATTTCAAATGATGCTATATGAACAATTTCAACATATAAAAAAGATAAAAGCATTTTTTTCTAAGAAACAGGAAAAGATTAGAACTGACAGTTTGTTAAAGCAATTTGCTCAACTGCAAATTGAGTGAGCCGCAGAAACATTAAGTAAACCATGGAAATTTTCACCACAACTCGGGCAATAATAAGCAAGATATATATATATAGTACTATCATAATTATTATTAGTATTACCTTATTTTGTTTTACAAAATAAATGAGGCAAAACAATGTCTAGCCATCCCTTAAACCTCTAATATCCTTACATCACACTGAGAGCAAAAGCCAGCATCTCTATATTTGTTTACAACATCCTGTATAATTAGAACTCTTTTGAATCTCTAAGTGGTCTCCCACTGCTCTAACTCTGATCCTCTCAGTCTATCCATCCATACTGGAGATTTCCCAAACTCAGCAATCATGAACGCAGTTCAGGCATTTCCACTTGCCACTTTCACTACCTGCTTTGTTGTTCCCCAGATAATATCATGGTGCATACATTCAACAGTTTCAGGTCTGCATTCAGTGTCAGACCCTTAGCTTAATTCAAAATTGCAAGCCCCAAACCTCTGCCAAGCTCAGCATAAAATCCTGCTTTCCAGATTTTCTTTACTCCACAGCAATTAGTATTGTCCTTTGTCCCTCATTAGAATGTAAAATCTATATGCACAGGAATTGCTGTCTATTTTGTTCACTGCTGTGTCTCTTACACTTAATGTACTAAGTGTCACAAGAAAAGAATCTTTGGATGAATGAATTTCAAAATTTCCTTTTTGATTGGTTTTCTTGCTTGTATAATTTATATATCTTAATAAATTGTGTTCGTATTGGAAAATCAGAGAATCTGGAGGATAGCTAAAATGGTTTCAAGATATCTAGAATCTCAAAGGGTTTTTTTTGTTGTTGTTGTTGTTAGTGAAATTGGAGATACTTAAAACTGGCATGAGTACATGGAGTATAGGCAAGTAATTGCATTTGTGTTATTTTGCATATTTTAATCACACATACGATGAGTAAAAAAAGTTATAGGAAAGTAGGTTTGGGATCAAGTATCATTATTCATTCATGCAGACAGAGATCTCTAGTAAGATAATTAGAGATAACTTTTGTCAGATGTAGTCAAGCAAAGGGGGAATAGTATGTATCATGAATGTTGTTATTCGGAAGTTGGAGTACATGGTCACTGGCATTCCATTCAACTCTTGCACTAATGCATTTCATCCATAGAGGTATTATCACTTTCTAAGAAAGATTCTTCCATCTACAGAGAGAAGAATTTTTCTATTATTGTGCAGATATTTGCTTGCCCGAAACATTATCTCTTTAGTCCTTAGCATACTGACACTATGGTGCTATTAACTACACTTCAGTTTTTCACCACTTCTCCTCCCTCTTCCAAGCAGTTTGCGAATCCCTTCAGAAGTCAAAAGAGTGAGATAATTTAGTCCTTCACATTCAACCACCCTCTGACTCAAATATCTGCTATTTAGTTGCAGATTTTCTGTGCATCTTACATATTTTTTTCTTCTGAATTGCCCAAACTCACCCTGATGCCTGATGTTTTTTAAATCTTCGTTCATAACTGGTATTGCTCAGGAAATTGTACAGCATGGGTTAGGAATCCTCCATATCAACACTTAGTGGTTTCTCTGTGATTTTCCAAGCCAAAGAAAACTTTTTTTTGACACTTCACAAATATATGTCCCATAGGTCTTTATTGGGACAGGAGGTAAATTTAACTTTGTTGAAAAGATCTAAACACATTTCCCCTATTATCTGAAAATAGAGTATTCCAATGAAATGGCATAAAGCAAAGAGGCAATTGTCATCAATTTATATAGAAAATTTTGTGAACATTTCCAGACCCAAAACAATGCCTCTTGGGCTTTTCTGATACTTTAGGGTATATCTTGTTAATGGATGCACAAAATAAATGTACATAAAGCACAGATGCTCACAGACATAGTTCAAAGCCAAGAGGGCTTGATGCTGAGATGCTGAAATGCTGAGTGTGGTTCCTGGGGAAGGAGCCTGGTGGCGTGCTCTGGCTGCTCAGGTGTGCTCTGTGCTTATAACACTTCCTTGTACAACAAACACTGTTGGCTAGTTTTACTTTTAGCCTTTTTTTTTTTTTGTACAAGGGGAAATCTTCAATTTCTTTCATTTAGCAAAAATAGTACTAATGTAGGTCTTTTGTAAAAGTGAAGTGACATAACAAAAACTCTCAAAAAGTGGGGATACCTCATATTTAGACTATACTTGACTCAGGGGAAAAGTCTTCAACAGTTACCCTCAAATTTTAACAACTTTTCTCCAATGGAACATATGAGCTGTCTGGTATCCATTACAGTATAAATCTAGAACTATTTTTAACTCCCCAGAGTGTCTCAATTCTAGCTTCAAAACCTAAACATGCACCTATTATATGATGCAACAATTCCATTCCTGGATATTTCCATAAGAAATCTGAAAATATATGTCTATCCACAGACTTGCCCATAACTGTCTAGAGCAGGTTTACTCATAATACACCAGAAAGGAAAAAAAAAGTCCAATAATGCACACGAGTGAATAAATGAATCATAATAAATCCATGCAATGATATACTAGAAGCAAAGTAAAAATAATAAACCACCAATACTGATTTCAAATTATATCACAAAATGTAATACTCAAAACAGTATGGTATTCACATAAAAACAGAACAGACCAATGGGACAGATCAAGAGCCCTAGACCCCTATCTTATACCACTTGCAGAAATTAACTCAAAATGAATTAAGGACTTAAATAGAAGATGTGAAATCATAAAACTTCTAGAAGAAAACTGGGGGACAATCTTCTTGGCTTCAGTCTTGGCTGTGTTTTTTTGGATATGACACCAAAGGTACTAGGACAAAAGGAAAGATCAAGTGAGATTGCATCAAACTAAAAAATTCTGCACTGCAGAAGAACAATCAGCAAAATGTAAAGGCATCCTGAAGACTGGAAGAAGATATTTGCAAACCATATATCTGGTAAGGGATTAATATCGAAAATAAATGAGCAATTTCTATAACTCCATAGCAAAACAAAACAAAATGAAATTGTGACAATTTTATTAAAAATGTACAGAGGATTTAAATGAATTTTTTTAAAAGAAGACATACAAATGGCCAACAAGAACACAAAAAGGTGCTTAACATCACCAATCAACAAGGAAGTGTAGTTCAAAACTACAAGGCAATCACCTTAAATCTGTTAGCATGGTTGTTATAAAACAAAACAGTAGATAACAAACATTGGAGAGGAGAAAAGGGAACTCTGGTGCACTATTGGTGAGAATACATATTGGTTCAGTCACGGAACATATTGGTTTCAGTCATGGAAAACAGCATGAAGTTACCTCAAAAAATTACAAATATAAATACCATATGATCCAGAAATCTCACTTCCAAATATATATCTGAAGATAAAATTATTATCTCAAAGAAATATCTGTACTTCCATGTTCATTGCAGCATTAACACAACACACCAGGACATGGAAACAAGTATCTATAGATGGGTGACTATATAAAGAAAATGTGGTATCTATATTGGACAGAGTATTATTCACCCATATGAAAGAGGGAAATATTGGCATTTATGACAAATGGATGGACCTTGAGGGCATTATGCTGAATGAAGTAAATCAGGCAGATCATACTGTATGATCTCACTTAAATGTGGAATGTAAAAACATCAAACTCATTGAAACAGTAGAATGGTGGATGCCAGGGGGATAAGGGTAGGGAAAATTGGGAGATGTTGATCAAAGGATACAAACTTACAGTTATAAAATGAATATAAGTATTAGAGAGTCTAATGTATAGCATGGTGACTACACTTAACAATATTGTATTATACACTTGAAAGTTGCTATGAGAGTAGAGTTCTAATGTCCTCACCATAATAATAGAATGTTAACTATGTAAGGTGAAGAATGTTAAATAACAATATTGTAGCAAATATTCTGTATCAAATCATCACATTGTACACCTTAAACTTACACAATGTTATATGCCAATTATATCTCAATAGAGCTGGAAAAAAGGTACCTATAAAAAATCTAGGGGCGCCTGAGTAGCTCAGTGGGTTAAAGCCTCTGCCTTCGGCTCAGGTCATGATCCCAGGGTCCTGGGATCGAGCCCCGCATTGAGCTCTCTGCTCCGCGGGGAGCCTGTTTCCTCCTCTCTCTATGCCTGCTTCTTTGCCTACTCTGAGTGTCAAATGAATAAATAAAATCTTAATAAAGAAGTCTATAGCAAATATGGGGAGTGCTTTGAGCTATATAAGCCTGACGATTCACAGACCTGTACTCCTGGGGATAATAATACATTATATGTTATAAAATTAAAAAAAAAATAGAAATGTTTTTCTGAACTTCAACAGTTAAAAAATGAATAAAAGTCAGCTAAAGATAGTTTTAAAAACACTGTTCTGAGATGGGGCACCTGGGTGACTCAGTGGGTTAAAACCTCTGCCTTTAGGTCAGGTCATGATCCCAGGGTCCTGGGATTGAGCCCTGCATCGGGCTCTCTGCTCAGCGGGGACCCTGCTTCCTCTTCTCTCTCTATGCCTGCCTCTCTGCCTACTTGTGATCTCCGTCTGTCAAATAAATAAATAAATAAAATCTTTAAAAAAAACACTGTTCTGAGAAATATGTATCTTTAAAAAATAATTTCCCAAAATAAAATCATAAATGCATTTTTACAACTGAAAAAACAATCTAGAGCAGATATCATACATGTTGGTGAGTTAATTGATGTTAGTCCAGAATTATCTTCCCAGCAATGAATTACACTTTCCTGAACATCCCAAATGTTTATTTCAAGGTAAGTGTGGGGGTGGGGGTGGGGGGCAGTACACTGAAAGTCCAATAAATTTTATCTACCAGCAAGCACAGGCATATTATTATAAATTATTATATGTTACTATAAGCAGTTAGCCAGGTAAGATTTATTTCAAGCAACTGACCACTTTTTATTTCATAGTAACTGTTACAATTGCACTGCTGTGCTTTTTTAAAAAATTCAATTAGCCAGTTTATAGTACATCATTAGTTTCAGATGTAGAGTTCAATAGTTTATCAGTTGCACTGCTGTGCTTTTGCATTGTAGCATAAATCCGTGTTTTCACCTGATTGTTTAGAATTGGTTTCTGTATCCCTAGTAGGCTTCACTACGCCCAATCATCAGTAATGAAACAAAGATATCCCTGATCACTCTTCCTGTTAAACACTGCACAAGAAGGGTGTTGTAGCTAGTTAAGAAGGCAAGAAAAAAATGCCAAAAAATACAGGAAAGGGAGAACAAAATGTTTTTAAGTCACAAAGGGATGCTAATGTTTAGATAATCCAAAGAAATTTATATAAAAATGTTAACATTAATGAGTGAATTTATCAAGAACACTAAATATAAGATCTCATCTAAAGCTCAATTTTTTAGACCAAGATTATTTAATTTTTTCAGCAAAATATTTTTTTCAGTACCAATTTTGTGCATGATGTTATTCTAAGTTTTGAAAAAGGTAGTAGACAGGTCTGTCTCCCAAAAGATTTAATTCCAAAGTCTAAATCATTCTAGATCTGCACATGCTCTGTTTTACCTTTATTTATTTTTGTTGTTGTTGTTGTCTCAGACCATCTAATTATACCTCTAAAAAATATGCTTCAAAAGTGCTAGATTATGATTTGGGACAAAATAATTCCTAAGACAATTTCCAGTGGCTGAGCTGGAGTCCTTAGGACCCAGATATATCTGATTCCTAAGTCTCTTTTTTCTTACAAACACACACAGGAAATCAGCTCTCCTCTGAGACTATAGGAGAAAGATATTGTAGCAATTAAGTTTCCCCAGCTCCCAACTTTAGAATATAACACACACACACATACACACACACTACATGCACATACATGGACACACACGCGCGCGCGTGCACACACACACACACACACACACACACAGAATAGAAAAGTTCCCTCCTCCACTCGCCTCCTCATGGTCTCAGTATAGGTTTTAGATCACTCTTGCAGGACCAAAAGCATCACATAGACATGAATATGACTTAATCTGTGGATATGTCTTCAGCTATGTGAGGAACTCCAGCAGCTTTCAGGGTGAGCAGATTTCTGAATTGGGGCTGCGTTCTTCTTATTAAAGGAGTGGGTGCAAATTATGATAGCTGAGCTGGGAAGAGGCATAAGAGTTGTCATACACGGTTCTTCTCCTTACCTTTGGAAAAGACCCAGTGTACCCTACTATACAGATGCCTTTATATACTGGCTTATGTACTCCTTTTTCACTTTGGATAAAAATGTTAATGTTTCAGATACTGAAATATAATCCTTGTGGGGAATATTCTAAAGAGAAGTCATCAGTCCCACTGGCTGTGTAAGCTAAAATGAGCATTTTCAAGATGCAGTGGAAAAACAAAAAAACAAAAAAACAAAACACGGAAGAGTGAAGACAGCCTTATTCCATAGTTTTCTGTTTCTCATTCACTTTTCCTTCCAGGCAATTGCTTCCATTTTATTTCATAGTTATAGTTGAAATACTTCTCAATTTAAAGTGCTTCTAGATTTCATTTCCTCAGCTTTAATATTTAAAAAAATAAAGATATAAAATTTTATAAAAGACATAGACAAGCAGAGCCAAGTTTATATAGTCTTAGATTTCAGAGACACCTGGGAAGTGGCAGGGAGGTCACCTCTCATATGTCCAGGAGGTACTACTAATGTTGGCATTGATATTTTTTATTCAAAGAGACTATTTTCCTTTCAACAGCCCTCTATAGAACTATCCTTATTTCACTACTGGCACATTTTTTTTTCCCTAAATTATCACATTCTAGTCTAACATAGCCCACTTCTTCAGACTTTTGCATCTTATTTACATCCATCTTATGCTCAAAACTAAGTTCCTATTTCCTCACATATACTATCACACCAAATAAATATTATCCTCCTTACTATTCATAAATATTTTGTTCATAAATATTTTCTATGGGCTTTAAAAATGTCTTGAATATCTCTCTTTTATCCTAGAAAAATTTGTTTTGGAGCTTATGCAGGCTGGGAAATATTCATTTCTATGGCTCCCTGAAATTGTGATATAGGGTGAAAAAAAAGTACTCTGTTCTAAAGAAAATGTCAGTTGTTTTAGTTTAAAATGATGAGTATCTCCATTCACGTTGGGCTAGACTCTAGAGTCCATTGGAAGAGACTCTTAGAACAACATTAATGTCTCATAAGTTACTACATTCCCAATGATTCTTCACCCACTATTTATAGTGGTAGTGACCCAAGAACAGTAATCAGGGGCCATTTGATGATGTTAATAAAGAGATTATTATGTTTTAACATTTAAGACCATTCTATGATTCTTAGTTTTCTGAATTTAAGTTTATCTCAAACCAAAAGTGGGACATTTGTGCTAAAATTAACCCTTTTAAATCATTGTAAGGTTAGTCCTCTAGTAATACTGATTACCTGAGAAAGGTGAGCCCACAAGAACCATTGAAAACTGTTAACATTTTAGAATGAAATATGTATCCCTGACTATGATGATGAGACCTTAGCCCTTAGGGCATATTTCATCAATTCTTGATCACACAGTTGGTGAGTTTGTGACCAACTTCAGCCTGGAGAATGGACTGCAAATTATGATAACAAAACCATGAAATCCTAGACACAACAAGATCCAGCACATCCACTAAAAGTCAGTTTATCTGGTCAGAGTCTAATGCTTAAGACATGGACCCAAATAGTGCATATGTCACATAGTCAACATAAAAGACCTTATCCAGTGACTGATCTACAAAAAGACAAATTAGCCATTATAAAGAAAGAAAATCCTGCTGGTTAGTTACTCTTTGAGCCTTCTCCTCCTCCTCCTTCTTCTCCTCCTCCTCTCCCCTTCTTCCTTCTTCCTTTTTCTTTTCCTGCTTACAGAACAATTCTATAACTGCTGTACCATGAACTTCCAACAGGTGTTATGTCATTCATAAATGGCACCAGTCTAACTCCAGCTTCATTCATCTTAAATGGCATCCCTGGGCTGGAAGAAGTGCATCTGTGGATCTCCTTCCCACTGTGCACCATGTACAGCATTGCCATTACAGGGAACTTTGGCCTTATGTACCTCATTTACTCTGAAGAAGCTTTACACAGACCTATGTACATCTTCCTAGCCCTTCTTTCCTTCACAGATGTGCTCATGTGCACCAGCACTCTTCCCAACACCCTCTGCATATTGTGGTTCAGCCTCAAGGAGATTGACTTTAAGGCTTGCCTGGCCCAGATGTTCTTTGTGCATACATTCACAGGGATGGAGTCTGGGGTGCTCATGCTTATGGCACTGGACCGCTATGTGGCCATCTGCTACCCCCTGCGCTATACTACTATCCTCACTAATGAAGTCATTGCCAAGGCTGGACTCCTCACTTTTCTTAGAGGTGTAGTACTTGTTATCCCTTTCACTTTCCTCACCAGGCGCCTGCCATACTGCAGGGGCAATGTCATACCTCACACCTACTGTGACCACATGTCTGTGGCCAAGATATCCTGTGGAAATGTTAGGATCAATGCTATCTATGGTTTGATGGTTGCCCTACTGATTGGGGGCTTTGATATCTTGTGCATCACAATCTCCTACACCATGATCCTTCGAGCAGTTGTGAGTCTCTCTTCAGCAGATGCACAGCAGAAGGCCTTCAGCACATGTACTGCCCACATCTGTGCCATTGTCATCACCTATGTTCCAGCCTTTTTCACGTTCTTTACTCACCGGTTTGGGGGACACACTATTCCTCCACACATACACATTATTATGGCTAATCTGTATCTGCTGATGCCTCCCACAATGAACCCTATTGTGTATGGGGTGAAAACTAAGCAGATACGAAAAAGTGTCATTAGATTCTTGCTTAAGGGAAAAGATAATTCTCATAAAATTTAAGTAGAGTCTTCTGAGACGTTAGAATTCTCTTAGCCAGGTTGAGATCAGCAAGACTGCAGGGAACTCTCCAAATGAAAGCAGGTATCTGGCCACAGGAAAGTTCCATGGGACTTTAATTCTTCTACCTCTCTTTAATGGGTATCACAATGCCCATTAGGCAGAGACTTTCTCTCCTGAAATCCCATGTTCTTCAAAGACTTTTTTTTGAATGAGCACACAGGGAGAGCAGCAGAGGGAGAGTCAGAAGTAGGCTCTCTGCTGAGCAGGGAACCTGATACCAGACGTGATCACCAGACCCTTGGATAATGACCCCAGCTGAAGGGAGATGCTTAACTGACTGAGCTACCCAGGTGCCCCTTCTTCAAATAGGGGACAGTTGTTGGATCACTAGGACTAGAGTTGAACTTTCTAAAAAAATTTAAATCTCTGGCAAACATGAGCCATGTTCTTCAATATCTGTGCTAGTTTATTTATCATAACGTTTTCTTCACCATTTGTAGTTCATTCTTCTTTCCCAAGTTATTTTTTCATGCTTTATTTCCCAAGTTTGTCAACTGTATATCTAGCAGTGCATACATATGTTCATTAGAAAACTTCTAAATGATGTTAAGTTGCAGCATATTCATAATACCCAGAACGTATATCCTTCAATATCCAAGCTGAATAAATAAATAATTATGGTCTATTTCAAATACAATGTTGAGTGAAAGAGACAAAATAATATGTGTAGTGTGATTTCATTTAGATGCAGTTCACAAGCAGACAAAAACTAATTTTTGGTGTTAGAAATGAGAATGGTGTTTAACTTTGGGAATGAAAGCCCAGATAATGATTGGACAGGGTATGAGGAATGCTTCTGAGGAGCTGCCAAGGATTTAGTTCTTGACCTGAATGGTAATTACAAAGTGTCCACTTGGTGATATTTAATGAGGCTGTACACTTACGATGTGTGCTTTTTTTTGCATGCATATTATAGTTCAATAAAATATTTATTTAAAATAATATGTCTTGAGGATGCTCTCTGATTTCTCTGAATTGTGAAACATTTTCTTCCTTTCCTCCTGTTCTTTCTGCCCATGGCTTACAAGTATATATATTTAACTTCTTTCCATGGTATGCTAAATTTAGTATCAATAATATGTATATGTGTACAAATTATGATCAAATAATCCAGACAAGATAATCATTAAAAAAAATCAAAACTTCCATCTTGAAAATCTCTTCCATCTAGTTCCTTTCCAGAGATAACCTCTTAAAAATATTGTGTGTGTATGTGTATGGCTTTTTTCTTCTCTTTGGTGATTTCTTCTTTTACTACAAGTTATATTTGAACTTTAATTTGACTACAAACTCTCCTTTTATAGACAATGGGGATTGTAACTCAGTTGGAGTATCTGTCACCTGTGTGATTTATATATACATATGTGTGTGTGTGATTTATGTATGTGTGTGTGCCTATAGTGTATACATGTATCTACATTATATATATATATATATATATAATCTACATATATAGATATGTGTGTGTCTACAGTTTCCTTATCTCCCTACTACTTCCAACCTCAATGTAAATCAGATATATTTTTAACTTCCTGCTCTTTTTAAAATTTTATTTATTAGAGAGACAGAGAGAGAGAGAGAGAGAGCGTACAAGCAGGGGTAGCAACAGAGAGGGAGAAATAGGCTCCTTGTTGAGCAGGGAGATCGAAGTGGGGCTCAATCCTAGGACCCTGGCATCATGACCTTTGCTGAAGGCAGACACTGAACATACTGAGCCTTCCAGGCACCCCTTTAATTTCCTATACTTAAGATTATTATCACTAGCTATGAGTCTAGAAATCTTCCTAGATTTGTTTATCATTTCATTGCAATAGCTGAAAACTAATAAACAGTATTTGAACTATTATAGTTATACAAATATTGATATGATTATTGGGTATGAATGTATATTACTTTACAAACAGGTCAGGATTATATTGTTTTATGTATCTGTTCAATGTCACCATCTTTATTATTTTTGCAGGAGAACATTTCCAATGTCAATACTTTCTAGAGATATCTGATAATATATTTCACCCATAAAACAATGAATGGTTTTCTATGGAAAAGAGACAAGCAGAGAATTAGAAAATGACTTATAACAGAAAAGAATTACTGATGGCAAAAATACGTAAGGGAAGGAAAATAAAGTTACAAAAATCTCACAGAAAGAGAAAAAAGATAAGGCAATATAAAATATGAAAGGAAAATAAAGAAATATGGAATTTCTTTCCAGGACAGCAGAAGTCTTACTTTTAAGATTTACATTAAAAGTGAAAACTGTTGAGGCAAAGAGAATTTTTCCAAATATCTACAAAATAATATTTTCTATAACAAAATTAAAAATTTGTATTTTAAGAAGTAATCAAGATATACCAAAATACCTAGAAAATTTGTAAAAGAGTCAAACCTAAACATGCTACTGTCAAAGAAGAAAAGATAATGAAAAAATCCTTAAAAATTTCAGGTGGAAAACAAACATTAAAATACTAAAAAATTCAATTCATATTTCCATAATTGAAAAGGATCCCTACTAATAAATATTGATGCTGGAGGATCATAGAGCAATTTTCTTTTTTATGAAAAGAAGTAATTATTAGACTGTAATTATGTTCTCAATATAATAGTCAATTAAATATGTGAATGATAAAGTTACTTTAGATATGCAAAAAATGAAGAAAGATGATCTACATAACAGTTTTTCTTAGTTATTTGAGGATGTGGTCCAGCAAAATGACAAAATAAACCAGAAGTTGCTCATACATGGAATTCAGACATTAGTGGTTTCAATCTAGGAAAGGAATAAAAGAATTTCCACCACTCTGAATAAAGAAGATTGAAGATGAGAATAATTTCTTGTAGATCAGCTTTCAACAATTATCCTTGTTTTCATTCAATTTCTTCTGATTATATTAGTAGAAACTTCCACATTCATACACATTCTTTCTCTCTCCCTTCCTCCCTCTCTCCATATCAAGATTAAGTATTTACTTAGACACTACTAGGAGTTAATTTATTCTGGATGCTTTACATGCATATTTTTGAATCAATTCTGTAGATAGTCATTATTCACTGCATTTTATTTTTAAGGAGACTGAAATTTGGATGGGTTCTTTAATTTGTCAAAGCCTACAAAGATTTTAGGTAGAGATCTGGGATTTGAAACTAGAAAACTCTTGTTATTTATTTTTTAAATTGTATTTCATTGAGGTAAAAATATTTCACATGAAATTTATCCTCTTAAAAAATTTTAAGTGTATAATACATCTTGTTTATTGTACATACAATGTTGTACAACAGATCTTTAGCCCTTATTCATCTCACTTAACTGAAAGTTTATGATGGCTGTTTAGTAATTTTTCCCTCTCCCCTGTCTTGGGAAACAAACTTCTCCTCTTTATTTTTATGAATTTGACTATTTCAGATACCTCATCTATATGGAATCATGAAGCATTTGTTCTGTGACCAACATTTTTCACTCAGCATAATATCTTCATGGTTATCCATGTTGTGCATATTGCAAAATGTGCTTCCTTAAGGTTGCACTGTATTCCATTATACATATATACCACATTTTTTTTTATTCAACTGTCAATGGACATTTACGTTGTTTCCACATTTTGGTTATGATGAATAATGATGAATAATGATCTCTTTGAGATCCTTATTTCAGTTCTATTGGATAAATCAGAAGTAGGGTTGCTGTATCTTATGGTGGTTCTATTTAAAAATGTTTGAGGAATGTCCATATTCTTTTCCATAGTTTCTGAAATATTTCACATTCCTAGCAATGGTGCACAAATGTCCCAATATCTCTACATTCTTGCCAAGACTTTTTGTCTCTTGTTTCTTCAATAACAGCAATCCTGATAGATATCAGGTGACATGTCATTGTGGTTTATATTTGCATTTCCCTTATCATCTGATGATTAGTGATGTTGAGCATCTTTTCATATACTTGTTAGCCATTTGTATCTGCTCTTTGAAGAGGCATCTATTAAAGACCTCAGCCCATTTTCTAACTTTCTGCTCAAATTGAGTTGTAGGAGTTCCTTATACATTTTGTATATTATCTTATGGTTTGCAAGTATCCTCTCCCATCCTGCAGGTTACCTTTTTGCTCTGTTGAGTCATCCTTTCATTCATTAACACCATTCCATGTTACATCTTCCAAAGATTGAATCTAATTTCTTCCAATGGTGGAAAACTTTTATCCATCCCTAGTCACTTCCTTTTCCTACTTTTCTTAAATATATGTTACTATTAGTATCTTCTTGAAATTTAATAGGAATGTCAGAAGGACAACAGAAGTCTCTTCTGTATTATCACATAACCACATCTTTTTTTAAATTTTCAGCATAACAGTATTCATTATTTTTGCACCACACACAGTGCTTCATGGAATCTGTGCCCTCTCTAATACCCACCACCTGGTTTCCCCAACCTCCCACCCTCCGCCCCTTCAAAACCCTGAGATTGTTTTTCAGAGTCCATAGTCTCTCATGGTTCTTCTCCCCCTCCAATTTCTCCCAACTCCCTTCTCCTCTACATCTCCCCATGTCCTCCGTGTTATTTCTTATGCTCCACAAATAAGTGAAACCATATGATAATTGACTCTCTCTGCTTGACTTATTTCACTCAGCATAATCTCTTCTAGTTCCTTCCGTGTTGATACAAAAGTTGGGTATTCATCCTTTCTGAAGGAGGCATAATACTCTGTAGTGTATATGGACCACATCTTCCTTATCCATTCATCCATTGAGGGGCATCTTGGTTCTTTCCACAGTTTGGTGAATGTGACCATTACTGTTATGAACATTGGGGTACAGATGACCCTTCTTTTCACTACATATGTATTTTTTGGGTAAATACCCAGTAGTGCAATTGCAGGTCATAAGGAAGCTCTATTTTTAATCTCCTAAGGAATCTCCACACTGTTTTCCTAAGTGGCTGCCCCAACTTGCATTCCCACAAACTGTGTAAGAGGGTTCACCTTTCTCTGCATCCTCTCCAACACACGTTGTTTACTGTCTTGTTAATTTTGGCCATTCTAACTGGTGTAAGGTTGTATCTCAATGTGATTTTTATTTGAATCTCCCTGATGGCTAATGATGATGAACATTTTTTCATGTGTCTGTTAGTCATTTGTATGTCTTCTTTGGAGAAGTGTCTGTTCATGTCTTCTGCCCATTTCTTGACATGATTATCTGTTTTGTGTGTGTTGAGTTTGACCATAAGAAACCTGGGAATAAACCTAACCAAAGAGGAAAAGTATCTGTACTCAAGGAACTACAGAACACTCATGAAAGAAACTGAAGAAGACACAAAAAGATGGAAGACCATTCCATGCTCTTGGATCGGAAAAGTAAACATTGTTAAAATGTCTATACTTTCTATGAACCATGAAGAAATAGAAAGCCTGAACAGACCCATAACCAGTAAGGAGATTGAAACAGTCATTAAAAATCTCCAAGCAAACAAAAGCCCAGGGCCAGACGGCTTCCCAGGGGAATTCTACCAAACATTTAAAGAAGAACTAATTCCTATTCTCCTGAAACTGTTCCAAAAAATAGAAATGGAAGGAAAACTTCCAAACTCATTTTATGAGGCCAGCATCACCTTGATCCCAAAACCAGACAAGGATCCCACCAAAAAAGAGAGCTATAGACCGATATCCTTGATGAACACAGATGCGAAAATACTCAACAAAATACTAGCCAATAGGATTCAACAGTACATTAAAAAGATTATTCACCACGACCAAGTGGGATTTATTCCAGGGCTGCAAGGTTGGTTCAACATCCGCAAATCAGTCAATGTGATACAACACATCAATAAAAGAAAGAACAAGAACCATATGATACTCTCAATAGATGCTGAAAAAGCATTTGACAAAGTACAACATCCCTTCCTGATCAAAACTCTTCAAAGTGTAGGGATAGAGGGCACATACCTCAATATCATCAAAGCCATCTATGAAAAACCCACCGCAAATATCATTCTCAATGGAGAAAAACTGAAAGCTTTTCCGCTAAGGTCAGGAACACGGCAGGGATGTCCATTATCACCACTGCTATTCAACATCGTACTAGAGGTCCTAGCCTCAGCAATCAGACAACAAAAGGAAATTAAAGGCATCCAAATCGGCAAAGAAGAAGTCAAATTATCACTCTTCGCAGATGATATGATACTATATGTGGAAAACCCAAAAGACTCCACTCCAAAACTGCTAGAACTTATACAGGAATTCAGTAAAGTGTCAGGATATAAAATCAATGCACAGAAATCAGTTGCATTTCTCTACACCAACAGCAAGACAGAAGAAAGAGATATTAAGGAGTCAATCCCATTTACAATTGCATCCAAAACCATAAGATACCTAGGAATAAACCTAACCAAAGAGACACAGAATCTATACTCAGAAAACTATAAAGTACTCATGAAAGAAATTGAGGAAGACACAAAGAAATGGAAAAATGTTCCATGCTCCTGGATTGGAAGAATAAATATTGTGAAAATGTCTATGCTACCTAAAGCAATCTACACATTTAATGCAATTCCTATCAAAGTACCATCCATCTTTTTCAAAGAAATGGAACAAATAATGCTAAAATTTATATGGAACCAGAAAAGACCTCGAATAGCCAAAGGGATATTGAAAAAGAAAGCCAACGTTGGTGGCATCACAATTCCGGACTTCAAGCTCTATTACAAAGCTGTCATCATCAAGACAGCATGGTACTGGCACAAAAACAGACACATAGATCAATGGAACAGAATAGAGAGCCCAGAAATAGACCCTCAACTCTATGGTCAACTAATCTTCGACAAAGCAGGAAAGAATGTCCAATGGAAAAAAGACAGCCTTTTCAATAAATGGTGCTGGGAAAATTGGACAGCCACATGCAGAAAAATGAAATTGAACCATTTCCTTACACCACACACAAAAATAGACTCAAAATGGATGAAGGACCTCAATGTACGAAAGGAATCCATCAAAATCCTTGAGGAGAACACGGGCAGCAACCTCTTCGACCTCTGCCGCAGCAACATCTTCCTAGGAACAACGCAAAAGGCAAGGGAAGCAAGGGAAAAAATGAACTACTGGGATTTCATCAAGATCAAAAGCTTTTGCACAGCAAAGGAAACAGTTAACAAAATCAAAAGACAACTGACAGAATGGGAGAAGATATTTGCAAACGACATATCAGATAAAGGACTAGTGTCCAGAATCTATAAAGAACTTAGCAAACTCAACACCCAAAGAACAAATAATCCAATCAAGAAATGGGCAGAAGACATGAACAGACATTTCTGCAAAGAAGACATCCAGATGGCGAACAGACACATGAAAAAGTGCTCCATATCACTCGGCATCAGGGAAATACAAATCAAAACCACAATGAGATATCACCTCACACCAGTCAGAATGGCTAAAATCAACAAGTCAGGAAATGACAGATGCTGGCGAGGATGCGGAGAAAGGGGAACCCTCCTACACTGTTGGTGGGAATGCAAGCTGGTGCAGCCACTCTGGAAAACAGCATGGAGGTTCCTCAAAATGTTGAAAATAGAACTGCCCTATGACCCAGCAATTGCACTATTGGGTATTTACCCTAAAGATACAATTGTAGTGATCCAAAGGGGCACATGCACCCAAATGTTTATAGCAGCAATGTCCACAATAGCCAAACTATGGAAAGAACCTAGATGTCCATCAACAGATGAATGGATCAAGAAGATGTGGTATATATACACAATGGAATACTATGCAGCCATCAAAAGAAATGAAATCTTGCCATTTGCAACAACATGGATGGAACTAGAGCGTATCATGCTTAGCGAAATAAGTCAAGCAGAGAAAGACAACTACCATATGATCTCCCTGATATGAGGAAGTGGTGATGCAACATGGAGGCTTAAGTGGGTAGAAGAAGAATAAATGAAACAAGATGGGATTGGGAGGGAGACAAACCATAAGTGACTCTTAATCTCACAAAACAAACTGAGGGTTGCCGGGGGGAGGGGGCTTGGGAGAAGGGGGTGGGATTATGGACATTGGGGAGGGTATGTGATTTGGTGAGTGCTGTGAAGTGTGTAAACCTGGTGATTCACAGACCTGGGGATAAAAATATATGTATATAAAAAATATATGTTTATAAAAAATAAAAAATTAAAAAAAAAATGTCTATACTTTCAATGCCATTCTGATCAAAATTCCACCAGCATTTTTTAAAGAACTGGAGCAAACAATCCTAAAATTTGTATGGAATCAGAAAAGACCCCAAACTGCTATGAAAATGCTGAAAAAGAAAAACAAAACTGGGAGCATCATGTTGCCTGATTTCAAGATTTACTACAAAGCTGTGATCACCAAGAGAGCAGGGTACTGGCACAAAAACAGACACATAGACCAGTGGAACAGAGTAGAGAGCCCAGAATATGGACCGTCAACTTTATAGTCAAATAATCTTTGACAAAGCAGGAAAAAAATATACAGTGGGAAAAAGACAGTCTCTTCAATAAATGGTGCTGGGAAAATTGGACAGCTATGTGTAGAGGAATGAAACTCAACTGTTCTCTTACACCACACACAAAGATAAACTCGAAATGGATAAAAAGATCTCAATGTGAGGCAGGAATCCATCAAAACCCTACAGGAGAACATAGGCGGTAGCCTCTTTGACATTGGCCACAGCAACTTCTTTCAAGATATGTCTCCAAAGGTAAAGAAAACAAAAGCAAAAATGAATTTTTGGGACTTCAAGATCAAAAGCTTCTGCCCAGCAAAGGAAACAGTTAGCAAAACAGAATCAACGCAAGGTATGGGAGAAGATATTTACAAATGACAATACAAATAGGGCTGATACCAGGATCTATAAAGAATTCTTCAAACTCAACACACACAAAAGAGATAATCATTAGTGTTTCATAGTTTTCAGAGTACAGATTTTTCACCTTTTAAGTCAAGTTTATTTGTAGGTTTTTTTATTTTTGGTGTAATTGTAAATGGTGTTTTTTTTTAATTTCTGGTAATTTGTTATTAGTATATAAAAATGTTACCTATTTCAGCATATTAATTTTCTACCACATAACTTTGCTGAATTAATTTATTACTTCTAGTGGTATTTTGATGGAGTCTTTAGGACTTTCCATGTATAGTATCATGCCATCTGCAAATAGTGAAAGTTTAACTTCTTTTCCAATATTGATACCTTATAGACCAATGGGTTTTAATGCAACAGAGTACCAAAGTTCATTGGCAACTTTTAAGATTTTACATTGCAACTAATCTTTAGAAAACTATCTAAAAAAATTGGGGGTATAGTATCAAAGAAGAATATCCACAATTAACTGAAAAATGTATTAAAATCTCAACTCCTCCCTCTTACAACTATATATATCTACATGAAATCATACTTTCTTTATAAATATCAAATAAAATCATTTCAGCAGGTTACATGCAGAACCAGATTATGAGAACCTAGTTGTCTATTAAGCCAGGAATTAAAATACTTGCAAAAATGTAAAATACTATGACTTTTGTTACTATTTTATGTTCAAAAATGTGTTTTTTTCATAAAATATGGTTTATGGCACATAGATTTATTATTGCTATTTTTAAATTACTTCCAAATTTTTTGCTTTAATTTTGGACATATACAATATTTATGGATATGAACCATAAAAACAAAAGCTCTTTAGAGTTTCACTAAAGTTTAATAGGGTAAATTGGATAGTAAGACAAATGATTTTAAGAATCACTGATCTAATACATAAGAGTAAATTCAGCTACATCAATAATTTCCATGTGGTCTTTGTTTGTTATATCTCTTCTCTAAATTAAAATATAACTTATACAGAGTACAGCATAGAAATCTTAAGTATACCTATCTTACTGACAGACCCAACTATAGATTATTTCTATGGCTTTCATATGGTCCCCAAAGGTAACCACAATTTTGACCTCAGCATCATAGACTTCCTTGTATTTTTTGAACTTAATGTAATAGTAATAACACAAGATGTGCTCTCTTTTTTTGACCTATTGAATATCAGTTTTTATAATTTTTTATTAATATACAGTGCAATATTATTTTCAGGTGTAGAATTTAGTAGTTCATCACTTACATACAACACCCAGTGCTCACCACAATAACTGCCCTCCTTAAAACCTGTCACCTATTTAACTCATCACCCCACCCACTTCCCCTCCAGTAACCACCAGTTTGCTCTGTATACTTAAGAGTTTGTTTTTTGGTTTGCCTATCTCTCTCTCTCTCTCTGATTCCCCCCCCCCATCTATATTCAGTTTTTTTGGTTCTTAAACTCCACATATAAGTGAAATCATATGGTACTTGTCTTTCTCTGACTGACTTGTTTCACCTAGCATAACTCTCTAGCTATGTCCACATCATTGCAAATGGCAAGATTTCTTTCTTTTTTAATGGCTGACAAATAATCTAGTGTGGGGTGTGTGTGTGTGTGCTGTGTGTATGCCATCTCTTCTTTATTTATTCATCAGTTGATAGACATTTGGGCTCTTTCCATAATTTAGCTATTATTGATAATACTGCTATTAACATCAGGGTGCATGCATAATTCAATTATGAATTAATTTTTTATCACTTGGGTAAATCTCTAGTAGTGCAATTGCTGGATCAGGTTGTAGTCCCTTAGCAAATTTGTTAATTACAAATGATGTAAATAAAGAAAAAAGTAATGACTCAGGCTACTATGAGTCTGATATCACCCAAGCTTTACATTCTTACTGCCTATAAGATCATACACAAATAAAATAATAATTTCATAACCATATGTCTATATCTGTGTACAAGTATGTGAAAAGTGTACCTGGGGTTGGTAATGAAAACAAGCTAATATTAATGAATATTAACAATTTTAATATTTATTGAGAATTTTGTTTCTTTCTGTGTAAGGACATTTAGGATACAAATTGAAAGTATTTAACAATGTCTCAGAAGTTACAATTACTCACACATTCATAAGTACTTTTATTAGTTTATTTCTTTTTCTTTTAAGTGAAGTTGGTGATGGATATTACGGCATTGTACAAATTCATCAAAAGTTCAGCCTTGTAATGCCTACATACCAAGAATATTTAGATACCCAAATTTTGAGGTAATAATGTTGATGGTGATGATAACAGTGATAATAAAACCCATGACTAATCATAAATGACTTTAATTACATAATGAGTCATGTCTATATATTTTTATTAATTTAGAAAAGAAAATTAGTTTGGAAGAACATAGATAGAACTCTTAAATTCCATAATTTAGAGGTAACTTTTGATATGTCTTAAATATTAAATTCATATGTTTTGGAAAAAATGTTTGGATAATACCATATGAAAACATAAATTCTGCCATTTTCAGTTGACATATAATAAGTGTTAACAGGATTATTCAGTAATATTATGACTAAATTAAAGTGCATCACATGCATTTATATAATTGCCTTAACTATTTTCCTATTTTTATGCATATGCCTATATTTTTTCTTATGATAAAAACTTTATTGTCTTTTTTAAATTTTTTTATTTTTTATAAACATATATTTTTATCCCCAGGGGTACAGGTCTGTGAATCACCAGGTTTACACACTTCACAGCACTCACCAAAGCACATACCCTCCCCAATGTCCATAATCCCACCCCCTTCTCCCAAACCCCCTCCCCCCAGCAACCCTCAGTTTGTTTTGTGAGATTAAGAGTCACTTATGGTTTGTCTCCCTCCCAATCCCATCTTGTTTCATTGATTCTTCTTCTACCCACTTAAGCCCCCATGTTGTATCACCACTTCCTCATATCAGGGAGATCATACGATAGTTGTCTTTCTCTGCTTGACTTATTTCGCTAAGCATGATACGCTCTAGTTCCAACCATGTTGTCGCAAATGGCAAGATTTCATTTCTTTTGATGGCTGCATAGTATTCCATTGTGTATATATACCACATCTTCTTGATATATTCATCTATTGATGGACATCTAGGTTCTTTCCATAGTTTGGCTATTGTGGACATTGCTGCTATAAACATTCGGGTGCACGTGCCCCTTTGGATCACTACGTTTGTATCTTTAGGGTAAATACCCAATAGTGCAATTGCCGGGTCATAGGGCAGTTCTATTTTCAACATTTTGAGGAACCTCCATGCTGTTTTCCAGAGTGGCTGCACCAGCTTGCATTCCCACCAACAGTGTAGGAGGGTTCCCCTTTCTCCGTATCCTCGCCAGCATCTATCATTTCCTGACTTGTTGATTTTAGCCATTCTGACTGGTGTGAGGTGATATCGCATTGTGGTTTTGATTTGTATTTCCCTGATGCCGAGTGATATGGAGCACTTTTTCATGTGTCTGTTGGCCATCTGGATGTCTTCTTTGCAGAAATGTCTGTTCATGTCCTCTGCCCATTTCTTGATTGGATTATTTGTTCTTTGGGTGTTGAGTTTGCTAAGTTCTTTATAGATAAAACTTTATTGTCTTAAATATCAAATGGTTTATACATCACTTTTTTCTTCAGAAAGTTCCTATTAAAAAAAGAAAAATAAAGTGTTTCGATTATTTAGGGCTGACTTAACATTTCAGTATGTGACAAAAACTCAAACCCAAATCCATCTAGTTCACTCAGCTGCAGACAGGTCCTATGTCCAGCCCCTAAACCAAGGGGACAGTGCAGCCAACAGTGGGATTCCTGAGTTTGGTTTAAAGTTCTCAGAGTTTTCCCAACTCTCAAAACCAAAGCACTATGGGAGTGACTAAGCTACTGGCAAGCCTATTTAGCCAATCTGCCTAGTTTCTTAAAGATGCAGTAGTCTCAAAGATTAAAGAAAGGTCAGAAAAGCAATACATGAGCAATTCCAAGAACAAAGGGGGGAAAAGGGTTTCTATTTGCTAAGATTTGCCAAATATGGCTACAAAACTGGTAAACAAACCTTACTCGAGAGCGAAGGTCATTAGCCCAACTTGCCAGGACGACGAGATTTTGAATAAAAACGAGCAAATCAATATTCATTGCAGGTACACCATGAAGAAAGCAGTATGATCAGTACACTGAACTGCTTTGAGTGCATCACCATTTCTAAAGGATGATGGAGAGAACAGAGAATGGAATATAGTCGTTCAGAGAGACAGACATCTCAGACGGGAGGCAGAAACTCAGAAAGCTGCAGGGCCTTCGGGGAAAAGAAAAGAAGTCTGAACAGCATCAGGTCATCTCAGGCTGAAGGAATCTGGAAACCAATGGGCTGATCTGACTGCCTGGGGTGAGAGAGTGAGAGAGTCTCCTCCTTTAAGCCACAGACGCATTCATTCAAGGTTGTATGTAAAGCAAGCCCCTGATGAAGACGATCTTTTCCCAATAGACACTGATTTTCCCAGGGGAAAAAACATCCAGCACACCCCTTCCCCAAGTCGGCTAATGAAAACCTTCGTACGGTACACATTTAAAGAAATATGGATCTGCAGAAGTTCTAATTTTGTGTTCTATGCACCCCCCCTCCCGGTCTTCTGTCATCTGCCTTTTTTCGGTAAAAGAAACATTCTCTAACTCCTACATCCTTGAACCATTTTCTCCATGGATTTCATTCCTTAAGATTGTGCCCTTAAGCTTACCAACTAGATCCCTCTTGCCTTTTACAGCCCCCAGGGTCTCCATTACCAATCACCAATATGGAGCTGATAAACTTGTGAGTTCTCTAATTATAAGCCTCAGAAGTCACTAGTAGGCAGGCCCAGAACTTCTACCTGTATGCCTCAGAATTACAACATATGTGGTGACATTTTAAATAATGGGTTGAAGAACATCCTTTTAATGGAGCTAGCCTGTCAAAGATAAGGTAGAGCCTGGAATTCTCTTGTCAACAGTCCTGCCCACCATCAGGTCCCCCCGCTCACTACATCTTCTGCTCTGGATTCCTACCGCCACACCTTGCACTCAGCTTCTTTAAAACAGCAACTGCTACAGGATCCTCTGCTAAGTTCTGTTGGTCTACATGGTCAGCATCCCAGGAAAGCCGTGCTCAAATTTTACTTCCCACCAAAATGTGATGCTTCTGCTATTTGGAGAAACTAAGGCACAAGAGAAAATCAAGTACATCAAAGGCTTACCCCTAAATTATTTATTCCCTGAACTCCTAGAAACACCTAACACTGAGAGGCCTCTAAAGTATAGAACTGAAGCCATGATTTTACATTTCTAGTTCTCAAAGACACACTTCGAATTTACTTTGTTGCTAAGAGGAACTGGAGTTTTTAATTCTTTCAGGGAAAAAAGCTATTTTTATTTTATGGAACACCTAACACAAAAGGTTTACATTCCATCTTCTGGGAAGGGAAACTCCTAATAACTTGTTTCTTTCTAGTTCAGCTGCAGACTATACCAAATTCAAAGGAGAAGTTTGGCTTTTTGGTATTTGTGCTAGAGAATGGAAGAATGCATCATCTAATCAGCTTTTCTTAGGATAAGTCACCAGTGATAACAAGTCTGAAATACATCTCAGTTCAATTTATCCTGCTTGCACTCATTACCGGTGGCAAACAGGTAAGAAAAGGAAGTCAGAATGCACTGTAACTTTCCTGGCCAGTTATTTGCAAGGCTGTTTTTATATACATGGTGGCATAAAAGCCACCGTAAGTGGAGAATATATCTGTAGATACAAAAATTGTTTGCTTTTCAGTCTATGTAAAATTAACTGTAGAATATTTGTCAGTCACACATGTCTATATAAACATGAGCTGATGGTTAAACCAACCAAGTTTTTATGGCTTTTACTAGAGATAGAAAGCTGTGCTAAGGAAGTACAGGCAGGTTCCATTTTAACTAGTTATCATAAAATCGGTGACAGAGTCTCATGTATCTTTCCATTTTTATGCAACCTTCTCTCGCTGGAGAAATGCTTTGGGGGAAAAACGCATGGGTTGTGTCTTCCTTTAGTACATATGGAGACAAGGAGCTCTGGGAGGTTTCAGAGGCTCCAAGGCAAAAAAATTTTAACACCCACCACCCACCATCTATCCAGTTCTCTTTGCCAAGCAACTGGTTATCTTTTTACGTTAATGGCTAAGGCCCTACATGTAGGATGAAGGCAACTGGCTGATGTCAGGAGACCTACACAGGTACAAGTTTGGAAATCATTTTTATCAGCTCCAGTGGGCAAAACCTACAGGCTAGCCATTAGCTGTCTGGTCACCAAGCACACTGCTACACACCCGAATCGACTTAGGGTAAACCGCAGAAAAGTCATATAGGATAATTTTCTTCTCTCTTTGGTGAATAAACAGAGACCACCGTTGAAGGTGAGCGCTGACCACAGAAGCGTCCATGACTGGTCGTGGCAAAGCAGCTGTCCAGTAAAGTGGCCCATTACTGTCTAGGGCTGACCAGTATCAGTCTTGTTGGCAACCTGAGGAGCTCACGATGATTTTATCTTATTTTAAGAGAAGTTAATCTTGAATTTATTCACTTTTTAAAGTAAGTCTAACTTTTTTTTTTTTTTTTTAAGTCATCTCTACACCCAATGTGAAGCTCTAACTCACGACCGTGAGATCGAGAGTTGCACATTCTTCCGACTGAGCCAGCCAGGCACCCTGAATTTCTGCACTTTCAGTAAAACTGACCATGAAGGTTCACTAGTGTCCTGTTCCTTAATTCCCTTTGTGTTTTAAGAACTGCAAAATTTAAAAATGATTCAAAATCCTAACAATGTCGATGATTTCACTTTCATACAAATGATGGAGCAGGAAATATGGTTTTGAAAAATCTAAAGCAATTATACATTGAAAAGTAAATGATGACAAAGGACAAGGGTATTTGGCAAGTGGGTTCAGCTCATTCATTCAAAGGAATCCTAACAAGAATACATGTACAGCTATAGGCCTATTCAATTTTCTCCTAAAAATAAATATACATATGTAAAAAGCTGTTATAATAAAACCTTTTCTGGGCTGATAGTTTACATCCCACCCAAATCTCTGCACTGTAAAAACGGAGTGGCCTTACCTCTGAGCAGTGCACCACTGCCCAGATAGCAGACTAGGAGGCCCAGCTTCACGTAGAGGCCTTTTAGGAGGAGTCTGTTGTCACCGATAACTTCCCCTACCTCTCACCAATCCCACTTAAAGATTTATAAGCTTAGAGTAAATTCCCAATTACCACCCATAAAACAAATACAGGGGCTGTTGCATTGCTACTAGATTTTGCTTCAATCATAGCGCCAATTACTTAATTACAATCACAGCTCTAAGGGTTGGTTGGCAGAAATCCTATATGCAGTTTCCTAGTGCATCTTATGTCTTTGGTGTGGGGCAGACAAAAGGGTCTGCAACATGTAATTGTCTACAAGAACATGTCAAGACCACCTGGCTGAACCCTGTTCTAAGCGCCCTCTGGGAAACAGTAAAACCACAACTTCTTCTGTCAACCACCTCAACTCAGAGGGTCATGATGAATCTGTGTGACTTTCTATCACATCAATAAAGTCTTATCACACACACACAAACATTGCAGTAAAGGAAAAGAAGATGGAATAGGGTAAAGAGAAACGTCTCTAAGCGCCCCCCCAAATTAAAATTTCAAAAACTCCTGAGATATGAGTCTCTACTCTGATTGTGCTCAATGACTCGAATTCTGAGGGAAAGAATAAACTTCCAAAGACAGTAAGAATTTAGACAAAACCATTTAACACTGAGTTCATGAATCACCCTTTCAAAACATCTGTTTTGAACACATTACGAACTATAACTTGGAATCAGGAGTCGTTCTCAAAATTCTTTTCAGTAAAACCAAGATTTCAGATTCCTGCTAGGTACGTAAGAGAGTTTCTTTTCCAGGAAAAACTACCTAAAATCTATCCAGTAGGATTATTGCACAGTGGGGTCCACAGGACAATGATTTCTGAGGGCTAGTCCTCATATAAAAAAAGGCCACAATAAATACGTCTATATACTATGCCCCACTCTACCTTGACATCGTAAACACAAATATGACATGTCTTGCTTTAAAAAAGAAACTCCTGAGGAAAGAAAGGGATGGAAATCTCTACCAAGGCCACTTCAGTCAGAAACTGCAGTTGCTATTTCCGATGCCATGAAGGACATCAACACAGAGACTTACCATTCCAAGCACCAAGGTGAACCAGTGACAAGGTTATTCCCACTTCACAATATTCCACTCAGATCACAGCTCAACCTGAGCTTTAGAAGAAGTTCCTAGTAGATGAGCTTTGAAAGGAAATCAACTGCTGGCGAACAACCCACTAGTGATCTTTAAGTTCATCAGCATCACTAAGGGTTGAGGGGTGATCAGTAAGATGCTAACAACCCCCCACCCCAAGTCAATTCCAGTGTTTCTTGGCCATTTTTCACTCGTGATTCTTGAAGCATCACCAAGACATTTGCAAATGAAATTACAGACTCTTCCCTTTCCTGTCTGGGTAGCACCATGTTTCACTCTGATGCGGACTCCCCCACCCCCTTCAGTGTCCCACCCCAAATACTTGGCAATCCATGCAGCAGCCTATGATGCAACAATCAGCCCAAGTTCTAAACCCTCCCACGTCATTCCATAAAAAGGTCAAATCCTAATCACATGAATAAAAACATACCACTCTAGGAAATATTATTCAATTATCCTTCAATTTCCTGTCATAACTGATGAATCATCAATACACAGAGCACTAAGTGTAATTCCAAACACCAAACCATGTGATCCAGTTTGCAACTGAGACAAGTCATACCTTGCCTCCAGCACAGACACAGACAAAATGGGAAGTTGATCTGCATTTTAGCTGCACGGGTGGTGGGATTTCTCTTAACTTCTGCTTTTTAAAGCATTCACTCTTATTCTAAAATGGTATGCTATACACAAAACCATCAATTTTATTCCAGAATACATCTTAATGATAATAAAAAGCTTTTGTATGCACATACTGCCAATACATTTTAAAAGGCCCAAATTTTAACAAAGAGAATAGACAAATTCATCAGACAGGAGATAAGTTACTTTGGCTGAAAAAAATCTTTAAAAAAAATCTGGCTCAACATTCTGCTTGCAGGTTTCTACATATACTGTATATGTGGTGAGTGTGTACATGTGTGTATAGCTTTTTTGAAGGGAATGGAGTATGGTCTAGCCCCCTGCTCCATGGTTATGTAGAAACTACAATGTTCTTTGCTAGCAAAACAAGAAGTGCAAGGTCTGCATTTGCACCAACTCGATGCAAAGCCCCAAGAGCTTCCTGCAAAGTGAAGCTGGCACGGAGAATGCGGTTAATGTCTATGGCGGGAAAAATTAATGGTGAAAGAATGGAGGGACTTGCTGATGGCTGGCCGGGAGGTGGTTCAAATTCAAGACGTGACTCTGCAGCTCTGGGACAGACAACTTCTCTGGTCTCTGGCCTGTCTGGCACTGGCTTCTGTGTGCCCTGACCCAAATCTTCAACCAGTATGAAACTGGTTTCATACTTCGTTTGCTCGCAAGTGTGACTGACTGCATCCTCCTTGCCTGCTATGAGTTTGGGGGGAATGTCCACACCTAAGGTGCAGTGTGACTGATCAGATGTTTTAGTGGAGGCCAGAGTGGCAGAGCTGCTCTCCCTTCTGGATTCCCTAGACTCGGGGTCACTTTCCTTATCCATTACTAGGCCATTGCCCGGATCCCCAATGGTACTACTTTCGACGGCATCTACTCCAGCACCATCTGAAGCATCTGGTAACTTCTCTGCTCTCACCGATACAGATATGGTGTGATGAAAGGTGACTTGTGAACTCTCTTCATTCTGGGTAACTGTAAGATGCTCACTTTGGGTCCATCTTTCAGAAAGGTCCTTAATAACTATTTGGCCCTTGGTTACCATTTCAGACTGACAGGTAACTTCCCCAGATGTATTTTCTGAAGCTGATTTATTACTAATACCAGAAGTTCATGGAGTTCCTTCAAGGCTACTTTTAGAGATGAGCAGGATTCCTCCACTGACTCCACAGAGGGCTGACAACTGCCACAAAGACTTAAAGAGGGGGAGCAATCCCCATCTTCTTTACCTGTTCCAGACATTTCAGTGTTACTGTCTGGGAGCTTAAATCCTGAGTGCAAATGGAATTACTCAAAATTTCAGATGAAGGGTTACATTTTGATGGTTCCACTTCCATCAAGGGATTATCTAAGCTGAGAGAAGATGCCCCGATGTCCCTGACACTGGCCTGCTGACCATGTGCGGAATTACACAGAGCAATGAGGGATTCTTCAACCGTATCAACTTCCATAAGTGTTTCTGAATTCGAGCAGCCAAAGCACCCTGAAGGTTGAGTACTTTCTTCTGTACCCGAAAGGTCCACATTCTGTCTCCTTTCACTGCCGTTTCCAAATCAACACTTCTTCGCTGATTCTGTTGCCTTTCTCCAAAAAGCTCAGAGTCCTCTATGTTGCAGAGATGTTCTTGGTCATTTAGAGCATTCGGTTGTCTAACCCCATGCTGTTCATTCCCTGGTTCCTTGTGCCGCCGAAGGCCACTCACCTGAGGCAGGTTCTGATTTTCTGGATGCTGACTCTTCCCACCTAAAAGCCCTGGTGGTTCTTGCACCCTAGTGGTTGTGACAGGTACACTACCTTGCTGTCTTGTGTGGAGATGAGATCTTGGGCCCTGGGTGCTTCTTTCAGCAGATTTCTCCATGTTATCAGCAACAATGGCTTCTTCGGAGGAATTCTGCAAAGGCAGAACTGGACTGCAGTCTGCTGAAGAAGCACTATCAGGAAGATCCTGGAGAGGAAGATGTTCTTTCTTTTCAGAGGTTATCTGGAATTCAGCTGAAGCCTTCAAAGCCTTCACAGCTTTAGGTTCGATGCTGTCAGGGTCACTGGGCTTGATAGGGCAGACTGAAGCAAAGACAGAGTGAGCAAGACTCATAGGATTACCAATCTCAGGACTCTGTCCTAAAGGATGGGCTGGATGTTTACATCCATCTGAAGCTGGTAATGATGACATTCCCAGTGAGGTAGTTTCTTTACCACTTTTCTCTGGCCTGGGGCCCACTCCAGCTGTAGTATACACATACTCCATGCATCATAGCTCCTGACGCTCTGCGTCCTCTACAGACTTTTGAAGAGCTTCTGCTAGTTCCTGATCTGCAATCTCCTCTGGCCGCATGTCCTCTCGCCCAGCCCCATATGCCAACCGGGCACACTCCGGGGAGTGTGGTGGTCTGGGGAGGAAGGTGGTCTGAGAGCCAGTGGTGCTGATCACGAGCACATTTTTCTTGAGGTCAATGGAACACTGATGCTGCTTTAGCATGTCCAGACCCAGAAGTATGTCCATGGGCTACTCCTCAAGTATAGAGAACGAACACGCCAGGAAATCACCTTCAATCTGAACCTGAGCTTGATGTACCTTTCCAATAATTTTCTGAGTGCCCACTCCTTTGGCGATCCCTGCCCACCGACGGTTCACCAGCCTCATTATGTTACACCTTTCTGCACAAGCTTGGCTCATAATAGTCATCTGGGCACCTGAGTCAGTGAAGGCTTTCACAGGGTGTTCGTTTACTTTGCAGTTAATATAAAGCATCACTACTTGGCCAAAACTTTCAGGAGCTTCTTCCATAGCTATCGTCATGTTTTCCTCAATGTTCTGTTGCCTTATATCTTCTTCTATTTTTGCCTGAGCTTCAAAATCAAAAGGGTCAGCAGAAAAGAAATGAATCCTTTCTTGCTCTCTCTGGGCTCTGTCCTGCTGCTGCTCCACCAGGACCCTAGAAAATTTCTCAAGGTTTCCACTGAACAGAGCATCTGCCAAGGGCGGGTTGTGTTCCTTCAGCAAGGACAGCTCATGGGGGTTGGCCAGCAACATGTCTCGGAGCAAGGCCAAGCCCTGAGGAGATGAAGCTATGTCTCCAGGAGATGAGTGGGAATGCTGTGCTGGTGGCTGGCGCTGCCGGGAGCCTGACATGCCAGGTACGGCTATACTAGGAAGTCTATGCGGGGTAAGTTTGGGAACTGCACTGGAGGTCAAGGGTCGGCGTTCTCCTTCTGTCGTAAAATCACAACATCCCCATCTTTCAAGCCCTAGGAAGCCAGCAATCTGTGGTTGTATGTGAGAGGTCTTTCAGCATAGACAATCTGGCTCTCCCCTGCGTGGATGCTGGACTCGAGCTCGCACAGCGCGCAGAAATTGTGCAGCTGGAAGTCCGCCTCAACCTGGAGGGAAAGTCACCTCGGAGAGGTCCCTCTGCACACAGTACACGGCGAGCAGCATGGCCCGGGCCCGACCCAGCTCTGCTCGGCCCAGCCTCGGCGCTGGGCTGCGGGGCGGCGGCGGGGCCTGGCTGGTGATGCGGGCGGACGGCAGGAGCTCCTCGCTCGCTCGCCCGCTTGCTCCTTCCCTCCCTCACACAGGCTCAGTGACTCCCTCCCTCCCGCCCTCACTACCTAGCACGGCGGCTGCCACTCGCCTGCGACTCCGTCTGCCTGCTTCTATATTTTTATTTTTAAAGGTTTTATTTATTTAGAGAAGGAGAGAGAGCATGCATAAATGAGTTTGGGGAGGGCCAGAGAGAGAGAGAGAATCTCAAGGGGACTTGGTACTGAACCTGACTCCACTTGGGGCTTGATCTTATGATCCTAAGATCATGACCTGAGCTGAAATCAAGTCAAACATTTAACTGACTGAGCCACCCAGGTGCCCCCAATTTTTTTTTTTTAAGAGAAAGAGTGCAAGTGAGGCTGGAGGGGCAGAGGGAGAGAAAAAGCTTAAGAAGCCACCCCCATGTATATGTATTTTTTAATTTCACAAGCTATGTTACTACAACAAATACATAGCATTTTTGCACTGTTTCCCACATTATTTTATTGAGGTGAAATTCACATACCATCTAATTACTCATTTAAATCAATCAACATTTATGATTGAGTGGCTTTGTACATTTACAATGCTGTGCCACCAACAGAAATATATAATTCCAGAAAATCTCCAATGCCAAGCAAAAACAAAACAAAAAAATGAAAAAACAAAGCAAACAAACAAAAAATAAACCCATACATAATCATTAACCTCACTCCATATTGATTCATCCTTCCAGCTCCAGACAACAGCTAATTAGCTTTTTGGTTCAATGGACGTATTTATTCTGGACATACCAAATAAATGGAATCATACATACCTGTACAATACATAGTTTTTGTGTCTGGCTTATTTCACTCAGTACAGTATTTACATAGTTCATCTATGTAAAAGCACATATGGGTACTTTATCCTTTTTGTGGATTAATAATAATGCTGTATATGAATATGTCTCAATTCGTACATCCATTAGGCCGCTGATGGACATTTTTGTTCTTTCTATTTCTTGGCTAATATTGCTAATGTGAACATTGGTGTACAAATTGTTTTTAGGAGTCACATGGTAATTGTGTTCAATTTTGTGAATAAATATCAAACTGTTTTCCACATCTCATGTATAAATTTACATTCTCACTAAGAATGTATGAGGATTCCAGTATTTATACAAAATCTCCAACACTGGCTAATTTATAAAATACAGTCATTTTAAGGAATATAGGGTGTCTTATAGTGGTTTTGATTTTATTCGTCTAATGACTGAGATTGCTCTTGTCTTCATGTGCTTGATAACAATTGCATATCTTCTTTCTAAAATGATTTTATTTATCTATTTGAGAGAGAGCCTGAGAGGGGAGAGGGGCAGATAGATATGGAGAAGGAGAAGCAGATTCCTGCTGTGCATGGAGCATGATGTGGGGCTCAATCCCAGGACCCTGAGATCATGACCCAAGCTGAAGTCAGATCCTTAATCAGCTGAGCCATCCAGGAGCCCCCAATGCACATCTTCTTCAGAGAAGTGTTTTTTCAACTCCTTCATCCATTAAAAAAAAATTGAGACACATTAGAAAGCAAATAGACAAATGACAGGAGTAAGTCCTATGTTATCAGTGCTTCTATCAATGCATGCGGATTAAACTCTAATTAAAAAAAAACAAAGATTGGTTTTATGCCAGTACCATGCTGTCTTGGTGATCACAGCTTTGTAATAAAGATTGAAATCAGGTAATATGATGCCCCCAGCTTTATTTTAGTTTTTCAACATTTCCTTAGCGATTCGGGGTCTCTGCTGATTCCATACAAATTTTAGGATTGTTTGCTCCAGCTCTTTGAAGAATACCGGTGGAATTTTGATCAGAATGGCATTAAAAGTATAGATTGCTTTAGGCAGTATAGACATTTTAACAATGTTTATTCTTCCGATCCAAGAGCATGGAATGGTCTTCCATCTTTTTGTGTCTTCTTCAATTTCTTTCATGAGTGTTCTGTAGTTCCTCAAGTACAGATCCTTTACCTCTTTGGTTAGGTTTATTCCCAGGTATCTTATGGTTCTTGGTACTATAGTCACTGGAATCGATTCTCTAATTTCCCTTTCTGTATTTTCATTGTTATTGTATAAGAAGGCAACTGATTTCTGCACATTGACTTTGTATCTTGCCACGTTGCTGAATTGCTGTATGAGTTCTAGTAGTTTGGGGGTGGAGTCTTTTGGGTTTTCCATATAAAGAATCATGTCATCTGCGAAGAGAGAGAGTTTGACTTTTTCATTACCAATTTGGATACCTTTTATTTCTCTTTGTTGTCTGATTGCTGTTGCTAGGACTTCTAATACTATGTTGAACAAGAGTGGTTAGAGTGGGCATCCTTGTCTTGTTCCTGATCTCGACGGGAAGGCTGCAAGCCTTTTCCCATTGAGGATGATGTTTGCTGTGGGTCTTTCATAGATAGATTTGATGAAGCTCAGGAATGTTCCCTCTATCCCTATACTTTGAAGCGTTTTAATCAGGAACGGATGCTGGATTTTGTCAAGTGCTTTTTCTGCATCAATTGAGAGGACCATGTGGTTCTTCTCTCTTCTCATATTAATTTGTTGTATCACATTGATTGATTTGCGAATGTTGAACCATCCTTGTAGCCGGGGATGAATCCCACCTGATCATGGTGGATAATCTTTTTAATGTGCTGTTGGATCCTGTTGGCTAGGATCTTGTTGAGAATCTTAGCATCCATATTCATCAGTGATATTGGTCTAAAATTCTCCTTTTTGGTAGGGTCTTTGCCTGGTTTGGGGATCAGGTAATGCTGGCTTCATAGAAAGAGTCTGGAAGTTTTCCTTCTGCTTCAGTTTTTTGAAAGAGCTTCAGGAGAATCGGTGTTATTTCTTCTTTGAAGGTTTGGTAGAATTCCCCAGGGAATCCGTCAGGACCTGGGCTCTTGTTTTTTGGGAGGTTTTTGATCACTGCTTCAATCTCGTTATTAGATATCGGTCTATTCAGGTTGTCGATTTCTTCCTGGTTCAATTTTGGTAGTTTATAGTTTTCCAGGAATGCATCCATTTCATCTAGGTTGCTAAGCTTATTGGCATATAACTGTTGATAATAACTTCTGATGATTGTTTCTACTTCCTTGGTGGTTGTTGTGATCTGTCCCTTTTCATTCATAATTTTATGAATTTGGGCTTTCTCTCTTTTCTTTTGGATTAGTGTGGCCAATGGTTTATCGATCTTATTGATTCTTTCAAAAAACCAGCTTCTAGTTTCATTGATATGCTCTACTGTATCTCTGGTTTCTACCTCATTGATCTCAGCTCTAATCTTGATGATTTCCCTTCTTATGTGTGGAGCTGGTTTGATGTTTTGTTGATTCTCCAGTTCTTTAAGGTGTAGAGACAGCTGGTGTATTCTGGATTTTACAATTTTTGTGAGGGAGGCTTGGATGGCTATGTATTTCCCCCTTAGGACAGCCTTTGCTGTATCCCATAGGTTTTGAACCGAAGTGTCTTCATTCTCATTGGTTTCCATGAATTGTTTCAGTTCTTCTTTGAGAGTAGAGAGCCCAGATATGGACCCTCAACTCTATGGTCAATTAATCTTCAACAAAGCAGAAAAAAATATACAGTGGAAAAAGACAGTATCTTCAATAAATGGTGCTGGGAAAACTGGACAGCTATATATAGAAGAATGAAACTCGACCATTCTCTTACACCGTACACAAAGATAAACTCAAAATGGATAAAAGACCTCAACGTGAGACAGGAAACAAAAGCGAAAATAAACTTTTGGGACTTCATCAAAATCAAAAGCTTCTGCACAGCAAAGGAAACAACCAAGAAAACAAAGAGGCAACCCACGGAATGGGAGAAGATATTTGCAAATGACAGTACAGACAAAAGGTTGATATCCAGGATCTATAATGAACTCCTCAAACTCCACACACATGAAACAGGCAAACATATCAAAAAATGGGCAGAAGATATGAACAGACACTTCTCCCATCAAGACATACAAATGGCTATCAGACACATGAAAAAATGTTCATCATCACTAGCCCTCAGGGAGATTCAAATTAAAACCACATTGAGATACCACCTTACACCAGTTAGAATGACCGAAATTAACAAAACAGGAAACAACATGTGTTGGTGAGGATGTGGAGAAAGGGGAACCCTCTTCCACTGTTGGTGAGAATGCAAGTTGGTGCAACCTCTTTGGAGAATAGTGTGGAGATTCCTCAAGAAATAAAAAATAGAACTTCCCTATGACCCTGCAATTGCACTACTGGGTATTTACCCCAAAGATACAGATGTCGTGAAAATAAGGGCTGTCTGTACCCCAATGTTTATAGCAGCAATGGCCATGGTCGCCAATCTATGGAAAGAACCAAGATGCCCTTCAACGGACGAATGGATAAGGAAGATGTGGTCCATATACACTATGGAGTATTATGCCTCCATCAGAAAGGATGAATACCCAACTTTTGTAGCAACATGGACGGACTGGAAGAGATTATGCTAAGTGAAATAAGTCAAGCAGAGAGAGTCAATTATCATATGGTTTCACTTATTTGTGGAGCATAACAAATATCATGGAGGACAAGGTGTGTTAGAGAGGAGAAGGGAGTTGGGGTAAATTGGAAGGGGAGGTGAATCATGAGAGACTATGGACTCTGAAAAACAATCTGAGGGGTTTGATGTGGCGGGGGTGGGAGGTTGGGGTACCAGGTGGTGGGTATTATAGAGGGCACGGATTGCATGGAGCACTGGGTATGGTGAAAATATAATGAATACTCTTTTTCTGAAAACAAATACATTGAAAAAATTTAAAAAAATAAATGCCAAAAAGAACCCCCCCAGAAAAACAAAAACAAAACAAAGATTGGCAAATATCTGCTGACCACCTCAATTTGACACTGTCTAGGTGTTCTAGACAGGACAACTAGGTAAGAAAATGAGAAGAACATTCCACTTGTCCTTCCCTTGGATTCCTTGAGATAATCAGCATCATTTTTTCAGCTGGAAATCATTCTTGAATCCAAGATTTCAATTATAGTTTCATCACTTTTTATTTTGAAGTTTCATTTTTTCCAGATTCATTTATACTAAGTGAAAATTAGTATTAGTGTTTATGTTCCTTAGTTCTGACATATGCAGTGTTTGAGAATATAATCAATGAATAATATGCAAATTAGAAACGAACTTCACCACTGTCTTAGTTGCCCTTGATGTCCAGCTTCAGAACCTTATATAAGCCCTGCCTGAGCTCCTTGTTCTTGAGTGCATACACCATGGGGTTGAGGGCAGGAGGAATGACATTGTGTAATACATTAAGTAGAACTGGGATGAGGGGAACTGTCATTGTTACACTATGGGTGATGGAAATTACTATGATGACAGTGTAAAAGAACAAGATTAGGATGAGGTGAGAAGTGCAGGTACTTAGGGCTTTGGATGAAGCTTCTGCTGAGTTCAGCTTCAGCACTGAGTGAAGTATCAAAGCATATGATAAGAAAATCAAACCCAGATCACTCCCCATCAATGCCCAGGCCAGAAGTACCTGGTATATGCTATTGATGGTTCTGTCATCACAGGATAAGCTAGTGACTCCAAGATTAGAGCATAGGCAATGCTCAATTTTGTTCTGTGAGCAGTAGTGTCTCTGAGAAGCCAACACTGGCACTGGGATGGCAACCAGGCTAATTCTGAGTGCCATGAGCATGGTTGCTTTGACCACAAAAGATTCAGTAACTATTGATGGATAGCGTAGTGGTCTACAAATGGCAACATATCTGTCTATAGCCATACAGACAAAGATACCTGATTCCATGCCCACAAAACAGTGTATGACATACATCTGAGCAAAGCACTCTGGGAGACTGATGGCCTTAGCACTGAACCATAAGATCGCCAAAATCTTGGGCATGATGGTGGTGGCCAGTCCCATGTCTACCACAGCCAGGATCCCCAGGAAAGAGTACATAGGCTGGTGTAGTGTGGCCTCTTGTTTGATGGTGATCAGGATAAGGATGTTGGCAGTGAGAGCTAAGAGGTAGAGCAGAGCCAGGGGCAGGGAGATCCAATGTTGCCAGGTATGAATGCCTGGGAATCCCATCAGAATGAACTCAGAGACTTGAAACTTAGAGATGTTGGAATCTCTGGGATCCTGGAACATTTTCACTAAGAGAAAAAAATATATATATTCAAAGTTACTATTCTATTTTAGTAACTCTCAGATAGTACTTGAAATGGAGTTACCTAGGTTCATGATACCAAATGGGGATTTGTGTTTATTATTCTCATTCCACTACTAACATTAATGGTATACTATTAAAAAACTGGAACTGTGATAGTGCATTTCATATTATAAGTCATTTAATCTCAAAAGCACTCTATAAGGTGGGACATAAGATTGCTACGTGGGGCTGCTGAAGTAGTTTAGTCTATTAAGCAACTGCCTTCAGCTCAGGTCATGATTTCAGGATCCTGAGATCAAGTCCTGCATCAGACTCCTTGCTCAGCTTGGAGCCTGCTTTTCCTCTCCCTCTACCGTTTCCCCTGCTTGTTTTCTCTTTCTCTTTCTCTCTCTCTCTCTCTCAAATAAATAAAAAAATCTTTAAAAAAAAGACTTATACTCTCTCATCATTGAGTAATAGAACATTATAGTAATCTGGATCTTGCTTATTATCTTCCATATTAGGTCATGGAAGCTCGACAAAAAGCAAACCATTTGATATCATAGCCTGGTCTTTATTTATTTTTTTAATTTTTATTTATTTTTTAAATTTCTCTTCAGTATCCAGAATTCCTTGTTTATGCACCACACCCAGTGCTCCATGCAATATGCATCCTCCATAATACCCACCACCAGGCTCACCAATCGCCAGGTCTTTAAATTTGACTTTGCTAATGGATTGTTTTCTTTGTAGACCAAATACAAGTCTCAGAGTAGAAAATTTCATGCATGGAGTCTTCTCGGATGATAGATAAGGTCATAGATTTGAGTATTTCTTAAGTAATCACAAATATTATTTGTCATTAAAATACATAAGTTCAGTTAGTATTTCAATTTTATATGCAATAAAGTGATATCCAAAATGCTAGTTGTCTGTCTAAATCCCTGCAACTATAAAAGAGATAATATGGTTTGGAAATATCAGTATTTTTAAATCAGTTCTTTCTGGTTTTGTGTAACTTTTCCCACTTTTGTGACAGGGTTTAAACAGTATAGATAGCCACCTTATAATTAATAAGACAGAAGTGAAAACAACAAACAAAAGACAAAAACTGACAAACCAATGAGTTTGGGGTCAAGGTTTTGTTTAGAAGTTCTGCTAAAATCAAATCACTCTGTATAAGACACTTTTTTGATATAGTATTTTATTAATGTTTTAATTTAAAATGAAGGCAATTATATTGTATGTTTTATCAAAATGAACACTATTATTTATTTCTTTGTAAGTATTTCATATATTAAGGATACAACATAAAGAACATTGAAAAACTATTGTGAATTAAAATTATATTATGTACAGAAATGCAATGCAATTTATTTGCCTAGTCCGGATATTGGCACTCTATACTCCTTATAACATAATGAACTAAGTAAATGAAAAAAGATTTAACTATGAATTTTTAATTAATAAAATGTAACAATATTTTTAACAAAATGCTAAATTTCAAATTAAAAATACCTGAGAATGAGGGATGCCTGGGTGGCTCAGTCATTAAGTGTCTGCCTTCAGCTCAGGTCATGATCCCAGAGTCCTGGGATCGAGCTCCACATCTGGCTCCTTGCTTGGAAGGAAGCCTGCTTCCCCCTCTCCTTCCCCCCCTACTTGTGGTCCCTCTCTCACTGTGTCTCTCTCTGTCAAATAAATAAATTAAATATTTTTTAAAAACACCTGAGAATGAAAGAGATAAATGATATCAAGATCCTTAAAACTGCAAACTGATGCTATAGTAGTTTGAAGATATACTGCATAGGATAGAAACTCTAGTGTCTATGATTTGGCATTTTTACATCCAAACCTGAATAGTGATATAGCTTTGGTCATGCTATTTTTAGTACTAATACTGAGAGTCCTTCATCAGTTCAGATCAATGGAATAGCTTCAACTTTAAAGACAAATAGAAAGGCTGTTTCTAATTTTCCAAAGAACTGAGGATGCATATTAGTGTTTAGTTCATTAAGTCAATATACATATCTACCCAAAAAGAAAAGGAAACAGTCAACAAAACAAAGAGGCAATCTACGGAATGGGAGAAGATATTTGCAAATGACAGTACAGACAAAAGGTTGATATCCAGGATCTATAAAGATCTCCTCAAACTCTACACACACAAAATAGACAATCATATCAAAAAAATGGGCAGAAGATATGAACAGACACTTCTTCAATGAAGACATACAAATGGCTATCAGACACATGAAAAAATGTTCATCATCACTAACTATCAGGGAGATTCAAATTAAAACCACATTGAGATACTACCTTACATTAATCAGAAAGGACAAAATTAGCATGACCGGAAACAACATGTGTTGGAGGGGATGTGAAGAAAGGGGAACCCTCTTCCACTGTTGGTGGGAATGCAAGTTTGTGCAGCCTCATTGGAGAACAGTGTGGAGATTCCTCAAGAAATTAAAAATAGAACTTCCCTATGACCCTGCAATTGCACTACTGGGTATTTACCCCAAAGATACAGATGTCATGAAAAGAAGGGCCATCTGTACCCCAATGTTTATAGCAGCAATGGCCACAGTCGCCAAACTGTGGAAATAACCAAGATGCCCTTCAACGGACGAATGGATAAGGAAGATGTGGTCCATATACACTATGGAGTATTATGCCTCCATCAGAAAGAATGAATACCCAATTTTTGTATCAACATGGGCAGGATTGGAAGAGATTATGCTGAGTGAAATAAGTCAAACAGAGAGAGTCAATTATCATATGGTTTCACTTATTTGTGGAGCATAACAACTAGCATGGAGGAAAAGGGGAGATGGAGAGGAGAAAAGAGTTGAAGGATATTGGAAGGGGGGTTGATCCATGAGAGACAATGGACTCTGAAAAACAATCTGACGGTTTTGAAGGGGCGGAGGGTGGGAGTTTGGGGGAACCAGGTGGTGGGTATTGGAGAGGGCACGGATTGCATGGAGCACTGGGTGTGGTGCAAAAACAATGAATACTATTACACTGAAAAAAAAAATCAAAGGCATGGTATTTGGGTCATTTATATCATGGTTTATCCCAAGAGATTGGAACTTAAATGCCCTCAGTACATATGTGTTATATGAAATAATACTGGAGGAAGATTAAACAGTTTATATGCCCATGATTCCTTCATTATTCATGAAGAAGTTTGAGCTATTAACACACATATTAACATATGCATTTGTATTAAAAATGTAAAGGAACTATGGTAATGGAGAATCATGTCAAAACATAAAGAGTTAGAAGAGAATAACAGATATTTTATCAAAACCAAAATAAAGTTAAAAAAATAATAGATACTGGCATGAAAAAGACAATGCATATACAACCATAAATGAAATAATTATTATAGAGTACATTTGCATATTAAAAAGGAATTTTCAGATTAAATTTTTTAAATTACATACTATTTCTAAGGAACACTAAAATATGAAGACTGAATCAGTTGTTCTTAAACAAACAATTTAACAACATCAGTATTCTATATTTTTAAAGCACTAATACAGTTGAAAATAATTATATAGTGATACATGGAACAATTTATAGGATAATATAATATTTGTGACTCACTTGAATCTTAACACCAAACCTTAACTTGAAAGAAATTTGAGTAGGAAATTGCAAATATAAAGTTAGGGTGAGAAATTTTAAAATATATTTCTTGAAACAAATACATAAACAAAACTTGATAATGACATAGATCTGATAGCAGTATTAGCAATGGTGTATCAAAGGGTTTAAGTATATATAAGTGTAAACCTATATGCAAAAAATAGGAGATTATAGACCATTTTAAACACACAGTATAAGTCATGTTCTAGATAAAAATGAGAATTAACAAAAAATTAATATACTACAGACCATAAAAGAAACAAAAGAAGTGCATATATTTGAAAAGATTCCATAATAGTATGAAGCAATAATGTTCCAAATATAATAGAATAATGAAAATGGCAATAGAAAATAGAATAGAAAAATAATGAGAAAGTTAAAACTTTGGAAGTATGGTTAATAAATTTGTAAATTTAATAAACATTTGTCAATCTGTAACTTTAAATGAACACATTACAAAAAAATAGTAGACCAATGAATTAATACAAGGCATTATAGTAATTAACTTCAGATTTAACAAAGAAAACAATAAAAAAATAAGAGCACAGTAGTGGAATCAAAATACAAGAATTTTCAAAAATTTTTCAAAAAATTAAAGATATTATTTAAATAATCATAAAATAGGCACAATCTTGAGGGTAAGGGAGTGGGCAAAATGAGTAAAGGGGACTGAGAGATAAAAGCTTCCAGTTATGGAATATTCAAATAAGTCACTAGGATGAAAAGCACAACAGAAGGAATATATTCAGTAGTATTGTAATAGCATTGTATGATGATAGATGGTAGTTACACTTGTGGTGAGGGAGTATAACATACAGACTTTTCAAATGACTGTATTGTACATCTGTAACTAATGTAACATTGGATGATAACTATACTTCAATGAAATAATAGAGACAATCTAAGAAATTATTCAATAGAAAACAAAAAGTTGAGACATGGCATTTGGAAGAATTATTTTAAAATCTTAAAGGATATAGTGAGTTACTTTATGAATTAAAATTGAAAATTTAGGAACTGTACAATATATCTTTTAAGATTTCATTTATTTATTGAGAGAGAAGTAGAGGAGGAGCCAGGAGAGGGGTAGAGGGACCCTGCGATCATGACTTGAGCCAAAGGCAGATGCTTAAACAACTGAGCCACCCAGGCACTGCTGGAAATGTACAATATTTTAAGGAGTGTAAATCTATAATTGACTAAACAGATAAACTGCAGCAGAAGTTGATAATGTATAAAATACCAGAATTTGCCAGAGGATTTAATTTAACTCTAAACAAAATTTGCTTCTTAGAAGATATAATTGTTAATTCTGTAGAAACTATATAATTATGTTTCATATTTAATAATATTATATATTATAATTATTATATAATAATTAATAGCAGGTAAATAAATTGTAGTAGAAGTTGGAAATGTAAAAAATTACCAGAAGAATTTGCCAGAGAATTTAATATTAACTCTTAAACAAAATTTACTTCTTAGAAGATATAATTATTACCTTATATATTTATTCAAGGAATTATACACCTAAATAGTAACAATAATTCAAGGAATTACAGCTAAACTAAGATAATTTCAAATTAGAAAACACATTTCAAAAAGAAATGTTTTAGGACTATTTTGATTATAAATTTCAAATATTTGCAAATCTAATTATGCAGCATATAAAAATAGATTTACAAGACCAAGTATAATTTAGCATTAGAAATATACTAGGAATAATTCACTACATTAAAAATGTTATTTTAAAAATGCACATATGGGAACAGGAATTATATAGGCTATCTCTGTACCTTCTACTCAATATATATATATATTTTTATTGTGGTGAAACCCAAACAACATAAAATTTATTTTTAAGTGCACATTTCAGTGACATTAAATACATTCCTGTTGTTGCTCAGCCATCACCTCTATCTATCCCCATAACTCTTTTCATCTTGTAAAACTAAAATTCTATAACTATTAAACAATAACTCTCTATTCTTTCCTCCCTCACCCCTAACCACCACACTTTCTGATTTTTTCAGTTTTTGACTACTAAATATATTATATAAGTGGAGTCCTACAGCTTTTGTTTTTTGTGAATGGTTTATTTCATTCAGCAAAATGTCCTCAAGGTCCATCCATATTGAAGCATATTGAAGAATCTCATGCCTTTTTAAGGTTGAGTAATGTTGAATTCTGTACACACACACACACACACACTCATACACCACATTTTGCTATATATTCACTTGTCAATGTTCCCTTGAGTTGCTTCTCTTATTTTAGCTATTGTGAATAATGCTGCTATATACATGAGTGTATAAACATGTCTGTGAGACCCTATTTTCTATTTGCTTAGTTATATACCTAGAAGAGGAATTGTTGGATCATATGGTCATTCTTTTTAAAAAATTTTTGGCCCACTACCTTCTGTCCAACTTTGCTTTGAATCTTGTTGCTTCAAAACATAAATACTATTTACATTTTAAAATTGAAGGAAAAACAGTGTAGGTCAGAAAGGTCAGAGAAGTATTTGGCTTTATCTAATTATATATTTCTAAAAAATAAACTTAAATTTAACAGGTATTTTAAAATGAACTTTTGTAATATAACAAGTATTATCTAATAAAATTCAAAGATTACTTATTTAATCAAGGTAGAGGTGCCCACCATCTCAGTTTGCATTCTGAGATCCAAAGGCTAATGTGTTAGTAAGGAAAAAAAAAATAGACTTCAAAATATAATATAATTATCTAGATTGAAATACCAGGAATTTTAAGACAAACCTTTTTTTTTAATTTTTAATTTTTAATTTTTAATTTTTTATAAGCATATATTTTTATCCCCAGGGGTACAGGTCTGTGAATCGCCAGGTTTACACACTTCACAGCACTCACCATAGCACATACCCTCCCCAATGTCCATAACCCCACCGCCTTTCTCCCAACCCCCCTCCCTCCAGCAACCCTCAGTTTGTTTTGTGAGATTAAGAGTCACTTATGGTTTGTCTCCCTCCCAATCCCATCTTGTAAGACAAACCTTTTAAAACATGAAAAATTACTTGGAAGACAGCTGTATATATTTTTTCATTGTGTTGACTTTTCTTTTTAAGTTTTTTTTTTTAAGATTTTATTTATTTATTTGACAGAGAGAGATCACAAGTAGGCAGAGAGGCAGGCAGAGAGAGAGAGAGGAGGAAGCAGGCTCCTCGCTGAGCAGAGAGCTTGATGTGGGACTCGATCCCAGGACCCTGAGATCATGAACTGAGCCGAAGGCAGTGGCTTAACCCACTGAGCCACGCAGGCGCCCTCTTTTTAAGTTTTTATTTTAATTTCAGTTAGTTAACACACAGTGTAATATATTCTTATGGTGGATTATGTTTATTTGCTGTGCTAAAAATTAATATATCTTGCCAGACATTTAAGAGAAACTGAGTATCCTTTCAGTTACAGGGTTTCCCATTGAAAGCAACACACCTAAATGTCTTGCTCTTATTGTTCAACTAACATTCAACTATTTTGAGTGAAAATGCAGCTCTGTGTGGCCTATGAACTTGAAAAATTACCTTAGCTCATAGGATCCTCTGTTCTAATCTATAAAATAATTCATTTCTAACTCCTGATTATGGGTTAAGAATTAAATTCTATTAAAATCCTTGCACATTGGGGGAGGTATGTGCTATGGTGAGTGCTGTCAAGTGTGTAAACCTGGCCATTCACAGACCTGTGCCCATGGGGCTAATAATACATTATATGTTAATAAAAAAATAAAAAAAAATTAAAAAGAGTACAAGTATCTTGAGCACTGAGAAATGTGTAAAATTGTTGAATCGCTATATTGTATCCCTGAAATTAATAAAACACTATGTGTTGATTATAAAAAAAAATTCTTGCAAAATACAAGGATAATTAATATTTATGTGGTCAATTTAAATGAGATCCTGGATGGCTGGCTCTTTCCTCAGTCAGGACAGCAGCCAGCAGAGCCTGATACCATGAGACAGAATATTAAAAGTCAGAAAGTTAAGAAAACCATGAGTATGAATATGTATAGAAACCCAAACGAGAGTGATGAATGCTGATACAGTCAACTAAATCTTGGGCCTGAAAAATTTCTGAGGAATTTTAAAGCTATGAAGCATCTAATAAAAAAAATTAACAGAACAGTGAATATGATTCTAAAGAATACCAGTACTAATAAACTTTACTGGATTTTTTTTTTTTTTTTTTTTTTTTTTTTTTACATATTAGGGCATTTTGTCCCATCAAGTTTGGTAAAATTTTCCAGGACTTAAGTTAATTTGGCCCAGAGACTCCTGTAGAGTCACTATTATTATGCAGCTGTGCTTACCACAGATGGGTCATTTTCTTCTGTAGAAGGCATCCCCAAATCTGCAAAAAATTAAAAGACTGGCTCTGTCTCAGACCAGGTACTCACTGTGGGAGTGCTGTACTTGCCTTGTTTTAAGTAGTGGACTTCAACATAATCAGAGATGGTGTACAGGTATTACAGATGGAGTTGAGGATTTTATGATCAGTGAAGAGAAACTCAGGGTAACACTTTGAGAGAAAGCCAGTTCCCTAGAGCTATAAATCCCAAGTCAGTCTGAAGTCAGTCAAATCCAACAATGTAATTAGGGGGAAGTATTGAAATCACATCATTTAGCTAACATCTGAATTTGGCCTTGATGGAGCTAAGCGTTTCTTAAATACAAGCATAAATGTATTTAAATGTCTACATTTTAGGACAACTTTCTTTTTAAAGAAAGTCTTTTGAAAAGGTTTTGTTTTTAAGGGAAAGCAGAATATAAAATCTTCCTATTTTTTTCTGTGTTTGAATAATTTAATTTTGGTTTTTGATTCAAGTATAATTAACATGCAGTGTTATATGAGTTTCAGATGTACAATGAAGAGATTCAACAATTCTATACATTTCTCAGTGCTCATCAAGATAAGTGTCTTCTTTTTTTTTTTTTTTTATTTTATTTTTTTTTTTATTTTTTATTTTTTATTTTTTATAAACATATATTTTTATCCCCAGGGGTACAGGTCTGTGAATCGCCAGGTTTACACACTTCACAGCACTCACCAAATCACATACCCTCCCCAATGTCCATAATCCCACCCCCTTCTCCCAAACCCCCTCCCCCCAGCAACCCTCAGTTTGTTTCGTGAGATTAAGAGTCACTTATGGTTTGTCTCCCTCCCAATCCCATCTTGTTTCATTTATTCTTCTTCTACCCACTTAAGCCTCCATGTTGTATCACCACTTCCTCATATCAGGGAGATCATATGATAGTTGTCTTTCTCTGCTTGACTTATTTCGCTAAGCATGATACGCTCTAGTTCCATCCATGATAAGTGTCCTCTTGATTCCCTTACCATTTCACATATCCCCCACAGTGACCTCCCCTCTGTTCTCTATGAATCTGGTTTTGTTTGTTTGCCCGTTGTTTCTTTCTTTTTTTTTTTTCCTTTTTTGTTCATTTATTTTGTTTCTTAAATTCTGCATATGAGTGAAATAATATGGTATTTGTCTTTCTCTAATGACTTATTTCACTTAGTATTATACTCTAGATCCATCCATGTTGCTAAACAGGGCAAGATTTTATGCTTTTTTATGGTTGGGAAAGATTCCATAACATCCATATATATAATGAACACCACATCTTTATCCATTCTTCTATCAATGGACACTTGGGTTGCTTCCATAATTTGGCTATTGTAAATAGTAGTGCAGGGGTGCCTGAGTGGCTCAATGGGTTAAGCCTCTGCCTTCGGCTCAGGTCATGATCTCAGGGTCCTGAGATTGAACCCCACATCAAGTTCTCTGCTCCACAGGGAGTCTGCTTCCGCCTCTCTCTCTGCCTACTTGTGATCTCTGTCAAATAAATAAATAAAAAATAGTATTGCAATAAATATAGGGGTGCATATATCTTTTTGAATTAGTATTTTTGTTTTCTTTGGGTAAATCTAAGTACTGGAATTACTGAATCATGTGGTCATTCTATTTTTTTTTTTTTTTTGCCTTCTTCCATTTTATTTTTTTAAATTTTTATTAATTTTTATTTTTATTTTATTTTTTAAATTAATTTATTTATTTTCAGAAAAAAACAGTATTCATTATTTTTTAACCACACCCAGTGCTCCATGCAATCCGTGCCCTCTATAATATCCACCACCTGGTACTCCAACCTCCCACCACCCCGTCTCTTCAAACCCCTCAGATTGTTTTTCAGAGTCCATAGTCTCTCATGATTCACCTCCCCTTCCAATTTACCCCAACTCCTTTCTCCTCTCTAACACACCTTGTCCTCCATGCTATTTGTTATGCTCCACAAATAAGTGAAACCATATAATAATTGACTCTCTCTGCTTGACTTATTTCACTCAGCATAATCTCTTCCAGTCCCGTCCATGTTGCTACAAAAGTTGGGTATTCATCCTTTCTGATGGAGGCATAATACTCCATAGTGTATAAGGACCACATCTTCCTTATCCATTCGTCCGTTGAAGGGCATCTTGGTTCTTTCCATAGTTTGGCGACCGTGGCCATTGCTGCTATAAACATTGGGGTACAGATGGCCCTTCTTTTCATGACATCTGTATCATTGGGGTAAATACCCAGGAGTGCAATAGCAGGGTCATAGGGAAGTTCTATTTTTAATTTCTTGAGGAATCTTCACACTATTTGCAAATGACAGTACAGACAAAAGGTTGATATCTAAGATCTATAATGAACTCCTCAAACTCAACACACATGAAACAGACAATCATATCAAAAAATGGGCAGAAGATATGAACAGATACTTTTCCAATCAAAACATACAAATGGCTATCAGACACATGAAAAAATGTTCATCATCACTAGCCCTCAGGGAGATTCAAATTAAAACCACATTGAGATATCACCTTATACCAGTTAGAATGGCCAAAATTAACAAAACAGGAAACAACATGTGTTGAAGAGGATGTGGAGAAAGGGGAGCCCTCTTACACTGTTGGTGGGAATGCCAGTTGGTGTAGCCTCTTTGGAGAACAGTGTGGAGATTCCACAAGAAATTAAAAATTTTTATTAATTTTTACAATTTCTTTTCAGTGTTCCAGAATTCATTGTTTAGGCACCACATCCAGTGCTCCATGCAATAGGTGCCCTCCACAATACCCACCACCAGGCTTCCCCAACCTCCCACCCTCCTCCCCTCCAAAACCCTCAGTTAGTTCCTCAGAGTCCAGTCTACCATGGTTCATCTCCCCCTCCAATTTCCCCCAACTCTCTTCTCCTCTCCATGTCCCCATGTTCTCTGTGTTATTCCTTATTCTCCACAAATAACCAAAACCATGTGATAATTGGCCATTCTATTTTTAATTTAAGGAAACTATACTGTTTTCCACAGTGGCTGCATAAATTTGCATTCTCAGAAAAAAGGCATGAGGATTCCTTTTCCTTTACATCTTCACCAACACTTTTTACTTCTTGTGTTTTTATTTTAGCCATTATTATAGGTATAAAGTATTATACCTAAAGTATTATACCTGCACAACTTCTGGCTTCCTTTTCTTTGTATTAACTTGTGTTTGTTCAATTTAAACTTAGATATGATGTGTACACGATTAGGACCAACTGGCTAGAGTCAACCTCTCCTCTTAGAATCTATTTCAACATGGAGGACATGGGGAGCTGGAGAGGAGAAGGGAGTTGGGGGAAATTTAATGGGGAGAAGAACCATGGGAGACTGTGGACTCTGAGAAACAATTTGAGGGTTTTGGAAGGGATAGGAGTGGGAGGTTGGGTGAGCCTGGTGGTGGCTATTATGGAGGGCATGTACTGCATGGAGCACTGGGTGTGGTGCCTAAACAATGAATTCTGGAACACTGAAAAGAAATTTAAAAAATAATTTAAAATTTTTAAAAATAATCTATTTCACGTTTCCAGCTGGAAAAGCAAACAAATAAAACAAAACAAAACAAAACCCACACAGATCATCCAGCTCACGTATCAGGAAGCAAGCAAAGCTCCAAGCTCCTTGTTGACTAAGGGAATCCTTAAAGTCAGGGACAGAGTTGGCTCTGGGACCCATCTTTTTTTTTTTTTTTTTTAAGATTTTATTTATTTATTTGACAGACAGAGATCACAAGTAGGCAGAGACACAGGCAGAGAGGAAGCAGAGAGGAGGAAGCAGGCCCCCTGCCAAGCAGGGAGCCTGATGTGGGGCTCGATCCCAGGACCCTGAGATCATGACCTGAGCCGAAGACAGAGGATTAACCCATTGAGCCACCCAGGTGCCCCTTTGGGACCCATCTCTTGATGGCAGCCGCACTCCCCATCAACTCCCTGATTGCATTTCTTTTCATTTTGGCTTGACATCAAGGGAAGATAATGTAAAAGTGACTAACCAAAAATCTGTAGTTATTTTCAACAGTACTTAACATAAAGAGATTTTCAAGATTTGCTGTAATGGTTACTGTAGGCTATCCTAAAAATGTGTTCAAAACTGGGACGCCTGGGTGGCTCAGTTGTTTAAGCAGCTGCCTTCGGCTCGGGTCATGATCCCGGCGTCCTGGGATCGAGTCCCACATTGGGCTCCTTGCTCCATGGGGAGCCTGCTTCTCCCTCTGACTCTGTCTGCCACTCTGTCTGCCTGTGCTCGCTCTCACTCTCTCTCTCTGACTAAATAAATTTAAAAAAAAATGTGCTCAAACTACCAATATGCCATGTCAGTTCAGGTCTGCTGGGATGTAGATGCTGAGACAGCATCAGAAGTACAAGAGATGTACTGGGGGAAGGATAAAGGAGAGAGGGAACAGCGCTGACAGAGAGAGCATCCAAAGATGTTCTAGATCTAATACTTGGGATGTGAGACCAGGATGGAAGGAGATAACAGCATAGCTTTCATTATAAATTTAATTTGAATTTTCCTGATGGTAAGTGTTGTTGAGTATGTTTCATGTGTTTGTTAGCAATCCATATGTCTTCTTTGGAAAAAAATGCCTGTTCAGGTCCTCTGCCTATTTTTTTTTTTTTTTATAGAATTATTTGTGTTTTTGGTGTTGAGTTGTACAAGTTCTTTGTCTATTTTGCATATTACCCTACCATCAGATATCTCATTTGCATATATCTGCCCCTATTCAGTAAGTTTCCTTTTTGTTTTGTTGGTGGTTTCCTTTGTGTGCAAGAGCTTTTTATTTTTATGTAGGATCCAACAGTCTCTCCCTATATTTTTAATGTTTTGTATAGACAGAAAATGCAGCCAGATTTTTCTCCCAATTTTTGTCTCTAGGACTTGACTAATTTTGAGTAAGAGGAGGCACTTTGAAAGTAACTGGGTTGGTGAGCCCTAGATATCAAATAATACTAAATTATTGATATACCACCAGAGAATAGACACCTTGTTGTACTTGGCTTATATAATCTGAATGCCATATCAAGGGACAGAAGACTATGCTCTTAGTTCGCTCCAGGTTGTTCCCTAGCAGTAGTCTTCAAGAGGAGTTAAAACAACTCAGTATAATCAGCACCCCAACACCTCACACAAACATATACAAATCAGAAAAGCACACAATTTTATAATATTCCATATCAACACAGATGCATGTTTTAATGGCATGTTTTAACAACATGCCTTCTCAAGCTAAGAGTTCAATTTTTTAAAAAAAACTAATAATTGGAAGGGGAGGTGAATCATGAGAGACTATGGACTCTGAAAAACAATCTGAGGGGTTTGAAGTGGCGGAGGGGTGGGAGGTTGGGGTACCAAGTGGTGGGTATTATAGAGGGCATGGATTGCAGGAGCACTGGGTGTGGTGAAAAAATAATGACACTGTTATGCTGAAAATAAATAAATGAAAAAAAAATAATAAAGCCTACAAAAACAAAACAAAACAAAACAAAACAAAAAACTTGAGATGAATACCCCATTTCAGTGGAGGGTCTACAAATATACCAAAGGGTGAGGAGAGAGACAGAAGAAGGAAGATAATACTTTCTGTAAATTTTGCCCACTTCTTACAACAGAAGTCACAAGTACAGTTTCATTCTTACCCCTCTATACCACCCCGCCTGCTATGGTGGAAGAGATTTCTTCTCTTCCTGCTATTGTCCCCAGTTGTGTTCCTGGTCTCAGATACTTATTTTATTATTATTACTATTTTGTCTTTATGGTCTGTATTTCAATTTCTAGTGCTTCCTCTCTCAAACATTTAAGCATGTTTAATACTCAATCGTTTTAAGAAAAAATCTACTCTAATACTCTACTTGCTTCATAGATAAAGTTTCATAAGTTTTGTGATTTACTTTTCTTCTCTTCCTACATATTGTTAAATCTATTGTAATATAGCTTCTTGCCAATAAACCCCCTTACTAATGAAATCTTTGTAGAGACCCCAATGAATGTTCTTTCTATAACCATACCCTTAGGTCTATAAATCTGTACAGTCCTCTGTCTAATATCCTGGTATTGGCTCTATGACTGACTTTGGTCCATGGAGCAGTGCCAAATTTGATACAATTACAGACTTAAAAAAATACATGTACCTCCCACCTCCTCTCTTGGAACCTGATCAGTAACAACCTATGAACAAGCTTGAGCTTTCTGTCTTGAAAGGATGTAGTAGACGTGAGTAGTAGAAGTGAGTACTCTCAAATGAGGCTGTCCTCCAGCCATCCTCAAGTCAACCATCCAGCTAACTGCTGGATACAAGATCAAGCACAGTTAGGAACAGCAAGACAATTCTGACCTATGAATTAACACAACTCCCTGGGTGATTCTTGGGCCTATGTACAAAAATAATTATTTATTGTGTGCCACTGAAGTTTTGTGGTTGCTTGTTACACAGTTTACTGTGGCAAACTATTAACTGATTCAGTCCTTCATCAGAAAACGCTGCCCTCCTTTCTATTCAGAGGTATTATATACACCAATAATTCTTTTCACATCTTTATTCATTCCTTTCAAGAATCTTGGGTAGTATTTTATTCTGATGTCCATTCTTTAAACATTACTGTCCTTCAGAATCTATATTGAAGCTCCTTTTCCTAGAACCCCTTTTGATAATTTCACCAATGCATTTATATATTCAATAAATATGTTTTGAATGTTGTGTGTGTATGCACATGTGCAGGAACCATGCCCGTAGTTACTACGTCAAGCAAGAAGAACAATATTCTTGCTTTCAGGGATATTTTGGTAAAGAGAAAAATCAATTAAAAAGCATATACATAGGAACTTTTATTAACCTTGATGATATAGTAACTTGAGAAACCCCTTTACTGACACCAGACCTTAAACTTGACACATGTGAATAAAAAAAGCCATAATGTGATTAACAGTATGAACAAAGATACAGAACCCTACAACAAGCAAAGCAAAACACACATCTATTACTGAGGCCCTAAGTTGTGTACACATAAATCAATATATTGGGTTTCTAAAAATGTCTTAATCTCCTCAAAAATTACATCTATAAAATATTTTATCTATTATAGAGAAAGCTTATAGAAGAACTTAAAAATGAGAAGGCAGTTTGTCCAGAATCTAAACCACATGCTACTAAATATCTTGTAGGGAAAAAAGGAAATTTCATAAAAACAAATAAACTTAAAGAACTTCATGATAAAATGTGGATGACACATGTAAAACCTGTAGCCAAATGGGTTTTCTTTTTTATATATCTAACCTCTACCAAAAAGAAAAATACATACCAACAAAGACAAAGTAGATGTTTGGTACAGAGATACAGATAATGACTAACACCAAGGAAATAGAAACAATCATCAGAAATTATTATCAACAGTTATATGCCAATAAGTTAAGCAACCTAGATGAAATGGATGCATTCCTGGAAAACTATAAACTTCCAAAACTGAATCAGGAAGAAATTGACAACTTGAATAGACCAATATCTAGTAACAAGATTGAAGCAGTGATTTCAAGCAGTGTTCCTCCCAAAAAACAAGGTCCCAGGACCTGACAGATTCCTTGGAGAATTCTACCAAACATTCAAAGAAGAAATAATACCTATTCTCCTGAAGCTATCTCAAAAAATAGAAAGAGAATGAAAACTTCCAGACTCTTTTTATGAAGCCAGAATTACTGTGATCCCCAACTCAGGCAAAGACCCCACCAAAAAGAATTTCAGACCAATATCCCTGATGAATATGGATGCTAAGCTTCTTAACAAGATCCCAGCTAACAGAATCCAACAACACATTAAAAAGATTATCCACCATGACCAAGTGGGATTTATTCATGGGATGCAGAGGTGGCTCAACATTTGCAAATCAATCAATGTCATAGAATAAATCAATAAGAGAAGAGAGAAAAACCACAAGGTCCTCTCAATTGATGCAGAAAAAACATTCAACAAAATACAGTGTCCGTTCCTGATTAAAACGCTTCAAAGTATAGAGCGGGGACATTCCTCAACTTCATAAAATTTATCTATGAAAAACCCACAACAAATATTATCCTCAATCAGAAAAAGCTGACAGCCTTCCCGTTGTGATCAGGAACATGACAAGGATGCCTACTCTCACCACTTTTGTTCAACATAGTATTAGAAGTCCTAGCAAAGGCAATCAGACAACAAAGGGAAATGAAAGCTATTCAAATTGGCAATGAAGAAGTCAAACTCTCTCTTCACATATGACGTGATGCTTTATATGGAAAACTCAAAAGACTCCACCCCCAAACTACTAGAACTCATACAGCAATTCAGTAATGTGGCAGGACACAAAATCAATGTACAGAAATCAGTTGCTTCCTTATACATCAACAATGAAAATACAGAAAGGGAAACCAGAAATACAGATAAAGAGCAACTGAATTAAGTCACAAAAGAAAATAATTAGGACCAAAGAAGAAATTAATGCAATAAAAATAGGAAAAAAACTATGAAAAATAGAGAATATTAATGAAGAAATGATTCTAAAATATTATTGAGATAGATACATTTCTTATAAATATGATTAAGGGAAAATAATTATAAATAAGATGCAAATAAGCCAAATTTGGACCCCCCAAGAGATCAAGAACTAAGTGACATGCTCTCAATTTGAAATACTTTTTACATTTTAAACACTATATACTAACAAATTTGAAAAAAAAAAAAAGGAACTGAAAAAATTAAAAGGGCAAAATTAAAGAATTTTTTAAAAAGATTTTATTTGTTTATTTATTTGACAGATCACAAGTAGGCAGAGAGGCAGGCAGAGAGAGGAGGAAGCAGGCTCACAACTGAGCAGAGAGCCCGATGTGGGGCTCAAGCACAGAACTCCGGGACCTGAGCCAAAGGAAGAGGCTTTAGCCTACTTTAGCCTACTAAAGCACCCAAGCACCCCAAAATTAAAGAAATTAATATCATATTCAAACCCTTCCTATCCACTACATTCCTCAAACAGGCAAATATACAATCAAAAACAGTAGGCCATGGCTTTGTAGTAAAGTTTGAAATCAGGTAACGTGATGCCCCAAGTTTTATTTTTGTTTTTCAACATTTCCTTAGCGATTCGGGGTCTCTTCTGATTCCATACAAATTTTTGGATTATTTGCTCCAGCTCTTTGAAGAATACCAGTGGAATTTTGAACGGAATGGCATTAAAACTATAGATTGCTCTAGGCAGTATAGACATTTTAACAATGTTCATTCTGCCGATCCAAGAGCATGGAATGGTCTTCCATCTTTTTGTGTCTTCTTCAGTTTCTTTCATGAGTGTTCTGTAGTTCCTCGAATACAGATCCTTTACCGCTTTGGCTAGGTTTATTCCCAGGTATCTTATGGTTCTTGGTGCTATAGTAAATGGAGTTGATTCTCTAATTTCCCTTTCTGTATTTTCATTGTTAGTTTATAAGAAAGCCACTGATTTCTGTACATCGACTTTGTATCCTGCCATGTTGCTGAATTGCTGTATGAGTTCTTGTAGTTTGGGGGTGGAGTCTTTTGGGTTTTCCATATAAAGAATCATGTCATTTGTGAAGAGAGAGAGTTTGACTTCTTCATTGCCAATTTCGATACCTTTTATTTCCCTTTGTTGTCTGATTGCTGTTGCTAGGACTTCTAACACTATGTTGAACAAGAGTGGTGAAAGTGGGCATCCTTGTCATGTTCCTGATCTCAACGGGAAGGCTGCAAGCTTTTTCCCATTGAGGATGATATTTGCTGTGGATCTTTCATAAATAGATTTGATGAAGTTCAGGAATGTTCCCTCTATCCCTATACTTTAGGCAAACCATTAGTGATTCTTAATCTCACAAAACAAACTGAGGGCTGCTGGGGGGAGGGATTGGAAGAAGAGGGGTGGGGTTATGGACATTGGGGAGGGTATGTGCTTTGGTGAGTGCTGTGAAGTGTGTAAACCTGGCGATTCACAGACTTGTACCCCTGGGCATAAAAATATATGTTTATAAAAAATAAAAAAATTATAAATAAAAAAAGTAAATTAATTAAAAAAAATCAGGAAGGGATGCTGGATTTTGTCAAATGCTTTTTCTGCATCAATTGAGAGGACCATGTGGTTCTTCTCTCTTCTCTTATTAATTTGTTCTATCACATTGATTGATTTGCAAATGTTGAACCATCCTTGTAGCCCAGGGATGAATCCCACCTGGTCATGGTGGATAATCTTTTTAAAGTTCTGTTGGATCCTGTTTGCTAGGATCTTGTTGAGAACCTTAGCATCCATATTCATCAGTGATATTGGTCTGAAATTCTCCTTTTTGGTAGGGTCTTTGCCTGGTTTGGGGATCAGGGTAATGTTGGCTTCATAGAAAGAGTCTGGAAGTTTTACTATTGCTTCAATTTTTTGAAACAGCTTCAGGAGAATAGGTGTTATTTCTTCTTTGAAAGTTTGGTAGAATTCCTCAGGGACCCCGTCAGGTCCTGGGCTCTTGTTTTTTGGGAGGTTTTTGATCACTGCTTCAATCTCATTACTAGATATCTGTCTATTCAGGTTGTCGATTTCCTCCTGGTTCAATTTTGGGAGTTTATAGTTTTCCAGGAATGCATCCATTTCATCTAGGTTGCTAAGCTTATTGGCATATAACTGTTGATAATAACTTCTGATGATTGCTTCTACTTCCTTGGTGTTAGTTGTGATCTCTCCCTTTTCATTCATAATTTTATAAATTTGGGCTTTCTCTCTTTTCTTTTGGATTACTGTGGCCAATGGTTTATCGATCTTATTGATTCTTTCAAAAAACCAGCTTCTAGTTTCATTGATCTGTTTTACTGTATCTCTTCACTACAAAGCTGTGATCACCAAGACAGCATGGTACTGGCATAGAAACAGACACATAGACCAGTGGAACAGAGTAGAGAGCCCAGATATGGACCCTCAACTCTATGGGCAAATCATCTTCGACAAAACAGGAAAAGATATACAGTGGAAAAAAGACAATCTCTTCAAGAAATGGTGCTGGGAAAACGGGACAGCTATATGTAGAAGAATGAAACTCAACCATTCTCTTACACCGTACACAATGATAAACTCAAAATGGATAAAAGACCTCAAGGTAGGGACGCCTGGGTGGCTCAGTTGGTTAAGCAGCTGCCTTCGGCTCAGGTCATGATCCCAGCGTCCTGGGATCAAGTCCCGCATCGGGCTCCTTGCTTGGCAGGGAGCCTGCTTCTCCCTCTGCCTCTGCCTGCCATTCTGTCTGCCTGTCCTCGCTCTCTCTCCCTCTCTCTCTGACAAAATAAAATAAAAATAAAAATCTTAAAAAAAGAAAAAAAGACCTCAAGGTAAAACACAAATCCATCAGAATCCTAGAGGAGATCAAAGGCAGTAATCTCTTCGATATCAGCCACAGCAACTTCTTTCAAGATTTGTCTCGAAAGGCAAAGGAAACAAAAGCGAAAATAAACTTTTGGGACTTCATCAAAATCAAACGCTTCTGCACAGCAAAGGAAACAACCAAGAAAACAAAGATGCAACCCACGGAATGGGAGAAGATGTTTGCAAATGACAGTACAGACAAAAGGTTGATATCCAGGATCTATAAAGAACTCCACAAACTCAACACAAACAAAACAGATAATCATATCAAAAAATGGACATAATATATGAACGGACACTTTTTTGTTGTTGTTATGAGTCCACTTATATAACTTTCTTTTTTTTTAATTTTTAATTTTTTATAAACATATATTTTTATCCCCAGGGGTACAGGTCTGTGAATCACCAGGCTTACACACTTCACAGCACTCACCAAAGCACATACCCTCCCCAATGTCCATAATCCCACCCCCTTCTCCCAAACCCCCTCCCCCCAGAAACCCTCAGTTTGTTTCTTGAGATTAAGAGTCACTTATGGTTTGTCTCCCTACCAATCCCATCTTGCAGCCATCAAAAGAAATGAAATCTTGCCATTTGCAACAACATGGATGGAACTAGAGCGTATCATGCTTAGCGAAATAAGTCAAGCAGAGAAAGACAACTATCAGGAGAAGAATAAATGAAACAAGAACGGACACTTTTCCAATGAAGACATACAAATGGCTATCAGACACATGAAAAAATGTCTATCATCACTAGCTATTTGAGAGATTCAAATTAAAACCACATTGAGATATCACCTTACCCCAGTTAGAATGGCCAAAATTAGCAAGACAGGAAGCAACATGTGTTGGAGGGGATGTGGAGAAAGGGGAATTCTCTTCCACTGTTGGTGAGAATGCAAGTTGGTGCAGCCTCTTTGGAGAACAGTGTGGAGATTCCTCAAGAAATTAAAAATAGAACTTCCCTATGACCCTGCCATTGCACTCCTGGGTATTTACCCCCAAAGATACAGATGTCATGAAAAGAAGGGCCATCTGTACTCCAATGTTTATAGCAGCAATGGCCACGGTCACCAAACTGTGGAAAGAACCAAGATGCCTTTCAACGGATGAATGGACAAGGAAAATGTGGTCCATATACACTATGGAGTATTATGTCTCCATCAGAAAGGATGAATACCCAACTTTTATAGCAACATGGACGAGACTTGAAGAAATTATGCTGAGTGAAATAAGTCAAGCAAAGAGAGTCAATTATCATATGGTTTCACTCATTTGTGGAGCATAGCAAATAGCATTGAGGACATGGGAGTTAGAGAGGAGAAGGGAGTTGGTGGAAATTGGAAGCGGAGGTGAACCATGAGAGACCATGGACTCTGAAGAACAATCTGAGGGGTTTGAAGTGGCGGGGGGTGGGATGTTGGTGTACCAGGTGGTGGGTATTATAGAGGGCATGGACTGCATGGAGCACTGGGTGTGGTGCAAAAGTAATGAATACTGCTATGCTGTAAGTAAATAAAAAATAAATTGAAAAAAAATAAAACAGTAGGCCAATATTCTTTCTGTTTACAGCAGAAGAGCAAATTTCCCAAATTTCAAGTGACTGCTTTTTTGTTTGTTTGTTTGTTTTTTAAGGGGGTGAAAATGGGGAGTGGCAGAGGGAGAGAGAAAGAGAGAATCTCAGGGGTTTGATCTCATTAACTTCTCATAACCCTGAGATCAGGGATCCTGTCCTGAGCCAAAATCAAGAGTTGGATACTTAACAGCTGAGCCACCCAAATGCCCCAGATTATTTTTTAATTATGCAAAGTATACCATAAAATAGTAACATAGGTAAAGGTGTACAATTCATTTTGTAAAACACTTATAATGTTAATTTCAAAGGCAAGTGCTATAGAGTTAATATAAAGACATAAAATTATAGACATAGTTTCTTCATGAATTTATTTACAAAAATTGTAAGTAAGAGATTAGTTAATTAATAATAGTGTATTAAAACTAAATAATAATCAAGAAATGTTTATCTCATGGTACATAAATGATTTGATTCAGCAAAATTATATACCTTATTATAAGATAAAAGAAAGTTCATATTATTATCTTAATATCTGCAGAAATTATAGGAAATGATTTTATATGGTTCTATATGAATTTATAATAAAACAGTAAAAATGAAAACTTTCTGGCTTAATAAAAGATACATACAAAACAACCCTATTTTATATCATACTCAACAGAGACTCCATCCTACCAACATTAAGTGCTACTGATGAATCATTTTCATATCAGCAAATCAGAATAAGGTTTTTACCAAATTCAGTAAACTCAATCATCTGGAAGACATTTCTTGTAGTTTTGTTTGTTCCCTGTGGTAACAAAATAAACACTCTCCTCATATGAAAAAGAAAGAGCAAGACAAAGATATCCAGTATCACACCATAATACTAGTGGTTGTAGAGTGCTCAGCAAAGGGGAGAAAAACATGAAATTTTTTGTCCTTCTGAAATTAAAAAAAAAATGTATTTCAGGACAGCAAGAGCAAATGAATTAAATTCAATATGTATAGTTTTTGAAAGGCAAACAAGCACTTATATTGGATCAAAGAAATGCAATTCAGGGAGCACAGATTCAGGTAGAAACTCAAAGAGTGTCCCTGCTTGTAGAGTAAAAGCAAGGTGTTTGTTGTTGTTGTCATTATTTCTTTTTGTTTTTGTTTAGTTTTATGAGGAAAAATTAAGCTACTCTGGGTTATACATTTACAACATTTCTGAGAAGTAATGTTTGAGGAGATTAGAGAATGGTCTTTTCAGTTTAACCTGGAATGCAGTGATGGAATTACCAAAACTAATTTCGGATGATAAGTAAGAAAGACAAACTACAATTGTAAATGGGATTGACTCCTCAATTTCTCTTTCTTCTGTTTTGCTGTTGGTGTAGAGAAATGCAACTGATTTCTGTGCATTGATTTTATATCCTGACACTTTACTGAATTCCTGTATAAGTTGTAGCAGTTTTGGAGTGGATACCTAGGAATAAACCTAACCAAAGAGCACAGAATCTATACTCAGAAAACTATAAAGTACTCATGAAAGAAATTGAGGAAGACACAAAGAAATGGAAAAATGTTCCATGCTCCTGGATTGGAAGAATAAGTATTGTGAAAATGTCTATGCTACCTAAAGCAATCTACACATTTAATGCAATTCCTATCAAAGTACCATCCATCTTTTTCAAAGAAATGGAACAAATAATGCTAAAATTTATATGGAACCAGAAAAGACCTCGAATAGCCAAAGGGATATTGAAAAAGAAAGCCAACGTTGGTGGCATCACAATTTCGGACTTCAAGCTCTATTACAAAGCTGTCATCATCAAGACAGCATGGTACTGGCACAAAAACAGACACATAGATCAATGGAACAGAATAGAGAGCCCAGAAATAGACCCTCAACTCTATGGTCAACTAATCTTCAACAAAGCAGGAAAGAATGTCTAATGGAAAAAAGACAGCCTCTTCAATAAATGGTGCTGGGAAATTTGGACAGCCACATGCAGAAAAATGAAATTGGACCATTTCCTTACACCACACACAAAAATAGACTCAAAATGGATGAAGGACCTCAATGTGCGAAAGGAATCCATCAAAATCCTTGAGGAGAACACAGGCAGCAACCTCTTTGACCTCAGCCGCAGCAACACCTTCCTAGGAACAACGCCAAAGGCAAGGGAAGCAAGGGCAAAAATGAACTATTGGTATTTCATCAAGATCAAAAGCTTTTGCACAGCAAAGGAAACAGTTAACAAAATCAAAAGACAACTGACAGAATGGGAGAAGATATTTGCAAACGACGTATCAGATAAAGGACTAGTGTCCAGAATCTATAAAGAACTTAGCAAACTCAACACCCAAAGAACAAATAATCCAATCAAGAAATGGGCAGAGGACATGAACAGACATTTCTGCAAAGAAGACATCCAGATGGCCAACAGACACATGAAAAAGTGCTCCATATCACTCGGCATCAGGGAAATACAAATCAAAACCACAATGCGATATCACCTCACACCAGTCAGAATGGCTAAAATCAACAAGTCAGGAAATGACAGATGCTGGTGAGGATGCGGAGAAAGGGGAACCCTCCTACACTGTTGGTGGGAATGCAAGCTGGTGCAGCCACTCTGGAAAACAGCATGGAGGTTCCTCAAAATGTTGAAAATAGAACTGCCCTATGACCCAGCAATTGCACTATTGGGTATTTACCCTAAAGATACAAACGTAGTGATCCAAAGGGGCACGTGCACCCGAATGTTTATAGCAGCAATGTCCACAATAGCCAAACTATGGAAAGAACCTAGAAGTCCATCAACAGATGACTGGATCAAGAATATGTGGTATATATACACAATGGAATACTATGCAGCCATCAAAAGAAATGAAATCTTGCCCTTTGCGACAACATGGATGGAACTAGAGCGTATCATGCTTAGTGAAATAAGTCAAGCAGAGAAAGACAACTATCATATGATCTCCCTGATATGAGGAAGTGGTGATGCAACATGGGGGCTTAAGTGGGTATGAGAAGACTAAATGAAACAAGATGGGATTGGGAGGGTGACAAACCATAAGTGACTCTTAATCTCACAAAACAAACTGAGGGTTGCTGGGGGGAGGGGGTTTGGGAGAAGGGGGTGGGATTATGGACATTGGGGAGGGTATGTGCTTTGGTGAGTGCTGTGAAGTGTGTAAACCTGGTGATTCACAGACCTGTACCCCTGGGGATAAAAATATATGTTTATAAAAAATAAAAAATTAATTTTAAAAAAAGTAGAAATCATAATAGCACCAACCTCTTATTATTGTTTGTTTTGAGAATAAAATAAAATATGTAAATTGTTTCAAAAAAAAAAAAAAGAAAGAAAGACAAACTACAGGGAGAGTAGACAAAATAAGTAATTTTATTTTTCCCTAATCCTATGCTCATAAAATAATGCATACTATTATCTTCCTTAATTTGATTAACAGATTTTCCTACCTGTCCAGATGATGTGTTTTTGAAGTCCATCTTGGAAAGAACTGCATATTCCACCAGTCTGTCTGGAAGCAGTTTTGTTGGGATGAGCTAGGAGAAATGTGATGTGTTGCCTAACTTATTTCCAAATTAGAAATTTGGAGGCTGAAACTTCATCAAACTAATCACTTTATGGACATTTCATAGCTTCTCCATCAGGAAGACAACATTGAGAAAGTAGAGAAATTTTGGTAATGATGGCAAAAATTATAACAATTAATTTAAAATATAGCAAATACAAGTAAAAGAATTGTTCAAACTGGACATTCCAGTCACCATTTGGAAAGAAGACAAACTGGCATCTGGTTGTAAATGATTGCCTTCCCATCAGGCATCCATCAAACTGATTTCATGTCCCTCAATAGTCTCATTACGCTTTTGTTTGTGGAAACCTGGTAAATGATATCTTTCATAGAGGAGATGAAATTCTCACAGAAAAGGTTGTGGGGATGCCAGTGATATTGGGATTCTGCAGACACTTACCAGGAATGCACCACTCAACACCATCCCTTTTCATGGACAAAACCAACACTCTCAGGAAGGCACTATTAGACTCTGACTAACTAGTCAACAGAAATATCCCTTTCCTTTTATTTCCTCCTATAGATTCTCTTCCCATTTTCTCCACTTTACTCGTTTTCTCCTTCACTTCTCTTCCCCTCCCTTACAAATATCTCTTTCATATGCTGTGGAATTTGATGTCCTTAGAACCCAAAAGGATCCTTATGACACAGTCTCGTATCTGCTTGGTTTTCACCCCATACAGAATAGGGTTCATAGTGGGAGGCAAGAGCAGATAAATATTGGCCACAATGATGTGGCAAGATGGAGGGATCTTGTGACCCCCAAATCGGTGGGAAAAGAAGCAGAAGAAGGCTGGACTGTAGGAGAAAATAATGGCACAGATGTGGGCAGTGCAGGTGCTGAAGGCCTTCTGTTGAGCATCTGCTGAAGAGAGATTGATCACTGCTCAGAGGATCATGGTGTAGGAGACTGTGATGCACAGGATGTCAAAACCCCCTATCAGGAGGGCAACTGTCAGACCGTAGATAACATTGATTTTGACACTTCCACAGGATAACTTGGCTACAGCCATGTGGTCACAGTAGGTATGGTATAATATATTCTCTCTACAGTAGGGTAGTCTCTTGATAATGAAAGTCAAGGGAGTGACAAGCAACACAACTCTCAGAAAAGTAGCAAGCCCAACTTTTGCAATGACAGGATTAGTGAGGATAGTAGAGTAGCGCAGTGGGTAGCAGATGGCCACATAGCGGTCTAGGGCCATAAACATGAGAACCCCAGATTCCATCCCTGTTGAGGTGTAGATGAAGAACATCTGGACGAGGCAATCATTAAAGCTGATTTCCTTAAGACAGAACCAGAAGATGCAGAGAGCTTTAGGGACTGTAGTAGTGCACATGACAAGGTCAGTTAGGGAAATCATAGCCAAGAAGTAGTACATGGACCTGTGCAAGGAGTCTTCACAGCAGATGAGGTAGAGGAGACCACAATTCCCTATCACAGCCACAGCATACATGGAGCAGAATGGGAAGGAAATCCACATGTGCATGTTCTCCAGTCCTGGGATCCCATTAAGAATGAATGAGACTGGGGTCAGGTCTGTTTGGTTCAGCATTAGTATGATCAGATTTTTATAATAGTTAAGACAGGTTATTGATATTTGTGTACTTCTTGTTTTTTTTGTTTGTTTGTTTGTTTTGTTTTCTGATCCTCCAATATTATGGAAAAAATCTTTTAAAAAATAAGATAAATTTTAGCCATATTTTCCCTCTCATTCTCCCTCTCTCTGTCAAGTGTGCATTTTAATATCAAACAACAAATATTTCAAGCATGAGAGAATACTTAAACATAGTTCAAATACAGTATGTGTCATTTGTTAATTCATTAATTTATTGATCATTCAACAATACATATTTAGCACTCACTAGTTACCAGGTTCTATGACGTATATTGTGTCTACGTTATAGAAACAGAAAGAAATAGATTAAATTACTTATAAATTTACAATGAGGATAATTATATGTTTTTTCTAATAATTTTTGATATTTCTAATGATATTTTTGTTAGAATATCTTATTTAAATGTTAATTACTATATACACCTCCCTTTTAATGTTCTCTTAAGGAAAATTTCACTGATCATTTCTCCAATGACCTAACAGATATGGTTAGGAATTTTCATTGCTGCTATTATGTTTATTGGGTCATACTTGTGCTATACTAAATACTGTTCTAAGAACTTTACAAATATTGACTAATTTGATCCTCACTACAAGCCCAGGAAGTATTAATCTGCACTTTTTTAACTGAGTAAATGGAGGCACTATTTAGATGAGGCTTTTTCATATCTGTGTTGGTGGTATACAATACCAAAACCGAGCCCTTCTCTGACCATTTTTAAAAATATATTTCTTCTAAATTTTAACATAGAAATATGTGTTAGAAATAGTACTATAGGATAATAATGAAAACAAAAAATATCCAGCTCCATCTTTCTAACTGTTGAAATCCAGCTTCCCACAGTTGGTCAAAATTACTTATTTTAGTTCTCTACTAACATTGACCTTTGTATTTCTAAATAATTTGTTTAGCCTGTTTTTTTGTCCTATTTCCCTTGAAATTGTTTTTGTTAAAATTATTGTTTCATGTTTAATTTATATTATAAAATAGATATTATCCCTTGCTAGGTCACATGATATGATGTCTATATTTTCTTCCCCACTCAATATTTTTCATTTTGATAGTACTTAATTTTTCTTAGTATTTGATGTAGATATCTGAAAAAAATACTTATTTTCAGAACTATAAAATATTTTTACTATTATTTCTTGATAGTTAAACATGATCTATCAATGTTAGTCCTTCTCACAGGATCTGTTTCTGAGAAGTCCTGTTTCTCTGAAATAGTTTTTTCTCAGACACATAATTCTCATCCAGAAATTCCCCTTCCTCTACTCTCTGTACATCGGTTTGTAGATCTCATTTTTCTTCATTCTATGTTTCAGGATATCATGGAAAAATTTTTTTTGAGACTATCACTGTCTGAATATAGTTTAGTCTATTAATCATTTGGCTAGATTTAAAATTCTAGATTAATAATTGTGAAGGCATTCGTGGGATTTCTGACACTGGAAATCTAACACCTTTGACTTTGGAAATTTTCTTAACTTCTAATAATTTATTCCCAACATTTTTCTTGTTATATTCCTACAGACTTTTACCACTGACATTTTTTCATTTGTGTTGCTTTTGGCCCTAAACTATTTAAGAGCATTTTAAAATTTTTGTGTTCTGAAATTTAATGGCAATGATAAAAAAATTTTTAAATGTTCTTAAATAGTTTAGGGGCAAAAGCAATACAAATGAAAAAATGACAGTGGTAAATAATTCATGTACAGAGGATCAAGAACTGATATGGTCCTCTTAATATCTCACTAGAAGCTAGGAGATCAATACAGAAATGCTTTTATTAATCTAGAATTTTAAATTCTAGACTTAGTGATGATTGAGTCTCAGCAATTGATAATATTTGCTTTAAATCCTCTCTAGGACCCCTTTGCTTCATTATTGACATCCTTAGTTGTCATTATTTATAGGTATTTTTCAGGGACTTGCAATTTCTCCAAAAGAAGCCACCAATCTACTTCTTGGAGTAAAAATTTAATTGGCCACCAGTGTTCTTGGAGTTGAGTAGAAGGACACTGTAGTTCTCACACTTAAATATGAATATGGATTAAATCCTCACATATTTTATGATTCCTCATGCTTGACCTTTGTCACACCTGACATTAAGCATTTGTAGGATTTGTTAGTTTCTTCTAAGAATAAATTTTCAGTCGTTGTAATAGGAATGGTAATACTGTTTAGGATGATGGATGAATCAAAGATATCAAGTTGTTCCTTATTCCATTTTTCTTCTATCTACATCCATGTTTATCTTTATGTATTTTCACTGAAGGATGAGAGATTAGATACTATAAAAAGCAACTTCTTTTAGAAACAGCAAAGCAACCTGGGATGAGTATGTTATTAAAAGTGTTCTTCAAAGACCGGTTTTCACATAATTACAAAATCTTGGTGTCTGCCACATAAGCGTAGATAGAAACCATAGTTTAACAAAATCTTGGAGGAGATCAGGAAAATTTTCAAAGAGGAAAAGGTGAATTGTCTTATACCAAAAGCATGATCCATTCTGTTGCTGTTTACTCCCATTAAACTGATATTTTTAGATTTGTGATTTTACAAATTTTATCCTATTTGTGTCCCATTCCTCCCACCAAATCCAGCTTCAATTATCAATTTCTTCTGGTTGATTCAACTCTCTTTTGGAGAGGATAGAGCACCATCCTCTAAGTCCTTTTAATATGAAGTAATTATAGAGGTGGGAGGCTTACAGGTAAGGAATAAAACTATTGATGGAGGGTTCCCCTTTCTACACACTGTTGGTGGGAATGCAAGTTGCTGCAGCCTCTTTGGAGAACAGTGTGGAGATTCCTCAAGAAATTAAAAATAGAACTTCCCTATGACCCTTCCATGGCACTCCTGGGTATTTACCCTAAAGATATAGATGTAGTGAAGAGAAGGGCCATCTGTACCCCAATGTTTATAGCAGCAATGGCCACGGTCGCCAAACTGTGGAAAGAACCAAGATGCCCTTCAGTGGACGAATGGATAAGGAAGATGTGGTTCATATACACTATGGAGTATTATGCCTCCATCAGAAAGGATGAATACCCAACTTTTGTAGCAACATGGATGGCACTGGAAGAGATTATGCTGAGTGAAATAAGTCAAGCAGAGAGCATCAATTATCATATGGTTTCACTTATTTGTGGAGCATAACAAAAAGCATGGAGGACATGGGGAGTTAGAGAGAAGGGAGTTGGGGTAAATTGGAAGGGGAGGTGAATCATGAGAGACTATGGACTCTGAAAAACAATCTGATGGGTTTGAAGTGGCGGGGGGGAGGTTGGAGGTCGGGGTACCAGGTGGTGGGTATTATAGAGGGCATGGATTGCATGGAGCACTGGGTGTGGTGAAAAAATAATGATATTGTTATGCTGAAAATAAATAAATAAATAAACTATTGATGGAATATATTTATTATATCATTTTAATAGCATGTATTCTGAAAATTTATTTATATACTTGAATCATCTTCAATGTAATAAAACTCTTAATATTTGCTCAGACTGTATTTATTTTCATATCTGAAGTGTCTAACAAGATGCCAGGCACATTTTAGATGTCAATAAGTGTTTTGAATAAAGGAAGAGGAAAATGAGTGAATACATCAAATTTCATACTTGACTTTAGGAGTTAATGCACTATAGTCTAAATATTATTTCTTGGAAAGCATGAGTAACCAGAAGAAGAAACAAAACTATGACATCTGATTCATCAGTCACCAAAATATATACATTTCAAAAAAATTCTCCATTGGGCACCTGGGTGACTCAGTTAATTAGGCATATGACTCTTGGTTTTTGGCTCAGGTCATGAACTCAGAGTCATGAGATTCAGCCCAGTGTCAAGCTCTGTGTTCAGTCCGGTGTCTGCTTGAGATTCTTTCTTCCTTTTTCTTTAACCCTACCCCTCCTGCCACACTCCATGATCTCTCACTCTCTCTTTCTGTCTCTCAAATAAACAATAAATATTTTAAAAGTTAAAAAATAAAATTCTCCATCAAAAATAAAGAATATATATAACTTTTTATTTTATATACATACATATTTACATTTATTTTTATTAAATGTTGAGTCAAAGTGACTTTTTGAGATACATTAGATTAAAAAACTTGATGTAGAGCTATTTAACCAATTGAACCACTCAGGCACCCCTCAAAGTAGAGCTATTAAATTTGGACCAATTTATACCAAATTACTGTAGCTCCAGGCTTGACAAGGATTTTTCACAACCAAAATAATAGAAACACTGAAATTGTTTTCCTCCATTTGTTACAGAGTAGAAACTTTTAATTTGGGAATTCACTTAAATACCAATCTATTAGCTAATCCTTAATTTCCTAGTTATTATCACTGACATCAACTTAAGCTAATAATTGCAAAGCTAACAGAAGAGCCCTGTAATTTGTATTATGGATAAAAGAAAAAATATATGTTTTTATAATGCAAGAATGCATTTCCTTGATTACCAAAACTGTCATCAAGTTTTTTTCTAACTTGATGTGTATAAATTCTTTTTGTACAACATTATGTTTTTCAGATTACTTTTACAGATATTATTAAAAGTAACAAATTTTAAATTTGTTTATATTTATAAATTTAAAGTGTATAAATTCTGCTTTTCACACAGCATTATGTTTTTCAGATTACTTTTACAGATATTATTAAAAATAACAAAAGCTGTAACAATTTTTTATATGTACATTTATATGTATGTATATATACACATACATAAACATTCTATATATAAAACATATAAACATATTTTAATGCTTATAACATAAACATATAATATGTGTCTATATATGTTTTACCTCAATTGATTGTTGTAGAATAAGATAACCTTGAGATATATATACATATATATGTATATGTATGTGTGTGTGTGTCTGTGTACTAGGTTCAAGGTTTTAAAATCTCAGTTAGTTAACATAAAGAATAATAGTTTCAGGAATAGAATTTAGTGATTCATCACATATAACACACAGTGCTCATCATAGCAAGTGCCCTCCTTAAAACACATCACCCATCTATCCCATCTACTGCCCACCTTTCCCCCAACAACTCTGTTTGTTCTCTATAGAGTCTGTTTTATGGTTTGTCTCTCTCTCTCTTTTGTTTCCCCCATGTTCATCAGATTTGTTTCTTAAATTCCACATGAGTGAAACCATATGGTATTTGTCTTTCTCTGACTGACTTATTTCACTTATTTGACCAGTATATGCCAAATTCTCACACAGGTTGTTGAAAAATAGTATCACTACTTATTTATTCATCTCAGTACATTTGAAGAATCAACTTAATTTTATGTATCCATGCAGTAGAAACCAAGTAGAGAAATTAGGGAAAGCACAGATGCCCATAAACTGAAAATGGGAAATATGACTCAGAGATTTGTGCTCTATATTTAAGAACATACATCCTAAATATGAGACAAATATCATATTTATGTCCCTTGTGTTTCTTTTTGTAATTCTAGTGTCAATTAATAAAACTAGCTTTATTGATACATGTTACACCTATGCATTTGCAAAACTCTTAAAGACCCACCAAGTGATATAATATTAATCACAATTTAAATTACTTCTCCAAAACAAATTTAAAGTTATTTTCATACCTTACAATCTAATTTTTCCTACAGGGAAGATGGACTCATGCTATGCATGGGTAGGTTATACTGAAGTAGTAACATCAACACCAGAATAGCACCACTTATAAAGATCATTTTTATGTCATCTGTTGTCTATTTTTACTCCCCAAACCCGTAGATCACAAATTCATTCCCTTACTAGACTGTCCTCAATTAAAACAAACAAACAAACAACAACAACAACAAAAAACCAAGTTTTTCTCTCAATATGATGGTGGGTTTCTCTAAATAGGTTTTGCCATCTGAAATGAATACAGTCATAAATACATTCCTCTAGGAATAAAGCAAGGAAATTAGGTTCTCATTCTGAGAACATAATGAGAGCAGGTGAAAAGTAAGAGTGTTCTGACCAGGACTGAGAACTATTCTCTAGCTCTCTGCCATTTCATCTTGTGATGGGGCTGACTCATACCTGAACAGTACCACTGATTCCTATTTAGTTAGGAAGATAACACAGATATTCATAATCCTGATGGTAAGTTACACTGAGTTGCAATCTGAAAAATAGATAAATAAACCTTTTTATAAGAAAACCCAATCCTTCACAACAGTTCTGCCTTCAAATGGGTGGATGGAATCAAACCTGTGTTGCTGGGAATATAATAATCAATTGGGTATACACACACACACACACAAACACACACACATATTCTCTCTTCTTTACTGCCTATAAATTTTTTTAAAAAATCTGTCACTAGTTCCACTTTTTAAAAAAGGTTTTATTTATTTATTTAGAGAGAGAATGTGTGAGCAGGGACAGGGGCAGAGGGAGAGGGAAAGAGAGAATCTCAAGCAGGCTCTATGCTGAATACAGAGCCCAAGGGGAGGGGGGTCAATCTCATGACCTGAGATCATACCCTGAGCTTAAATCAGTCATACTTCAACTGAGTGAGTCACCCAGGCACCCCTTTATTCCCATTTTTGTATTTCCTTTAATACCTTGGCTTTTATAAACTGAATGCAATCTGTTCCAGGTGTTCAGGATGTTGGTCACAAAACATCACTATTCTACACTATATATACATGTACAGCACTAAATTCTAAATCCTTTGATATCTGTACTATTGAACTGAGCATTTAAAGAAACATTGTGTTTTTCTCAATGGGAGAAAATTGTATATATCTCAAGAGAATATTTAAGAACATTAGAGACAACAGGTGCTGATGTGAGAGTCAAGTCTACCCCTTGGAGAAGATCAAAAGTAAAGGAAACTTTTCATGCTTACTAACTATATAATATTGGGTAAATAAGGAATAATTTTATATGTTGTGTGTTTGTGTGAACATGTATATGTGGGTAGAGATGAAAATAAACTTTTAAAAATTAATATTAGTGATTTTAATACTTTTTGCAGAGTTGTCTCTTTCTATGTACAAGATTTGTAGGACACAAATTAAAAACACTTAAGAGCAGAATGTTTCAGTCATTCACACATATCCATCCACTTCTTTTATTTGTTTATATTTTTGTGTGTCTAATTAAATAACATCATTGAATATTGAGTAGTTCCCAAGTTAGGCTAAGAACTATAAAAAAAATCAGATAATAGGTGAGGTGTCCTAGTTTTAAAGAATTTTACATTCTACTAACATAGATAGTGAATATTATAGCATTCTAGAAAATCGTCAAAAGTTCAGGTTTATTATGCATACATATTATGTTAGGAATAATTAGCTGCCTACATTTTGACATAAAAATGATGATGGTAAGAGTAGCAACAATTAAAAAATGGTTACTGATTCTAGTTTCATGTTCCTTTAAATAGCAAAATTGGAAAAAACCTAAATGCTCATTATCAGGTGAACTGATAAACAAAATATTGTACATTCATATAATAGAATACTATTCAGTAATAAAAAGGAAGGAACTACTAATATATAAAACTCAAATGAATCTCAGAACTGATCCTTTAGAAAATTCAACTTAATCTATAGTGACAGAGAGCAAACTGGTGGTTGTGTGGATCCAGGGTGAAAGGAGGCATGAACTGCAATTTCATTTTTTTAAACAAAATCTTGGTATAAAAATTTCACTTTTTATACAAAAATCTTTGAGGTGAGGGACATGTTTTGTATTTTGATTTTGATAGTAGTTCCATGAGTGGATACATATGTCAAAATTCATAAAATTACATACTTTAAAAGAATATAGTTTATTGTCTATAAATCATATTTAACAAAGTTGATTTTTTTAAAAATATGGTTGTATATTTTGCTTGATTTTGAAAAACAAATATTTGGAAGGAGATAAATAGCTTTCTTAAATTGCTAATATAGAGTTAACTTATGATACTTTATTTGATTTATATATATATATATATATATATATATACACACATATATAGCTACTGTGTGTGAATATATACATATATATTCATTTACATATATACACCCATGCTAGCTATATGTATTTTTTAACTTATTTTTTATTAATTTTCAGCATAAGTATTCATAATTTCAATAAGAATTCATAAGTATTCATAATTCAGCATAAGTATTTATTATTTTTGCACCACACCCAGTGCTCCATGCAATCCATGCCCTCTCTAATACCCACCACCTGGTTCCCCCAACCTCCCACCCCTGCCACTTCAAACCCCTCCCCTCAGATTGTTTTTCAGAGTCCATAGTTTCTCATGATTCACCTCCCCTTCCAATTTACCCCAACTCCCTTCTCCTCTCTAACTCCCCAGTCCTCCATGCTATTTGTTATGCTCCACAAATAAGTGAAACCATATGATAATTGACTCTCTCTGCTTGACTTATTTCACTCAGCATAATCTCTTCCAGTCCCATCCATGTTGCTACAAAAGTTGGGTATTCATCTTTTCTGATGGAGGCATAATACTCCATAGTGTATATGGACCACATCTTCCTTATCATTCGTCCGTTGAAGGGCATCTTGGTTCCTTCCGCAGTTTGGCAACTGTGGCCATTGCTGCTATAAACATTGAGGTACCAATGGCCCTTCTTTTTACTACATCTGTATTTTGGGGGTAAATACCCAGGAGTGCAATTGCAGGGTCATAGGGAAGATCTATTTTTAATTTCTTTTTTTTTTTTAAAGATTTTATTTATTTATTTGACAGAGAGAGATCACAAGTAGGCAGATAGGCAGGCAGAGAGAGAGAGAGGAGGAAGCAGGCTCCCTACTGAGCAGAGAGCCCGATGCGGGACTCGATCTCAGGACCCTGAGATCATGACCCAAGCCGAAGGCAGCGGCCTAACCCACTGAGCCACCCAGGCGCCCCTATTTTTAATTTCTTGAGGAATCTCTACACTGTTCCCCAAAGCGGCTGCACCAACTTGCATTCCCACCAACAGTGGAAGAGGATTCCCCTTTCTACACATCTCCTCCGACACATGTTGTTTCCTGTCTTGCTAATTTTGGCCATTCTAACTGGTGTAAGGTGATATCTTAATGTGGTTTTAATTTGAATCTCCCTCATGGCTAGTGATGATGAACATTTTTTCATGTGTCTTATAACCATTTGTATGTCTTCACTGGAGAAGTGTCTGTTCATATCTTCTGCCCATTTTTTGATATGATTATCTGTTTTGTGTGTGTTGAGTTTGAGGAGTTCTTTATAGATCCTGGATATCAAACTTTTGTCTGTACTGTCATTTGCAAACATCTTCTCCCATTCTGTGGGTTGCCTCTTTGTTTTCTTCACTGTTTCCTTTGCTGTGCAGAAGCTTTTGATCTTGATAAAGTCCCAAAAGTTTATTTTCACTTTTGTTTCCTTTGCCTTTGGAGACATATCTTGAAAGAAGTTGCTGTGGCTGATATCAAAGAGATTACTGTCTATGTTCTCCTCTAGGATTCTGATGGATTCGTGTCTCACGTTGAGGTCTTTTATGCATTTTGAGTTTATCATTGTGTACAGTGTAAGAGAATGGTTGAGTTTCATTTTTCTACATATAGCTGCCCAGTTTTCCCAGCACCATTTATTGAAGAGACTTTTTTCCACCATATATTTTTTCCTGTTTTGTCAAAGATGATTTGCCCATAGAGTTGAGGGTCCATATCTGGGCTCTCTACTCTGTTCCACTGGTCTATGTGTCTGTTTTTATGCCAGTACCATGCTGTCTTGGTGATCACAGCTTTGTAATAAAGCTTGAAATCAGGTGACGTGATGCTCCCAGTTTTATTTTTGTTTTTCAACATTTCCTTAGTGATTCGGGATCTCTTCTGATTCCATACAAATTTTTGGATTATTTGCTTCAGCTCTTTGAAGAATACGGTGGAATTTTGATCGGAATGGCATTAAAAGTATAGATTGCACACACATATATAGCTACTGTGTGTGAATATATATATACATATATATATGTATATATATATATATATTTATTTACATATAACACCCATGCTAGCTATATGTATTTTTGGCAAAAATCTTGATTATAGCATATTAAAACATAAATTTGGTATTTTCAATGACATTATATAATTAGTCCATTCTAACAAGGATGATTTAATGTTATTATGATTGAATAAGAGTTTTTTATACAAAAATACAATAGTATGTATGTAGAGAATATTTTAACTTCATCGGATGTTTTTTAAAATTGAGGTTAATTTCACATGATATACAGTTAACCTTTAATCATTTGATAACATGAAATTGAGTGACTTTTAGAACATCAACAATGCAGTGCAAATATTACCACTCTATAATTACAGAACATTTCCCCTACCTCAAAAAGAACCACCCTCCATCATTAAGTAGTCACTCATTATTACCCCATCCCTCAGCCCCTGGCAACAACTAATTTGCTGTCTATTCCTATGGACTTACTTATTCTACACATTTCATATAAATGGAAACATACAATATATGTCTTTTTGTTTCTGACTTTTTCCCTTTTGCATGTTTTCAAAATACATATGCATTACTGCATGGACTAGTACCAGAAAATAACTAGTGTCAGTGAAGCTTTATATAAAATGTAAAAAACTTTGCTAGTGGTAATGTAAAATAATATAGTCATTGTGGAAAACAGTTTAGCAGTTCTTCAAAAAGTAAAACAAAATTATAATATAACTGATCGACTCCTCTGCCAAGTATAGAGAATTAAAATCAGATGTTCCCAAAAAATATGGGCATAGATTTTCATATCAATACTATTCATGATAGCCAAAATGTATTAACAACCTAATGGATAAATTGATAAATAAAATCTGGTATACATACAATGGAATATTATTTAACCTCAAAAAGGAATGAAGTTCTAATCCAACCTACAGCATGGATACATTTGGAAAATGTTATGCGAGGAAATCAAACAACCATGAATTGTGTCATCCTATTTTTATAAAATACTCAGAATAGGCAAATTTGTAGAATAAAAGGCAAATTAATGGTTGTCAAACCTTAGGGGAAAACATGAGGAGGAGAAAACATCATGGAGGAGAAAACAGGAGTAACTGATTAATGGGTTAAAGGTTTCCTTTTGGGGTAATGGAAATGCTCTGGTAAGTGGTGATAGTTGTATAATATTGTTAATGTACTAACACCATTCAATTGTACACTTTGAAATTATTAAAATAGTTTTATGTTGGGAGAAATTTACCACTATTAAAAAGGAACTGGAGGTAATTATGCTGAGCCAAATAAGTCAGTCAGAGAAAGACAATAAAAATACAGTTTCTCTCCTCTTTCATTCATGATTTTATTTATTTGGGTCCTTTCTCTTTTCTTTTTGATAAGTCAGGCCAGGGGTTTATCAATTTTATTAATATGTGGAAAACCCAAAAGACTCCACTCCAAAACTGCTAGAACTTGTACAGGAATTCAGTAAAGTGTCAGGATATAAAATCAATGCACAGAAATCAGTTGCATTTCTCTACACCAACAGCAAGACAGAAGAAAGGGAAATGAAGGAGTCAATCCCATTTACAATTGCACCCAAAACCATAAGATACCTAGGAATAAACTTAACCAAAGAGGCACAGAATCTATACTCAGAAAACTATAAAGTACTCATGAAAGAAATTGAGGAAGACACAAAGAAATGGAAAAATGTTCCATGCTCCTGGATTGGAAGAATAAGTATTGTGAAAATGTCTATGGTACCTAAAGCAATCTACACATTTAATGCAATTCCTATCTTTTTCAAAGAAATGGAACAAATAATGCTAAAATTTATATGGAACCAGAAAAGACCTCGAATAGCCAAAGGGATATTGAAAAAGAAAGCCAACGTTGGTGGCATCACAATTTCGGACTTCAAGCTCTATTACAAAGCTGTCATCATCAAGACAGCATGGTACTGGCACAAAAACAGACCCATAGATCAATGGAACAGAATAGAGAGCCCAGAAATAGACCCTCAACTCTATGGTCAACTAATCTTCAACAAAGCAGGAAAGAATGTCCAATGGAAAAAAGACAGCCTCTTCAATAAATGGTGCTGGGAAAATTGGACAGCCACATGCAGAAAAATGAAATTGGACCATTTCCTTACACCACACACAAAAATAGACTCAAAATGGATGAAGGACCTCAATGTGCGAAAGGAATCCATCAAAATCCTTGAGGAGAACAAAGGCAGCAACCTCTTTGACCTCAGCCGCAGCAACACCTTCCTAGGAACAACGCCAAAGGCAAGGGAAGCAAGGGCAAAAATGAACTATTGGGATTTCATCAAGATCAAAAGCTTTTGCACAGCAAAGGAAACAGTTAACAAAATCAAAAGACAACTGACAGAATGGGAGAAGATATTTGCAAACGACATATCAGATAAAGGACTAGTGTCCAGAATCTATAAAGAACTTAGCAAACTCAACACCCAAAGAACAAATAATCCAATCAAGAAATGGGCAGAGGACATGAACAGACATTTCTGCAAAGAAGACATCCAGATGGCCAACAGACACATGAAAAAGTGCTCCATATCACTCGGCATCAGGGAAATACAAATCAAAACCACAATGCGATATCACCTCACACCAGTCAGAATGGCTAAAATCAACAAGTCAGGAAATGACAGATGCTGGTGAGGATGTGGAGAAAGGGGAACCCTCCTACACTGTTGGTGGGAATGCAAGCTGGTGCAACTACTCTGGAAAACAGCATGGAGGTTCCTCAAAATGTTGAAAATAGAACTGCCCTATGACCCAGCAATTGCACTATTGGGTATTTACCCTAAAGATACAAACATAGTGATCCAAAGGGGCACGTGCACCCGAATGTTTATAGCAGCAATGTCCACAATAGCCAAACTATGGAAAGAACCTAGATGTCCATCAACAGATGAATGGATCAAGAAGATGTGGTATATATACACAATGGAATACTATGCAGCCATCAAAAGAAATGAAATCTTGCCCTTTGCGACAACATGGATGGAACTAGAGCGTATCATGCTTAGTGAAATAAGTCAAGCAGAGAAAGACAACTATCATATGATCTCCCTGATATGAGGAAGTGGTGATGCAACATGGGGGCTTAAGTGTGTACGAGAAGACTAAATGAAACAAGATGGGATTGGGAGGGTGACAAACCATAAGTGACTCTTAATCTCACAAAACAAACTGAGGGTTGCTGGGGGGAGGGGGTTTGGGAGAAGGGGGTGGGATTATGGACATTGGGGAGGGTATGTGCTTTGGTGAGTGCTGTGAAGTGTGTAAACCTGGTGATTCACAAACCTGTACCCCCGGGGATAAAAATATATGTTTATAAAAAATAAAATATTATAAAAAAAAAAAATATATATATATATATATATATACAGTTTCTCTTATATGTGAAGCATATGAAACAGGGCAAAGGACCATATGGGAGAGGGAAAACAGAACGGAAAGTCATCAGAGAGGAGAAAAACCATGAGAGATTCTTGACTATAGGAAACAAATTGAGCGCTGCTGGAGAGGAGGCAGGTGGGGGGATGGGGTAATTGGTTGATGATCATTAAGAAGGGCATGTGATGTGATAAGCACCGGGTGTTATACAAAACATAAATTATTGAACAGTGCCTCTAAAACTAGTGGTGTATTATTTAAGTTGGCTAATTGAATTTAAATTTTTAAAAAAGTATCACAAAGATCACTTATTGAGATTCAGCTCTTTTTTCTTAAGTGTTTTTCTAATTTCTGGTGGGTGGGAGGTTGGGTGAGCCTGGTGGTGGGTATTGTGGAGGGCATGTATTGCATGGAGCACTAGGTGTGGTGCACAAACAATGAATTCTGGAACACTGAAAAGAAATTTAAAAAGTAAATAAAAAGTAAAAAATATATTAAAAAAGTGTTTTTCTAATTTCTGTAAGCCTCTGATTAATAATGAGAGTTCTGAGAAAATTATTACAATTGTTCATTGCTTTTGTTAAAGACAGAATTTTGCAGTTTCAGCTTTGCCATTTGGCTCTTGTCATGACTGCTTACAGGTTTTTGTGAGAACATAAGTATTCATTTTTCTGGGATAAATGTTCAAGGATGCCATTGATATGTTTTATGGTATTGTGTATTTAGGTTTTATGAAACCATCAAATTATTTTCTAGCATGGCTATATAATTTTTAATTCCCACCAGCAATAATAACAGTGTATGAGTTACCCAGTTACTTTGTATCCTTATTAGCATTAATATTGCGACTATTTTTTATTTTAGCCATTTTTGTAGTTATGTAATAATATACCATTATGATTTCAATTTTCATGTAACTAATGACTAACTATATTAAATTTTCTTTTATGTATCTCTTTCAAATGTGTATCATTTTCAGTGAAATACATTTTTTGTCTATTTTCTACATGGTTGGGATTTTTTTGTTTCAGTGTTGAATACACACACACACACACATGCACACACAGACTAGTCCTGTTCTCAGGTGTGTGACTTGTAAATATATTTCCCAGACATAGGTTGGCCTATATACCTTTGCAAAGCAAACTTTTTATTTTTGTGAAGACATATTTATCAGGTTTTTTTTTTTTTTTTAAGGATTGTTATTTTGGTGTCAAGTCCATTGCTTAGCTCTAGATCCTGAAGATTTTGCCCATAATTTAAAAAACTGTTCTTGAGCTTTACATTTTACATGAACCACGCTTTTTTTTAATTACATGAACTACTTTCAGTTCATTTTTGTGTAAGTACAACTGTAAGAGTTGGGTAGAGTTTTTGGTGTTTCTCGTTTTTTTTTTTTTTTTTCTATTTATGAGTTCTCTTTTCTGTTGCATTGATCTATGTGTCTATTCTCTGCCAATACCACACTGTCTTTATTACAATGGCTATATAATAAATCTTGAAATTGAGAAGACTGTTCTTTTTTTGTTTTCATTATTTTTAATTAGTTATTATAGTTATTTGATATTCTCTTTCTCTCTATATATATCTGTATATATACTTTATATACTATATGTACTATATATATGCTTTATATGTATATATTACATAGATACATACACATTTTAAAATAATCTTGTTCTATATAAACAGAAAGTCTTGTTTGACTTTTTGTAGGAATTACACTAAACTTTTGTGTCAGTGTGGGAAGAATTAATGTCTGTACATCAGTAAACATGGTGTACCTCTCCATTTACCTAGATTTTCTTTGATTTCTCTCCTCAAGACTTTGTAGTGTTTAGTATAAATGTCCTGTAAAAGTCTCTGAGGTTTACCTCTAAATATTTTCTTTTATTCAGCAACTGTAATTGAATTTTCAATTTATTTTTTATTACTAGATTATGAAACTACAATTGATTTTGTATATGTATCTTCTTTTCTGTAGAAAAATCACTGATTTTTTTGTGTGTGGATTCCTTGGTGGTTTCTTTTCTTTCTTTTTTTTTTAAGATTGTATTTATTTATTTGTCACAGAGAGAGAGAAAATGCACACAAGCAGTGGGAATGACAGGCAGGGGGAGAGGAAGGCTCCCTCCTGAGCAAGGAGCCCAAAGTGGTACTCAATCCCAGGGTCCTGGGATCATAACCTGAGCTGAATTGAAGGCAGACGCTTAACTGACTGGCCACCCAGGAGTCCTTTCTTTCTTTCTTCTTCTTCTTCTTTTTGTTTTTTATTAAAGTATAGTTGACACACAAAGCTACATTAGTTTCAGGTTTATAACATAATGATTTATCAATTCTATATGCTATGCTATGCTCACCACATGTGTAAATACCATTTGCCACGTTATTGGTAGTTTCTTCATAGAGAATCATAACATCTGCAAATAGGGACATTATAATCTCCTGCTTTCTAACTTGTGTCTTTTCTTTTCTTGCCTTATTGCACTGGTCAGAATTTCAAGCACTACGTTGAATAGTGGTGAGACCAAATATCCTTGCTATGTTCTCAGTATTGGGGGAAAACATCCTACCTTTCATTGTTAAGAATAATATTAGTTTTAGGAGACTCATAGATGATATTAATCAAATTGAGAACATTTTACTCTATTCTTATTATTAAGGGATTTTTTTAAGGATCATGAATAAATACTAAGGACACCAGCAAGATAAAAAAATAGAAAGCCCAGACTTCATTTGCTTCTAGATACAATGACTAGACAACAATATATGTTCCCAAAAAGTTCTAGAAGAACTCTAGGAACTACTTAAGATGTCACAATACCCCATGGAAACCCAAAGCCAAAAACAGCTGCATTGCAATAAATAAAAAAATGTTTTATTTCTTATATGTTTCTTTATTTTTTAATTTTAATTTTTTTGTTTCAAGTTTTTATTTAAATTAGAGTTAATTAACAATTTAGTGCAATATTTTTTTCAGGAATAGAATGTAGTGATTCATCATGTACATATAACACCCAGTGCTCATCACAACAAGTATCCTCCTTAATATCCATTGCCCACTTAGTTCATCATCCACTTATCTCCCCTCAGCTTGTTCTCTATAGTTAAGAGTCTCTTATGGTTTGCCTCCTTCTCTCTCTTTTTAAAAATTCCCTCTTCCTCTATGTTCATCTGTTTTGTTTCTTAAATTCCACATGTGAGTGAAATTATATGGTATTTTTGTTTCTCTGACTCTCTTGTTTTGTTTAACATAATACAATCTAGCTCCATCCACATCATTGCAAATGGCAAGATTTTATTCTTTTTGATGACTGAGTAATATTCCATTATAGATCAACCCATGTCACATCTTCATGATCCATTCTTCAGTCAATGGACATTTGGACTCTTTCTATAATGTGGCTATTAGTTGATAATGTCACTATAAACATTGGGGTGCATGTGTCCCTTTGAATCAGTATTTTTGTCAGAACCAGCATATTTTGGATGCCTGGGAGCAACCAAAACAACAGAGAACTCAATTTCTTGTTGCAGTTCCAGAAAACTTGTAATACTGTAGACAAAAACTAGTACTAGTCAGCACAATCATAAGAAAGTGTTCAGTTCATAACTTCCTCTTTGGGAGGAAAACAAAAAGAGTGAAATGTATGTCAAATAGTCTGGCTTTTCAGGAGGCTGTCTAAGAGACTGGTATTTCTTTCTGACTTAGAACACTGGCAGATTCAGAATACTTTGGATTTCTGGGGGCTTCTGAAAATAAAAGAGAACTCAGTTGTTTATTGCAGTGTCTGAGTATGTCTCACACAGACTGATACCAGAGGGAGCAAGAAATTACAAGTTCTTGAAAAAGAGACGATCTGACCTCTATAACTGAGAAATTACATACCCAAACCCAGGAAATGCATTCCCGTAAAAAGTTTGAGAGACCATCAGAATTTCTTTTCAGGCTGATTGGTGAAGGTCTTCACTATACAAAGAAAGTTCATGAACAGTGGGAAAAGTTTTCTCAGATGCGCAAATCACAACAACAAAAATAACAAGGCACCAGAACAAAATAAATCTGCAAAATCTGACTGTAAAGAAATGGAGATCTATGCATTACCTGATAAAGTATTCAAAATAATCATTATAAATAAGCTCTATGCACTAGAAAAGAACACAAAGATGCAACTAAACAAAATTGGGGAAAAGCTGCTTGAACAGAATGAGAATATCAACAAAAAGAAACATAAAAGGGAACCACAAAATATTGTGGATTTTAAGAATGCAATAATGCAGTTTTAAAAAAATCTACTATAGAGCATAAACATCAGTTTTGGTCATGTAGAAAAAGTAAGAAAGAAAAACAGTGAACCTTAAAACATATCATTTGGTATTACTGAGCCAGAGGAACAAAAGGAAAAAGGGATATTTTTTTTTTAAAGTACAGAAAACCTAAGATATTTATGGGAAATCAGCAAGAAAAATCAACATATGCATTGTGGGAGTCTTAGAGGGACAAGAAGAAGAGAAAGAGACAGTGAATTTATATGGAGAAATAATTACCTCAAATTCCCAAATCTGAGGAGGAAAATAGACCACTAACTTCAAAAAGCTTAAAGGATTCCAACTAGAATAAACCCAAAGAGGTCTAGAAATGCATTATAAACAAATTGTCAGAAGTGAAGACAGAGAATCTCAAAAGAAGCAAGAGAAAAGCGACTCATGGCACACAGGTGAGCTCTTGCAAAATCAGCAGTCAGTTTTCAGCAGAAAGGTTATAGGCCATAAAACTGTTAGATGATATATTCAAAGTGCTGAAAGGGAAAAAAACAAAAACAAAAACAAAAAACGCTGCTGACCAAGATTACTATCTGGCAAAACTTTCTATCAAAAATGAAGGAGGGGGTGCCTGTGTGGCTTAAGCATGTGCTTTGGACTCCAGGGTCCTGGAGTTGAGCTCCATGCTAAGCTCCCTGCTCAGGATGGAGCATGCTTCTCCATCTGTCCGCCCCATCTCATGTGCACATGATGCTTGCATGCAAGTGTGCGCTCTCTCTCTCTCTCTCTCTCTCTATATATATATATATATATATATATATATTTCAAATGAATAAATCTTTTTAAAAAGATGAAGGAGAAATAAAGACTTTCACAGATAAACAAAAACTGAAGGATTCATCAATACTAGATCTACCTTGTAAGAATTGCTACAGGGATGAGTTTGAAACAAGAGGACATTAGATGGCAACATGGAATCATGAAAATACAAAGCTTTTTTGGTAAAAACCAGGTATATACAGAATACATATAACATATGTAATATTGTAATAGCCGTACATAAATCACCTAATTCCAGTGTCAAATTTAAAAGAAAAAGGCATATTATAGTCTTTGGCTTAAAATCTAATTGATCTGATATAAGGATTGCCACTCCTGCTTTCTTCTGATGTCCATTAGCATGGTAAATTCTTTTCCACCCTCTCACTTTAAATCTGGAGGTGTCTTCGGGCTTAAAATGTGTTTCTTGGAGGCAACATATAGATGGGTTTTGTTTTTTTATCCATTCTGATACCCTGTGTCTTTTGACAGGGGCATTTAGCCCATTCACATTCAGGGTAACTATTGAGAGATATGAATTTAGTGCCATTGTATTGCCTGTAAGGTGACTGTTACTGTATATGGTCTCTGTTCCTTTCTGATCTACCACTTGTAGGCTCTCTCTTTGCTTAGAGGACCCCTTTCAATATTTCCTGTAGAGCTGGTTTGGTATTTGCAAATTCTTTCAGTTGTTGTTTGTCCTGGAAGCTTTTAATCTCTCCTTCTATTTTCAATGATAGCCTAGCTGGATATAGTATTCTTGGCTATAGATCAATGGAACAGAATAGAGAGCCCAGAAATAGACCCTCAAATCTATGGTCAACTAATCTTCGACAAAGCAGGAAAGAATGTCCAATGGAAAAAAGACAGCCTTTTCAATAAATGGTGCTGGGAAAATTGGACAACCACATGCAGAAAAATAAAATTGGACCATTCCCTTACACCACACACAAAAATAGACTCAAAATGGATGAAGGACCTCAATGTACGAAAGGAATCCATCAAAATCCTTGAGGAGAACATGGGCAGCAACCTCTTCGACCTCTGCCGCAGCAACATCTTCCTAGGAACAACACAAAAGGCAAGGGAAGCAAGGGAAAAAATGAACTACTGGGATTTCATCAAGATCAAAAGCTTTTGCACAGCAAAGGAAACAGTTAACAAAATCAAAAGACAACTGACAGAATGGGAGAAGATATTTGCAAACGACATATCAGATAAAGGACTAGTGTCCAGAATCTATAAAGAACTTAGCAAACTCAACACCCAAAGAACAAATAATCCAATCAAGAAATGGGCAGAGGACATGAACAGACATTTCTGCAAAGAAGACATCCAGATGGCCAACAGACACATGAAAAAGTGCTCCATATCACTCGGCATCAGGGAAATACAAATCAAAACCACAATGCGATATCACCTCACACCAGTCAGAATGGCTAAAATCAACAAGTCAGGAAATGACAGATGCTGGCGAGGATGCGGAGAAAGGGGAACCCTCCTACACTGTTGGTGGGAATGCAAGCTGGTGCAGCCACTCTGGAAGACAGCATGGAGGTTCCTCAAAATGTTGAAAATAGAACTGCCCTATGACCCAGCAATTGCACTATTGGGTATTTACCCTAAAGATACAAATGTAGTGATCCAAAGGGGCACATGCACCCGAATGTTTATAGCAGCAATGTCCACAATAGCCAAACTATGGAAAGAACCTAGATGTCCATCAACAGATGAATGGATCAAGAAGATGTGGTATATATACACAATAGAATACTATGCAGCCATCAAAAGAAATGAAATCTTGCCATTTGCAACAACATGGATGGAACTAGAGCGTATCATGCTTAGCGAAATAAGTCAAGCAGAGAAAGACAACTATCATATGATCTCCCTGATATGAGGAAGTGGTGATACAACATGGAGGCTTAAGTGGGTAGAAGAAGAATCAATGAAACAAGATGGGATTGGGAGGGAGACAAACCAGAAGTGACCCTTAATCTCACAAAACAAACTGAGGGTTGCGGGGGGAGGGGGTTTGGGAGAAGGGGGTGGGATTATGGACATTGGGGAGGGTATGTGCTTTGGTGAGTGCTGTGAAGTGTGTAAACCTGGTGATTCACAGACCTGTACCCCTGGGGATAAAAATATATGTTTATAAAAAAAATAAAAAATGAAAAGGGAAAAAAAAAAGATAAAGGCATAAAAAATAACTATGAGACTATGCTAATGGTACAAAATATAAAATAATGTAATTTGTGACATTGATAACAGAAAGTGAGGTTAGAAGACATGTACAGGAGTAGCATTTAAATAGTTTATGTCATAATGTAGTATAAATAATTATAAATTTTATGCAGTCCTCACTGTAGCCACAAAGAAAATATCTATATAAGGTACATAGCAGAAATAAGAAAGAAATCAAAGCATGTTACAACAAAGAAGTTAATTAAACACAAAGAACAGACATAGAGGAAAAAGACAAAATAATTAAGAGACAAACTGAAAACAATGAACAAAATATGAATGGCAAGTCCTTACATAACATTAATACTTAAAATGTAAATGGATTAAATATACATCATAATCAAAAGATATGGAGTGGGGACACCCAGGTGGCTCACTCAGTTAAGTGTTTGCCTTAGGTTCAGGTCATGATCCCAGGGTACTGGGATTGAGTCCCACATCAGGCTCCCTCTTAGCAGGGAGCCTGTTTATCCCTCTGTTTGCCATTTTCTCTGCTTGTGCTCCCTCCCTCTCTCTGACAAATAAATAAATAAAATCTTAAAAAAAAAAAAGACATGGAGTAACTGTGTAGATTAAAAATGTAAGATCCAACTATATGCTGTTTACAAAAGATTTTAGATATAAAGATATAAACAAGTTGAAGGGAAAAGGATGGAAAAAAATATTTCTGCAAATGGTAACCAAAAAAGAGCAGGGAAGTCCATACTTCCATCTGACAAAATAAACTTTCAGTCAAACTATCACAAGAGACAAAGACGGACATTGGACAATGATAACAGGGTCAAATAGTCAGAAGGATGTAACATTTATGCCATTCCATAGGTCCATTTTGTATTTTTAGAAGCCCATTTATTATTTATTTATAGTATTTTCACACTGTATCTGTTTGCATGATTCATTAGTAGTTGTTTTGTTTTATATTTATATACATAGCATCATAGTCTCCTGATGTCATCATTTCGCCAGTTCAAGTGAAGTATAAAACTTCACTTTCCTTTAAATCTCTTTACCCTATCTCATTTGTAAGTTAGCTTAAACAAATTCGGAACCACATCAACATAGTTAGAAGCTTTCCTTCAATAGTCAAACATAGTTTAGAAAATTAAAGATGAGAAGATTAATGTATCATTTTTTTCTTACTTTATTTTTTCTTCTTTCCAGGTTCCAGAGTTTCTTATTTTATGTAATTACTAGATAAATTTCCTTGGCAATTTAGGAGTCTTCTAGAGGATACATAGTCTGATAACTTACTCCCAAATTATAGTACAGAGGCTGAAATCCCAGTAGACTAATGACCCCATAGTATACTTACTAGTTTCTCCATCAAGAGGGTGATATCAAGAAAATAGAGAAATTCTGGAAATGATGTAAAAAATATAGACCATATTTTCCAGAGGTAAGTAACAACTGCTTTTCAAACTAGAAATTCTAACCACTACTTGAAAACAAGACAAACTGGCACCTAGCAGCAGATTATCACTTTCTGAATTATTCATTTTTTTTGATAAATTTCTCAACTTCCCATTGTGTTTTGCTCATGGGAACTTGGGTTTATGATGAGACTCTTTCTCCACAGGGGTGAGGAGGTGAATAACTCAGAGTGTGTGGGGGCCATATCAGTGGCTTTGGGATTCTGAAAACATTTGATGTCCCCTCAGATTCATCTCTTGTCAAGAACAGAAAAGAAATCTTAAAAAGGCATCTTTTTAAGACTAAACAGCCTGACTAAATAGCCAATGGAGTATTATTTTCCTTCCCCTTCATCTCTTCCATGAAAAATGTCTCCTTTATATGCTATGGGATTTGATGTTCTTAGAACCTGAAAAGATCTTTATGACACAGTCTCGTATCTGCTTGGTTTTCACCCCATACACAATAGGGTTCATAGTGGGAGGCAAGAGCAGATAAATATTGGCCACAATGATGTGGCAAGATGGAGGGATTGCATGGCTCCCAAAACGATTAAAAAAGAAGCAGAAGAAGGCTGGACTGTAGGAGAAAACAATGGCACAGATGTGGGCAGTGCAGGTGCTGAAGGCCTTCTGTTGAGCATCTGCTGAAGAGAGATTGATCACTGCTCGGAGGATCATGGTGTAGGAGACTGTGATGCACAGGATGTCAAAGCCCCCAATCAGGAGGGCAGCCATCAGACCATAGATAACATTGGCCTTGATATTTCCACAGGATAACTTAGCTACAGATAGCTGGTCACAATAAGTATGGTGTATTATATTGCCCTTGCAATAGGGTAGTCTCTTGGTGAAGAAAATCAAGGGCATGATGAGCAACACTGCTCTCAGGAAAGTAGCAAGCCCAACCTTTGCAATGACAGGATTGGTGAGGATAGTTGAGTAGCGCAGAGGGTAACAGATGGCTACATATCGGTCTAGGGCCATAAGCATGAGTACCCCAGACTCCATCCCTGTGAAAGTATGGATGAAGAACATCTGGACTAGGCATTCTTCAAAGCTAATTTCCTTGAGATGAAACCAGAAGATGCAGAGAGCTTTAGGGATTGTACTAGAGCACATGACAAGGTCAGTAAGGGAAAGCATGGCCAAAAAATAATACATGGACCTGTGCAAGGAGTCCTCATAGCAGATGAGGTAGAGGAGTCCACAATTCCCTACCATGGCCACCACATACATGGAGCAGAATGGGAAGGAAATCCACATGTGCATGTTCTCTAGTCCTGGGATCCCATTAAGAATGAATGAGGCTGGTGTTACATCTGTTTGGTTCAGAATTACCATAATTAAGCTGGTATAAAAATTAAAAAGCTTGAAGGGTTGAAGTTTTATTTTTGTTTTGTTTCATTTTTTGACCCTCTGAGATTTAGAAAAATTAAAAAAGAAAAAAAAATCTTTGCTGTGCTCCCTCTGTCTCTTCTCTCTGTTAAATATTGTATTGTAATAACAAGAAAACAAACATTTTAAATGCCCATGCATGTTTATTTATACATTGTTTAAACTAAGTTTAAGCCATTGTTTGTTAATTCATTAATTTATCAGTTCCTTTAATAATATATACTTCACACCTACTCTGTGTCAGGTTTTATCACAGATATTGTTGTCTATATTACTTTAAAACAAAAAGATATAGATACAATCCCCATAAACTTAGAATCAAGTATAATTGTGTTACACTTATGATTTGTGTCATTATGATCTCTCAAATTGATACTTGTTATAATATCTTATTTAAATATTAATTATTATGACCTCTCCATTTGGGTATTTCTTAAGGTAGAACTAAATGATTACCTCACCAGTGGTGCAACAGATATAATTAGGATGTATTTGTTATTGTTCTTATTTTTAATAATAATTCATATTTATACTTAACATGTACTAGGTAAAGTTCTAAGAAGTTTAGAACTTTACGTTAACTCATCTCATCCTCACTAGATGCCCAGGATGCATTTTTATTAATCTACACTTTATTATTGAATAAATGGAGGTTCCGTGTAGATGAGGTTTCTTATGTCTGAATTTCAAAGGCATTCTCAAACTCTTAGTTTAAGGTATAGATATTAAGAGGATTGTTGATAATTTTTACATGAACTACTCTTCTTTGCTTTTCTTAATTTATTTGTTTTCTGGTCCTGAAATACTTAAGAACATTTTAAAACTTCTATGCTTTCACATTCAATGCTGGTAATGGTGATGATAGAGGTGTATGTGTGGATGTATGTCATTTATTGTGCAGGCATTTATTGGGTCTTCTTGGGTCTGGAAATCTGTGACCTTTGGTTTTAAAAATTTTCTGGTATTAACATTTATTTTAAAGATTGAAGACAATTATATATATATATATAATATGTATATATATATATGTATATATATGTATATACATATGTATATATATATGTATATATATATTTCTGGTTTTTTTTAAGATTTTTTATTTATTAATTTGACAGAGAGAAATCACAAGTAGATGGAGAGGCAGCCAGAGAGAGAGAGAGGAGGAAGCAGGCTCCCTGCTGAGCAGAGAGCCCGATGCGGGACTCGATCCCAGGACCCTGAGATCATGACCTGAGCCGAAGGCAGCGGCTTAACCCACTGAGCCACCCAGGCGCCCCTATATTTCTGTTTTTTGTAGTTCTTTTTTTTTATGTGTTGTATTAACTTTTGATAATATCATCCTAACTGTGTCCTTGTTATTTTATTACTATCACTTTTATTTAGATATGGAATCTTCTGGTCTAATTCCCTTCTTCTCATTTTTTTCTTTTAAAAATTTTATATTGTATCTCTTGATTTTTTAATCTATTTTCTATAAAAATTCCTGAATTCTATAACCCAGGTGTCTCGGCATTTTTTGTTGTCTAATATTACAAATTTCCAACAACCCAGTTTCTTCCAAATCTTGTGACTCTGACAGTAATATACATGTGTACATAGGTAATGCTTCATATATAATTTCTGTTATCATCTAAGTTTCAGTTATTTATTTTTGTAGCTTTCGTCTTTTACTTTGGAGGAGTTTCTCATATATCTGGTAATTTTTTAATGTTAGTTCACACTTAAGAAAGAGGCTATAGAGAGCTGATTTGAAATACCGTGATGAGTGAATTTCATCAATCGGTAGGATTTACTTAGAGTGCTCTAGCAGGGATCTCTACTCCCTTGGAGGCATTCTTAGTAATCACTGTTCTAGCTTTTTTCCTCAGGGACTTCTGATTTTTGCAGAAAGTCTATATCCTGGAGGATTTCATGGTTGGCTGCCAATGGTCTTGGAGTTAAGGAGTAGAAGGGTACTGAGGAACTCACATTAAAATAAGACTACTCGATTCAATTATCTCATTTTTTTTTTTTTATGAATCTTCATCCTTGGCCTTCATCACACCTTTTATACACATTCATATTATCAGTTGCAGTTTCTTTCTAGAATATACTTCTAGTCACATAAGAGGATAATTAACATTGTTAAGGATAGTGGAAGAATTAGAGATATCAAGTTGTTCTTCATTCAGTTTTTCTACCTACACCTATGTTTTATCTTTATATATCTGCACCATGGGATGGCAGATTAGGTACTTCAAAAGACAACTTTTTTTGAAATAATAAAGTGACATAGGATGAACATGTTTAGAACAGTGCTCTTCAAATATTCCTTCTATGGCATTACAAAAATCATAGATTAAATTAAATGCTGTAGTATAAATATTATTGCTTGGAGAGCACAAATGAACCACCAGAAGAAACAAAACCAGATTGTTTACTTCATAAATCACCAGAAATTACAAATTTCAAAAAAATCCTGAAATAGAGAAAACAAAGGATATCCAAGGAAGCAGAAAAAAGTAATGTGCTAGGAAAAGTAAATATATTGGTCTGGGAAATAAAGATCAGCTATGTAAACCACACTACAAATTGGTCTCAAAGTGATTTTTTTTAAAGATTTTATTTATTTAGGGGCGCCTAGATGGCTCAGTGGGTTAAACCTCTGCCTTCGGCTCAGGTCATGGTCTCAGGGTCCTGGGATGGAGCCCCGCTTCGGGCTCTCTGCTGAGCAGGGAGCCTGCTTCCCTTCCTCTCTCCCTGCCTGCCTTTTAAAATCTTTAAAACATTTTATTTATTTATTTGACAGACAGAGATCACAAGTAGGCAGAGAGGCAGGCAGGGAGAGAGGAAGGGAAGCAGGCTTCCGGCTCAGAGAGAGCCCGAAGCAGGGCTCCATCCCAGGACCCTGACCTGAGCCAAAGGCAGAGGCTTAACCCACTGAGCCACCCAGGCGTCGCTCAAAGTGATTTTTAAAAGAATATATATATACATACATCTATATATGTATATATATATTTATTGAGTAAAACAATAGAAGCTTATTAAGCAAGTATACAGAAAAAGCTCTCAGGAATGAGAGGGATCCTGAGAGAGTTGCCTATAAGGGCATCTGTTAAAAGTAACTGTTTTAAGAAGCAGTGTATTAGAAAGTGTACCATACTCAAAGTATGCAGAGACTTTTGTTTTGTAAACAGAAAACATATCAAATAACCAAAATAACAATACACACCAAAAATTTTGGAGACAATATTACACTCAGACAATGCAGAAATAAAAGCAAGCAAATATTGGATCAAGATCATACTGAACAAAAGTCAAAGAAAGCCTTGACACAGTGCAATGAGAGGTGATACATCACATTGCTTTCTCTGTAGTTTTGGCAAAGTTTCTCCACAACCAAAACATTGCACAGTGTTGATATAATTCTCTGGCTCACTTTGTTAGTGCACAGATTTTTAAAATGAGACACTTAAAAGTAAGATAGTAAGTAAGTAAGTAAGTAAAAAATAAAACAAGATTCTGAAATTATATCACAGCTTATTAACTGCTTCTTAGTTTCTTATTATAGTGTCACTGGTGTGACCTTCAACTGGAAACACAAGGCTAACAAAAGCATTACAGTTTGCATTTTCAAAAAAGAACACTATGTGTTTTCTAAAGTAAGAGTTGTGTTTTCATGAAGAATAATTATGCCATCAAGTTTCCTTCTGTCAGGCTTGTAAGTGTGTACTTTATATTTGAATACAACAATATTTTTCATGAATTTCAGATATATCATGAATGGAAATTTTACAAACTATAAAAATAATATATATCTATATAAGTGCATATATGTTTATCCATCTATCCATCTATATATGTTATCTATTAAAATGAAATAGATACTGAAATTCTTTTGATAAATATTTGGCTAGTATACAATAAATTGTTGTATGTTGTAGAAAAAATAGTATCACTACTCAGTTCTCCTTAATACATTAAAATACTCAGGTCTTTATTTATCTGTACAATAGAGGGAGATTAATTTAGAAAAAAATAGGTATCTATAATTTTAAAATAGGCAATATATTTCTGAGATTCCTTGTGCTGTGTTCTACAGAATATCTTTCCTAAATATGAAATAAATATCCTACATATATCTCTTGTGCCTTCTTTTTATATATATTTTTAACTACTAAAATTAACTTTCATGTTACAGAATAATTTCAAGTCTCATCCTTAATACATTTGCAAAGCTCTCAGGGGTCCATGCTTATACACAGGTAATATAGTACTAACCACAAAATAACTAAGGAAATTTCCAAAATAAATTTAAGTGATTTCAATACATCACAACTTAATTGTTCTAGCAAGGAAAATTAACTACTATCATGTCATGGGTGTAGGTAGGTATTTTGGAATAGTAACATTAATACATGTCTATTATTTGTAAAGCACAATTTGATATCATATTTTGTCTATTGTCATTTCCAAACCCCATAAAACAAGCCTGTTTTCTCCTTAGACTGTTCAAAATCTCTAAAACCCATGGTCTTCTCTTATATAGCAGTGAGTCCCTCCAGGCAAGGGCTGTTATCTAAAATGGATTAAATACAGTCTTAACTAAATCTCTCTAGAAATGAATCAAGAAAAATTGGGTTCTCTTTCTGAGAACAAGGAGAGGGCTGGTAAGAATCAAGAGTGTTCTGGCCATGACTGAGAACTATTCACCTAGTTCTCCCCCTTTTCTTCTTGTCCTGGGCATGATTCATACCTGACTTCCAGTACAACAGAACCAGTGATTCCCACTTTGTTAGGGAAATGACACAGATACTCGTAATCATGATGGAAAGTTACACTGAACTGCAATCTGAGAATTGGGGAAACAAGCATTTTGTATCCTCCAAGCCTCCCACAACACTCCTGTCTTCAAACATGGTGAGTGGACTCAAGTCTGTATTTCTGAGAATGCCATAAACAATTCATATACATTCAAAGCCTCTACTTTATCTTTATGTCTAAAAAAAAGAAAAGAAAAGAAAAGAAAAAATCCTGTGTCTAGTGTCCCTTTTGCATTCCTTTAATACCTTGGTTTCTGGAGAGCAGACAGTGAGCTGAATACGATCTGGTCCAGGTGTTCAGGATCTTAGTTCAAAAGCATAGGCTATATGTACATGCACAACCCTCAATTTCTAAGTCCCATGATACCTGTACTAGTGTATTGGGTGTTTAAGAAAAATGTCCGGGGTGCCTGGGTGGCTCAGTGGGTTAAAGCCTCTGCCTTCGGCTCAGGTCATGATCTCAGGGTCCTGGGATCGAGCCCCACGTCGGGTTCTCTGCTCGGCGGGGAGCCTGCTTCCTCCTCTCTCTCTGCCTGTCTCTCTGCCTCCTGTGATCTCTGTCAAATAAATAAATAAAATCTTTAAAAAAAAGAAAAGAAAAAGAAAAATGTCCTATATATCCTAAAGGGATAGTACAAAAATTAGAGACACAGACGCTTGTGTAACAATCAAGCTAACCTTTATGGGAGGAGGAAGAGTAGAAGCTTTCCAGTCTTACTGCTTTATGATGATACCTAAGTGAATTATTTCATATGCATGTGTGTATGTGGGTGTGGGTGTGTGTGTGTGTGTGCGTGCATGTGCACATGTGTGAAGACTTACTTAATGGAGAGGAATTGAACACAAATTTTAGTAGAAGTGAGAGATTTTAGTATTGTCAAGTTTTCTTTCCATGTGAGCCTTTCTTGAAGGGCACATGGTAAAAGCACTTCTATAGAATGTTTTAGTCCCTCACCCATCCATCCATTTCTTCTTTTATTCACTTATTTTTTAATGTCTCTAAGTCAATAACATTAGTGAGCACTTAGTCATCTCCAAGTGAGGGTAGTGAGTATAAAAAGAAATTAAACAGCATAAACTTTGAAAACTTTATGCTAGGTCAAATGATACAGATATCCACATATTGTGTTATTCCATCTTTATGAAATATTAAGAATAGGCAAATCCTAGAAGAGAAAGTAAATTCTTGGTTGCAATGGAAGGAGGTGATGGCTTTTTGGGGGAGATGACTAAAATATTCTGGAATTACATAGTGGTGATGATTGCACAGTACTATGAATATACTGAAAGTCACCGAATAGTACATTGAACATCATTAAAATGGTATATTTGGGGGCTCCTGGGTGGCTCAGTTGTTTAAGCATCTGACTTTTGGTTTAGGCACATGGGTTGTCATCTCATGGATCCTGAGATGAAGCCCTGCCTCAGGCTCTGTGCTGCTTGGGATGTATGCTTGAAGATTACCTCCCTCTACCACTCCGTCCCTTTGTTCTGTCTCTTTCTCTCTCTTATATAAATAAATCGTTTAAAAATGGTGAATTTCATATTAATTGACTTTTATGGCAATTTTTAAAAAGTTACACAAATTCAGTGAATTTGAGATTCAGCTGTTTTTTGGCTTTATTTAACTATTTGCTTTTGTGCAGGGTAGTTTTTCTTTATAAAGATTTTTAAAAATTTATTCATTTGAAAGAGAACAAGAGTGAATGAAAGAATGAGCAATGGGCAAAGTCAGGTGTCAGATGGAGAGGGAACAGCATGCTCCCCACTGAGCAGGATGCCCCAACAGGGGGCTGGATCCCAGGACCTCAGGATCATGATCTGAGCCAAAGGCAGATGATTAACAGATCCACCCAGGTGCCCCTGTGCAGTGCAGTTTTGTTTGTTGTTTTTAGAATAAAACTTCTTCCCCTCACCCCCTGCTTTTTAAATTTTAAATTCAAGTAGCCAACACACAGTATCAGGTTTTGGTTTAGTGTTCAATGATTCATTAGTTAGTGTAACACCCAGTGCTCATCTATCAGAGTTGCTCCTTAATGCCCATCACCTAGTTAGTAACCCTATCTCCCTCTCGATCTTCCTTTCCACAACCCTCAGTTTGTTTCCTGTAGTCGAGAGTCTCTATACTTTGGCTCCCTCTCTGCTTTCTTCCCATTCATTTTTTTGCTCCCTTCCCATATGATCCTCTGAGATATTTCTTATAGTCTACATATGAGTGAAACTGTATTATAATTGTCTTTCTCTGATTGACTTATTTCACTTAGCATAATCCCCTCCAGTTCCATCCATGTCAATGTAAATGATAGGTATTCATCCTTTCTGAAGGCTGAGTAATATTCCTTTGTATATATGAACCACATCTTCTTTTTTTTTTTTTTTTTTTTTTTAATTTTTTTATTTTTTATAAACATATATTTTTATCCCCAGGGGTACAGGTCTGTGAATCACCAGGTTTACACACTTCACAGCACTCACCAAATCACATACCCTCCCCAATGTCCATAATCCCACCCCCTTCTCCCAAACCCCCTCCCCCCGGCAACCCTCCGTTTGTTTTGTGAGATTAAGAGTCACTTATGGTTTGTCTCCCTCCCAATCCCATCTTGTTTCATTTATTCTTCTTCTACCCACTTAAGCCTCCATGTTGCATCACCACTTCCTCATATCAGGGAGATCATATGATAGTTGTCTTTCTCTGCTTGACTTATTTCGCTAAGCATGATACGCTCTAGTTCCATCCATGTTGTTGCAAATGGCAAGATTTCATTTCTTTTGATGGCTGCATAGTATTCCATTGTGTATATATACCACATCTTCTTGATCCATTCATCTGTTGATGGACATCTAGGTTCTTTCCATAGTTTGGCTATTGTGGACATTGCTGCTATAAACATTCGGGTGCATGTGCCCCTTTGGATCACTACATTTGTATCTTTAGGGTAAATACCCAATAGTGCAATTGCTGGGTCATAGGGCAGTTCTATTTTCAACATTTTGAGGAACCTCCATGCTGTTTTCCAGAGTGGCTGCACCAGCTTGCATTCCCACCAACAGTGGAGGAGGGTTCCCCTTTCTCCGCATCCTCGCCAGCATCTGTCATTTCCTGACTTGTTGATTTTAGCCATTCTGACTGGTGTGAGGTGATATCTCATTGTGGTTTTGATTTGTATTTCCCTGATGCCGAGTGATATGGAGCACTTTTTCATGTGTCTGTTCGCCATCTGGATGTCTTCTTTGCAGAAATGTCTGTTCATGTCCCCTGCCCATTTCTTGAATGGATTATTTGTTCTTTGGGTGTTGAGTTTGCTAAGTTATTTATAGATTCTGGACACTAGTCCTTTATCTGATATGTCGTTTGCAAATATCTTCTCCCATTCTGTCAGTTGTCTTTTGATTTTGTTAACTGTTTCCTTTGCTGTGCAAAAGCTTTTGATCTTGATGAAATCCCAGTAGTTCATTTTTTCCCTTGCTTCCCTTGCCTTTTGCGTTGTTCCTAGGAAGATGTTGCTGCGGCAGAGGTCGAAGAGGTTGCTGCCCGTGTTCTCCTCAAGGATTTTGATGGATTCCTTTCGTACATTGAGGTCCTTCATCCATTTTGAGTCTATTTTTGTGTGTGGTGTAAGGAAATGGTCCAATTTCATTTTTCTGCATGTGGCTGTCCAATTTTCCCAGCACCATTTATTGAAAAGGCTGTCTTTTTTCCATTGGACATTCTTTCCTGCTTTGTCGAAGATTAGTTGACCATAGATTTGAGGGTCTATTTCTGGGCTCTCTATTCTGTTCCATTGATCTATGTGTCTGTTTTTGTGCCAGTACCATGCTGTCTTGATGATGACAGCTTTGTAATAGAGCTTGAAGTCCGGAATTGTGATGCCACCAACGTTGGCTTTCTTTTTCAATATCCCTTTGGCTATTCGAGGTCTTTTCTGGTTCCATATAAATTTTAGCATTATTTGTTCCATTTCTTTGAAAAAGATGGATGGTACTTTGATAGGAATTGCATTAAATGTGTAGATTGCTTTAGGTAGCATAGACATTTTCACAATATTTATTCCTCCAATCCAGGAGCATGGAACATTTTTCCATTTCTTTGTGTCTTCCTCAATTTCTTTCATGAGTACTTTATAGTTTTCTGAGTATAGATTCTGTGTCTCTTTGGTTAGGTTTATTCCTAGGTATCTTATGGTTTTGGATGCAATTGTAAATGGGATTGACTCCTTAATATCTCTTTCTTCTGTCTTGCTGTTGGTGTAGAGAAATGCCACTGATTTCTGTGCATTGATTTTATATCCTGACACTTTACTGAATTCCTGTATAAGTTCTAGCAGTTTTGGAGTGGAGTCTTTTGGGTTTTCCACATATAGTATCATATCATCTGCGAAGAGTGATAATTTGACTTCTTCTTTGCCGATTTGAATGCCTTTAATTTCCTTTTGTTGTCTGATTGCTGAGGCTAGGACCTCTAGTACGATGTTGAATAGCAGTGGTGATAATGGACATCCCTGCCGTGTTCCTGACCTTAGCGGAAAAGCTTTCAGTTTTTCTCCATTGAGAATGATATTTGCGGTGGGTTTTTCATAGATGGCTTTGATGATATTGAGGTATGTGCCCTCTATCCCTACACTTTGAAGAGTTTTGATCAGGAAGGGATGTTGTACTTTGTCAAATGCTTTTTCAGCATCTATTGAGAGTATCATATGGTTCTTGTTCTTTCTTTTATTGATGTGTTGTATCACATTGACTGATTTGCGGATGTTGAACCAACCTTGCAGCCCTGGAATAAATCCCACTTGGTCGTGGTGAATAATCTTTTTAATGTACTGTTGAATCCTATTGGCTAGTATTTTGTTGAGTATTTTCGCATCTGTGTTCATCAAGGATATCGGTCTATAGCTCTCTTTTTTGGTGGGATCCTTGTCTGGTTTTGGGATCAAGGTGATGCTGGCCTCATAAAATGAGTTTGGAAGTTTTCCTTCCATTTCTATTTTTTGGAACAGTTTCAGGAGAATAGGAATTAGTTCTTCTTTAAATGTTTGGTAGAATTCCCCCGGGAAGCCGTCTGGCCCTGGGCTTTTGTTTGTTTGGAGATTTTTAATGACTGTTTCAATCTCCTTACTGGTTATGGGTCTGTTCAGGCTTTCTATTTCTTCCTGGTTCAGTTGTGGTAGTTTATATGTTTCTAGGAATGCATCCATTTCTTCCAGATTGTCAAATTTATTGCCGTAGAGTTGCTCATAGTATGTTCTTATAATAGTTTGTATTTCTTTGGTGTTAGTTGTGATATCTCCTCTTTCATTCATGATTTTATTTATTTGGGTCCTTTCTCTTTTCTTTTTGATAAGTCGAGCCAGGGGTTTATCAATTTTATTAATTCTTTCAAAGAACCAGCTCCTAGTTTCGTTGATTTGTTCTATTGTTTTTTGGTTTCTATTTCATTGATTTCTGCTCTGATCTTTATGATTTCTCTTCTCCTGCTGGGCTTAGGGTTTCTTTCTTGTTCTTTCTCCAGCTCCTTTAGGTGTAGGGTTAGGTTGTGTACCTGAGACCTTTCTTGTTTCTTGAGAAAGGCTTGTACCGCTATATATTTTCCTCTCAGGACTGCCTTTGTTGTGTCCCACAGATTTTGAACCGTTGTATTTTCATTATCATTTGTTTCCATGATTTTTTTCAATTCTTCTTTAATTTCCCGGTTGACCCATTCATTCTTTAGAAGGATACTGTTTAGTCTCCATGTATTTGGGTTCTTTCCAAACTTCTTTTTGTGGTTGAGTTCTAGCTTTAGAGCATTGTGGTCTGAAAATATGCAGGGAATGATCCCAATCTTTTGATACCGGTTGAGTCCTGATTTAGGACCGAGGATGTGATCTATTCTGGAGAATGTTCCATGTGCACTAGAGAAGAATGTGTATTCTGTTGCTTTGGGATGAAATGCTCTGAATATATCTGTGATGTCCATCTGGTCCAGTGTGTCGTTTAAGGCCTTTATTTCCTTGCTGATCTTTTGCTTGGATGACCTGTCTATTTCAGTGAGGGGAGTGTTAAAGTCCCCTACTATTATTGTATTATTGTTGATGTGTTTCTTTGATTTTGTTATTAATTGGTTTATATAGTTGGCTGCTCCCACATTGGGGGCGTAGATATTTAAAATTGTTAAATCTTCTTGTTGGACAGACCCTTTGAGTATGATATAGTGTCCTTCCTCATCTCTTATTATAGTCTTTGACTTAAAATCTAATTGATCTGATATAAGGATTGCCACTCCTGCTTTCTTCTGATGTCCATTAGCATGGTAAATTCTTTTCCACCCCCTCACTTTAAATCTGGAGGTGTCTTCGGGCTTAAAATGTGTTTCTTGGAGGCAACTTATAGATGGGTTTTGTTTTTTTATCCATTCTGATACCCTGTGTCTTTTGACAGGGGCATTTAGCCCATTCACATTCAGGGTAAGTATTGAGAGATATGAATTTAGTGCCATTGTATTGCCTGTAAGGTGACTGTTACTGTATATGGTCTCTGTTCCTTTCTGATCTACCACTTGTAGGCTCTCTCTTTGCTTAGAGGACCCCTTTCAATATTTCTTGTAGAGCTGGTTTGGTATTTGCAAATTCTTTCAGTTGTTGTTTGTCCTGGAAGCTTTTAATCTCTCCTTCTATTTTCAATGATAGCCTAGCTGGATATAGTATTCTTGGCTGCATGTTTTTCTCGTTTAGTGCTCTGAAAATATCATGCCAGCTCTTTCTGGCCTGCCAGGTCTCTGTGGATAAGTCAGCTGCCAATCTAATATTTTTACCATTGTATGTTACAGACTTCTTTTCCCGGGCTGCTTTCAGGATTTTCTCTTTGTCATTGAGACTTGTAAATTTTACTATTAGGTGACGGGGTGTGGACCTATTCTTATTGATTTTGAGGGGCGTTCTCTGAACCTCCTGAATTTTGATGCTCGTTCCCTTTGCCATATTGGGGAAATTCTCCCCAATAATTCTCTCCAGTATACCTTCTGCTCCCCTCTCATTTTCTTCTTCTTCTGGAATCCCAATTATTCTAATGTTGTTTCGTCTTATGGTGTCATTTATCTCTCGAATTCTCCCCTCGTGGTCCAGTAGCTGTTTGTCCCTCTTTTGCTCAGCTTCTTTATTCTCTGTCATTTGGTCTTCTATATCACTAATTCTTTCTTCTGCCTCATTTATCCTAGCAGTTAGAGCCTCCATTTTTGATTGCACCTCATTAATAGCTTTTTTGATTTCACCTTGGTTTGATTTTAGTTCTTTTATTTCTCCAGAAAGGGCTTTTATATCTCTCGAGAGGGTTTCTCTAATATCTTCCATGCCTTTTTCAAGCCCAGCTAGAACCTTGAGAATTGTCATTCTGAACTCTAGATCTGACATATTACCGATGTCTGTATTGATTAGGTCCCTAGCCTTCGGTACTGCCTCTTGTTCTTTTTTTTGTGTTGAATTTTTATGTCTTGTCATTTTGTCCAGATAAGTGTAAATGAAGGGGCAAGTAAAATACTAAAAGGGTGGCAACAACCCCAGGAAAATATGCTTTAACCAAATTAGAAGAGATCCAAAATCGTGAGTGGGGAGAAAGGGGATAAAAAGAGGTTCAAAAAGGAAGAAAGAAAAAAAAAACAAAAAGAAAAGAAAAAAAAAAGAAAAGAAAAGAATTTTTAAAAAAAGAAAACACCTAAAAAAAATGTAAAAAAGAAAAAATATATATATTAGATACACTAGTAAAAAATCGTTAAAAAAGAAAAAGGTAACAGTTAAAAAAAAATTTTACCCGAAGACGAGAAAAAAAAAAAAATGAAAAAGAAAAAATTAAATTAACTGCAAGACTAAAAAAAATCACAGGAAAAAAGCCATGAGTTCCGTGTTTGGCTTTCTCCTCCTCTGGAATTCTGCTGCTCTCCTTGGTATTGAGACTGCACTCCTTGGTAGGTGAACTTGGTCTCGGCTGGATTTCTTGTTGATCTTCTGGGGGAGGGGCCTGGTGTAGTGATTCTCAAGTGTCTTTGCCCCAGGCGGAATTACACCGCCCTTACCCGGGGCCGGGGTGAGTAATCCGCTCGGGTTTGCTTTCAGGAGCTTTTGTTACCTGAGCGCTTTCCGTAGAGTTCCGGAGGACGGGAATACAAATGGCGGCCTCCTGGTCTCCGGCCCGGAGGAGCCGAGAGCCCAGGGCCCCACTCCTCAGTGCGCCCTCAGAGAACAGCGCCCAGTTACTCCCGTCTGCCTGACCTCCGGCCGCGCTCCGAGCTCACCGAGCCTGCGACCGGTTCAAGGTAACACGGAGCTGCGAGCTTACTGTCGGCTCTGTCTCTGTAGCCGGCTTTCCCGTTCCAATACCCGCAAGCTCTGCGACACTCAGACACCCCCGATCCTTCTGTGACCCTGCGGGACCTGAGGCCACGCTGACCCCGCGTGGGCTTCGCCCCGGTTTAGCCTCTGGAGCAATGTCCCTCAGCGGAACAGACTTTTAAAAGTCCTGATTTTGTGCACGGTTGCTCCGCTGCTTGCCGGGAGCCGGCCCCTCCCCCCGGGGTCTATTTTCCCGTCGCTTTGGATTCACTTCTCCGCCGGTCCTACCTTTCAGAAAGTGGTTGTTTTTCTGTTTCCAGAATTGCTGTTCTTCTTCTCTTCGATCTGCCGATGGATTTTCAGGTGTTTGCAATCTTTAGATAAGCTATCTAGCTGATCTCCGGCTAGCTGAAGCAGTCTCAGCTTGCTACTTCTCCGCCATCTTGACTCCTCCTCCTCGAACCACATCTTCTTTATGCATTCATCTGCTGAAGGACATCTCAGCTCCTTCCACAGTTTGGCAATTGTGGACATTGCTGCTAGGAACACCGGGGTACAGGCAGTAAAGTTTTAATGGGCTTACCATACGTCTGTTCCCACAGGCTTCCACACGTAAGTTTATGAAACATACTTCAACCAGTGAAGATGTTACTTGAAAGACACATGCCCAGTGGAGGTTCATTAAGTGAACAATAGAGCTAATACCTTATGCTTCTATACCTATGCTTACATACACTAAAATCTTGGTGTTTTTGTTTGTTTGACTAACACGGGGCTTTAACTCATGACCGCGAGATAAGCTGAGATCAAGAGACAGACACACAACCAGGGACCCACCCAAATGCCCCAGATCTTAATGAAAAATATGTAATTGAAATAGAGTTTATATGCAGTGTAATTTTAATGAGTTAAGCATATGGCTATTCCCATATGCTTCTACACCTGTGTGCAAACACTTTATTTCTTATTTCTTTTGATTTCTTTTTCTTTTTTTAATTTGAATATAGTTGACACACAATGTTGAATAAGTTTCAGATATACCACATAGAGATACAGCATCTCTATATATAATGCTATGCTCACCACAAGTGTAGCTGCCATCTGTCACCACACAATGCTATCTATTACAATATCATTGACTGCATTCCTTATGTTGTACCATTTATTCCCATAATTTCTTCATTCCATAACTTTGAGCCTGTATCTCCCACTCTCCTTCACCCATTTGGCCCTCTGGCAACTATTAGTTGGTTTTCTGTATTTATGGGTCTGATTCTGCTATTTGTTTATTTGTTCTTTGTTTTGTTTTTCTAAGATTACACACATAATTATAGTCATATATTCTTGCCCTCTGGCAACTATTAGTTGGTTTTCTGTATTTATGGGTCTGATTCTGCTATTTGTTTATTTGTTCTTTGTTTTGTTTTTCTAAGATTACACACATAATTATAGTCATATATTCATTTTTCTCAGTCTAACATATTTCACTTAGAATAATTCCCTCTAAATCCATCCATGTTGTCTCAAATGGCACAATCTCATCCTTTTTTATGGCTGCATATTTTCTTGTGTGTGTGTGCATATATATATATATATATATACACACACGTACCACATCTTCCATATCCATTTATCTGTCAATGGACATTTAGGTTGTTTCCATAGTTTGCCGCCTCCAAATAATGCTGCAATATTGGGACGCCTGCGTGGGTTAAGCCTCTGCCTTTGGCTCAGGTCATGATCTCAGTGTCCTGGGATTAAACCCCACATCGGACTCTCTGCTCAGCAGGGAGCCTGCTTCCCCCAACCTCTCTCTGCCTACCTCTGCCTACTTGTGACCTCTGTCTGCCAAATAAATAAAATCTTTTAAAAAAATAATGCTATAATAAATAGAGGGGTGCATATACCATTCCAAATCAGTGTTTTTGTATTCATTGGGTAAATACCCAGAAATGGAATTATTGGATCATATGGAATTTCTGTTTCTATTATTTGAAGAAACTTTGTACTGTTTTATACAGTAGCTCAGCTATTTTTTTCTGAATAAGTATTCCCCTAATGGCTGCCAACTTTTAATTAGTATCAAGAAGGTGAAAAAGTTGATTTTGACTGTGTTTTTGTTTGTTTTTAGTTTATCTATTGCTTTTATTAGGGACAAACCTTAATATTGTTATTTTACCATTTTCACTTATGTCACTCACAGTTCACTGGTTTTTGTGTGAACACAAGTATTTCTCTGGATGAAATGCCCATGAGTTTAGCTGCTAAATTGTATGATAGTTCCAGTACTTTTTTTTTTAAGCAACTATCAAAATATTTTCCAGAGTGCTGTCCCATTTTATAGTCCTACCAGTAATGTATTAATAATTCAGTTTCTCCATATTCTTGCCAGAATCTCATGCTGTTAGGTTTCATTTTATCCTGTGTCATGGCTGTGTATTGACTTTCTATCTCAGTTTTAATTTTTATTTGTGAATGGCTAATTATGTTGAACATTTTTAAAAATTTTTATTTAAATTAAAATAGTAAACATATTGTGTATTATTAGTTTCAGTGGTAGAATTTAGTAATTCATCAGTTGCATATAACATGTAGTTCTCATTACATCAAGTGTCTTCCTTAATGCCTGTCACCCATTTACCCCATCTCCCACTCACTTCCCCTCCAACAACCCACAGTTTGTCCCCTATAGTTGAGGGTCTCTTATGGTTTTCCTCCCTCTGTTTTTAACCTTATTTTTCCTTCACTTCTGCTATGTTCACATCTTTCGTTTCTTAAATTCCACATATGAGGGAGATCATATACTGCTTTTTAATATTATCCACTTGTTATTTCTATGTATTTATCAATGAAATTTCTGCTTGTATTTATGTCTATTTTTGAATTGGATTTTTTTTCCCTTGGAGTGTGTGTGTGTGTGTAATTGTATATGTGTGTTGGTTGGGTCTTGAAAATATTTTTCTTATTCTGTACATTGTCTTTTCATCCTCTTAGTAGGGTCTTTAGCAGAATAAAATTTTAAAAAAGTTGATGCAGTTTAATTTTTCACCTTATTTTCTTTTTGCATTATATTTTGTTATAAAGTCTAAAAACTCTGCTTAATTTTAGATATTGAAGATTTATCCCATTGCTTTTTGAAATGGTTTACATCTGCAAGTTTTTCATCTACATTCATTTTCCATTTGAGTTAATTTGTGTGTAAGGTACAATCAACAATCAATCTTGATTTAGGTTTACAGTGTTCTTAGTTTTGCCTACCAACACCCAATTCTTTCAGCAGACTTTATTGAAAGGCTACATTTCCTTTATTGAATTTCTTTTGTTTGTGTGTCAAAAATCATTTGAGCATATATGCGGGGGTTTATTTCTAGTTTTCTATTCTGTTCCATTGTTCTATGTTCCTGCCTTCTACCAATAGCACAGTCTTGATTATTGTAGCTAGGTAAGTCTTGAAATTGCAATGACTCCTTCCTCATTTTAGTATGTGTTTTCAACTGTTTCAGCTATTGTTATTCCTTTGATGTTCTAAATAAATTTTAGAATAATTTTGTTTATATAAAAAAAATCTTGCCTGAAATTTTATAAAAATTGTAACACATCTGTGTATTAATTTAGGGATAACTTATATCTCTTTATTCATGAATATTGTATGTCTCTCCATTTAGTTGGATTTTTAAAAATTTCTTTAATTGGCAATGTAGTCTTTTAAAAATAATATACATTATTATAATATATAAAGGTAACTACCATTCCACCTTATACTTCTATGAGCTTAACTATATTAAAATACCTCATTTAAATGGGATCATAACATTTATTCTTGTGTGGCTGACTTATTTCACTAAGCATAATATCATCAAATGCTATCTATGATATAGCATATGACAGTTTACTTTTTTATACCTGAATAATATTACCTTGTATGTATATACTATATTTTTTTGTCGATTTATCTATCTATAGACCTTTAGGTTACTTCTGTATTTTGGATATTTTGAATAGTGCTGCAATAAACCTAAGAGTACATATATGTAATTGAGATCTTATTTTAAGCTCTTTGGGATAAACAATCAGAAGTGGGATTTCTGGATCAGATGGTAATTCTATTTTTAATTTCTCGAGGAACCTTCATACTATTTTTTATAGTGGCTGCACAATTTTTCATTCCCACTGGCAGTGGATATGGGTTCTAAGTTTTCTACATCCTCACCTAAACTGTTTGATTGATCTTATGGTTGCCATCCTAACAAGATGATAAATGATATCTCATTGTGGTTTTGATTTGCATTCTCCAATGATTAGTGATGCTGAGTATCTTTTCATACCTATTGGCCATTTGTCTGTCTTCCTATTAAGCAGAAGTGATGAAAATAATAAAATGTGTAATGCTTCTGAAGTAAAATAATGAAAATGTTTCAAGTTATCAGGAATACAGAATTGGATTTGCTATTCCTGGAGATAGAGTGAGATGAGCCTAGAAAGAGGCCTATTTGATTTGTTAACATGTAAGCCACTGGTGAAATTGATAAAAACAATTTCAGGTGATGGATATGATGACAAAAAGACCAACTGGGGGAAGATGGTTTCAAGTTGAGAAAGTAAAGGGAAAGATGACGACAACTTGTTCTTCAAATAGGTCCTCAAGAGGGCATGACTTAGGTTCACCTGAACACTGGACCCAGGCAATTGTAGGCTCCTCATGCTCTCCCCTGTCCTTGGACTGTGCATCCTACTTACGCCCCATTAAGGACACAATCTTAAGAAAGTAATATGCTGCTGAGACCATGTGGGCGGTATGTGAGACTGAACCCAGTTAACACCTCTATATAAACTCTTAAGACTTTGGCAGGCAGGTGCAAAGGGCTCATCTTGCAGTTACCCAAGTCTTGTATGTATGTTCCCTTGGTTATAAAAACTGTCACCTACCAATCTGGAGTGGTCTGCTTCTCTCTTCTGTTTCTGCTTGCCCTCTATGTACAAAAGTCAGTTTATGAACCAACACTTATTCTGGGAGTTTTGAGGTCAAGGTGAGCAGAGAACTAGTGTAAAAAATGGAAGGTGGTTATATATTAGAGGATGGTGTTGCTTTGTAAGATATTAAAATGTGAGGTTGTAAAGAGTTACTAATTAAATAACTAAATGCAATATGATTGATATAGCTTAACCTTGGTGGAGATAATACGTATTCTCTTAAGTTGGACAAAAAGATATAATGATAACAATTTGGTTTATTCTGTAGCCCTTGCAAAATTGGCTTTGATCATAAGACATTAATATAAAAGAACTCTTTCTTCCAGTCTTTCATTGTTCTTTTTTATTTATATGAATCTTAAATATTAGAAAGATATTTAATTTTACTTACTAGATTCATAATTGCAGGTAAGAGGAAACAATTTGATTTCAATCCCCTCTCATGCTGCTTATAAAACATTATATTGTGTGCTACATTTAGTTAAGAGATCTGTCTACCTGAACTTCCAGATTGTGTGCTTCCAAAGGTCCTCTTGAAGGAAACTGGATATCAGATTAGTCGGTAGTGAAAAAATGTGTGTGTCATGGCTAGGAGAGACCTATTCAGTGAGATTCTCTCAGATACCCAGAGACTTAAAATTTATTACATTAATGACTTCATACATAGGGTAATTTACAGCTTCTCTTTTAGGAAGAATTCATTGAAAAAACATATTTTAGTAGTGATTAAAAATATATAGCACATATTCTCCAGAGGAAAGGAACAACTGGCTCTCAATGTAAAAATTATAATAGCTGTTTGGAAACAGGATCACCTACTCTCTATTTTTTTTTAAGATTTTATTTATTTATTTGACAGACAGAGATCACAAGTAGGCAGAGAAGCAGGCGGAGTGGTGGGGGAAGCAGGCTCCCTGCTGAGCAGAGAGCCTGACACAGGGCTTGATCCCAGGACCCTGAGATCATGACCTGGGGTGAAGGCAGAGGCTTAACCCACTGAGCCACCCAGGTGCCCCCCTCTCACTTTATTTTTTAGTGAAAATGGGCTAATTAGGGTTTGTTCAAAGATATGTGTTCCTTCTCTTAAGAATGAGAAGGAAAGAGAATTCATAGAAAATTTGGTTTGCAGGCCTGTTGAGATTCTCAAAACATGTATTTAGAAATGCACCACTCATGCCAAAATAATGTTTCCTGAAATATTTTACACTTCTTGCCTAATCAGGAAATCTGCTCTGTCATGGAAATGTCTTTTTTTTTTTTAATATCTCATTTAAATGCCATGGGATTTGACATCCTTAGAACCTGAAAGGATCCTTATGACACAGTCTCGTATCTGCTTGGTTTTCACCCCATACACAATAGGGTTCATAGTGGGAGGCAAGAGCAGATAAATATTGGCCACAATGATGTGGCAAGATGGAGGGATTGTGTGGCCCCCAAAGCGGTGGGAAAAGAAGGAGAAGAAAGCTGGACTGTAGGAGAAAACAATGGCACAGATGTGAGCAGTGCAGGTACTGAAGGCCTTCTGTCGAGCATCTGCTGAAGAGAGGCTGACCACTGCCCGGAGGATCATGGTGTAGGAGACTGTGATGCACAGGATGTCAAAACCCCCAATCAGGAGGGCAACCATCAGACCATAGATGGCATTGGCCTTGATATTCCCACAGGATAATTTGGCTACAGACATGTGGTCACAGTAAGTGTGAAGAATTATATTCCCTCTACAGTAGGGCAGGCGCTTGGTGAGGAAAGTGAAGGGAATGATGAGTAACACCCCTCTCAGGAAAGTAGCAAGCCCAACTTTTGCAATGACGGGATTGGTGAGGATAGTAGAGTAGCGCAGTGGGTAGCAGATAGCCACATAACGGTCCAGGGCCATAAGCATGAGCACCCCAGACTCCATTCCTGTGAAGGTATGGATGAAGAACATCTGGACCAGACATTCGTCAAAGCCAATTTCCTTGAGATGAAACCAGAAGATGCAGAGAGCTTTAGGAATTGTACTAGAGCACATGACAATATCAGTTAGGGAAAGCATGGCTAGAAAGTAATACATGGGTCTGTGCAATGAATCCTCATAGCGGATGAGGTAGAGCAGCCCACAATTCCCTACCATGGCCACCACATACATGGAGCAGAATGGGAAGGAAATCCACATGTGTATATCTTCCAGTCCTGGGACTCCTCTAAGAATGAATGAGGCTGGGATCCAGTTTGTTTTATTCAACATTAGCATGATCAATTAGGCCTAAACTTCATGTGTGTTTTCTAGAGTAAGAAAAAGAAGAAAAATATACTTTACAGCTACTGTTCCCCTCTCACACCCACAGCTTAAAATTCCATAGTGCATTTTAATGATCAACCAAATTTTCTGAGATTCAGGGGTTAGTTTTCTTTTGTATATTTTTTATTCATTAATTAAAATATCTATTCATCTAACAAATTCTTATTAAGTAATCCAATTCTTATAAACCAATTCTTACTAAGCAATTAAGCAACCTTACCACAGATATTGATTCTACATTATTTTTTAAGGATTCTGATCCTCACAGATTTATAATCAAGTTTAACTCTTTTATGACTTCTCTTAGGAACTTTGGCTAAAATACTTTACCTACTTATTAATAACTGTATGTCTTTCCCTAGATGTGATCTCAAAAACAGTTCTTTGATTACATCACCAACGACCCAACAGATGATTATTTTATATTCATATTGTTAACTGATGGCCAATAATAATTTTGATTACTAAGGTACTGTTTGAAGCATTTGTAAATGTAAAATCATTTATTCCCTGATCGAGCTTGAAGTCTCCCAACTCAGTAAAATCTTTAATTCACTCTTCTCACTTTTAAGGCACCTCATTTCTGTCCTGTCCCTGGTCTATATGCATTTGTATGGACACTTTTAAATTTATATTCAGAGTAAGCTTCCAATTAAACCTAGAAAGCAGCTAATTTTGCTTCACATACTAAATCTATCAATGGTAACAAATCATTTCTTTCCTTCTGTCTTTCTACCAGTCTTCCTGTTTTCCCTTCACACATTGCTCTGAAATTATCTGGTGTCTGTGGCAAAACAGAAAACAGATAAACAAAACATATATTACCTTCATATTATTATTAAAGTCAAGGTTACATTTCCACAGTTATGCTAGTTACTCTAGTAGTATTTATGATTCAATAAGATGTTAACATTGCCAATTTTTATTGTATGCATCTGTTCTTTCGGACTTGGTTTACATTTTTCTCTAACATTAGCAATTAAACCCATTTTAGTTGGGTTCTAGTGGGAGCTAATATAAATGAAAATAAAATGTATATAAATGTATATAAAATAAAAATAAAATATATAAAAATAAAATAAATATAAAAAACATAAAAATAAAATAAAATGTTTATTATTTCTAGCCACACATCAAATTCATTTTTTTTCCAAGAGAAAAATTCATTAATTCCAAATTCTATACAAATAATTAAACTTAATTTTCAAATTAAATATTGGGGGTAGATAAATGGCATCTCATTCCTTCATTAATCTCTTCCTTTCTCATAATTATTTACTGAGCACTTTCAATGTGATGATGTGGGGAACCAGACTCAGTTTCATCTTTTGAAGAATTCAGAGTTTAATAGAGAGACCAAAGGGCACACAAATAATCACAAGAAACGTAACAAAAAGTATAATAGAAGTATGTGCAAAGTCCAAAATAAGCACTACATTAGTAAAATGAATGTGTGTTTTGGGAGTGTTTAGAGGAGGCATTAGTGATTGTCAGAAGAGAAGGTATTTGCTATCTAGTTTGAAAGAAGACAAGATATAAGGGAGATGTATACGTGAAAGGAATTCCAGAGGAAAAAAGTCAATATGTTAAAGTATAGGAATCAAAACAAAAACAAGTAAGCAAACAAAAAGAAACAAAAACAATCAAGTCTGTAAGAATGCCCGGTATGAGGGGAACAAACAATAAACTGGACATTTGCCCAGGAGCTAGCTCATAAAGACTCTTGTAGATATCAAATAGGGAATTCCTTGATAATGGAGAGTAAATAACAAGGAATTCACAAGAATGCAGAGGCTCAGGAGTGAACTCTGTGGTGCTTGGAAGGCTTATTAAGTTGTGAGAAAGTCAGTAGCCTCGTCTTGCCCCTCGTGGTAATACTCTTCATCAACCAGCCCATCCCAGTAAGAGAGGTCAGAAGGAGGATGTGGAAACTTTGAGATGCTATTGTCTCAGTTCAACAGGTAAGCGAAATAAGAATTGTTGAGAGATGGAAGCTGATTACAATGGCAGGTAATCATTTAGTTAGTGGACTTCAACAACAAGTAATTTATGGAAGATTTCTGCTTCCTGAAAGGAAAGGAACTTTGGCCATGTTTCCCAAACAACCCAATTGGTTTCCATTAACCACTTTCCCAGTAATCTTACAATGACCAGAAATTAGAAAGAGTGCCAATCGCTTTAAATAGAAATATGCTAGAAACCCCCTCAATTTATTAGACAGAACACCTTGACCCCAGGGTTAATTTTTGTAATCCACTTACTCTCCTTGAGATATCTTTGCTCTTTCAGTGTCTCTAAGATCAGGTCAGTACAATAAGAATAGTGTTGATGAAATATACAAATTTGAACCGCATCTTTCCAATTTCTAAAGGTATACATACAGAAAATTTATTTAACTTCCTTAAAAAAATAGATTACCTATCCTTTTTAGTACAGATCATAGTATTATAATGCTGTAGTATTACAATACTGTAGTATTACAATACTGTAGTATTGTAATACTGTAGTATTTCTTACAATAGTATTGTAAGAAATAGAGTCCAGAAACCAAATACTGAAACACGCATGAGGCCATTTAATTTATGAAAAAAGAAACAAATTATGAACAAAAATGGCATTTTCAAGGGGACTTAGGTAGTTTAGTTTGTAGAGTTTGTGACTCTTGATCGCAGGAACATGAGTTCAAGCCCCAGATGGGTTAGAGCTTACTTAAAAAAGTGATATTTTCAGTAAATATTCCTGAATCTATAGATGTATGTGGAGAGAGAAAAGAAATACACCTTGTTCCCTGGATCATGTAATATACAAAAATAATCTTAGAAAAATATTAGAGCTAACTATGAAATACAAAACACACATCTTCCTTGGTATTTGAAGTAGGCAAAGATTTGAAAACAGAACACAAAAATTGCTACTTGTTAAAAAAAGGATTAAGTGTTACAGTTAAGTTTTATTTGAAAGACACTGCTAAAAGTGAAAAGACAAGCCTCAGATGAAGAGAGAATATTTGCAAAGCATATAGTCAACAAAAATTTAATATCCAAATATATGAAATACTCCCACAATAACAATAAAAGAGGGGGAAGGGACAGATCACTTACATGTTTCACCAAAGAACAAAAAAATACCAGTAAACATGTAAGGAGGCACCAACTTTTCTAGTCATTAGGAAAATAAATGGAAATTGCATCTCTCATGACATAGCAGTGTATATCAAATTAAATAACTCAAATGAAAAAGACTAGAAATATCAAGTATTGGAAAAAAGTATGGAAAAACTGCCAGTGTGATTATAGAGTTGAAATATTTTGGGCTTACCTTGTAATGATGAATATGTATATGGCCATGAGTTCCATTCCTAATAAAAATGTGCCCCTATTTTTACCAGAACGTATCAACAAGAATGTTTATTGCAACATGTTTGTAATAAAAAAGAAAATACTTATATGTCCATTAATATGAGAATTGGTAAATAAAATCTGGTACCTTCTCACAGTGAAATCTAGGTAAAAATGAGAATAAACAATCTATAACTACATGCACAATACGGATAAATCTCACAGTAAAGATAAATAATTTAAAAACCAGACAGCAAATAGTATGTCATGTTTGATGCCATCTATACAAAATACAAAAATAGATCAAAGTAATGTGTGCTATTAGCAACAGGAGAGTGTTCTCCCTAGGTGGGAGAGAATGGAAACTGGAAGGAAACATATGTAGAGAGGTCTTTTGAAGTGCTATGAACATTCATTTTTTATATACAGTCATGAGGTATGTAAGTTTCAGGTTGTGAGAATTCTTCAATATGCAATTGTGAAAATTGCATATGTCTATTAGAATGTATCAAGAACAAAAGAAAACATATTGCTGAGAAAACAAAGAAGATAGCATAGTTAAACATACTACCACATTTTAAGTGCTCAATACCTATATTTGCATATTCTTCTCAGACTAACAGCAACTTGGGCATTTACAAAAGTTAACATCATGGAAAACAATTGAATTTGCCACTAAGTAAATTTTCTTCTGTTTTCCCTCAAAGGAAATACTATTCTCGCCTCCATTTAAAAAAAAAAAAAAATGACTCTCTTAACATCATCATCATCAAATAGGGAAAATAGTCACATGGAAATTCTGTGTCACATATGTTACCGAGAGAGGATAATCAGGTTTGTCAAAAGGTAACTTGATTTGGAATAGCAAGGAAACACAGGTTGAACATGAGCATAAGCATGCTCTTCAAGGTCCTCTTCTCATGTCATTGCATGGTAGAGTTATACTGAGTGTCACAGAAATGGCTGTACATCCAGCCTAGTCTCAGGAGAACCTTCTAAGAGAAAAGACCAAGGGCCTTAGACCTGAAGCATGAATAGAATTCTGAACGATCAAAATGGGAGAGACAGTGTTTTCTCCTGTTGTTATTTGCTGTTTCTTACTCACATCTGACTGGTATTCTTAGTTTTGGAATAGAAGGTCCTCTGTCTTTTTGTTGCTCCCCTCTGAGCCCTGCCCCCCCTCAAAAAGAGCTTGTTCCTATTCGTTCTTCAAGGGAAACCTTCAGGAAGACCCGAATGTCCCTTGGATGTGATAATAGTGACATGTCCTCTAAATAATCTTAAAATAATGTAGTTACACACAACTGAACCAGGAAGAAATAGAAAGCCTGAATAGACCCATAACCAGTAAGGAGATTGAAACAGTCATTAAAAATCTCCAAACAAACAAAAGCCCAGGGCAAGACGGCTTCTCGGGGGAATTCTACCAAACATTTAAAGAAGAACTATTCCTATTCTCCTGAAACTGTTCCAAAAAATAGAAATGGGAGGAAAACTTCCAAACTCATTTTATAAGGCCAGCATCACCTTGATGCCAAAATCAGACAAAGATCCCATCAAAAAAGAGAGCTATAGACCAATATCCTTGGTGAACACAAATGAGAAAATTCTCACCAAAATACTAGCCAATAGGATTCAACAGTACATTAAAAGGATTATTCACCACAACCAAGTGGGATTTATTCCAGGGCTGCAAGTTTGGTTCAACGTCTGCAAATCAGTCAATGTGATACAGCACATCAATAAAAGAAAGAACAAGAACAATATGATACTCTCAATAGATGCTGAAAAAGCATTTGACAAAGTACAACATCCCTTCCTGATCAAAACTCTTCAAAGTGTAGGGATAGAGGGCACATACCTCAATATCATCAAAGCCATCTATGAAAAACCCACCTCAAATATCATTCTCAATGGAGAAAAACTGAAAGCTTTTCTGCTAAGGTCAGGAACACGGCAGGGATGTCCATTATCACCACTGCTATTCAACATAGTACTAGAAGTCCTAGCCTCAGCAATCAGACAAAAAAAGGAAATTAAAGGCATACAATTCAGCAAAGAAGAAGTCAAATTATCACTCTTCGCAGATGATATGATACTATATGTGGAAAACCCAAAATACTCCACTCCAAAACTGCTAGAACTTGTACAGGAACTCAGTAAAGTGTCAGGATATAAAATCAATGCACAGAAATCAGTTGCATTTCTCTACACCAACAACAAGACAGAAGAAAGAGAAATTAAGGAGTCCATCCCATTTACAATTGCACCCCAAACCATAAGATACCTAGGAATAAACCTAACCAAAGAGGCACAGAATCTATACTCAGAAAACTATAAAGTACTCATGAAAGAAATTGAGGAAGACACAAAGAAATGGAAAATTATTCCATGCTCCTGGATTGGAAAAATAAATATTGTGAAAATGTCTATACTACCTAAAGCAGTCTACACATTTAATGCAATTCCTATCAAAGTACCATCCATATTTTTCAAAGAAATGGAAGAAATAATTCTAAAATTTACATGGAACCAGAAAAGACCTCGAATAGCCAAAGGGATATTGAAAAAGAAAACCAAAGTTGGTGGCATCACAATTCCAGACTTCAAGCTGTATTACAAAGCTGTCATCATCAAGACAGCATGGTACTGGCACAAAAACAGACACATAGATCAATGGAACAGAATAGAGAGCCCAGAAATAGACCCTCAACTCTATGGTCAACTAATCTTCGACAAAGCAGGAAAGAATGTCCAATGGAAAAAAGACAGTCTCTTCAATAAATGGTGTTGGGGAAATTGGACAGCCACATGCAGAAAAATGAAATTGAGCCATTTTCTTACACCACACACAAAAATCGACTCAAAATGGATGAAGAACATCAATGTGAGAAAGGAATCCATCAAAATCCTTGAGGAGAACACAGGCAGAAACCTCTTCGACCTCAGCTGCAGCAACATCTTTCTAGGAACATCACCAAAGGCAAGGGAAGCAAGGGCAAAAATGAACTATTGGGATTTCATCAAGATCAAAAGCTTTTGCAAAGCAAGGGTAACAGTTAACAAAATCAAAAGACAACTGACAGAATGGGAGAAGATATTTGCAAACGACATATCAGATAAAGGACTAGTGTCCAGAATCTATAAAGAACTTAGCAAACTCAACACCCAAAGAACAAATAATCCAATCAAGAAATGGGCAGAGGACATGTACAGACATTTCTGCAAAGAAGACACCCAGATGGCCAAAAGACACATGAAAAAGTGCTCCATATCACTCGGCATCAGGGAAATACAAATCAAAACCACAATGAGATATCTCCTCACACCAGTCAGAATGGCTAAAATCAACAAGTCAGGAAATGACAGATGCTGGCGAGGATGCGGAGAAAGGGGGACCCTCCTACACTGTTGGTGGGAAAGCAAGCTGGTGCAACCACTCTGGAAAATAGCATGGAGGTTCCTCAAAATGTTGAAAATAGAACTGCCCTATGACCCAGCAATTGCACTATTGGGTATTTACCCTAAAGATACAAACGTAGTGATCCAAAGTGGCACGTGCACCCGAATGTTTATAGCAGCAATGTCCACAATAGCCAAACTATGGAAAGAACCTAGATGTCCATTAACAGATGACTGGATCAAGAATATGTGGTATATATACACAATGGAATACTATGCAGCCATCAAAAGAAATGAAATCTTGCCCTTTGCGACAACATGGATGGAACTAGAGCGTATCATGCTTAGCGAAATAAGTCAAGCAGAGAAAGACAACTATCATATGATCTCCCTGATATGACGAAGTGGTGATGCAACATGGAGGCTTAAGTGGGTAGGAGAAGAATCAATGAAACAAGATGGGATTGGGAGGGAGACAAACCATAAGTGACTCTTAATCTCACAAAACAAACTGAGGGTTGCTGGGGGGAGGGAGGTTGGGAGAAGGGGGGTGGGATTATGGACATTGGGGAGGGTATGTGCTTTGGTGAGTGCTGTGAAGTGTGTAAACCTGGCGATTCACAGACCTGTACCCCTGGGAATAAAAATATGTGTTTATAAAAAATAAAAAATTTAAAAAATAATGTAGTTACAAATAAACACATTTAGAGGTAAGGAATTGTTTTGTTTGAAGAATTATTCTTTTATTTTGTCTATCTCACAATACTATAAAAATCAATTTAAATGTGGAATTTGTCCACATTTCAATGAAACTATTGATATTAAGGGCAGTTTGTATTTACAATTACATCCCCAGTGTCTAGGAAACCATCTGGTATACAAAAGATAACAATGTTTTAAATAAATAACAGATGGATAAGTGGATGAACAAATAATATTTTATAAACTAATTGTATAATTAGTAAATCATAATCTAAATATTATTCCTTTGAACACATAAAAGAAACTACCATAGGAAAAAAATACAGGACATCTTCTCTAAGATTATTAGGAAAGATAAATAAAGAATTACCATGATAGAGTAAGAAAACAACAAAAAAAATTACAAAGATAGTGGAAATAAAAAATATGATGACAGAAGTGGAACAAATATATTGTTTTTTTTTAGTAAATATAAATTATTTAAACTATCCTTTAATATAAACATCATTCAAATTATGTTTTAAATTATATATGCAATACAAAAGAAAGAAAACTATACACAAACGTTTAAAAACTGTGCTTACACACATGCACATGCACACACACACACACACACACATACATTTTTTTTTGGTAAGTGGGATACCAAAGAATTGGGTAGAATATTAGAAAAAGAGAATTTGAAATAAAACACTTAGGCCAAGATCACTTTGGGGAAATAAAAATCATGATAGTGTGTAAGTAAACCTAATTGCATCAAATTGTTTCATTTCCAGGTTTCATAAGCTTTCTTTACACTCCAACCATAAAAACAATTAAATTTAATATCTTGCTTTATTAATACAAAGGGAAAGTTTTAAAATGAGGACTTCTCAAATTCCCACCTAAATCATATGGCAACTTGTTAAATTGACTTGCAACTTTCTATTTATTTAAGATATGTGTTTATTCAAAATTTAAAATTTTAGCTTTGGAATTTCAAGCAGTGTGTTAATTTTCATTTGTATAAAAGTATAAAGTATGAGCTTTGCTATATAAAAATCGTTTTCTTTTCAAAGAGCAGAATTGCCAATAATTTTTTATGTTTAGACTTGGTGAATTCACAATTCATATTTATTGTCAACACTGTATTTTCTGAGTTCTATTACATATATATCATTAAGAGAAATAAAAATTTCAAACAATATATATGCATCCACAATTACAGTTGCAATAAAAATTTATAAAATCATTTTTAATAACATTACAATTTAGCATAAATTAGTCAATAAGTATCACGATTCTTTTCCATTCTAACTCACCTTCATACACTGAGCAGTCTCTGAACTGTGGTGTTCAGTCACTGGTTTATACGTTTGTATTGAAATAGTAGGTATACAATACAATATCACAGATTTGGAATAGGAATCTCATAACAAGAGCAAGTAGTAGTTCAGTGTCTTGATTTCTGCACAGAAAGAATTACTTGGTTTTGAGAAAAAGATAGTATATTTTTTATCCAAATATGTTTCCTTAGCTTTATTGCATTTTGACACTCTATCCATGTATAAGAAACTGGGAGAGAAATTAAGAAAAAACTAAGTACCACTAAAATAAAAAGTGAAAATATTTTTCTGGGATTACAAATGCAATCTTTTTTAAATACTAGATAAACTTTCATTTTATCCTAAATTTCATTTTTATATGCATAGCTGTAGTCACTAAAACAAGCTTATACTTACACAATAATTTTGGTCTCATCTTCAATGTATTTGTAAAACTCTCCAAGATCTAAGTTAAAGATCTACATGTTGGGGCATCTGGGTGCTCAGTGGGTTAAGCCTCTGCCTTAGGCTCAGGTCATGATCTCAGGGTCCTGGGATCAAGCCCCACATCAGGCTCTCTGCTCAGCAGGGAGCCTGTTTCCCTTCCTCTCTCTCTGCCTGCCTCTTTGCCTACTTGTGATCTCTGTCTGTCAAATAAATAAATAAATAAATAAATAAAATCAATCTTTAAAAAAGAAGTGTGTAAACCTGGTGATTCACAGACCTGTACCCCTGGGGATAAAAATATATGTTTATAAAAAACAAAAATTATTAAAAAAAAACTATATGTTAACTACAAACTTAAGCAGTTTTCTTTTTCAAAACAAATTCAAAATAATTTTGATGCATAAGAATTCAATTTCTTCTACAAAGAAGTTTGATTTATATTATGCTAGAATGTAGACAGGGTTACTGGAATAGTAATATTAACAGATGACTATCACCAAGCTTATAAAATACAATTTTGATATCACCTGCTCTCTATCCTCATTTTTCACCACTATAGGTAAGAATACTTGTTTTTTCATTACACCATCTTCAATTCCTTAATCCATATTTTTCTTTTCATATGAGTATTGTTTTTTCCATGTTGTTTTAGCTATCCAAAGTCAAGAAAACAAAGTCACAGCTCAGTCTCTCTAGAAAATGATCAAGGAAAATTCCACAATGATTTAGAGGACCACCAGGGGAGGACATGAAAGAAGCAAGAGGAATCTGGTCATTGATCTAATGGTGGAGAACAATTTTCTAACTATACTCTCTTTCTTCCTTGTCATGGGAGTGATTCATTTCCAACTTCCACCACTACTGAATAAGGATTCCCAGTTAGAGAAATAATACAGATGATCATAATCATAATAACATTATACTGAATTTTAATGCCATATTTGGATGCACACATTTAAGGAGAAAACCTAATCCCACACAATACTTCTGTCTTCAGGTTGTGTGAATGAAATTAAAGCTTTATTTTTGGAAAAAAAATAATAAGTAATTGATACATACCCAAAGCTCCTCTCCACTGTATCTTACTGCCTACCAAAAAGAGAAAGAAAAGGGAAATCCTGCCACTATCCCCTCTTTTGCACATCTTTATACACCTTTAATACCTTACTTCCTGGATAGCAAGAGTAAGCTGAATGCAATCTGGTCCAGGTATTTAGGATCTCGTTCAGGGAAAATCTCAATCCAAGAATAAATGTGCATGTGCAGAGCCAACCTCCAAAACTTCCCTGATATCTGTATTATTGCACTGAGCCTTTAAAGGAAAATTTGTATCATGTGCCCCAAGGGAACATTCCAGAGTACTGGAGATTCTCCACAGGGGTTGGTGTAGGGATCCTGATAACCTCAACTGGGAGGAGGAAAAAAGCAAGAAATTTCCATTCTTAGTGTCCAAATATGGATATATGAATAAGTGAAATATATCACATGTGTGTTTGTGTGTTAACATGTGTGTACGGGAGGTTAGAGAATGAAAGTGAACACCTGTTGTTTTTTAATTAAAACTAGGAATTAATATTTATCACCGATTTATATTTCCTTTTTTTCCCACTGCACTGGGGAGAAAAAGATCAAAAGCTCTTCAGCAGAGAATTTCTTTGATTCACACACTGATTAATTTTCTAATTTCTTCTTTAATTCAGGTATTGTCTCATCTCTTCATTCGATTACTGTTTATGGACAACCTTCTAGTCACCAAGCTGTGCTAAGAAATACGGAGGCATGACCCTTGGTTTAAAAGCTTAGGTTTAAGGGAGGAAAATGGTGACTATTAATGGCAATCTAAAAAAAAAAGTCATGAAAAGTTTAGGTTTATTATAGCTACATAACAAATTAGATCAATATATATCTCAACATTTTAGTGATGCTGGTGCCCCCTCACCAGGGTGTTCCTTGGTAAATGTTCTGCCTTCCAGGCTTGCCCATAGAACACAATTCCCTGGTTACAACAGGCTTTACATAATAGATCAACTACAGCATGCCCACCTCCTTTACCTTGTCATTGTTTTCTTTGCCTGCTGCCAGGGCAACTCAGGCATTTCCACATTCTCTAGACTTCAAAAAAAGACTTTGTGTGTAAGTTTGTTTTATATATCAGAATTCTTACCAGGGTCTCAAAATAAGCTCAGAAAGCCTCCCCCGCCCTCCGCCCCCCGCTCAAGTCAATGAATTCTTGTTTATCCTCTATGTTCTTCTCTCTTACATTCTGGTCTCCTTGATCAATTACCCTTAAATTCCAATGCCCTGTTTCCTGTAAATATGCACTATCTTTCTCTTGCAACTCATTCATAATGTAATCACATTGATATTTAACCTTAGTTACCTGGGTGGCAACCCGGAGAGCACGACGACCATATTCTTGTATGAGTGAGACCTCTTCATTGACTTCCTCCATTAGGAACCACTAACTCTTACAAGTAAAGGGTAGACCATATTCTGAGGGTTCAGAGTTATGCAGAGCCAAATCTTTGGAGGGGATCCATCCAGATACCCACATGCAATGGTTCAGGATCCCACGTTTTCTATACCAGGAAGAAGCCCTTAATATAACAGATCTGTCTTGCTAAGTTTTAAATGGCAAATTTTTTTTAAGTTTTTAATTTTTTAATTAACATTTAATATATTTTTAGCCCCAGGTTTACAGGTCTGCGAATCGCCAGGTTTACACACTTCACAGCATTCACCATAGCACATACCTTCCCTAATGTCCATAACCCAACCACCCTCTTCCTAACCTCTCCCCCTGGCAACCCTCAGTTTGAACCCTCAGTTTGTTTTCTGAGATTAAGAGTCTCTTATGGTTTGTCTTCCTTCTGATCCCATCTTGTTTCATTTCATCCTTTCCTACTCCTCAAACCTCCCACATTGCCTCTCAACTTCCTCATATCAGGGAGATCATAAGATAATTGTCTTTCTCTGATTGACTTATTTAGCTCAGCATAATACCCTCTAGTTCCATCCACATCATCGCAAATGGCAAGATTTCATTTATTCTGATGACTTCACAGTATTCCATTGTATAAAGAAGATGTGATATATATATATATATATATCACATCTTCTTTATCCAATCATCTGTTGATGGACATCTAGGTTCTTTCCATAGATTAGTTATTGTGGACATTGCTGCTATAAACATTCAGGTGCACGAGCCCCTTCTGATCACTACATTTGTATCTTCAGGGTAAATACCCAGTAGTGCAATTGTTGGGTGGTAGGGTAGCTCTATTTCAAACTTTTTGAGAAACCTCTATGCTGTTTTCCAGAGTGGTTGCACCACCTTCCATTCCCACCAACAGGGTAGGAGGGTTCCCCTTACTGGCCCAGTCAGTCATTCTGACTGGTGTGAAGTAGTATTTCATTGTGATTTTGATTTGTATTTCCCTGATGCCGAGTTATGGGGAGCACTTTTTCATGTGTCTGTTGGCCATCTGGATGTATTCTTTGCAGAAATGTCTGTTCATGTCCTCTGCCCATTTCTTCATTGGATTATTTGTTCTTTGGCTGTTGAGCTTGAAAAGTTCTTTATAGATATTGGATACTCACCCTTTATTTGATATGTCATTTGCAAATATCTTCTCCCATTCTGTCAGTTGTCTTTTGGTTTTGTTAACTGTTTCCTTTGTTGTGCGAAAGTTCTTAATCTTAATGAAATCCCAATAGTTCATTTTTGCCCTTGCTTCCCTTGTCTTTGATGATATTTCTAGGAAGAAGTTGCTCTGGCTGAGGTCAAAAAGGTTGCTGCCTGTGTTCTCCTCAAGGATTTTCATAGATTCCTTTCTCACATTGAGGTCTTTCATCCATTTGGAGTCTATTTTGTGTGCGGTGTAAGGAAATGGTCCAGTTTCATTTTTCCACATGTGACTATCTAATTTTTCCAATACCATTTGTTGAAGAGACTGTCTTATTTCCACTGGAATTTCTTTCCTGCTTTGTCGAAGATTAGTTGATCATAGAGTTGAGGTCTATTTCTGGGCTTTCTATTCTGTTCCATTGATCTATGTGTCTGTTTTTGTGCCAGTACCATACTGAATGACAAATGGGTTTTGCAACTCAATTTTCAAGGTTAAATTTACTCTTCAGCTGTGTTATTATTTTTTTAATTTATTTTTTATTTATTTTCAGCATAACAGTATTCATGATTTTTGCACCACACCCCGTGCTCCATGCAATTTGTGCCCTCTATAATACCCACCACCTGGTACCCCAACCTCCCACCCCCCACCCCTTCAAAACCCTCAGATTGTTTTTCAGAATCTATAGTCTTTCATGGTTCACCTCCCCTTCCAATTTGCCCCAGCTCCCTTCTCCTCTCTAACTCCCCATGTCCTCCATGCTATTTGTTATGCTCCACAAATAAGTGAAAACATATGATAACTGACTCTCTCTGCTTGACTTATTTCACTCAGCATAATCGCTGTGTTATTTCTAAATCAGGTATGAGTCTCTGCAAACTCTTTGAAATCTATCACACTTAAATTTACTGTTGGTTAATTGCCTTTGTTTTCTAATTATTGCTTAGCATGGTCTCAGTACAACATAGTAATAACCAGTAAACGCCCTGGTTCTAGCCATTGTTTTCCTCTCCCAACCCCCACCATTTCTTTCAAATACTAGAGAGGGCATGTACCTCCATAGAGACATTCTCCCACTGCCCCACAGGTAAACTCTTCAGCAAGTGCACCATCACCTTGTGCTAGGAAATAACTGTGTCCCCTTCTTCTCTCAGATGGAAGTTCTTCTTGCCACTGTGAAGAGGGAGTTCAATTTCAAAACCATTTCTAACTACCTGTTTTCTTGAATCACTCAATGGTTATATACTTCTCAGAAACAGACTATAAGATAGGATTAGACATTGAATAGATGTATTAGGGAAAACAGCTATGAGGTATGAAGCTGTGGGAAGCAGGAGAAGATGAAGAGAAGCTTTTAGCCTTAGATACAGTTCTGACACTTATGGAAAGAGAGCAGTAAGGAAAGATTGCACAAGCCCCTAGTGCAACTCTGAGAATGCCTCAGCCAGGCTGGTAGAGAATCTTTGAGCAAAACCGGACCATTAAAGGCATCCCATTTTTGGTCAGGAAAGGCTCAGCTCAAGTTCCCCCACTGTGTTCAGTGATTATCTTGGAACACCCAAGGGAATCATGATCTAAGTGTAAGTGTCATGGCACACGCAAAGGCCCAGCAAGTGAGGCCATCAGTCAGTGGAGCTCCATGTCAGCTTCTCTGGAGTATTGTGTCAAAGGGACAAACCCGTGACCTCCACACTAATTATAATGAAATCTGAGACAATTCCAAATTGAGAGATATTTTGCAAAATACCTGCCTTGTGCTCTTAAAAAATGTGAAGGTCAAAGAAGTATGAGGATATGTCACATATCAAAATGAAATCATGGCAATGAAATGAAATGTCTGATCTTGGACTGAATCCCAAGCATGAAAATAATTGCTACAAAGGACCTTATAAAGATCTTTGTCAAAATTTGAATATGGACTATAGGAAAGATAAAACATCAATGAAATTTTTCTTTTTTTTGTCTGTTTTATGGTTATATAAATCAATGTTTTCATTTTAGAAAATATACTATGAAATGTTTAAGAGTAAACAGCCAAATTATTTTCAAATTGTTCAGAAAAAATAGTATGTAAATATACATATCTACAAAAGGAAAGAAAGAGAAAAACGATAAAGTAAATGGAGCAAAATTAAACTACTGGTTGATCTGTGTAAAGAGTATACAAAATTTCTTATTGCTGTCTTACAACTATTCTATCCACTTCAAATTATATCAGAATAAAAGCTTCTTTAAATTTTGTTAGAGGTATTTACCAAGAAGTATATTATTTAAAAAGTTATTTATTTAAGATATTGTAATACATATGTAATTTGTCAACACTTAAAATTATGCTATTAATTCTTCCTTCATTCTAAATAAGTATTTTGTAGGTAATATTACATTTTAAGTAAACTCCTAAATTTGCATGTGTTTCAGGTTCTAGAAAACTTGAATGCGCACTTGGCCACACGCACAGAGAAGTAGAGAACACTGACCTACATAAAGAGAAAAGTTATGGCAATCCCCTCCATCCCTGTCTCTCTGTTTTGTTCTCTCTGTCTCTCTCTCTCACACTCACACACACACACACACACACACACACACACACAAACACACACACTCACTCACAGATACACATAGGAGATAAGAAGCCATGTGGCCAAGAGGAACAGTAAATACTTAATTCATTATGAAATTCAAATTTCTTAATCAGGAAGGCCAGTTTCACATTCTCCCTAGCTTCTATAAGCCTCTGTCCTTGTATTAAATCACATTTGGTTGATATTGGTTTAATGGATATTATGCTTCTTTTTCTTCTTTCTTTTTTTAACGGATATTATTCTTCTTAAAACCAGAAGAAACCCTCCTGATACCCACACTCAAGACTATATTTGTACAGAATAAGTACTGCTATTTTTTAAAAAAAAAGATTCATTTATTGCTTTTAGAGAGAGGCAGAGAGAGAGAGAGAGAGAGAGAGAGAGAGAGAACATGAGTGGATGGGGCAGAGAGAGAGTAAGAGGAAATCAGAAGCAGACTCCACATACCTTGGGGACTGATCTTAAGACGCTGATAATAACCTGGGCTATAACCAGGAGTCAGACACAACAGACTGGGCCATGTGACAACCCAGTCAAATAAATACTCTTTAATTTATATCTTTATGCATTCTTCTATTTCTCTTGCTTGGTTTTCTTTATTATATAAAATCTTTGGACAACTAGATTGCTACCAGATTACTTCACTTGTCTGAATTAGAATAACACTATGATCTTGAAAACCACAGCAAGCAGCTTGACTAAGCAAGAATACATTAAGTCATATATATATATATATATATATATATATATATATATATATATACATATATATGTATATATGTGTGTGTGTGTGTGTGTATCTATATATTTAGTGCTCAAATCTCCTTTCTTTTTTTTATATTTTATTTATTTGACAGAGAGAAACTAGGCAGAGAGGTAGGCAGAGAGAGAGAGGGAAGCAGGCTCCCCACTGAGCAGAGAGCCTGATGCGGGGCTCAATCCCAGGACCCTGGGATCATGACCTGAGCCAAAGGCTGAGGCTTTAACCCACTGAGCAATCCAGGCACCCCTCAAATCTCCTTTCTTAAGTGTAAAATTAAAAATATATTTGTATTGTACATGTATCATACTTGTCTTCTGTATGCTGTTTGAGTTCTAAGCACACTCTCTACTAATAAGTGTAAAATTCAACATCATTTTAATTTTGAGAGGTTTTGATGACACAAGTTTTAAAATCAACACACATGCATCAAATCAAGTGGGTTTTTGTTTTTATTGTTTTATAATTTTAATTCAATTAGTTAACATAATATATTATTAATTTCAGAGGTAGAGCTTAGTGATTCATTGGTTGCATATAACATCCAGTGTTCATTACATCACGAGTCCTGTCACCCAGTTACTCTATCCCCCAAGTCCCCTTCCCTCCATCAACCTTCTGTTTGTTTTCTACGATTAAGAGTATCTTATGGTTTGCCTCCCTATCTGATTTAGTCTTGTTTTATATTTCCCTCACATCTCCTATGCACTTTTGTTTTCTTTTTTAAATTCAACAAATGGGTTAAATCATATGATAATTGTCTTTCTCTGATTGACTTATTTCACTTAGGATAATACCCTCAGTTCCATCCACATCAATGTAAATGGAAAAATTGCATCCTTTTTGAAGTCTGAGTAATATTCCATGGTATATATGTACTACATCTTCTTTACCCATTCATCTATTGATGGACATCTGGGCTTCTTCCATAGTTTAGCTATTGTGGATATTGCTGCTATAAATATTGGGGTACAGGTACCCCTATAGATCACTGCATTCATATCTTTGGGGTTAATACCTAGCAATGCAATTTCTGGGTCATGTGGTGGCTCTATTTTTAACCCTTTGAGGAACCTCTATACAGTTTTGCAGAGTGGCTATATCAGGTTGTGTTCCCACCAGCAGTGTAAGAATGTTCTCCTTTCTCCAAAACCTTGTCCGTATTTATTGTTTCCTGATTTCTTAATTTTGGCCATTTTGACTGGTGTGATGAGGTATCTCATTATGGCTTTGATTTGTATTTCCCTGATGCTGAGTGATGTTGAGCAATTTTTCCTGAGTCTGTTGGCCATTTGTATGTCTTCTTAGAGACATGTCTGTTCATGTCTTCTGCACATTTCTTGTCCTTTGGGTGTTGAGTTTGATAGTTCTTTGGATTTTGGATACTAGCCCTTTACCTGATAAGACAATAAACTAGTGTTTTAAGACAAATTGTATCAATTGTTTACATCTTTGGTATGATAAAGAAGATTCAAAGAAAGGGTATTTTTTTCTACTCTCCCTGTAATACATGTTGTTTACTTGCTTTTTACATAATGCTGAGTGAAATAAGTCAAGCAGAGAGAGTCAATTATCATATGGTTTCACTTATTTGTGAAGCATAACAAATAGCATGGAGAACATGGGGAGATAGAGAGGAGAAGGGAGTTGGAGGAAATTGGAATGGGAGGTGAACCATGAGAGACTATGGATTCTGAAAAACAATCTGAGGGTTTTGAAGGGGTGGGGGGTGGGAGGTCGGGGTACCAGGTCCCGTCCATGTTGCTACAAAAGTTGGGTATTCATCCTTTATGATGGAGGCATAATACTCCATAGTGTATATGGACCACATCTTCCTTATCCATTTGTCTGTTGAAGGACATCTTGGTTCTTTCCATAGTTTGGCGACCATGGCCATTGCTGCTACAAACATTGGGGTATAGATGGCCCTTCTTTTCACTACATCTGTATCTTTGGGGTAAATACCCAGGAGTGTAATGGCAAGGTCATAGGGAAGTTCTATTTTTAATTTCTTGAGGAGTCTCCATACTGTTCTCCAAAGAGGCTGCACCAACTTGCATTCCCACCAAGAGTGGAAGAGGGTTCCCCTTTCTCCTCATACCCTCCAACACATGTTGTTTCCTGTTTTGTTCATTTTGGCCATTCTAACTGGTGTTAGGTTATATCTCAATGTGGTTTTAATTTGAATCTCCCTGAGGGCTAGTGATGATGAACATTTTTTCATGTGTTTGATAGCCATTTGTATGTCTTGATTGGAGAAGTGTCTGTTCATATCTTCTGCCCATTTTTTGATATGTTTGCCTGTTTCGTGTGGGTTGAGTTTGAGGAGTTCATTATAGATTCTGGATATCAACCTTTTGTCTGTACTGTCATTTGCAAATATCTTCTCCCATTCCGTGGGTTGCCTCTTTGTTTTGTTGACTGTTTCCTTCGCTGTGCAGAAGCTTTTGATTTTGATGAAGTCCCAAAAGTTTATTTTCGCTTTTGTTTCCTTTGCCTTTGGGGACATATCTTGAAAGAAGTTGCTGTGGCTAATATTAAAGAGATTACTGCCTATGTTCTCCTCTACGAGTCTGATGGATTCCTGTCTCACATTGAGGTCTTTTATCCATTTTGAGTTTATCTTTGTGTACAGTGTAAGAGAATGGTCGAGTTTCATTCTTCTACATATAGCTGTCCCGTTTTCTCAGCACCATTTCTTGAAGAGATTGTCTTTTCTCCACTGTATATTTTTTCCTCTTTTGTTGAAGATTAATTGACCATAGAGTTGCGGGTCCATATCTGGGCTCTCTACTCTGTTCCACTGGTTTATGTGTCTGTTTTTATGCCAGTACCATGCTGTCTTGGTGATCACAGCTTTGCAATAAAGCTTGAAATCAGGTAACGTGATGCCCCCAGCTTTATTTTTGTTTTTCAACATTTCCTTAGCGATTCGGGATCTCTTCTGATTCCATACAAATTTTAGGATTATTTGCTCCAGCTCTTTGAAGAATACCGGTGGAATTTTGATTGGAATGGCATTAAAAGTATAGATTGCTCTAGGCAATATAGACATTTTAACAATGTTTATTCTTCTAATCCAAGAGCATGGAATGGTCTTCCATCTTTTTTTGTCTTCTTCAATTTCTTCCATGAGTGTTCTGTAGTTCCTCAAGTACAGATCCTTTACCTCTTTTGTTAGGTTTATTATGAGGTATCTTATGGTTCTTGGTGCTATAGTAAATGGAATCGATTCTCTAATTTCCCTTTCTGTATTTTCATTGTTAGTGTATAAGAAAGCCACTGATACCTGCACATTGACTTTCTATCCTGCCACGTTGCTCAATTGCTCTATGAGTTCTAGTAGTTTGGGGGTGGAGTCTTTTGGGTTTTCCATATAAAGAATCATGTCATCTGCAAAGAGAGAGAGTTTGACTTCTTCATTGGCAATTTGGATACCTTTTATTTCTCTTTGTTGTCTGATTGCTGTTGCTAGGACTTCTAATACTATGTTGAACAAGATTGGTGAATGTAGGCATACTTGTCTTGTTCCTGATCTCAACAGGAAGGCTGCAAGCTTTTTCCCATTGAGGATGATATTTGCTGTGGGTCTTTCATAGATAGATTTGATGAAGTTCAGGAATGTTCCCTCTATCCCTATACTTTGAAGCATTTTAAAAAGGAACGTATGCTGGATTTTGTCAAATGCTTTTTCTGCATCAATTGAGAGGACCATGTGGTTCTTCTCTCTTCTCATATTAATTTGTTCTATCACATTGATTGATTTGTGAATGTTGAACCATCCTTGTAGCCCGGGGATGAATCCCACATGATCATGGTGGATAATCTTTTTAATGTGCTGTTGGATCCTGTTGGCTAGGATTTTTTGAGAATCTTAGCATCCATATTCATCAGTGATATTGGTCTGAAATTCTCTCTTTTGGTAAGGTCTTTGCCTGGTTTGGGGATCAGCGTAATGCTGGCTTCATAGAAAGAGTCAGGAAATTTTCCTTCTGCTTCAATTTTTTGAAACAGTTTCAGGAGAATATGTGTTATTTCTTCTTTGAAAGTTTGGTAGAATTCCCCAGGGAATCCGTCAGGTCCTGGGCTCTTGTTTTTTGGGAGGTTTTTGATCACTGCTTCAATCTCGTTACTAGATATTGGTCTATTCAGGTTGTTAATTTCTTCCTGGTTCAAATTTGGGAGTTTATAGTTTTCCAGGAATGCATCCATTTCATCTAGGTTGCTTAGCTTATTGGCATATAACTGTTGGTAATAACTTCTGATGATTGTTTCTACTTCCTTGGTGTTCGTTGTGATCTCTCCCTTTTCATTCATAATTTTATGAATTTGGGCTTTCTCTCTTTTCTTTTGGATTAGTGTGGCCAATGGTTTATTGATCTTACTGATCCTTTCAAAAAGCTAGCTTCTAGTTTCATTGATACGTTCTACTCTATCTCTGGTTTCTACCTCATTGATCTCAGCTCTAATCTTGATTATTTCCCTTCTTATGTGTGGAGTTGGTTTGATTTGTTGTTGATTCTCCAGTTCTTTAAGGTGTAGAGACAGCTGGTGTATTCTGGATTTTTCAATTTTTTTGAGGGAGGCTTGGATGGCTATGTATTTCCCCCCTTAGGACCGCCTTTGCTGTATCCCATAGGTTTTGGACCGAAGTGTCTTCATTCTCATTGATTTCCATGAATTGATTCAGTTCTTCTTTGATCTCCTGGTTGATCCAAGCATTCTTAAGCAAGGTGGCCTTTAGCTTCCAGGTGTTTGAGTTCCTTTTGAACTTTTCCTTGTGATTGAGCTCCAGTTTCAAAGCATTGTGATCTGAGAATGTGCAGGGAATAATCTCAGTCTTTTGGTATCGGTTGAGTCCTGATTTGTTACCCAGTATGTGGTCTATTCTGGAGAAGGTTCCGTGTGCACTTGAGAAGAATGAGTATTCTGTTGTTTTAGGGTGGAATGTTCTGTATACATCTATGAGGTCCATCTTGTCCAATGTGTCATTCAATGCTCTTGTTTTTTTATTGATTTTCTGCTTCGATTATCTGTCTATATCTGAGAGAGGCATGTTAAGATCTCCTACAATTAGTGTATTCATATCAATATGACTCTTTATCTTGATTAACAGTTTTTTTCAGTAATTGACTGCTCCCATATTGGGAGCATAGATATTTACAATTGTTAGATCATCTTGGTGGATAGTCCCTTTAAGGATTATGTAGTGTCCTTCTGTATCTCTGACTACAGTCTTTAGTTTAAAGTCTAATTTATCTGATATGAGAATCGCTACCCCAGCCTTCTTTTGAGGCCCATTGGCATGAAAGAAGCTTCTCCATTCCTTCACTTTCAGTCTGGGTGTATCTTTAGGTTCAAAATGGGTCTCTTGTAGACAACATATGGATGGGTCCTGTCGTTGTATCCAATCTGCAACCCTGTGCCATTTTATGGGCACATTTATGCCATTCACATTGAGAGTGATTATTGATAGACATGTTTTTATTGACATCGAGTTACCTTTGAAGTCTTTCTTTCTGTAGACTGTCTCTATATTTCTGTTCAATGCTATTCTTAGGATTTTTTCTCTTTTATAGAACCCCCCTTAATATTTCCTGCAGTGTCGGCTTGGTGCTTGCATAGTCTTTTAAGCCTTGCCGGTCTTGGAAACTCTTCATCTCTCCATGCATTTTGAATGTCAGTCTTGCTGGATAAAGTATTCTTGGCTGCATGTTCTTCTCATTTAGTGCCCTAATATATCTTGCCAGCTTTTTCTGGCTTTGCCAGATCTCTGTGGACAGGTCTGACATTATTCTGATGGGCTTCGCTCTGTAAGTAAGGAGCTTCTTTGCCCTGGCGGCTTTCAAGAGATTATACCTACAATTTTAATTCCTCAATTTGATTATCAGGTGTCGTGATTTTCTTTGGAATGTATAATCTTGGGTGGAGACCGTTCAGTCTCTAGTACATGAACGCTCGTTCCATTCACGAGATTGGGAAAATTTTCATGAAGGACTTTTTCCACTATATCTTCTAGACTTCTTTCTTTCTCCTCCGCTTCAGGGATTCCATAATTCTGACGTTGGAACGCTTCATGGCATCATTTATTTCCCTGATTCTGTTTTCGTGGTTTCCAAGCTGTTTGTTCCAAGCTTCCTCCTGATCCTTTCTCTCTATCTGTTTGTCCTCCAGATCACCAATTCTATCCTCCATCTCAGTTACCCTAGCTTTGAGAGTTTAGATTAGATTGGAACTCATTGAGAGCATTGGAAACCTCCTCCGTGGTAGCTTTAAGCTCCACCCTAACATTGCGAACATCCTTCTGGTCGCTTTCAGTACGGCCCTAATCAATTCCGTTTTGTCATTCATGGCTTTCTCCAACCTAGCTATTGCCTGGATAATTGTTAGCCTGAATTCTCTTTCTGACATTTTGTCTATGTTGATAGCCATTAGCTCTGTTGCAGAAGGTCCATCCTCTGTATTTTTCTTCTGTTGGGCATTCCTCCTCCTAGTCATTTTGGTGAGAGATGACTGAACAGATGTAGCTAGATGTATCAACTGTGTTGCAGTCAAGGTGCTCCCTGAAACACTTCTGAGCAATCAGGATTCCCCACCCAAATGAGAGACAAAAGAAAAGAAAAAGAAAAAGAAAAAAAGAAAAAAAAAAAAGAGAGAGACAGGAAAGAAAGGGAAGATGAAGGTTCTTCCCAGATGGGTCCCAAGGTAAGATTTATGAAGATTTATGAAGTAGACAAACAAAAATAGACAAACAAAAAGACTGATACAAGTATATGACAAGAGACAAATATATATATATATGTATATATATATATATATATATATATATATATATGCAAATAAAGGAAGAACCTCATCAGAAAGAACCCCAAGTGTAAGATTTATATGTTATGAGGACAAACGCAAAAACACAGAAACACTGGTGGAAGAAGAAGATGGGAGAGTGGTTATAAATTCTCAGTGTGTGCGAGGAAGTTTGTTTTGATTCTTCCTGGATGTATCTTGATATCTTTGTTAAAGGACTCAACTTTCCTAAGATAAAGGGGATTAAAAATTGGTTTACCTATAGGGGTAGTATTGATTGGGGAAAGGGGATTACTTTGAAGTTTAACTCTATATGAATATTAGAGGATAAAAATAAAAAGGAATAAACTAGACTAAACTAAACTAAAATTTAAAAAGAGGAGTTCAAAAAATAAAAATGCAAAAGAAAAACATAGGTGTATGCATCAAAAATTTCAGGGTAGAAGGGTATTATGGAATTTGTCGTACTGTACAGCTCGCTGTGATCGTAAATAGGTTTAAAAAATTACCTATGTGTAAAAAAAAAAAAAAAAAAAAAAAAAAAAAAAAAAAAAAAAAGAACCAGAATAGTGGGAACGAGTGAAAAATAAAAATTTTCCTATGAAGTAGTGGTTGTTCTCTTGTAGACCTTTTTTTTTCTTTTTTTCTTGGTTTGTTTTTTGGGGAGGGGCCTGCCACGTTGGTTGTCAGTCAATGATGTTTCCTGAGTTAAGTCCTCCCGCCCCCCTCAAGGGGGTGGGCTCTGAGGAAACTGATTTTTTTTCAGGCTTTTGTTCTCTGGCTGTTTTTATGTTTATTCACTTTTTTTTTTCTCTCATCTTGACCTCTTTTTATGGTTTTTGAGGTTTTAGAATAAAACAAACCGCACCCTGATCTCCCTCTCAGAGAGAAGCCTCAGTCTGGGTGCAGAGCCTACATAAGTTCCCCCTTGGCTGCTGGCAGAGCAGGTTCCAAGTTGTAGACCCTGGAGACGCAGGATCTTTTGCTTGTACCCAAAGCCAAGGCAGTGGTGGCTGTCTGGGAGCTCCCGACCATCAGAGAGGTTCCAAGCAGCAATCGCACACTGAGATTTTCCCGCTGTCCCGGGCTGGGAGTGTCTGGTCTTGCTGAGTCTAAGAGTGCCCAGCTTGCGCGCACCTCTTTCAGGGGTGGCTATGGGTCGCACGTGCGTCTCAGGCACTGAGAACGGGGCGCAAGTCCGAAAACACCAGGCTGGGCTTTTGCGCACCTCTGTCAGGGGAGAGTTTGGGGCGCAGCTTAGGCTCTGAAACAATGGCATGGGTCAAAGAGCGCTGGCCAGGCCTTTGCAACTCTCTCAGGGGAGCATGAGGGACTTGCGCGAGTATCTCAGGCTTTGTAGCAGGGCTTGCGCATTCTGCCTACTGGCGCGGCTCCCATCCCCTCTCAGGAGCCAGAACCCACGCATTCTCCAGCATGCTGGAGGCTTAGGGAACTAGACCTGGTTTCTCCGCTGCACTCTCTCTGCCTCAGCACCAGGGGAGGCTGTCCTGGGACCGGGGACTTAAGACCCTGTCCCTAGCCGCCCCAATTCCCACAATTTCCCCTCATGATCCTTTGTTCTTTGGGAGTGCTTTCAACCAGTCTCCACGTTAATGCTGGTCCCCAGACACAGGGCACTCTCACTGGAATTGAGGTATTACTTTCCAACCGGTCGCCTCTGTTGGCTCCCTCCCCCTTTTGTTTATCTTCCGATATCAGTCGCCGTTCCCACTCTGCTTTACATGCCCACTGGCATCTTCTGCCCCTGTAGAGATCCAACCATGTATAATTCTGATCTCATGCTGATTTCATGGGTGAATGGAGTTCTTTGGTAGGTAATCAGCTCACTTTGGGTACAGGCTGAAAAGGCGCCTCCTCCTACTTCCCCGCCATCTTGCCCCCCCACCCCGATATATTTGCTTTCTTGAGAAGGTCAGAATGTTCAGTCACACATTAATCCATTTTGTGGGATCAACTTTTGCCAAGGTCTCTTTGAGTTGATTAGACTTATCTTCAGAAATCTCAGTGGGAACCATGCCATGCATTGAAAGAACTCTATGATGCTAAAATGCCACTAGACATGGACAACTTCTCTGAAGATAAGCTGGCTAAACACCACTTTCAGAGCTGCTCAGGATGAAATGTCACAGGGGACATAATCTGGCCCAAGAGTAGTGTGACCAGTGGACCCGGACAAATTCTGCCCTAAGAATCTTAGCATTTGTTGGGATTTTCTTTACAGTGACTTAGCAGAATGGCTTATTTTGAAAATCTGTGGTCTACAACAGAAACTTAAATTAATTAATTTATTTATTTTCATTTAAAGGTTGATAAAGAAAAAATACAAAATGACCTATGAACTCATAAAACTACTTGCTTTAATCATGATGTATTTTAGGCCAAGATAATGAATACACACACACACACACTCATAAAACTACTTGCTTTAATCATGATGTATTTCAGGCCAAGATAATGAATACACACACACGCACGCACGCACACACACACACACACACACACACATACACACACACATATTCTGCTTTTTGTGTGGGAAGCCAGACTAAAAAGAAAGATCCTTCACATTATTTTCATTATACCTGAGAACTGATAGGATTTACCTTCTATATCTAACTGGACAGCGAGTGACAGCATACAGTGTGCAATAGAGCTGTTAGAATGTGGTAGGCCTATACTCCAAATTAATTCTCATTTTTCCAAAGATAATCTGTAGATTATGGCAAATACTTAATGAAATACTCTAATCATGGGTTCAGTGGAAACCAGCAAGATCATAATGAAATTCACGACACTATTAGGGTAAGCCTTATTTCTGCTATTCATTGGTTTTAGCATTGTAGAAAAGACAAGAACATGTTCAGGGCAAAATTTTTCATTGGGATAAATATCCTGCATCCTCCTAACCTAGGGTTAATGTTAGAGCCTACGGACATGGCAGGCCCAATCTGCCAGCACTGAGGTGGGCTCCCCAGGGGGCTGAGTAGAGGACAAGTGGCCAGCTTTCTGAAGCAATTCAGGCCCCTGAGCACCTAGCATTTAGAGAGCTGTCTCACAGGATTAGGGCTGCGAACACTCAGGACCACAGGCCAGGCCCAAGCAACTCCCCGGAGGGCCCCCGTTCCTGGAATCAAATTCCCTGGGAGTTTCCAGCCAATTCCCACAACATTTCTGCCCAAAGGCCGGCACTGTGGGGTGAATCTGTCCATTCACCCACCCAGCGTTTTGTGCAATTTCTCACTAGGTTTGTGTTGTGACCATCCATGCTCATGGGCTGGGCCCACCTGTCTCCCCTGAGGGCCCCGGGTGAGGCGAGCTCCCCAGTGTCAGTGTTGAGGGCTGGGGTCAGGCTGAACATCAGGCTCCAGGTTTCTGGCCCGAGGGGTACTGACTGTAAGAGTGGCCTCAGGGGGTCCTGTAGATTTTTCCCACTCTGAGGGTTTTGCACAACTTCAAACAACACAGTTTCCTCCTGGGTGGCAGGCAGAGCTGGGTTGTGGCTCAGGGGTCCCCAATCTGGAGGGCTTGGGGGCCAGGCCTCTGGGGATAGAATCCTAAAAACACAACCTAGGGTTAGGATTAGAGCCTAGTTTCATGGCAGGCCCAAACTGACAGCGCTGAGGTAGCTACCCAGGGGATTGAGTAGAGCCAGGGTTTGCCATCATTCTGTAGCAATTCTGGCCATACACATACCTGATATTTAGAGCCCTTTCTCATGAGGTTCTGGTCATGACCATGGGCCGGGCCCAGGTGGCTCCCTCTCAGCCCCCATCACTGGAAGCGAGTTTGCTGGGAGTTTCTGGCCAATTCTCAGGAGATTTCTGCCCAAATCAATATTGATTCCTGAGAACTGGCCAGTGTTGTGTGGCAATTCGGGCCACGCATGTGCCAGTGTTTGGAGTGTTTTCTCACTAGGTTTGTGTTGCGACCAACCAGGATCAAGGGCAGGACTCATGGTGCTCCCCTGAGGACCCCCTGAGGCAAGTTCCCCAGGGACAGAGTTGAGGGTGGGGGTCAGCCTAAGAAGCAGGCCTCAGGGGGCATGCAGGATTCTCCCACTCTAAGGGTTTTGCACAGCTCCAAAAGGCTTGGTTTCTTCCAGGGTGGCAGGCAGAGTCCTGAACTGCCAGCGCTGAGGCAGGCTCCCCAGGAGGCTGAGTAGAGGGCATGGTTTTCCCTTTTCTAAAGCAATTCAGGACATAGGCTTGCCTGGTATTTAGAGCACTTTTTTGCTTCATTTGGGCCATGACTGCTCAGGACCATGGACCAGGTCAGGTGGCTCCCTGAAAGTTGGCGTTGCTTTCAGCATCTCTTTTTTGGGAAACCACTACAGAGGCAGTTTGCACACCAACCAGCTCCTTCCTGGCCACTGCTCTCCAGGTCCAGCCACTGGGACTTTGAATTGGGTCTGTGAACATCTGCTGTTCTTTATCTCCATTTATTTTGGGCATCCATTAGGATGTTGTGTCCTGAGGCCTAAGAAGAGCCAAAGAGAAGGAACTTTTGATGTCTGAGCATGCTTACTCATTTTTCTGTAGAAATAAGTGATAATTGCTTTTTCCATTTACAACGTTTCTGCTGTGAAAGGTTTCCTAGGAACACTGTACTTTCAAGTAGTGGGGGTGTTGGGACCAATTCCACGTTAAAACCTGTTAAACCCCTAAGGCCTGCCTGGGCCTCTTAACCATAGTGACTCCATGTTGCCTAGGTAGCCATTTTGTTGTTTAATAAATGCCTCAGCAGTTACTGATACCGGTTCTGAGTAACCATTGCTAAAACACATACCTAAAACAAGACTATTTTTTGTATTGGTTCCGGGTAACGGTTACTAAAACGCACAGGTAGGAGACATCCAATGAGCCAAACCCACATATGTAGAGGTCTGCAGTTGTGCCCTATAAAACTAGACTGTAAGACCAAAGGGGGGTTGCTCTTTTCAGAGGTGGCCCTGGCTGGTCAGTATGACTTCTAATGCCTGGCATAGAATAAAGCTTTACATAACTTTCATTTTATCTCAGCTTCATTCCCCTGGCTGGTCAGTCTAACTTCCAATGCTTGGCATAGAATAAGCCTTTGCATAACTTTCACTTTGTCTCAGTCACGTTCCTTCGATAACGAACCCAACAAGGGAGCCTGTACCCCATCCTGCAGTGTTAGCTTTCATCTCCATGCTGCATAGAACATTCCATGACTTGAGGATTTTATCAGTCAAACCTTTGACTATCTTCACCCATTTCCTGCCACTATCCCTGGACCTGGCAACCACCAACCTCTTCTTATTATTTATGCACTCTATTAGTTTTCCATGTGGATGTCCATGAGAGCCTCTTGTGTTTGTCTTTCTGTGTCTGAGTTACTTGGCTTAATGCTCCAAGGTCAATGTTTCCATGTCTGGTTATTGCGAAAAATGTTGCCATGAATATGGGAGTAAATCCCTCTTTTGAAGGGAGTGTTTTTGTGTTCTCCAAGGAAATACTCATTAGATCAATTACCGGGTCATGTGGTAATTGTATTAATTTTTTTCCAGAACCTCCACAGCATTTGTCACAGTGGTTGCGCCAATTATTTGTCTCCTGTTTCATTTTCCATGAACATTTCCACAATGTTTGGTTTCACACCTCTACCATTGTGAAATCATCCCAACTTCAGCAGCAGCTACCTCTTCTCTGCCAAGGGTATGTTTGAGCCAAGACAAATGTGAATTCTGGGGTGACCGTGAGACCCTGGGATCAGAATGCTGTCTATAGGGAGTTACTGAGATCTTAAATTCTAAACCAGCTCCTGACACCCAGATAAAATACATTTCAGATTTAGATTTAGAAAATTCCAATAGAAATTTTGTGTCCATAATGACAACTGAAGAAAATGTGTCATCCCTAAACCTAACCTTAACCCCTAACTTTAATGCTGAAACCTAACCTGACCTTAAAGCCCAAACTGGAACCCTGAATCCCAAACCTGAAATTGAACCCAAAGCCTAGACTCTGAACCTGAGCCCTGATCCAAGTCCTGAACCATGAACCCAAACCCTGAACCAGAACTCCATGAACCCTGAACCCAAACCCCAGTATGAACCCTAACCCCAAATTTGACCTTGAACTTTATCCCACAAGCTCTAAGTCTTAAACCCTAAATCATAAACCTAAAGCCCTAAACTCTAACTGTTCTCTTGCCCCTCACCCTAATCCTCACCCTGACCCTAAACCCAAAGCCTGATCTAGAAATCTGAAACCTGAACCTGAACCCAATTTCAAATCCTTCACCATACTTTGCTTATGCATTCACCATCAGTGGATATTTGCAGTTTCTACCTTTTGATTCTTGTGAACACTGTTTAGGTTGGGGGCTAGAATTAGAGTCTTGTATTGGGGTCAGGGCCAGGCTTGAAAGCAAGTTGAGGTCAGAGTGTGGGTCTGTGTCAGAGTGTGGGTCTGTGTCAGAGCTAGGGTCATGTTTGGTTGTCACAGTTTGGGTCAGGGACTGTTGTCATTCCATATTGTTTCCAACTCATTATTCCTTAGCTATTTTTTGAGAAGTTGGGGAATATTGGGCTCCATGCAGCTTGAATTTCCAGAATGAAAAGACTTCAGCTGGACCCAGGGAGGGAGCAGGTGTTTTCATTGAAGGGTGAGCTTCCCTAGTCCTGTACTGCCTCCACCACCTGCGGAGGGTGCAGGACCCTGGATCCAGCCCTGAGCCTGGCCTGCAGAGCCACAGCTGGGACAGGAGACTGGCTTCCTCAGAACCCACTGTGGAGATGTGGGGTCACTCCCACGCTGACAAAACAAGCTGGGGGAAAATGTGGGTACACATCCACACTGACAGAACGCACTGTGGAGGACGTGGGGCCGTGTTCACACTGACAGCAGTCCAGTGCCCTAAGGACCAGCCACTGGAGGAGAAGGTGAGGAGAAGCTGCCTGAGTGGGGAATGGGGGGGGTGCATGGTCTCAGGACCCCACGGAAAAAGGGCGAGCTGTGTAGACACTGGGGCTTCCATGGTTTTATGTGGTGCTGTGTGGTGATGTGGCATCCCACAGTGCTGGGCCTGGGGCTGTGGGGGTCTCTCCTTTCTGGGCTTGGATGTGCACCCCAGGTCCTACGTCTACATTTGTGCACAGGCAGATTCAGTTCCTGGGGCTCCTCAGATGGTCTGAAGTCAGGAAGTGGATGCTGCCTCAGTGCTCATGCTCCCCCTACCTTGGCCCTGCAGGGTCCTTCCCATGTCCACATCTGCTTCAGGGTTGGTCTGGAGTATGGAAGTTTGGGAGCAATAGCACGGTCTCTGTAGATGGCTTCGGGGAGAGTAGGTATTTTCCCAGTGTCAGTTCTTCCCTGAGCACAGAGTGTCTTCCCATCTCCATGTGTCTCCCTCCATGTCTGTCATCAGTGTCTCATGGCTGCCAGAAGACAGGTCTGTCACCTACTTGGTTCAGGGCACCCCCAGGTCTTGTTCTTTTGGATGCAATAGTAAATGAGATTGTTCTCCGTAGTATCTTTCTGATGGTTCCTTCGGAGCACATAGAAATGCAATTGATTTGTGTATTGATTTTGTTCCTTGCAAGTTTCTTGAATTTATTAGTTCTGTTTGCCTTAAGCTCAAACTGCCAGTTATTTGATCAGCAAAATGCATTTATTTGGGAAGAGCAGAGAATGGCAATCTGGGATGAGCAAGCTACAGTCACATCATAGGCAAGTGCAAGAAACAAAAGAGAAACATTATTTCATGGAGAAGGAGGAAGAAGTTGGGAGTGTTACTTGGAAGGAAAGTCCACTGGACAAAGGCAGGGGTTTGGGGTGATGGAGGATTTCACTGACTGAGCTGCAGGGATGGTGGATTTCTTGTAGAAGATGAACCCTTTAGCTTACCCTGTGGGGCCTGGAATGGATGAGTCTCTCCTGTGGGGGATTCTAATGTGGGGTCTGTAATGGGCACTGAGCACCAGATGCCCCCTTCCAGCCTCCCTTCTGGCATCCTGAGACTATCGCCCTCGGCCCACAAGGACGACAAGAACCCTGGTTCGGATGCATCTTCTCTCTCTTCTCTCTATTTCCACAAGTCTACACACTTATATATGCTTACATGACCAATCAGTGAGCAGGGTACAGCAGGGAGCGAATCAGGCTGTGCACCTAAACGAACAACTTTGCTAGCAACCAATGCTGTTTACTTCCTCTTTGGGCGTTCCGCTTAGTCTCAAGAGGCAATCCTAACCTGGCAACTAGCCAGGCGCCATCTTTTAATGGCGGAGGCCGCCCTGGCCAGGGGCCTGCCTCCGACATCTCCCCCTTTTTTCTTTTATGGCAGGGATCGTGCCTGTCTTAGGTTGTCAGTGGCGGGGAATATCCTTACCCATCATCAGATGGCAGATATCAATGATCTGCATCCTGTCTTAGGTTGGTATATTCCCCCCACCAATCTTACCTGTCATTGACTACCGATCCAGTATACTTAGCCACACTTGGGGGGATGTTCCAGCCTCGATGGCTAACAAGGCCTGCACCATGGCTTGCTGTTGCCTAGGTTGCTGTCGCCTCCAAATTTGCAGTTTCCTTACTAGCAAAATCAAGCCCACTACGAGGATTGTCATCAGACCAATTACGCTAGCCCATTGTTTCATAAAGGTTAACACATCTTGCAATGTTTTGATTATCTCTGGGAGGGTTGCAAGCTCAACCCTGGTGTTATTTATCCTTGTTATGCCTAGTAGCAGGTGCTGAGTATAGTTCTGGAATTCTGCGGACTAATTCCCCCGCAAGTATTGGGAGAGCTGTCGGGAGACATTCTGTAAGTCACTCATATTAGTATAGGCTATGGGAGTTACACAAATCGCCGGGAAGGGCACTATACATCCCAGTCCCAATAGGGCCCCCCCTATGTCCACTTGTTCTTGAACCAAATCCACTCTCTGGTTGACTATCAGGATTCCTGCTTGCAGATGTGCATTGATCTGAGTCTGTGTTTGAAGGGCAGCTGCCATTCCTTCTGCAAGGGTGTTCACAGCTTCTGCAGTGGGTATAGTTGCAGCAAGCGAGACTGCTGCTGCCGTGGCAGCTGCTGTAGATATAGCCAATGCTGTCACAATGGCGGCTGTGATACCAAAATCTCTCTTCTTTCTGGATAGCACCACTGGTAACTTGTCCTCTGGAATGGAAACTGAGATAGGAACATGGGTAGGGATATGCATAACCACAGCCAGCTTGAAGGCCGTGACATTCCAGCACTGGGAAAGATAGCAATTCTTAGTGTAATTCAACATATCATTCAGTTCACTAGCATTTGTTACGAGGAAAGGGAACGGTGGCCAGACGCATATGGGAGTGGGCTGATAAGTAATATTATTGGGACAAGACATATTAACTGTTGTCTCAAAGATACTAGAGTCATTTTGTTTATAAGAACAGTTGAGGAATTTGCCACCATTTAACATGGACACTACTGAGATACCAGTACATGCTCCTAGCAAGTTACAGACCTGCCATGCATCAAAGAGAGAGGAGGGAATATGAGAGAAGAGTTAGTCACTGGTAAAGGATATAGCCATGCTTTAACCACTGCTCACAGCTCTCTGGCTTGAGTCTGCCGCAGGAGGTGTAGCATCCCCAGAGTTATCATAAGCATCTTCAGCATCATGACTGGTGTTTGGAGGCAAGGCTGCACGCACCAGCCACTCTGGGATCCAAATTGGAGCCTCCTTTTCCTGTGGAAAAACACATACAGACCCCCTACTCCATACTAACACTGGATCTGGTCCATTTCACTTTCCTTCCAAAGTACTAAAGGCTTAGAGGAAGCAGCAGCATCACTTGCATGTCTGTCTGCAGCTGATTTACCCGTTTTGTCCAACGTTAAAAAATTTAAAATAAAGAGAATGGTGTTGAGCTTATCTTTAGGGGACCTGAAGGTGTCCCCTATTCCCCCTTTTTGTTTATAAAGCACATTTTTTATTGTAAGATGCGCGCGCTCCACAACACCCTGTCCTTGTGGGTTATAGGGTATTCATGTATCAAGTGAATGTCAAGTTGTAGTAGGAAGGCTTTAAAGGGTTGTGAGCTGTAGGCTGGACCATTATCTGTCTTTAATTGGCGTGGCTTTCCCCATGCCGCAAAAGCCTGTAGGCAATGGGCGATAACATCTCTGGATTTTTCCCCCATATGCACTGAGGCGAAAATTATTCCAAAGCAGGTATCTACAGAGACATGATCATATCTTAACTTTCCAAATTCTGAAACATGTGTGACATCCATATGCCATATATGATTAGGTAACAAACCCTTAGGATTAACCCCCCAAAACGGTGCAGGTAGTAAGATTACGCAATTTCTGCAGGAGACTAGTATGTCCCGTTCCTGTGCTTTTGTTATGTTAAATTTGAGGCGAAGAGTTAAAGCATCCTGTTTCTTCAGATCCTCCCCTAAGTGGTCCCATTGAGGTATGTTTAGCAAGCCTTCATCTAGGAACCATGGAGCCGCCTTTTCCACTGTATTCAAAAAGGCTCGAGCAGTTTTTGCTTTTACGCAGACGTTAAAGACTCGCCGCTAAATTCCGGCTCTAAGGCCACCCTGCTTCTTATTGCGCACTTGTACAAGATTCCCACCACTTTGATCGTGGTCCCTTCCCCACTTACCTGCGGTTTCGATAAGAAAATCCCGGCTCTATGGCCGCCCCGCTTCTTGTTGTGGTCTTGTACAAGTTTCCCACCACCTTTGTCGTGGTTTTACCCCGCTTACCTGCGGACTTCTCCCTTGCAAGGTTTTTCTATTTTTACTCCCCGCTTTACCGCGGAATTCCCACTTTTGAACGTGGCTAATGTCCCCGCTTACCTGCGGACCTTTACTCCCCGCTTTCCTGCGGATTACCTTGCAAGATTCCTTTATTTAGTTCCCGGGTGCCGGCGCCATTTATCGCCCTCGGCCCGCAAGGACGACAAGAACCCTGGTTCGGATGCATCTTCTCTCTCTTCTCTCTATTTCCGCAAGTCTACACACTTATATACGCTTACATGACCAATCAGTGAGCAAGGTACAGCAGGGAGCGAATCAGGGTGTGCACCTAAATGAACAACTTCGCTAGCAACCAATGCTGTTTACTTCCTCTTTGGGCGTTCTGCTTAGTCTCAAGAGGCAATCCTAACCTAGCAACTAGCCAGGCACCATCTTTTAATGGCGGAGGCCGCCCTGGCCAGGGGCCTGCCTCCGACATGAGACCACTTTATTGAGACTTCCCTTCATGCTTTTTCACACTTCTAACGAGGTTGTGGTGGGGCGCTGTGGTGAATTGGAATTCTAAATCCCACTGCATCTACTGCACCCAAGACACAGAGGTGCCCGATTTAATCCTCCCAGGAGTCTCTTGCTAACATGTGGCCTTCTTCAAGGGCAAGTGGCCTCTCCACAGTAGGTGAACTGGATCTGGGAGGTTGGCCTCCATCCTGAAGTCTGATGTCCTCTCTATTTCTGTGAAGAGATGCTAATGTGGATGTTTGGAAGAGTCATTTACTCTGTGGTGATTTTAAATCTATAGTAACTTGTGACAGTAGCACAAATGTGCTTTATCTCCACACTCAGACTCCCCAGCTGTCATTTCTTTACCACATTTGCCACTTCATATTGGGCCACTTCAGTGCATTTTACCCCTAATAGAGACACCATCCCTCAGAACTACCATGTAACCCCCAAGTGAGGAAATCATGATGGTTCCCACAATTGAACCCAGACCACAGGCCCACTTCAGCTGTCACCACCTGCCTGACAGTCTGAAATACATTCTCCATTTGGATCCAGTTTTCATCTTCTGGAACTTCTTCCAGGACTTTCCCTTATTTGGGTAACCGTGATGGACTTAAGGAGCACAGATGGCTCCAATGTGAGTGGTATTTCTATATGGCTTATGTCACGGGCTGCTTTCAGTGTCATCCACATTGTGACATGCGTAAGTCCTTCATTCACTTTTTCACAGTGACTAAACATAAGAACATTGACCCCTTAAAACATTTCAAGTACACAGTTCTCTGACCTTAGCTGAGTTCCCACAGTTGTACATCATTCTCCAGAAGTTTCTCATTCTCCCCAAGGGAGCCTGTACGTATGAAACACCAACTCCCCATTGTCCTTTCTCCTCAGTGCCCTTCAGCCACATCCAGTTTTGTGTCCCAGGCACCTCATCCAAGTCAAATCATACAGTATCTGTCCTTCTGTGACTGGTTGATTTCACCCAGCATAATGGCTTCCAGGTTCAATCCGTGTTGTAGCCTGTGTCAGAACTCACTTTTTTTTTAAGGCTGAATCATGTTCCATGGTGTAATAACATTTTGTTTATCCATTCATCTGTCAGTGGACACTTGGGTGGCTTCCACATTTTGGCTGTTGTGAGAAGTGCTGCTCTGAATATGGATACTTCTACTTTCAATTTTTGGGGGCATATAGGCAGAAGTGGAATTCTGTATTTAACATTTTAAGGAAGCAACATATCTTTTCCCCTACAAATAAACCATTTTTCTTTGTCCCTTCATAGGGCAGAACAAGATAGCCATTTATGGATCTACCTCATTTTGCTTATCCTTTTCCCCATGGATGGACATTTGCATAGTTTCTGGTTTTTGCCTATTATGAACACTGCTGCTGTGAATATACCTGTACATTTTTGCTTGTTTGAACCAGTGTTTTCAATTTTGGGGATATATGTCTAGGAGTATAATTGTTGAATCATATGGTAATTCTGCTTTGATCTATTTGAGTAAATGACAAATGTTTTACATCTAGACAGCACCATTTTCACAAACGAGGTTTAAGGGTTGGTTTCTCAACATCCTCTTGTTATTTTTAGTTTCCTTGATCATTGTGATTCTACTTGTGTAAAAGGACATCTAACTGGTTTAAATCTTCATTTCCATAAAGAATAATGATGTTTAACATCTGTTCATGTGCTATTCACCATTTGTATGGTTTCTCTGGAGAAGGGTCTATCCAAGTCTTTCATCCATTTTAAAAATGGGGCTGTCTTTTTATTGAGTTGTAAAAGCTCTTTACATATTCTGGGCAACAGATTCTTCTTAGATAAATAATGCACAAATATTTCCTTCCATTATGGGGGCTCTCATTTCACTTTCTGGATAGTATCTTCCGATGTACAAATACATATATTTTTACATTTATATATTTTATATAAATATATATGTAAATATGTAAATATTTATGTATATATTTATATTTACATTTCTTTTTTAAGAGTGAGTAGGAGAGACTGTACAAGTGGACAGGGGCAGAGGAAGAAGGAAAGAGAATCTTAAGCAGATCCCACACTCAGTGTCGAGCCTGACCTGGGGCTCAGTCTCATGACCCTGAGATCATGATCTGAGCACAAATTGAGAGTTGGGTTAACCAACTGAGCCACCCAGATGCCCAGGACATATTTTTAATTTTGAGGATATTATTTTGTCCATGGTTTTCTTTTCCTTCTCATGCTTTGCTATCAGATCTAAAAGCACTGCTAAATCCAAGGTTATGAAGATTTATCCCCATTCCTTTCTTCTAGAGTTTATAATTTTACCTCTTACATTTAAACTTTTAACTTATTTTGAGTTAATGTTTATATGTGGTGTGAGGTAAGGTCTAGTTCCATTCCTCTGTACATGGATAGGTGATTTTCTAGCACCTGTTGTTGAAAAGACCATTCTGTCCCCCCCCAGGGTAATGTTGTAAACCCTTGTCAAAATTCAGTGGACCATAGATGAAGAGATTTATTCCTGGGCACTCAGTTAAATCCCACTGATCTGTATGCACATTTTTTTTAAAAAATTAACGTATGTGTATGCATACTTTAAAAAATTTATTTTATTTATTTAAAATATTTTTAAATGTAAATGTATTATTTGTTTCAGAGTGAATGCATACCTTTACAACAGTGTCACAATGTTTTATTCACTGTTGCTTTGTACTAAGATTTGAACTTTGGAGGTATGAACTTTCACCTTCAATTTTCTTTTACAAGATGGTTTTAGCTATCTTGTGGTCCCTTAAAATTACATATGACTGTTATGGTTAGCTTGTACATTTCTTCCCAAAGGCCTTTGTGAAATTTCTTGGGAACACATTGAATTTCCACATTGCTTTGTGTACTGTTGCCATCTTATCAATAATATGTCTTTTCATCACCATGGGGTGTCCTCAGATTTATTTAAGTTTCCTTTACTTTCTTTCAGCAATGTTTTGTAAATTTCGGTGTATAAGATATACATCTTCATTACATCTATTCCTAAGTATTTTGTCAATGTTGATGTTCCCTAAAATAGAATTGTTTTCTTGAATTCCTTTTTGATTGATTAATTGCTAGTGTGTATAAATAAGAGAAATTTTTTTGTATTGATATTTTGTCTTGTAGCTTTGCAGAATTAGGGAACTGGCTGTAATCTTTTTTTTTTTTTTTTTTTTTTTTTTTTTTTATTCTTTAGGAAGCTCTCTGTGTAAGATGATGCCATCTCTGGCCTCTGAATAGACCTAGTTCTACTGTTTCCTTTCTCATGTGGATTCCTTATTACTTGCCTTATTGTTGTGGGTAGAATTTTCAGTATAATACTGAGCAAGGAGTGAAAGCCAGCATGATGGACTTGTTTGTGATTTCAGAGTAGAGCTATCAGTCCTTAAAATTGAGCATGATGTTTGATTAGGGTTAGGGTTGGGTTAGGGTTAGGGCTTAGGGTTAGGGTCTCCCTGTCTTCCCCTGTACAGAGCCCATTCTTCTCCGGTAACCAGCAGAATGATTTTTTCAGAACATAACCTTTGAGCCTCTCTGTGATCCACTCCCTGGCTGCCTGTCCTCTCCAGCCTTCCCTCTCCCACCATATCCCCCCCATCCCCATGGGCCTCCCAGGGTGTGGTTGTCTCACATCTGCCTTGGGCCAGACCCCAGGCCTTTGCCTTCCCTCTGCCCTCTGCCAGGAGTACTCTTCTCTCCCTTTGCTTCCATGTCTGGCTTGTTCCCCTGTTGACTGGACCTGGACCTGTCCCCCCGATCTGACTCATGTCTGCCAGCTACGTGTGGCCTTGTCCCCCATTTAAATGTAATGCCTGCTTTCCTTTTGTGAGCGATTTACTAAATGTCCAGGTATTGGGCAAGCACAGGGAAGTAACCTTAGTGCCTGTGTGAAAAAATCAGTCTCATGGCACCTGGGTGGCTCAGTCATTAAGCATCTGCCTTCAGCTCAGGTTGTGATCCTGGGGTCCTGAGATCAAACCCCACCATTATGGGCTCCCTGCTCAGCGGGGAGCATGCTTCTTCCTCTCCCACTCTCCCTGCTTGTGTTTCCTCTCTGGCTATCTCTCTCTCTGTCAAATAAGTAAAACCTTAAAAAAAAAAAAAAAATCAGTGTCAGACGGGCTCACCACTCTTGTTGACAATGGGGAAGCTGTTATCCCCGCAGGTAGTCCCTTAGAGAGACAAGACTTCCAACTTGTTGGGGCCCAGGAGATGTGGACTTAGACCTGGAAGCTTACACTCTTGGATTCATGGCTGGGGCCTAAGTAAGCCTCCCCTTCTTCCAGTGGTCCTCTTTCCCCGTCCATGCCCATGAGCTGGACCTGATTCCTGATCTGGGGGTGTTCAAGGGTGATGGCTCTTAGGAATAGCAGTGGTTGACTGATGGACTTTGTCAGCAAGAAACCCAGTAGCCTTCAAGGGAGGACCCTACGGGGGTGGAGACAGCTGTGGGGGCCAGCAACAACCCACTCAAAGCAAAGTGGGGCAGGAAGCCAGCCCTACTGATTCTAGCCAGCCTGTAGGCCATAGAAAGGAGGGCTGTGCCCAAAGGTGCTCCACTCCTGGCAGGTGGGGACAGGATCTGCAGGGGGTCAGCCAGGGGAGGGCACCTGCAGGTTTTGCCTGGGACCTTGGCACAGAGGGAGTGTTCCTGGCTCCAGCATGCTGGTTCCAGGTGGATTTGGTTTCCCGACTCTGAAGTCTCAGGCTCCCCTTTGTATTATGGGGTGCTGATGGCCCCCATCTCTGGGAACCAGAATGTAGGGAGGCCCTACAAGCTGTCTTGCTTGGGACAGGCTGGGGGAGTGGCTGTTGCTTAAAGCAGCCCCGGGCCTTTGCCCCCTTGAAGAAGGTGCACAAGTTCATGGCTCCTAGATCTGGGGTTCTACTGCCAGCCTCTGACACTTACCCTCCTCCCACCTTGTCCCTTGTCCCTGTAGATTAGTGATCTTCCTGGAGCTGTTCCTGAAGAGGGCAGAGAAGCCCATCATGGTGGAACACAGAGTCACCTACTAGGTTATCACCAACCAGCAGGCTGCCAGGCCTGTGTGCCCCCCTGGGAGGTCTGGAGGGTGGTGGTCCTCTAGGCCCCTAGCACCCCACACTGACAGGATGTGTCCATACAGCACATGGTGATGGTCAACCACTTCTGTGAGCAGTGTTCCTCCATGAGGTGGAAAACCTGATATGTGCAGATATGAACTTGAAGTTCTGTGACCATGTTGGCATGGAACTCCTGTCCCTCTTTTTGGTACCCCACACCCCAGTTTCTACTGGGTGTCCTATGAGCACTTCAGCTACCAGCACTGGCCACAGTCCCAGGCCCACATCCCCAGGGATCAGGGTGATGTTTACTACATGGGGTCCCTTTGTGCTATCCTGAGCAAAACTGTCAGAGCAGGGTTCCTATTTCTGTCCCCTTGAGGGAGACCATGGAACCAATCCCTGCCCACACAGGCATGTCCATAGCCCCCAGCTACACCCACACACAGGAGGCCTGTCTAGGAACACAGGGTTATCTCTTTGTGGCCACTATATTTTTATAACATCTGGGTCATTCGCAGCTGTGAATGGCTCCAGTTTTATGCCAGATGTTTTTCTGTGTCAATGCTGAGCAATGATCATTAAAAAAACAATCAAGGAAAAAGGCTTTCTTCCTGGGTCTACACAGACACTGCCTGGTGGGGATGGGAGTGATCCTGCAGTGTCCTTGGAGCCAGGATGGCCTCTGATCAGGTCTTCCTTCCCAGTACCTACACATAGTCACAGCCATGGGGCAGGGATGCACTGAGCCACCTCTCAGACCTTCAGTCCCCTGACCTCCAGAGGCCTTGGCTGTGGCTGCTAGCTCAGATTCCAGAGAAGCATGGAGCCCCCTGAATTATTCACAGTTTGCCTTGGTTTTATTTTTTATTTTTGATTTAATTTTTAAATTTTAAATTTTCAATTTATTGTCTGTACTGATATACTGATAGCACATCAGATTTTAATATAGTTTTCAGTGATTCATTAGTTGCCCAGTGCTCATCACAACATGTGCCCTCCTTAATAATTGTCACCCAGCTACCCTATCCCTCCACCGCCCCCTGCCTTTTGTAACCCTCAGTTTTGACCCCAGAGTCCAGAATGTCCATGGTTTGTCTCCCTCTCTGATTTCTTCCCATTTAGTTTTCCCTCCCTTCCCCTGGGGTCTTTGTCTCTATTCCTTATGTTCCACATATGAGTGAAACCGTATGATTCTTATCTTTCTTTGCTTGACTTATTTCATTCAGCATAATCCCCTCCAGTTCCATCCATGTTGATGCAAATGGTGGGTATTCATCCTTTCTGATGGCTGATGAATATTCCCTTGTATATATGGACCATAGCTTCTTATCCACTCACCTGCTGAAGGACATCTAGGCTCTTTCCACAATTTGGCTTTTGTGGACATTGCTGCTATGAATATTGGGGTGCCAGTGACCCTTCTTTTCACTACATCTGTATCATCAGGGTAAATACTCAGGAGTTCAATTGCTGGGTGATAGGGTAGCTCTATTTTCAACTTCTGGAGGAACCTCCAAACTGTTTTCCAGAGTGACTGCACCAGCTTGCATTCCCAAAAACAGTGTAAAATTTTCCCTTTTCTCCACAACCTCGTCAAGACTTGTTGTTTCCTGTCTTGTTAATTTTAGCCATTCTAACTGCTGTAAGGTGGTATCTCATTATAGTTTTGATTTGTATTTCCCTCATGTTGAGGGACGTTGAGCAATTTTTTTAATGTGTCTGTTGTGAGGCTTCTCAGTCTCCTCTGCTCCTCTCATTTTCCTCCTCGGCCTAAAGATGATCCCATCCAGTCTGCAGCTTTGAAGACAAGTTCAGTCCAGATGTCAGGAACCCTGGGGATCTCGGCCTAACCTACCCAATCTGTCCTGTCCATGTCAGGTGCCTACACCACGCTCCCCACCCCCAACAGCTGGACATCTACTCCTCTCACAGACGTCCCCATCTCAGGGAAGGGAAACACTATATCTAGACCCTTGGATTCCTCTGTGACTTGTTGCTTTCCAACAACTCTCCCAGTAGTGATGTGACTACTGGAGGACATGGGATGTCTAAACCATTTAAAGGCATATGTGAGTCTCTGCTGCCTAAGGCAATGTAAGAGTTGGGGCAAATAGAAACCAAGCAGAATCACTGAAAGGCTGAGTGATGAGGAGCTTTAGGGAAGAAGGACCTGGAAGCTCTGACCTATTCCCAACCCCCTGGGATACTGCATTTATGGGCTGGGTGCCTGCTCAGGGCCAACCTGAGAAGGCCCTAGGCTCTGCCCTCTGGTGATTGTCAGACATGACAACTAGGAAGTGAAAACATGCTAAAAGACCTGGCTGGTGCTTAAGGTGTATCTCAACACCCACACAGCCAGAGCCCTCCTTCTCATCTGCAGACTGGAAGTCGTTTTGTTTTGTTTGTTTCCAGAAGGAGAGAAGTTTCCAGATGTTTAAGGAAATCTCACCCAGTTGACAGCTGACCACCACATTCACAGACCAGACACTTCTATGGCCACACATGACAAGGGATACAGATTTGAAAAAATCAGTTCAGAAATGTCACTAAACCAACTGCAGAACTGCAGTGAGAGGAGCAGCAGCAGTGAACCCTGGGGAGGAGAAGAACTGGTATTTGATTTGCTGCATTACATTATTCGCAGTGTCCCAGATCCAAAGGCAGAGAGACAAGTGGTGGTGACACAGAAAAGGAATGTATTTCAGTGCAGCTGACATTGGATGACTGAGGCCTGGCATGGTCTCAAGGTGTTGAAAAGGCCTCTTTCACTCCGAAAGTGAGGGAGCTCCAAGCCTCTGCTATACATCTTGCCCTGCTCATCGCTTCCAGCTATCTGGTCCTGAGTTCTGTCCTTTTAATGAAATGGTCATCTAGTAAGTAACATGTTTCTCTGAGTTCCATGAGCCACTTGAGCAGACTATTCAAACCTGAGGAGGAGGTTGTGGGGCCCTCTAATCTGTAGCCATAGCTCAGAAACATGGATGATCTCTCTGCCCAGTCACTTACTGACCACTAAGTTAGGTACACAGAGACTAAGTGGCCACACATGACTAAGAACACAGGCTTGACAAGGTTAGTTCAGAAAAATCACTAAGCCAACTACTGTTGGCAACCACAATGAGCAGCAATAATGAATCCTAGGGTGGGGAGCATCTGACATTCAGGATGCTTCCATTATAATATTCATCATCACACCCCAAAGTTGTCAATGGGTCCAAGTCCCCCGGCTGGGGGTCAGGTAGCTTCTTACATCTTCCACCTCCCTCTCCCTGGCTCTCCCAGCCATGCACAGCTCTGTGCTGCTTGCCAGCAGAGGATGGTTCTAAACAAGGTCAGGAAGAAAGGATGGGTTTTCCTGATTCCCCCTGCCACCACTCCTCCCCCAGGGCTGCAAGAGAGAAAAGTTTTCTGCAACTTCTCTTAAGGTCCCTGGCTGGGTCTGGAAATTGACAAAGACAGATGAACAGAAGAAAAGCTGGCAAAGTGTATTGATTTTTTTGGTGGGATCCTCACAAAAACATGGAGACCAGCAGAGGCAATTGGAATAGACAGTTCCTCTACATTTTAGGCAAAGAAGCAATAAACGTGTGAAGAATTGAGAGACACAGGGGTTTGAGGTAGGGCTGGTAAACGGTAAACAATTAACTAGGAAGATAAAGGTTAGTTTAACCAGGTTTGTTCCTATACCCTTTGTGGCCCTAAATTCCTTGACTCTGGTGATAAGCATGTCGTCCCTGCAGTCTAGGGAGAGAACGTACCATGTGGGAGTAGTCTGACCTGCTTCATGGAAGAAGGGCTGATGGCTGGGAATCAGAGGGACCTTCTTGATTCTGCTCTATGCAAAATTCTTTCAGTTTCTATATTTAATTTATCAACGTGCCACATTTGGGGCAGTGTTGCCTATGACTTCCCACATGGTTGCCCTGTTGCTAAGGGTGGTCACCTCTCCTTGGAGAGATTGGGTGAGTGTGTGTAGATCTTACTTCAAGAAATTAACTTCATTTCCTGCAAATGTCTATGCAGTAGTAGAATCATACAATCACATGTCTCTCTGTGCCAGGCACTACCTAAGCTATTGGTGATTTCTTGCACTTGAGCTGAGTACAAAGGATTTAGGAGTAGGGGCTTGATGGGAGTTGCTAGGCCAGACTTTGTGTTTGGGGACACAGGCCATCCAGCCAAGCTTGTACTGAGCCTCAGGATGGGGCCTGTATGGAGACCCCAGCTGCAGATACTGCTGTCTGCTGATGCCCCTTCAGTCTGCTCCAGTACACCTGCTGCTGGGGGAGCACCTGCCCCCTCCTCTCCATCTGAGGGCTCTCTTCTGCACCAACCATGACATTCCCCTGCCAGTCACTGTCAGCCTACAGCCTGGGAGGGTGGATACCTCAACGACCTTCAGACCTGGGGACAGATCCAGTGGGGGTGGGACATAGTGTCCCAGCAGGCCTAAGCACCAGGTCCCCATGGTGCTCACTCTCTTCCTGGGGGCTCACTGTGCCACATCCTCCCTCAGGCTCCCTGGGCCCAACTCCTCTCCTCCTCAAGGACCACTCTTGGCCCAGGATGCAAACACTGGGACTGGGGGCAGGTCATCTGGACCTTCTGGACTTGCACTTCCACTTCCTTGCCCGTGACAGGGCGCAGGCTGGCCTCACAGACTCGTCAGAGGAGACCCAGTGCAGAAAGATGCAGGCTGCTTCAAGGGAGATGCCAGATGACTCCAGAAGGAATGCACAGGTCTTGCACAAAACATAGGGCTCATGGGGCCCAGTGTGGGATGTGGGCACCCATCCAAGGGGCATGGCGAATCCTGGTGAGGGTGGCCCTGGTTGGGGGAGGGGAGACCACAGAAGGGTCGCAGAAAAGGCAGGAGACAAGAAAGATGACAGGACAGAGCTTCCCAAGAGTTTGATGGAAGAGTGAGAGGATCCCAGAGACCCTTGGGAAAACTCGGAGGCCCTGGAGATGTTGGTTGAAACTTTGTCATTTGGTCAGAAAAGTTGTGCCACAAACCCCCAATCAACACTGGCTGATTTACTCTTTGTTGTTTCTAGGAATCAGGGCATATGGGCCATTAGCACTCACATTGCATGAAGTCTAGGATATATTTACTTTTCATCATTTTTCAGGACTAGATTTTTCTAGAGGAACTGCTAAGCATGGGCCTCTCCATTCTTTTCTTTGTGCGACTGGCCTCTGTTTTCAGGAGCAGATCCTGGTGCTCATCACCACTGCTAATCCCATCACCTGCTACAGTGGATATGACCAAATGGGTTCAGGGGGATGCTCACTGATGAAGCCACAGTGCTCAGTACAGAGCAGGGCCCTCAGCTCTTCTGCTGAATGAAGGAGGGTATGAAGGAGGAGGGCAGTGGAAGAAGGGTAAGGAGGGAGGGAAGGAAAAGTGAGAGGGAGGGAGGGATAGGGGAGGCAGGGAGAGATGGAGGAGAGAGAGGGAGAATGGCAGTGTGGGATGAGGGAGGATGAGAGTGGGGGGTGGGAGGGAAGGCAGGAGGATGGAAATTAGGGAGAAAGGAGGGAGGGAGGATGAGAAGGAGGGAGGGAGCAGAGTCAGGTGAAACTTTTCTCTGGCCTTGGGTTGTGAGCAAAGCATTTGCTCTCTGTGGTGTATCTTCCAGCTTTTTGCATTTCCCTGGTTTCTGTGTGGGCCACAGGAGGAACCAGCTGTGTCCTGTCTTGGGTCAGGTTGTGATATCCCAACAGGAACAGGGGTTTCAACCCCAAGATTGTGCCCATAATTCCTAAAGGGGCCTCTATGATTACATCTCATCTGTAATATCCGTCAGGGGTTTCAATATCAAATAAGGGAAATTTTATGTCACACAAACACAGAAAAAAAATGAGTCCCCTTTGAAAATAGGTGGGTAGATGCAAAGGCACATATTGTGTGATCCTACATACAGAACCATCCAGAACAGGTAAAGAAACAGAGAAGGCAGTTTAGAGCTTGCGAGAAGCCTGGCTGGAGGAGAAATGGGCAGGGAGGGCTTTGGGTTCAGGGTCAACTTTGGAGAAGGAGATATCCTGCAGCGATGTTCTGTGGTGTGGTGGCACAGCGTTGGGAATGTACTTAACACTTGTAACTTGTTCTAGTGAAAACAAGTAATTTTATTAAAAACAAATAATAAACAGTATGCAGAATATGGAAAGACCAAATAACAGTTAATATGTACCAGAGAGAAAGAATACACAGGTAGGGGATGAAACATTCCTGCAGGCCATCAGGGTTGGGGGATAGAACAAGGGATAATTGTACAATGAGCAGGGCTGTGGGCTCTGGATGTGACTCTGGGAGCCCTGAAGGAGCAGGTGTAGGGGTAGGGGTTGAGACAGGGGCAGGGACAAGAGCCAGGACAGATGTAAGAGCAGGAGCACAGGCTGGGACAGGGGAAGGCAGAGCGGCTCTGGCAGGAGCAAGGGCAGGGCAGGAACTGGGGCAGGGGCTGGGATAGAGGAAGGGGCAGGAGCAGGAACTGTAGCAAGAGTAGAGGCTGGGGCAGGGGCACACGCCAGCTTTTCTGGGAGAGTGTCAGGCTCTCCATGGGCAGATGGCTGGTCACCTACTGGCTCCTAGTCTCCTGCTGAAGTCTCTCCAGGCACCATCCCCCCTTCTGGAGCTTTAGATGAAGTTGGGGTTGGCTCTAGCTCTTCAGAGCTAGACCCAGGTATCCAGGCACCCACACTCCAGAGATAGCCCCCTGCCCACCTCATTTTGTTGGAGATCCTGGAATGAAAAACATGTCTGCATGCCTTTGCAGAGATAGAGCTCAGCCCAGGGCCTCACCGGACATCTTCCCAACTGCAGTCCACCCACTGGATTCTCTGAGCCCAGTCCTTTCTCCTGGCCCCACACCAGCCTCTGAGGTCTCTGGTCTGTGGGGCCTAGCACAGACCCATCCCAAGACACCCACATACACCCAGTCCTGGCCTTCTCTCCTTTAGACTCAGCCTTTGTGGGCTCCAGGTCCTGGACCACAGGGACAGTGGCCTTGGCAGTGTCAGAGGCCCTTCCAGGCAGTCCCCCATCCCTGCTCCTGGAGAGCCCCCTGTGGTCACTCCCTGTGACAGGGAGATGGAGCAGGTGTCCTCCAGCCTCCTTTCTGTTTCATCATCCCTGGTGTTCTGCAAAGACAGGAACTAGTAGCCGGCCCAGATGTATTACAGCCCTGCCGAGCCATTCTCACTGTCTTCCTGCCCAGTGCCCCTGCTGCTCCCAGATCAGATGCAGACCTGTGCATGCACAGCCCCACACCTGGGACAGGGACCCATGCCTGCAGGACATGGGATAAACCCTGGGGAGAAGCTCACAGCCCCCTATACCCCATCCCACCCAGCCACCCTTGACCTTGGATGTGAACATGACCTGCCCACTGGGCATCTGACCCCTAACCATCCTGCTCTTGAATGGGGTGGGTACACCCTTCATGAGCCTTCTTTACAAATACACATACACGCACGCACACATGCATGCATGGGGAGGGGAAGTGGAGCTGCACAGGTCGGATCAGAGCATATAGGGAGGGCTAGGGGCTGGTTCTGGGCCTCATGGTGTCACCTTTCTGTTCTTCCTGCCAAATGATCAGAGATGTCAGGGAGCCCTGATGTGACATCCCCAGTTAGGGAAAGTGTTTGCAGGGTGTGTTTTCCTCTGCCTGCAGACTCTGAACTTTGGGATACAACATGCAAACATGTTCTTCTTTCAAGGATCTCCAACAAAATGAACTGTGCCTGGGGCTGTCTCTGGAGTGTGGGTGACTGGTTACCTGGGTTTCAAATTCTGTTGGGTTCTGTTGTCAGGGAAGTGCGGTCACCACTTTCTAGGGACCTCTTACCTGACTTCCTTCTCACACCAGAGCCCCCTGAGGGCCCCAACCCCTCGCTGCTCAATATTCATCCTCTACCTCATGCCTCATCCATTCAGTGACACCCACACAGCTACCCACAGACCCTGTGAGGCCTGGGTGCAGACGGTATCCCTGCTGTGAGGACACAGAGCTGGGTTCAGACCAGGCTCCTGCTTATGCCCAGGACTGTGACCCTTGACAGACCCTCTGCCTGTCAAGGCCTCCCTATGCTCCCCATCTGCACAGTGAGCTCTTCTGTCTTCTACTCCTAGGGACACCATCAGTGGTAGGACCTCTACATACATTCCTGCTATCACAGGAGGCTGAGGCATGCACGTAGCAATGCAAGAATGAGTGGGGTCTGGGTGGGGCATAGAACACAGCTCAGAGAGGCCTGGGTATGCTCTGGGGTCCAGACAAAGCCACCTCCTCCTGCCTGTCTCCCACCCCCTGTGGGAATGTTGCGGTGAACTGATTCCGACCTTGTCCTCTCACAACACAGACTTCCAGGGGATCCCATTAGGTTTAGGCCCAGGCCCCAGGGCCTCATCTGCACCCATGTGCTGGACAGTCCCCACAGTGGTTCCTGGCACTCCTGAATCCTGGCACACACCCCTGTGGAATTCTCTCCCCTCTAGGGTGGATGGCCTGTGTGACTACGCTCTAAGGAATAGAATGGAGCAAAATGATAGGATGTTGTTTCCAACCTGAATGAAGAAAGTCTGTTCTTCTGGTTCCATCTCTTGTGTTCATTCTCTGTCTGTGTCTTCTCTGTGTGTCTCTTCCATGAGCAAGTCCTAGGGGCTCTGCAGGCGATGTGAGAAACCTCAGAAGCCTATCTTTTCCCCATTTCCCTCTCCTGTCCTGGTGGTTGGTTCATTCCTAAGGCCTCCTCACCCTGACCAGAGCACTGACTCTGGAACCTCTTCCAAATGGGGTCCCTGAGGCTGCAAAAAGGAGGGTCCTGATCTTGGTCCCCAGACCAGTGGTGCAGTGCTCTGTCATGTTCTGGAAACCCAAGTCTTCAGGGCCCCAAGCCCACAGGTTGTCCTCTGCTCAGGACCTCGAGGGACTACAAAGCATTTTCCCAGGACTGGGAGCACAGTGGGTCAGGGATGAAGATCCAAGGCCAACAGAATTTTCTACAAGCCTGTGGGACCCTAGGTATCTCCCATCTCTACAGCCCAATTGACAAGAGTAAGCTGAGGCCTTTTGTGCTATAGCCACATCTGGACTTGGGTGGTGGTGGGGATCTCTTCCTACTTCCAGTAGCCCAGGATGGTAATGGATACCAGACCCTAGACCCTGTCCTCTCTCAGTGCCCTGGAGCCGCTAGATTTCCTGGGGCTGGAAGGAGGACTAACTATAATGACTGGGCTGCAGGAGATGTGGGGCCTCATGGAGGGTGAAGGATGGGGCAGGGGTTGAGTCCTGGGGCCACTGCTCATGTCTCAAAAGGGCTGAAATCCCTCAATGCCCAAGGGGTCCCTCATTACAGTAACAACTGTGCATTACAGTAACTCACACTCGGCCATCCTCGTGGAGGGCCCCTCCTCCCTGGCTTCTGGGCCTCGCTCTCCACTTCTGTGCAGTATAGTGATGCTGAATGTTTGCTTCCATGGCAGGATGTGGGGTGCTGGTGATTGACCTAAGCTGGGCACAGAGTCTGGATTGCAGAGTGCAGTGGGGATGGTGAACGTGTCACCAGTTAGCACCCCTTCCCCTAAAAGCAATTCAGTCCTCCCATGCAACCGCCAGGCCCCTGGGAGACCACACTCCTGACAACAGGTCCCTGTATATGGCTCTTCCTCAGCAGTGAGACAGGGTGCAGACCCTAGGACATGGGGCCAGCGCCTGCCTCTGAGGGCACAAGAACAAGGAAGACATTCCCTGGGGTCCCCCAAGGCCACATAAAAGGAGAGGTGGATGCCCCCAAACAGGACATTGCAATTCTGCTTCTGTTAGAAACTGAGCATTGGGGTTTTGTTCTTTCACTTGCTGGGCTGATGAGACACACAAGCTCTCCATGACTCCTCCTTGAATGAAGAGCTCTTGCAGGCTCTTGATCATTCTAGACCTGGGGAGGGGAGAGGGGCCTGTCCCCTCCCTGGGTCCTAAAGGAGTTCTGTCCTCCCAAAGACAGGATCATTTCAGGTCATGGTCCTGGGCCAGGATGGGAGAGAGCGCCTCACAGCTCCTGACTCTGGGGCTGAGAGGGCCTTTCTCAGGCACAGCAATGCCCAGTGAATGCGGGGACATCAGAAAGAACACATGGGTAACCCAGGTTCTGCCCCAGGATGGTGGCTGCCTTCCCCAGATCCAGAGGAAAAGGGACATCCTCTGGGTGGGGGTCCTCTGATCCACAAGCAGGCCCTGGAAGGGGTTAGTCCACCCCTGAAAGTGCACCAGCACTGAGTGGATCAATCACTGTCCACACATGAACATGGACAATGTGCTAAGGAAGCGCCAGAGGTGATCCTGTGCAAATGGCCTGTGGTCAGCGGGGCTTGCAGTTTCAGTACCCTCCAGCAGGCTCCTTTTACCTGGATGGGAATCCTCCTGGTGTCTCTGTCCTTGGAGCTTCCTTCCTGCTGGTTTCAGTACCAAGGGAGAGACTTTGGTATGACATCAAAGGCTCCACCCAGCCTCCCTCCTTCTGTACACACCCCTGCTCCCCAAGAAGCAGGGGCTACTGCTCCTATATGCCCCATGTAAGGCTGGTTTAAGGCACTCATTCCCTCCAAGGCCCAGCCGCTCTGGCTCTGTCACATACACAGTGGCCATGGCTGCCTGGCTGGGCCAGGAGTCCCAGGGGGCTCTCCTTTCCCAGGATCAGGGTTCATAGTCCTGGCCAGAGAAAGAAGTCCCATCTATCCTCTGCTAGAGAAGATGAATTCCTGCGCCAGGAGGCCTTTGGGTGCCTGAGGACATGGGGGTAACCTGGGGATACCCTTTGATGGGCACCTCTGTCTGAGAAAACAGTAAGCAGCACCCCTCCCAGGCCGCAGATGCACCCATCATCTATCAGTGCTTGTACTCAGACTCACCCCAGGAAACTCGGGCATGATTTTTCATAGATATATTTTCAAGAGTGTTCAGAACAGTGGTGGTGGAGATAGCAGGGAATGCCCAATATTAATGCCCAATGAGATGGGTGGTGGCTCAGTTGATTAAGCCACCAACTCGAATTTGGCTCAGGACATGATCTCACAGTGTGGGATCGAGCCCCATGTAGCGTCTGCGTTCAGTGCAGTGTGGGCTCATAATTTGCTCTTCTGCTTCCTGCCTCTCCCACCACTCAAGTGCCACACTCTCTTTCTCTCCCTAAAATAAATTAATAAAATCTTTATAAAAATGTAATCCTACAGAATGTACTTTTAAAAAATTGTAAAAAATCCTAACATTGATTTTACCATTTTAAACATTTTTTTGTATAAAGTCCAGTAGTGTTAAGTATATTTACACTGCTGTGAAAAATATCTTGAGAATATTTCATCATGCAGATCTTAAATTCTCTTCCCACTGTTGTTTTTCACATAGAAACCATATTTATTCTTTCTTTCTTTCTTTCTTTCTTTCTTTCTTTCTTTATTTATTTATGTTCAGTTAGCCAGCATATAGTACATTAGTTTTTGATGTAGTGTTCAAGGATTCATTAGTTGTGTGTTACACCCAGTACCCATCACAACACGTGCCCTCCTTAACACCCATCACCCTGTTACCCCATCCCCCTCCCCTCTGTAACCCTCAGTTTGGTTCCCAGAGTCCCGAGTCTCTCATGGTTTGTCTCCCTCTCTAATTTCTTCTCATTCATTTCTCCCTTTCTTCCCCTATGGTCTTCCACACTATTTCTTACATTTTACATATGAGTGAAACCATATGGTAATTGTCCTTCTCTGACTAATTTCATTCAGGATACTCCCATCCAGGTCCATGCATGTTGATGCAAATGATACGTATTCATCCTTTCTAATGGCTGAGGAATATTACATTGTATATATGAACCACATCTTCTTTATCCATTTATCTGTTGAAGGTCATCTTGGCTCCTTCTACAGTTTGGCTATTGTGGACATTGCTGCTATGAACATTGGGGCACAGGTGCCCCTTCTTTTCACTATGTCTGCATCTTTGTTGTAAATACCCTGTAATGAAATTGCTGAGTGGTAGGGTAGTTCTATTTTTAACATCTTGAGGAACCTCCATACTGTTTTTCAGAATGGTTGCACCAGCTTTCTTTCTCACCAAGAGTGTAGGAGGATTCCCCTTTCTCCACATCCTTGCCAGCATCTGTTGTTTCCTGACTTGTTAATTTTGGCCATTGTGAAAGATGGTATCTCATTGTGTTTTTTTTTTTTTTTTTTTTTTTGTTATGTTCTTTTTTTTATTTTTTTTATTTTTTATAAACATATATTTTTTATATACATATATTTTTATCCCCAGGTCTGTGAATCACCAGGTTTACACACTTCACAGCACTCACCAAATCACATACCCTCCCCAATGTCCATAATCCCACCCCCTTCTCCCCAACCCCCTCCCCCCGGCAACCCTCAGTTTGTTTTGTGAGATTAAGAGTCACTTATGGTTTGTCTCCCTCCCAATCCCATCTTGTTTCATTTATGTTTTTTATTTATATTCCCCTGATGGCAAGTGATGTTGAACATGTTGCCATGTGTCTGTTAGCCATTTGCATGTCTTTGGAGAAATGTCTGTTCATGTCTTCTTCCCATTTCTTGGTTGGATTATTTCTTTTTTGGGTGTTGAGTTTGAGAAGTTCTTTATGGATCTTGAATATCAGCCCTTTATATGACATGTCATTTCCAAACATCTCCCATTCCATGTGTTGCCTCTTCGTTTTGTTCACTGTTTCCTTTGATGTACAGAAGCATTTTATCTGATGAAGTCCCAATAGTTCATTTTTTATTTTTTTCCCCTTGCCTTTGGTGATGTGTCTAGGAAGAAGTTGCTGTGGCTGATGTTGAAGAGGTGACTGCCTATGTTCTCCTCTAGGATTTTGAATGATTCCTGTCTCACACTGAGGTCTTCTATCCATTCTGAATTTATCTTTGTGTGTGATGTAAGAGAATGGTTGAATTTCAATCTTCTGGATGTAGCTGTCCAATTTTCCCAGCACCATTAATTGGAGAGACTGTCTTTTTTCCATTGGATATTCATTCATGCTTTGTCAAAGATGAGTTGATCATAGAGTGGAGGGTCCATTTCTGGGGTATCTATTCTGTTCCATTGATCTATACATCTGTTTTTGTGTGAATACCAGGCTGTCACAGCTTTGTAACAAAACTTAAAGTCAGATATTGTGATGTCTCCCAGCTTTGGTTTTCTTTTCAACATTTCTCTGGCTCTGTGGGGTCTTTTCCGGTTCCATATAAGTTTTAGGATTGTTTGTTCCAGCTCCATGAAAAATACCAATGTTATTTTAATAGGGATGGTGTTGAAAGTGTAAATTGCTCTGGGCAACATAGACATTTTAGCCATATTTATTCTTTCAATCCATGAGCATGAAATGGTTTTCCATCTTTTTGTGTCTTCCTCCATTTCTTTCCTAAGTGTTATTTAGTTTCTGGAGTATAGATCCTTTGCCTCTTTGGTTAGATTTATTTCAAAGTGTCTTACAGTTTTGGGTGCTATTAGAAATGGAATAGACTCCCTAATTTCTCTTTCTACCATTACATTGTTAGTGTATAGGAAAGCAACAGATTTTTGTACATTGTTTTTTTTTATCCTGCCACATTACTGAATTGCTGTATGACTTCTAGTAATTTGGGAGTGAGTCTTTGGGTTTTCCACATAAAGTATCATGTCACTTGTGAAGAGAGACTGACTTCTTTGCCAATTTGAATGCCTTTTATTTCTTTTTGCAGTCAGATTGCTGAGGCTAGGACTTCTAGTATTATGTTGAACAATAGTGATGAGAGTGGGTATCCCTGTTTTGTTCCTACTCTTAAGGAAAAAGCCCTCAGCTTTTCACCATTGAGAATCATATTCTCTGTGGACTTTTCATAGATGGTTTTTATGAAACTCAGGAATGTCCCCTCTATCACTACACTCTGAAGAGCTTTAATCAGGAAAGGGTGCTGTATTTTGTCAAGTGCTTTTTCTGCATTAACTGAGAGGATCCTATGGTTCTTGTGTTTTCTTTTATTAGTGTGCTCTATCATGTTGATTGATATGCAAATGTTCAACCATGCTTGCATTCCAGTAATAAATTCCAGCTTTTCATGGTGGATAATCCTTTTAATGTACTGTTGGATCCTATTGGCTAGGATCTTGAGTATTTTGGCATCCACGTTCATCAGGGATATTGGTCTGTAATTCTCCTTTTTTATGGGGTCTTTGCCTGGTTTTGGAATTAAGGTAATGCTGGCCTCATAGAATGAGTTTGGAAGTTTTCCTCCTGTTTCTATTTTTTGAAACAGCTTCAGAAGAATAGGTATTATTTCTTCTTTGAATGACAGTCTTGCTGGATAAGGTATCCTTGGCTGCGTGTTCTTCTCATTGAGTATCCTTAATATGTCTTGGCAGCCCTTTCTGGCTTGTTAGGTCTCTGTGGACAGGTCTGACATTATTCTGATGTTCCTCCCTCCATACATAGGAGATCTCTTCTCCTGGGCTGCTTTCTAGATTGCTTTCTTGGTTCTAAGATTAAATTCTAAGATTTGTAAGTTTTTCATTTTTAATTCTAATAGTGTATTTATAGACTATTTTATATTTTCTATGTATACCCTCATATTATCTGTGAATAGTCACAATTATTGTCTCACTTCTTATTCTTTTTTTTTCTCTTGCCATATAACACTTGGTACATTCTCCAAAGCAATGTTGACTAGAGTAGTGTTGTTGATTTTAATATACCTTTCTCAATATCTGCAAAAAAAAGCAGATGAAGCATTGGTAACAAAGTGGCCTAATTGACATATATGGAACATTACATATGAAGTACAGAATACATTATTTTCAGATGGTTCTAGGATATGTACCGAAGTAGACAAAATTTTGGGCCATGAAGCAAGTCTACACATTTTAAAGCCCAAAATTAACTAGATTATATTCTTAGATCACAGTGGAATTGAGCCATAGTCATAATAGAAAAACAAAACAAAACAACAAAAGAAAACAGGGAGACCCTCAATGTTTAAAAATCAAATGAAACTTTGGTACATATCCTAAGGGTCAGTGAGGGAATCACAAGGGAAATTCTCAAGCTTTCCTACATCAGAGCTTCCAGACAATGTCACTCAATCTGTGAAGAGCAATATAATTAGCTAGACAGGAGTTAAACCTTAAGTCAGAGTTCTGCCTGCCTCAGCCACACCTGGCAGCCTTGGCCTGTGGTCCCCCCACAGTAGCCCTTTTTGGTAGCCCTGAGCTAAGAGGGACAACATGGCCATATGGAAATGGGGAGCTCCCCACTCCTAGTGCTGATGGTGTCTCCAACCCAAGATGCCCTTTCTGGTGGCCCTGAGCAATGGGAGACAACAGGGCTGATGGAAATGGGAAGTTCCACACCCATAGTGATGAGGGTGCTATTGTATTGTACTTACCAGTCCAACAGCATGCTTTTCTGAATGAAATATGACACAATAGCAGGTTCTTGACCTTCCTTAAGGTTTGAAAATCATCTTGTGAGTCATCTATCAGAAATATGGATTCAACGTGTGCTCTTTCTTCTGGAAAAAAAGCACCTGCTCTTGAGAGCCATCACAGCAGCTCTTTGTGGAGTTCTTCCTCTTAAACTTCCAAACTATGAAGTAGATATTATTAGTCACATTTTCTAGATGGGTAGACAGGGGATCAGAGATGATTTGAGTCACAGAGGATTTTAGTGTCAGAAACCTAAATGGATCCTCAAACTGACTCCAAATCCATTTTGGATTTAGACTTCAAATCCATATTCCATACACGGTACTGTTTCCCTCTTATCTCTGGTTTTCTCGGTCTGGAAACATCTCAAGTCTCGGGATTTTCTTGTTGTGTCGTCAACTGGAATATTTTCAGCTGGCCTTTTTACCTCTGTCTATCACGATCATTAAGAGCAGAGAAACTCTGAGTAAGATACTCAAAGATCCCTAAGGATAGATACATTATAATATTTTTCTGATAAATAGTATTTAAAGACACTCAGTGCAGCCTCTTCTGCAAAGTGAGACAATGCTTGGAAACATTACTAAACTGTTCCTTTACCCACAATTGCTTACTTCCCAACCATCATAGTGTTTATATAGTATGACTATGATTTACATTAGTCAAAATCTTCAGGGAAAGAACTAAGACAGTGTATCCAAGTTTTAGTGGGACTCCATATTTAAATTAGTATTGTGACAATGAGCTATACGGCTTTATTCTGTAATTCAAGGGAATGGTGCTAGACATCTATTAAGATGGCAGGAGGTTCTAAAATTCTGACTTTAACTTATCTGTGTGCTTCAGATATTTGGGCAGAAGAAAGGGGGGATCCCAGCTTCTGTACACACCTCTGTTACCTCTGTTGACCATGGACCAGGTAACCTTCTGTGAGCATCATTTTGATTTCTTAGTAGTATTTTTTTTTCTTTATTTCATTTTTTTCAGTGTTCCAAGATTCAATGCCCTCCTTAATACCTACCACCAGGCTCACCCAATCCCCTAGCCTCCTCCCCTTCAAACCCTTGGTTTGTTTGGTTTGTTTCTCAGAGTCCACAGTCTCTCATGGTTTGCCTTCCCCTCTGATTTCCCCCAACTCCCTTCTCCTCTCCTTCTCCCAACTTCCTCCCTGTTATTCCTTATATTCCACAAGTAAATGAAACCATATAATAATTGACTCTCTCAACTTGACTGATTTCACTCAGCATAATCTGCTCCAGTCCCATCCCTGTTGATAGAAAAATTGGGTATTCATCCTTTCCGATGGAGGCTTAGTAGTATTGTTAAAGGTGCTTTTGTCTCAAGTTCCTTTCTTTAGTGCTAATTAGAATGCTAATGGAGATTTTTGTCTTTTACTATCCATGGGCCTGCATCCTGGGCTCAGGGAAGCTCTCCTTTAACAATTAACCATGCTCAAAATGACTGAACAAAATCTCAGAGCATGGGCATACTTCTGCACCAAGTACATATTGTATATCTCCTTGGAGAAGAAAAACATAACCAAAGAATACCATTGGAAACATAAAGATAAGAAAAACAAAAGAACCTCTCCTGCTCCCATAAGATTAAAGTCATACTGACTTGCACATACTGAAAACATAAGAAAAAGTCTGTAACTTTCGGGAATGTTCTTCCTCAGGATGATGTGTAACTCTGCATGTAAAACGAAACAGAACGAATATAGAAACCTGCCCCAAATGTTCCTCCCCCAGAGCATTCTCTTCCTTGTGAAGATTGTGTCTCCCAGGCAGCTGTCTTGACTTGGGTTTGAATAAACTCTCTTCTTTTCTCTCTAAAATGTTTGAAAGGGTTTGATACTTCAGTGTCAACAGTAACAATGTGTTTTCTTTTTAAGTGAAAAATCAATGCTCCTTGTTCACAACTCCAATAACACAGACGGGCAGTTGTTCTTGTTCATCCTGGTGCTTCCCTGCAGAACCAAGCATATGTATATATATTCCAGCACAAATGGGCTCATCCCAGAAGGATGCTTGGAAGGTCTGAGAAACACTATTCACTCCATGGGTGAGACCAGAAGGTAAAGCTCCTCCCGTGTAGAACTTTACTTTTTGGGTCTTAAAATTGCCTTAGAAATGTGGGAAACTATTGCATTTCTTAAAGCCCAAGCTTAGGAGGGTCTGAGAACAGCTGACCTTGCTGGGAGCCAGAAACAGCTCCTCAGGCAGGGCTGGTGCAGGAAGGAAAGGGGCAGAGCTCTGAGGGTGATCTGCAGTCAGAAGAATCCCTGGAAGTGGCCAGATGTCTGGTGGGGGGGCCCTGCCCAAGACCTGCAACATGCCTGCCCCACCAAGCTAGGTTTAGGGTGAGGAGGTGCCTCCTAGAGTACCTGCAAGAGCAGGAAGATGCTGGTGTAAGGGCGGGTCACCTGGTACAGGCAGGCATGGCATCCAGTGGTCTAGGGCACCGCCCTGCCCAACTTATCAGCACGTGGGGGTAGACCCCAGAGCTGCCTTAGGATGCAGAGGCGAGGCAGGCAAAGGGGCATTGTGAGAGATCCTGGGCAGGTGTCCTGACTTGGTGAGTGCAGGCTGTGTGCTGGGGTGGGGGTCCTTGGTGTAGGGTCCTCAAAAGATGCATGAAGTGAGTTCATCATGGGACTCACATGGGTTTTCTTTTTCCCTTGAAATTCTCTTCTGCCTGAAGTCCATCATGCCTATCCCCAAACCCCTGAATTCCAGGGCGTCCACTCACCCAAGCTTTTGTGGGATGGGTTGTGGACATTTCAGGGTTTCCTGTGATCCCCAGGAAGAGTGCATGTCAACACAGCACACAGTCCCCAACTTCAGTGGGGTGCCTCCCGTTCCCTGGCACAGTGCAGATAATGGAACTTGAGCAGCACTCCAAGTTCAGCAGGGTGTCTCCTGTTCCCCACCCCCCACAGGTGTGGCACTAACAAGCCCCGTGTCCCATGGGATGGTGGTAATGGGCTGTTAGGATCCTACAGGAGCCTCCTCCAGATGGGGGCCTGGAAGCTGCAGGAAACCAGATCCCACTCAAGTTGCATGAGAAACAGGTAAGTTGAGGTGTTCATTTGGAAGGATAATTTCACTTTTTCAAAAAAGACAAAGTCATTGGCCTACTTTAGAATGTAGATAATTACTTTTGATGGCTGCATAGTATTCCATTGTGTGTATATACCACATCTTCTTTATCCATCAATCCGTTGATAGACATCTAGGTTCTTTCCATAGTTTTGCTATTGTAGACATTGCTGCTATAAATATTCGGGTGCATGTGCCTCTTCGTATCACTGTTTGTATCTTTAGGGTAAATACCCAGTAATGCAATTGCTGGGTCATAGGGTAGTTCTATACGACGTGGATGGAACTAGAGGGTATCATGCTTAGCAAAATAAGTCAGTCTGAGGAAGACAACTCTCATATGATCTCCCTGATATGAGGAAGTGGAGATGCAACATGGGGGGTTAAGGGAGTAGGAGGAGAATAAATGAAGCAAGATGGGATTGGGAGGGAGAAAAACCATAAGTGACTCTTAATCTCACAAAACAAACTGAGGGTTGCTGGGGGGAGGGGGATTGGAGAAGGGGGTGGAGTTATGGACTTTGGGGAGGGTATGTGCTATAGTGAGTGCTGTGAAGTGTGTAACCCTGGCAATTCACAGACCTGTACCCCTGGGGATAAAAAATATATGTTTATAAAAAATAAAAAAAAATTAAAAATAATAATAATAAATAATAAATAAAATAAAAAGATTCTTGAAAAAAAAAAGAATGTAGATAATTACTTCTTAAGGAACAAGTATGTGTACCCTCCCACCCTCCCCACCACCAAAAAAGAAACAAGTATGTTTTCTCTTCTCCCAAGAACAGAAGCAGGTGTGCCAGCCTTAGGTCAGAGGTGCCTTCTTATCCCCACCTGACAACACTTCTCTGATCTGGCTTCACAAGATCTGAAGTTTTGAACAACAGCATCTAAGTCGGTCATGCAGCTTGTCACAGGACATCAGCGTTCAAAGAGACCAGCAGGTACATTGGGCACAATGTCACTTATATGTCAGGACTGGAGGTAAAACTTCTTTTTAACTCAACACCTCCTGGCCTTTTCTCTTTTCTCTAGTTGAGCCACAAAGGAAAAGATAAGTAGCTGTCAGTATTCTGGATTTGGTGCAAGAGTTACTTAGTTTCCCTGCAGGTAGAATATTGCAGGGAATACCAATTTCTCTGTTCATTTACTGCTTACAAAATGTAACCTGAACATCTGTTTCCTAGGAAATCACTTGTATTAGAGAAGGAGGATGAGATTTGCTCTTTGTGTGTTTTTAACATATAATTTGATCCTTCATCTAACAGCATTTATTCACTTGGGCCTAGGTTATGGTTGAATGGCCACCATCTAGAGTTAGGTGTCTTTTTGTGGCCAGATAGAGACTTGGATGATGTCATTGTCAAAGGTGATGTTTCATAACTGATTAGTGTTTTCATCAAAAGAGTTACAATTAAGGTAGAGGGGAAATCCAAAATTATTCAAAGCAGGCTTTTATTGTTTAAAAGTAAAGCTTGACTTTTTAGTTTGACTAAATGTATCATCTATATATTTTGATGTGCCATATTTTCTCTGTAGTTTCTTTGGTGGTGGATTCAGAAGGAGATTCTTTGGGAATTCTCCTGGATAGAGGCACGCTGTTGGTGTGAAGGGACTTGGTGGACTTCAGGAGCCCTGGGGTGAATTCTGGAACTGCTTGCCTGGATGAGTCAGATTACCCCACAGAGTTTGTTTCTCCTTATGAAATTGCTGAAGATAATATTTGGGAAAGTATTTTTGCACAGAAACTTCCAGCCTAATGAAAAGTAACTAAAAATGACATGATTTGGGCTGTATTATTCTGTAAATAAAGTTTCATAATTCCCTGCCATAGGCTATGGTATTTTATTGTACAAGGAGTCCTCAGAAGCCTACAATTAAAGACTGAGATCTCAGAGCATGTTCATGTTCCATTGGTATGTTACTTACAGTTTGCCCAGATAGGAAGGAAGTGGAGAGAAATATGACACATTTGTGAAAGCCTTGGGCCAGTGTAATTCGACAAGAGGAGGGGATTCTGGAACTCTGCAGCAGACAGGGGAGTTCCAGGTCTGGGTAGAGCTGATAGGGGTCCCAGAGGAAAGCAGAGTGCATTCTGCTGGAAGGTGTGGGCAGGGCTGGCTCCAGGGGTGGCTGTGTGTCTCCTCTTTGTTGTGAGAGGTCAGGGCTGTGAGCAGGTTCCTGGCTGAGAACAAGTGAGGCACAAGTGGAGAGTTGGCAGGGCACCTTCTTCTGTGCCATCAGCCTCACCCAATACACACAACCTCATTGTCTGTCCCTGTCACTCCAATTCAGACTTCTCTGCATTGCCAGGCCAAGACGTAGGTTTGGGATTCTTTCTTTAAGTGTATGTGAAGTTTCAAAACCTAGATGAGGGAAATGATGGGTCATCAGAGCATCTGTTCCTCTTGTATTTCCTGCTCCCCTTTAAGTCACCACAGTGAATCGTACCTGCTAGTGGGAGGGGCTATCTGTGCATTTTTATTTCCTGTTTTAATTAAACAATGGGAAACAAATCTTCTGAAATATTAAAATAATTCTTTATGGGTGTTCACATTTTTCTCTTCTGTGAACCATACCCCACTAGGAAATATTTTTTGAAGTAAAACACAGGTGCAGGGCTCTAACAGGGTGCAGTGGCCTTTGTGAGAAGGACAAATGGAGAAGGATTATAGGCTGTTGAATACCTCAAGGAGTGACTCATTGTGTTCCCAGAGAAAATCTGCCTTTCCCTGGGAGCAGGGGTGGCTGCTTACTTGGTGGCTCATCCTGAGCTCTAAAATCTGACTATATATATATATATATATATATATATATATATATATATATATATCCAAATATCAAAAGGTCAAACATAAGGTCAGATAGATAGATAGAGAAATATCTCTCTATATCTATCTCTCTATCTATCTATCTGACCTTATGTTTGACCTTTTGATATTTGGATCTTGAAGTCAATGTCTATATTGCTTAAAACAACAAGAATAATATTGACATGCTCAAGTAAAGGCTTGGGTCTCCTTAACCAGACAATGTGGTTCTGGTTCAGATAAGGATAAAGACACAACCTCTTCCCAGGAAGCAAAGCCCTGCCCTCAGGGATCCTGATGCGCTTCACAGGTGATGAGCTCCTTTGCTCCATGGAGTTGTCTGAGTGCAAAGGATGCAGGCACCCTCCAGGGTTCATTCTATTTTCTTCATAAATTCCCCAGTTCTAATCACAAGGGACTTACTGGGTCAGGTTTTAGAGCTCAGGATGAGCCACCAAGTAAGCAGCCACCCCCGCTCCAAGGAAAGGTAGATTTTCTCTGGGAACACAATGAGTCACTCCTTATGACACATCCTCAGGGAGTTGACAGTAGGGTAACAGAACGTCATTGCAGGGCCATGACCCCATAGGACCCTGTTTCACTGGGCCTCCTGGCAACAGTGTTGAAAACAGATGAAACAGGGTTGACAATGGGCAAGGGAGGTCATTGATGAAGCTTTTCCAGGAACTCAGGCAAGAGATGAGCTCCAGTGTGGACCAGACAGGCGGCCTTGGAAGGAGGGGTTAGTGCAATTCTGGGTACCTATTGAAGATGGAGCTAAAGGGTTTTCTGATGGGTTTGATATTGGGAATGCGAGAAATGAGGAATTGAGGTAGCTTCCACCTCCTGTAGGTTGTCCTGAGCGAGGTAAAGGAGGAGATTTCTGGGTGTAAGAGGTAGTCCATGTTCTACTTGCTGAGGAAGGTGCCTTTCACAGTGGATCTGCTGATGTTTGTGTCTGGGAGAATGTGGAACATCTACCCCCTCAGCAATTTTCAAGTACAAGTCTTTCCCACTTCTCTCAAAGTTCATGGTAAGACATTTGGCTTTTTGGAAATATCTATGTTGTTACCCCGCTTCAGTAGCAGGAAGAAACCTGAAGACGATTTCCCTCTTACAAAAAAAGTCAAAAAGAAGGCATTGCATTCAGCTTCTGTTTTGTGGGGAACCACTACAAAGGCAGCATGCACACCAACCAGCTTCTTCCTGAGCACTGCTCTCCAGGTCCAGCCACCGGCACTTTGAATTGCATCTATGAACATCTGCTATGCTTTATCTCCATTTATTTTGGGCACCCATTAGGATGTTGTGTCCTGAGGCCTAAGAAGAGCCAAAGAGAAGAAACATTTGGTGTCTGAGCATGCTCACTCATTTTTCTGTAGAAATGAGTGATAGTTCCTTTTTACCATTTACAGCATTTCTGCTGTGAAAGTTTTCCTAGGAACACTGTACATTCAAGTAGCGGGGGAGCCTGTACCCCATCCTGCAGGGTTAGCTTTCATCTCCATGCTGCACAGAACACTCCATCAACATGGCACCTTTGACTACCTTCATCCAATTCCCCCCACTATTCCAAATCTGGCAACACCTATCTGTTCTCATTATCTATGTGTTTGATACTTTTTTTTTCCCATGTGGAATGTCCATGAGAGCCTCTGGCATTTGTCTTTTGTTACTTAGCATAAGGCTCCCAAGGTCAATGTTTCAATGTCTGGTTAATGTGAATAATGCTGCCATGAATATGGGAGTGAATCTTTCTTTTGGAAGGAGTGTTCTTGTGCTCTCCAAGGAAATACTCAGTAGGCCAATTACCAGGTCTTGTGGTACTTGTATTCATTTTTTCCAGAAACTCCACAGCATTTGTCACAGTGGCTGCACCAGTTTCCATTCCAACCAACAGTGCACAGTGTCCCCACTATTGACCACACCTGGTGTCTATCTCTGGGACAATTGCCATTCCCACAGTTGTGAGGTGATAGCTGATGGCAGTTTTGACTTGTTTCCCTAATGACAGTGATGTTGAACACCTTTTTCTATGTCTATGCCATCTTTAGAAAGTACCTATTCACATATTCTCCCCAGTTTTTGTTTGAATTTGAAGGAGTGTTTTTTATATTTTGGATATTAGCCTCTTCTCACACATAGGGTATGGAGTTATTTTTCTCATTGGGGAGGTGGCCTTTTAAGGGTTTGATGGTTTCTATGTCATGCAGAAATTTCAGTTTGATGTCCTTCCATTTGTTTATTTATTTTTTTTTTTATTTCCTGCCTTTGCCTTTTTTGTCTGATGTAAGAGACTCTTCACCAATACCAATATCGAGAAACTGACTACCTGGTTAATGGATTCGGTTATTATGTTCAAGTCATTCATCCAGTCATAATTTGTATGTGCGGTGTAAGAAAGCGATCTAGTCACATTCTCCTGCATCTAGTGTGCAGTTTTCCCAGTATCATTCATTGCAGAGACAGTCCTTTCCCCATTGTATATTTTCTGCTGCTGTGTCATAAGTTGAGACCATACATGTATGGGTTAGTTTCTGAGGTTTCTCTTTTCTTTCCTTTTTTCTTTCCTTTCCTTTCCCTTTTCTTCTCTTTTCTTTTCCTTCCTTCCTTCCTTCCTTCCCTTCTTGCCTTACTTCTGGTCTTACAGTTTATTTGTTGGAAAAATATTTTTCCTGTTGGAATATATGCAATGTGGACTTCATTGATGATGTCTGCATACACTTTGTTAGGACATTAATCTGACATCTGTGTTTTTGTAAATGAGTAGCTGGATCTGTAGCTTTCAATAGGTTGAACATTTGGGCAGAAGTACCTAAGCAGTAGTATTCTTCCATCAGATACCAGATTGTGTCTGACTGTCTTCTTTTGTGATGTTCTCAGTTGTGATGATGGATATCTATGTTTCCTTTTTCGTGGTAGGTTTATTAAAGTGAATTTATTTTTAATTAAAAGTGTGGATTCTGAATCATCCTTATTTTATAATATATATTTATATAAAACACATGTTTAAAGAAATGCATTTATTGGGAGAAACTGCTGGAATAGGACATAAATAATTCTCATTCAGAGTTAATAATTCTATCAGAGCTAAGTTTAAATATACATTTAATATATGAATGAATAAACTTTGCATAAAGTACTATGATGATGTTTCTGGGCTCTCTCTTGTGTTCCATTGACCTGTGTGTCTGTTTTTATGGCAGTACCATGCTGTTTTGATGACAATAGCTTTGTAATCTAGCTTGAAACTAAAGTGTGGCAACTCCAAGTCGCTTTAGTTTCTTGTTTGCTTGCTTGCTTGCTTATCCGTGAGATTATTTATTTGCTTATCTCTACTTAGTATACATTTGTATTCTAAATGTTTTTCTTTCACTTCTTTTTTATTATGATCATATAATGTGTTGTTTCAAGGGTAAAGGGTACAGTTTTGTGATCCTTCCATTCTACACAACAGACAGTGCTCACCACAGCACATATCCTCCCCAATGCCCATGTCCCAGCCAACCCATTGCCCCACCCCCTTCCCCTTTAGAAACTCTCAGTTTGTTTCCTGAGTTTAAGTTTCTCTCTCTCTCTGTTTTAAAGATTTTATTTATTTATCTGACAGACAGAGATCACAAGTGGGCAGAGAGGCAGACAGAGAGAGCGGGAAGCAGGCTCCCCACTGAGCAGAGACACCCCCCCCCCCATCCAGGGCTCAGGGACCATGACCCTGGAATCATGACCCAAGCTGAAGGCAGAGGCCCTAACCCATTGAGCCACCCAGGAGCCCCAGTTTAAGTGTCTCTTGTGCTTTGTCTACCTCTCTGGTTTCATCTTGCTTCTTTTTTTCCTGTCTTCCCCTATGATCCTCTGTCTTGTTTCCTAAATCCCACATATCAGTGAGATCATATGATAATTGTCCTCTGAGTGACTTATTTCTCTTAGCATAATCCCCTCTAGTTCCATCCATGTCATTGCAAATGGCAAGATTTCATTTTCTGATGGCTGCATAATATTCAATGGCATATATATCCATATATATCCATTCATCTGTTGATGGACATCTGGGCTCATTTCATACTTTGGCTCTTATTGACATTGCTATAGATATTGGGTTACAGTTACCCCTTTTGATCATTGCATTTGTCGTAAATACTCAATAGTGCAGTTTCAGGGCTTTAGGGTAGCTCTATTTTCAACTTTTTGAAGAACCTCCACACTGCTTTCCAGGGTGGTTTCACCAGCTTGCTTTCTCACCAACAGTATAAAAGGGTTGCCCTTTCTCCACATCCTCGCTGATACCTTTCATTTCCTGACTTCTTAAATTTAGCCATTCTGACTGGTGTAAAGTCAGATAAACAAATAGAGATAAATACATAATTTTGAGAAATAATTGAGATAAATACATAACATTGAGAAAATACATAATAATTGAGGTAAGTAAATAACATTGAGAAAATACATAATTTGTATTTTCCTAATGTCGAGGGATGTTGAGCACTTTTTATGTGTCTGTTGGCCATTTGGATGTCTTTGGAGAAATGTCTGTTCATGTCTTTGGCCTCTTTCTTGATTGGATTATTTGTCCTGTGGGTGTTGAGTTTGGTAAGTTCTTTTTGATTTTTGGATACTAGCCCTTTATCTGTTATGTCACTTGCAAATATATTCTCTTATTATGTTGGTTGTCTTTTGATCTTGTTGACTGTTTCCTTTGCTGTGCATAAATTTCCTATCTTGATGAAATCCTAACAGTTCATTTTTGCTTTGTTTCCCTTGCTTTTGGAGATGTGTCTAGCAAGAAGTTGCTGTGCCTGAGGTCAAAGAGGTTGCTGCCTCTGTTCTCCTCAAGGATTGGATGAATTCCTGTCTTACTCTGAGGTCTTTCATCTGTTTGGAGTCTATTTTTTGTGTATGGCATAAGGAAATGGTTCAGTTTCATTCTACTGCAGGTGACTGTCCTGTGTTCCCAGCACCATTTGTTGAAGAGACTCCTCCCACCCCCGCCCCGCCCCACTGGATATTCTTTCCTGCTTTGAGGAAGATTAGCTGACCCTACAGTTGAGGGTCCATTTCTGGTTTTTCTGTATTGTTCCATTGATTTTGGGGTCTGCTTTTGTGCCAATACCATACTGTCTTGATGATTACAGCTTTGAAATAGAGCTTGAAGTCTTCGATTGGTTTGCCATCAGCTTTTGTTTTCTTTTTTAACATCCTTTTGGCTATTCGGGGTCTTTTCTGGTTCCATACAAATTTGGGGATTATTTATTCCATTTCTGTAAAAAGTGTGGAAGGTATTTTGATAGGGATTTCATTTAATCTGTGGATTGTTCTAGGTAACATATATATTTTCACAGTATTTTTCTTCCAATCCATGAGCATAGAAAGTTTTTCCATTTCTTTGTGTATTCCTCCATTTCTTTCATGACTATGGTATAGTTTTCTGAGGACAGATCCTTTGCATCTTTGGTTAGATGGATTCCTAAGTATCATATAACTTTCAGGGCAATTATGCATGGGATGGACTCCTTAATTTTTCTTTCTTCTGTTGCATTGTTGCTGTAGACAAATGCAACTGATTCTTGTGCATTGGTTTTATATCCTGCCACTTTACAGAATTCCTTGATGAGTTCTAGCAATTTTGAGGTGCAGTCTTTTGGGTTTTCCAGAGAAGGTATGCTATTGTCTGCAGAAGGTGAGAGTTTGACTTCTTCTTTGATGATTCAAATGCCTTTTATTTCTTTTTGTTGTCTGATGGCTGAGACTAGGAATTCTGCAGTATGCTGAACAATAATGATGAGAATGGGCATCCCTGTCATGTTCCTAACCTAAAAGGAAAAACTCTCAGTTTTTCCCCACTGGCAATTTTATTCTCTGTGGGTTTCCCATAGATAGCCTTTATGATGTGGAGGTATTTACCCTCTATCCTTCCATGGTGAAGAGTTTTGATCAAACACGTTGCTTGAATTTGTCAAATTTTTTTTTTTTTTTTGCATCTATTGAGAGAATCCTATTGTTCTTATTCTTTCTTCTATTAAGGCCATGGATTCCATAGATTAATTTGTGGTTGCCGAACAACTCTTGCAGTCCAGGCATACATTCAATTTGGTCGTGGTGAATCATCATTTTAATGTAATGTTGGGTCCTATTGACTAATGTGTTGGTGAGAATTTTTGCATCCATATTCATTAGAAATGGTGGTCCATAATTCTCCCTTTGGGTGGGGTCGTTGTCTGGTTTTGAGATCAAGGTTATGCTGGCCTAATCCAAAAAGTTTGGAAATTTTCCTTTCAGTTGTCTTTTTTGGAAAGGTTTCAGAAGAAGCGGCATTGGGTGCCAGGCCTCAGGTGCAGAAGCCAGGAAACCCAGACTAGCATTATAGGGTAGGTCCTTGGAACATAGGGACCTGTTCTGCTGCCATTGAGGCAAGCTCCCGTGGGGGCTTAGTTGAATTCATGGATCAGGGTGAGATTCAGGCTATGAGTTTGTATCTGGGAAAGCCATTGAATGTGGGGTGGCCTCAAGGGTGCAAGTGGTTTTCTCCTGATCTGTGGGTAATGCCCAGCTCCAAATGACAAGGTTTCCTTCTGGGGGGAAGCCAGAGTCCTGTGGTTTGGCTCAGGGATCCTGAATATGGAGGGCTTGGGGGCCAGGACTCGGGGACAGAAGCCTGAAAACCCAATCTAGGGTTTGGGTTAGGGCCTGTGGGAATGGCAGCCCCATATACTGGTGCTGAGGTGAGCTCTCTGGAGGACTGAAAAGAGGACTGGGGTCAGGCTGAGTGTCAGACTGATATTTTGGGTCCAGAGAGGCCACAGAAGTTGGGGGTGGCCTCAGATGGACATGCAGTTTTCATCTGCTCTGAGGGATTGCAGAGTTCCAAATGTCATGCTTCCCTTTGGGGGGCAGCAGAGTCCTGTGGTATGGCCTAGGGTTCTCATACTTGAAGGTTGGGGTGCTAGCTATGGAGTCAGAATCCTGAAATCCCTACCTAGGGTCAGGATTCAGTTCTACAGGTGTTGCAAACCTGATCTGCCAGTGCTGAGGTGAAGTCCCTGGGAACTAAGTTGAGAGCAGGGGTCAGGCTGAGCGTCAGTCTTCAGGTATGTGTCTAGGGGTCCATGAAAGCTGGGAATGGCCTCGGGGGGACATGCAGATTTCTCCTTCTCTGAGGGTTTTCCACAGCTCCAAATGGCATGTTTTCTTCTGAATGAGAAGGCAGAGTCCTTTGGTATAAATCAGGGGTCCTCAATATAGAGGGCATGGGGGTCAGGCCTCTGGGGATAGAAGCCTTGAAACCCAACCTAGGATTAGGGTTAGGGCCAAGGGACATAGCAGGCTCAGTCTTTGCCCACTGAATTGAGATCCCCAAGGGAGCTGAGTTGAGGGCAGGGGTCAGCCTGAGTGTTAGGCTGTGGGTTTGTATCCAAGGTGGTTGCTGAAATTGGGGGTGGCCTCAGGGGTCCATGCAGGTTTCTCCCAATCTGAGGGTTTTGCACAGCTCCAAATGGTATGTTTTCCTCCTGAGGTGGCAGGCAGAGTGCTGTGGTATGGCTCAGGGGTCTGCGGTGTGGAGGGCTTGGCGGCCAGGAATCTGGGAATGGATGCCTGGAAAACCAACTTAAGGTTACAGTTAGGGCCTAGGGGAGTGGCAGGCCCAATCTGGCACTGAGGCCAGTTCCCCAGGGTGCTGAGTTGACTGGGGTTGTAATGCTGAGTGTCAGCCTGCAGGTTTGTGTCCAGGGGGCACTGATGTTGGTGGCAGCCTTAAGGGGGCACACAGGTTTTTCCAGCTCAGAGGGTGTTGAGTAGGTCCAATAGCAAGGTTTCCAACTGGGGGACAGGGGGAGTCCTGTGTTGTGTCTCAGGGTTCCCCAATATGGAGGGATTTGAGGCCAAACCTCTGATGATGGATGTCTGAAAACCCAACCTAGGGGTAGAGTTAAGGCCTAGGGGCATGGTAGGCTTGATCTGCTGGCTCTGGGGTGAGCTACCTGGGGGACTGTGTTGATTGCGGGGCTCAGTCTGAGTGTTAGGCTGCGAGTTTCTATCCAGTTTGGTCGCCAAAATTGGGGGTGGCCTCAGAGACCATGCATGTTTCTTCCACTCAGGATTTTGCGCAGCTCTAAATGGTATAGATTCATACTGAGGTATCAGGTGGAGTCCTGTGGTATGGCTCAGGGGTCCCCAATCTGAAGGACTTGGGGGCAGGACTCTGTAGGCCAATGCCTGAAAACCCAAGTTTGGGTTAGGGTTAGGGCCTAGGGCATGGCAGACTGGATCTTCAGGTACTGAGGTGAGCTCCTTGTGTGGTTGAGTTGAGGGAGGGAGGGTCAGTCTGGTGTCAGGCTGAGGGTCTGGGTCCAAGGGGGACGCCGAAGGTTGGGGTGTCCTCAGGGGAACATGCAGGTTTCTCCCACTCTGAGAGTTTTGTGCAGATCCAAATGGCACGGTTTTCATCTGGGGCCAGACATACTCCTGCAGTGTGGCTCTGGGGTACCCAATGTGGTGACTTGGGAGCCAGTCCTCTGGGGATGGAAGCATGAAAACTCAACTTAGGGTTAGGTTCAGGGGCTAGGGGCATGGAAGGCCCAATTTGCGGGTGTAGAGTTGAGCTACCTGGTGGACTGACTTGAGTGCAAGGGTCAAGCTGACAGCCTGCAGGTGTGGGTCCAGGGTGGGTACTGAATGTTGGAGTGGCCTCAGTGGGACATGCAGGTTTCTCTTGCTCTGAGAATATTGTGTAGCTCCAAATGGTATGGTTTCCTTCAGTGGGTAGCAGGTGGAGTCCTGCAGTGTGGCTCAGGGTTACCTAATCGAGGGCTTGGTGGCCAGGTCTCTGGAGACGGAAGCCTGAAATCCAAAGCTAGGGTTAGGGTGAAGGACTAGGGCATGGCAGGCCCGATCTACTGACAATGAGGCAAGCTCCTCAGGATCTGAGTTTAGGGTGGGTGTCGGGCTGTGTTTCAGGCTTTGTGTACATGGGGGCTGCCGAAAGTGGGGGTGGCCTCAGGGGGGCATGCAGGTTTCTCCTGCTCTGAGGATATTGCACAGCTCCAAATAGCAATGTTTCCTTCTGGGGAGCAGGAGAAGTTCTGCTTTGTGTCTCAGGTATCCCCAGTATGGAGGGATTAAAGACCAGGTCTCTGGAGACGGATGCCTGTAAACCCAATCTATGGTTAGGGTTTGGGCCTACGAACATGGCAGGCCTGATCTCCTGGTGCTGAGGTGAGCTTCTCAAGGGGCTGAGTTTGGGAAGGAGGTCAGATGAGTGTCAGGCCGCAGGTTTGTGTCCAGGGGGACTGTGGAGAGCCATCCAGCAGATGCAAGGAGTCACGTAGACGGGAGTGCCTGAAGATTGAGGAACTGAGAATGATTGGTTTAGGAGGATGTGGGTGCGCTCGTGGCTGACGCACACAGCACCAGGAGCCAAGAGATAAACGCATGATCACCGCTAGAGAACAATAGAGTCCTGTATGGTTACATAAGGGTCCACAAGGACACTGCGTGCACGGCGTTATGATTGGCCAAATAGGGGGGCGAGAACGGGTGAACTTCGTGCATAAATATTGCTGTAAGTGCTTGGTGCGGCGCGGCCACCATTAGTATTAGTAATAAAAGAAGCTTGCCACTCACCTCGTCTGCGGGTCGTTCTTGCGGGCCGAGAGCGACATCTGGTGCCGAAACCCGGGATCCCTATCTCCAGACGCAGAACGAGGATCGAGGTAAGAGCAACGATAAGGTAAAGAGTGCACCTATTTCTGTCTATTGACAGGGAAGTTCCTTGAAGACGATAAGACATTAGGGTGTTTGTGAAGTTCTTCAGGGACGATAAGAAGTTCCCCGTAGACGATAAGACGTTAGGGTGTTTGTGAAGTTCTACGGGGACAATAAGGTTTAACAGGGAAGCTCTCCGTAGACGATGAGACGTTAAGTGGCTAGTGAAGTTCTACGGGGACAATAAGGAAAGTTTCCTCGGAATGGGGAACAATTTTGCTGTTTTTAGTAGCTAACTTTTGATTCAGTTCTTTCATCAAACGCTCATAATCAGCTATTTCCATATTCATCAGTGTGATTTGCTGGGCATTCTTTCTAACCAGTTCTAATTCTTGCATGGTTTTCTGAAGCATCTTGTTATGCCGTTCTAGGAGAGTATCATGTTCAGATTGTAGTGTTTGAAGTTCAGAAACATCAATCTGTAAGTTATTTTGGGTGTCCTGTAATTTGATTTTTAGTTGATCTGAATGGGGAACGATCTTGCTCGCTTGGAGGACTCCTTAAAAGATGTCCTCAAGACGAACGGTACCCCTTTAAAGGCAAAAACAGCGAGGGCCTTTTTGAAAGAAGTAGAAGAGATTGCCCCCTGGTTCATAGAAGAAGGGCTTCTAAATGTGCCACAATGGGAAAACCTGGATGAGGACTTAAAACACTGCCCCTCTACAGCCCCGGGGACTCTAGCTGTGTGGTCCTTGGTGAAGGTATGTTTGCAATCCCCCCGAGGGCCCTTGCAGCGAGCTGTACGACAGGGGGGCAAAGTCCTTGAGCAAATGAAGGAAGAGTCCCGTAAGGGCTCCTCCCGAGATTCTGAATCCGAAAGCGAAAGCTCAGAAGGGATGTCCGAAAGCGAGTTACAGGAGCTAGGAAAGATAGAGGCAAGTAACAAGAAAAGGGGATCTCCCGGTCTCCAGACAGACTTGGAGACCGTGAGGCAGCAACTGAAGGAAAAGAAGGCGGAATTGCAAAAGGTATTAGGAGAATTAAGAGTGCAGGGAGAAGTAATGGCGCAGCTGAAAGCAGGGGCGGAAGCCGCAGTTGTGGCGCAGTCGAAATTAAAAACGGAAGTTACACCGCTTTCGCATTCTAGCCCCATAGCGCCACCCCATGAATGGCCCCCGCCCTATAAGCCCAGCTGCGCCAAGACGTGCTATTGTTCGGGCTGTACCGCAGAAAATTGGAGAGAGGTCCTTGGCCCGGGAAAAGGCTTTTTTTCCAGTGTTAGAAGATCAGAATCAGCAGAGGTACCACCAGCCACTAGATTTCAAGTTGGTAAAGCAGCTTAAGGAGGCAGTCAGCGCCTATGGACCCCAGGCAGCTTTCACTGTCTCCCTTGTGGAGTCGCTGGGAACACTTTACCTCACTCCTGAGGATTGGGCCAACCTGGCCAGAGCGGTTTTAAGATCACATAGGCTCTCGATTTGAAACAAATGTTACTTGCAATTGCACCTCAGCTAAGCACATAAGTTACTTATCAATGCCCGTCTGTGTTAGAGCTCCCTTTCTCTTCATAGTTTTTAATGCTTCTACTATTAACAAGTCATCTAGTCTCTCTTGTGAGTCCCAGAATTGTCTGCTATCAGAATGTTGGAATGCCACGGTGGGAGACTCGGCAGTAATAGCCAAGATACCGACGTATATCCCGATGCCAGTACAGGTGAACCCCGAGAACCTGCCGGTGCTGCTTCGACATAAACGAGACTTTGACTGCAGCAACACTCAACAATGTCACCGGGAGGGTAGCTGAAGCCCTTGCAACACAAAATCAGATTAATGGACTGTTGGGTGTATACAAAACCCACGCGGACATTGTCCTTGTTCTCTCACTTCCCTTCCCTGACGCACGCATGGTATGTTGTAGGAACAATTATAGGAGTGCTAGTGGTAATTGTTCTTTTCATGTGCCTCTTGCCTTGTGCGGTTAAAATTATACTCGCAGAAGTTTACAAGTTAAGAGCCATCATACGTAACCATCAGCTAATCAACCGCGGTGGGTTCAGAATGTCACCTTGAACGCCACCCAGGTATCTCTTGGCTCCGTCAGCGATTTGGTTAGTATGTTATAACAATCAGTCTCATTCCTCAAAAACTGGGCAGGCATAGGAGCCCTGATTATGTTGATGATTCTGGCTCAAGTGCTCCTTCTACAATGCACAACAACGGCTACAGCAACGGGCTTTGGTCTAAGCCATGATGGCTCTGGAGGCTGGCACCTCCCCCCCCCCCCAAATATGGCTTAGTACGCTGGGTCGGTAGCCAAAGACGGGTAAGACTGATCCCTCACCATAGCAACCTAAGACAGGGGCTCCTCGGCCAGGGGGAGTACCCGATGACGGGTAAGCATGTGTGCTGAGGATTGGCAACCTAAGACAGGCACGATCCCTGCCATATAAACAATAAAAAAAGGGGGAGCTGTGGAGAGCCATCCAGCAGATGCAAGGAGTCACGTAGACGGGAGTGCCTGAAGATTGAGGAACTGAGAATGATTGGTTTAGGAGGATGTGGGTGCGCTCGTGGCTGACGCACACAGCACCAGGAGCCAAGAGATAAATGCATGATCACCGCTAGAGAACAATAGAGTCCTGTATGGTTACATAAGGGTCCACAAGGACACTGCGTGCACGGCGTTATGATTGGCCAAATAGGGGGGCGAGAACGGGTGAACTTCGTGCATAAATATTGCTGTAAGTGCTTGGTGCGGCGTGGCCACCATTAGTATTAGTAATAAAAGAAGCTTGCCACTCACCTCGTCTGCGGGTCGTTCTTGCGGGCCGAGAGCGACAGGGGACCACCAAATGTGGGGGTGTCTTCCTGGGGGGAGGGGGGAGGGGTTTTGTGCAGCTCTAAATTTCATGATATCTATCTGAGGGACAGGCAGAGTTTTGAGATGTGGCTCCAGGATCCCGTCTGCAGGGATTCATCATCAGTCCTCTGAGCAGAAGCCTGAAAACTCAAGCTAGGGTTTGGGTTAGGGCATAGGGGCATAGCAGGTCTGATATGTGGGCGCTGAGGCCAACTCCCCAGGGAGCTGAGTTGACGGGGTTGTCAGGCTGAGTGTCAGGCTGTGGGTGGGGGGCACCAACATTGGTGGCGGCCTTAAGGGGGCATGCAGGTTTTTCCAGGTCTGAGGGTTTTATGCAGCTCAAAATAGTAATCTTACCTTCTGAGAGGCGGGAAGAGTTCTTTTTTGTGTCTCAGGGGTCCCCAATAAGGATAGATTCCAGGGCAGGCCTCTAGAGACATTTGCCTGAAAACCCAACCTAGGGTTAGGTTTAGGGTATAGGGGCAAGGCAGTTCTGATCTGCTGTTTCTGGGCAAGCTACCCAGGGGTCTGATTTGAGGCCAGGGCTCAGGCTCTGTGTCAGGTTGTGAGTTTGTGTCCTGGGGGGCTGCTGAGAGTGGGGGTGGCCTCAGTGGGGCATGTTGGTTTCTCCCACTCTAAGGGTTTTGCACAGCTCAAAATGGCACAGATTCCTTCTGGAGGGCCCAGCTGAGTCCTGTGTTGTGGCTCAGGGTCCTCGTACTTGAAGGCTGGGGCACTATCTATGGAGTCGGATGCCTGAAAACCCAACCTAGAGTTAGAGTTAGGAACTAGGGGCATTGCAGACCCAATCGGGGCATTGAAGCATGCTCCCCAGGGGCTGAGTTAAGGGTGTGGGTAAGGCTGAGTGTCAGGCTGCCAATTGTGGACAGTGGGGCAGCCAAAATAGTGGGTAGCCTCAGGTGTACATACTGTTTGTCTTGTCTGAGGGTTCTATGCAGCTCCAAGACCTGGTTTCCTTCTAAGTGGCAGGCAGAGACCTGTGGTGAAGCTCAAAGGGCCACAATCTGGAGAGCTTGGGGGCCAGGTCTCTGGGAATGGGAGTCTGAGAACTGAAGCTAGAGTTAGGGTTAAGGCCTAGGGGCATGGCAGGTCCAATCTGCCAGCACTGAGGCAAGCTCCCTGAAGGGCTGAGTTGAGGGTGGGAGTCCGTTTGAGTGTCGGGCTGCTGCTTTATGTCCAGGGAGACCATCAAACGTGAGGGTCCGTCCTCAGGAATGCCTGCAAGTTTCTCCCAATCTAAGAGTTTTTCACAGCTCCAGTTCTCATGGTTTCCATCTGGGAGGCAAACAGATTTTTGAGGTGTGGCTCTGGGGTCCACAATCTGCAGGGTTTCAGGGTCAATCCTTTTGGGACAGAAGCCTGAAATGCCAAACTAGGGTTAGGGTCAAGGGGTAGGGAAATGACAGGCCCGTTCTGCCAGCATTAAGGCGAGCTCCCCAGGGGCCAAAGTTGAGGGCATGTGTAAGACTGTGTCTGAGGCACAAGTTTATGTCCCTGGGAGCTGCCGAAGGTGGGGGTGACATCAGGGGGGCATGCAGGTTTCACCACGCTGAGGGTTTTGCTCAGCTCCAAATGGCACAGTTTCCTCCTGGGTGGCAGGCAGACTACTGGGGTGTGGCTTAGTGGCTCCCAATTGGGAGAGCTTGGGGGCCGGGCCTCTGGGGATGGCAGCCTGAAAACCCAATGTAGGCTTACAGCCTAGAGGCATGGCAGGCATAATCAGCCCATGCTTAGGCAGGCTTTCAAGGGGGCTGAAAAGGGGACGGTGTTGGCCAGAATTCAGAGACAATCCAGGCCATGTGTGCACCTGGTATTTAATGCACAACCACTCAGGATCACAGGCCAGACTCTGGCAGCTCCTCTGAAAGCCTCTACTGCCAGAAGCAAGTTTGCCTGGGGTTTCCAGCTAATTCTTATGAGTTTTCTGCCCAAATAGATAACTATTTGGGCAGGAGGTACATGAAAATTGGCCAGTATTGGGTGACAGATCCGGTCATGGCACATCTGGTGTTTGGAGCACTTTTTCATTAGGAGCATTTTGTGACCATCTGGGACTAGGGGCAGGGACCAAGTGGCTCCACTGAGGGGACCTGCAGAAATAGGCTCCATGGGGTCAGACTTGTGGGAGGGATTCATGCTGAGTGTCAGGCTCTGGGAATGTGGCTGGAGGGGTGCCAAATATTGGGGTGGCCTCATGGTGGGCATGCAGATTTCTCCCGCTTGAGGGTTTTTCACTGCTCCAAACTGCATGGTTTCCTCCTGGGTGGCAGGCAGACTCTGGGGGTGTGGCTCCAGGGTCCCCAATCTGGAGGGCTTATGGGACAGGCCCCTATGGACAGAAGCCTGAAAGGCCAACCAAGGGTTAGGGTGAGGGTCTAGGGGCATAGCAGGCCCTATCTAGCAGCCCTGGGGCTGGCACCCCAGGGGACAGAGTAGCAAGAGTTGTTGGCTCACATGCACTTGCCTTGTAGAGTGCTCACTCACAGGGCTCAGGCCGCGTGTTCTAGGGACACCATGCCAGGCTGAGGTGGTGGCTCTGCAGGCCCATGCCACTGGAAGAGAGTTTGCCAGGGGTTTTCCAACCAATTCTCACGAGCTTTCTGCCCAAATCAATATCAATTTGGGCAGAAAGCTCGTGAGAATTGGCTGGCATTGGGCAGTGATTTGGACCATGAGGCGTCTGTGGTCTAGAGTACTTTCTCACTTGTGTGTGTCATGGCCATCCAGGAACATGTGCCGGGCCCAAGCAGTGTCCCTGGGGCCCCTGCCCAGGGGAGCTTTCTGGGGGCAGAGTGGAGGGAGGGGGTCTAACTGAGCATCAGCCTCTGTGACTGGGGCTTGGTGGGGCACCGAAGGTGGGGGTGGCCTCAGGGGAGGCATGGAGGTTTCTCCTGTTCTGATGGTGTGGCACACCTCCGAGTGTCACGGTTTCCTCCTGGGTGGCAAGCGGAGTCCTGGGGTTTGGCTCAAGGGTCCCCAGTCTGGAGGGCTTGGGGACCAGGTCTCTGGAGACATAAGCCTGAAAACCAACCTAGAGTTAGGGTTAAGGTCTAGGGGCAAGGTGCTGAGGCAGGCACCACAGGGGCCTGAGTACCAGGAGACTTTGGCCTCCGGTGCGCCTGGGTCATAGAGGGCTTTCTCACAGGGCTCAGGCCACGACCACTTGGGACCCCGGGCCAGGCCCAGGTGGTGGCCCTATTGGCCTGAGGTGCCGGAAGCATGATCACCGGTGTTGTTCCAGCCAATTCTCACGAGCTTTTTGCTCAAATCGATATCGATTTGGGCAGAAAGCTCGTGAGAATTGGGAGGTGTTGGGCAGCGATTCAGTCCATGCTGGCACCCACAGTCTAGAGCACTTTCTTGCTAGGTACATGTCACAGCCATCTGGGAACACAGCTCAGGCCCATGTGGCTCCTGTGAGGGACCCCACGCAGGGGAGATTTCCAGGGGTGGAGTTGAGGGAGGGGTCCAGCTGAGTGTCAGTCTCTGTGTTTGCAGCCCAGTGGGGCACCAAATGTGGCAGTGGCCTCAGTGGGGGAATGCTGTTTCTCCTACTCTGACAGTTTTGTGTAGCTCCAGGTGGCACCGTTTCCTCCTGGGTGGCAGGTGGAATCCTGGGGTATGGCTCAGGGATCCCCAATCTGGAGGACTTGAGGGACAGGCTCCTGGGGATGGAAGTCTAAAGACCCAACCGAGGGTAAGGGCCAGAGCATAGGGACATAACAGGCCTGATCTGCCAACTTTGGGCGGGCACTGTGGGGGTAGAGTTGCGGGAGGTGTTGGCCACCCATGTGCTGGCTCATAGAGGGCTTTTTCACAGGGTTTGGGCTGCAACAAATTGGGACCCCAAGCCAGGCCCAGGTGGAGGCCCTTGGGCCCTCACTGCTCGAAACGATTTTGCCAGGGGTTGTCTGGCCAGTTCTCATAAGCTTTCCACCCAGATCATCATCAGTTTGGGCAGAAAGCTCATGAGAATTGGTGGGCATTGGGCGGTGATTCAGACCAGCTGGCAGCCTGGCCTAGAGTGCTTTCTCACTAAGTGCGTGTCATGGCCATCCCGGAACATTGACTGAGCCCATGCGCCTCCCACGGAGGCCCCTTTGCAGGGGAGCTTTCCAGGGGCAGAGCTGAGGGAGGGGTTCCAGCTGAGTGTCAGCCTCTGTGTTTGTGGCCAAGTGGGACACCTAATTTGGGGGTGACATACAGGTTTCTCAAGGGGGACATGCAGGTTTCTCCTGATCTGAGGGTTTTGTGCAGCTCCATACGGCATGGTTTCCTTCTGGGTGGTATTCGGAGTCCTGGGGTATGGCTCAGGGGTCCAATTGGGAGGACTCAAGGGACAGGCCCCTGGGGACAAAAGCCTGAAAACACAACTGAGGGTTTGTGCCAGGGCCCAGGAGCATGCCAGACCTGAACCTTCAGCGCCGGGTTGGGAACCCCAGGGGGCTGAGTAGCAGGAGGCATAGACCTGTGTGTACTATGCTTGTAGAGGGCTTTCTTGCAGGGTTCAGGCTGAGACCACTCAGGACCCTGGGATAGGCCCAGGTGGTGGACCTGCATGCCCAAGCTTCCGGAAGCGAGTTCACTGGGATTTTATCTGCCAATTCTCACGAGCTTCCAGCCCAAATCAATATTGAATCAATATTGATTTGGGCTGGAAGCTCGTGAGAATTGACTGATGTTGGGCAGCAATTCGGGCCAAGCTGGTGCCCAGGGTCTAGAGTGCATTTGCGCTAGGTGCATGTCTTCACCATTCAGAAACACATGGCTCCATCCAGGGTCCCTGCACAGTGGAGCTTTCGAGGGGAAGAGTTAAGGGAAGGGGTCCAGCTGAGCGTCAGCCCCCTAGTTTGCGGCCTGGTGGTGTGCCTAAGATGTAGGTGGCATGGGGGTGACAGGCAGGTTTTTCCCTACTCTGAGGGTTTTGCACAGCTCTGAATGGCATGCTTTCCTCCTGGATGGCAGGCAGAGTCCTGGGGTGTGGCTCTCTTGTCCCCAGTCTGGAGGACTCAAGGGATAGGCCCATGTGGAGGGAAACCTGAAAACCCAACCAAGGTTTAGGGCCAGAGCCTAGGGACATGTCAGGCCCGATCTGTCAGTGCTAGGCAGGGAACACAGGGGGCTGAGTAGCAGGAGGCATTGATCACTCATACGCCTGGATCATAGAGGGCTTTCTCGAAGTGTTCAGGCAGCAGCCAATTGGGACCCCATGCGAGGCCCAGGCAGTGGCCCTGCAGGCCTGCACCACCAAAAGCAACTTCATCATGGGTTTTCCGGCCAATTCTCATGAGCTTTCTGCCCAAACTGATATCAATTTCAGCAGAAAGCTCGTGAGAAGTGGCTGGCTTTGGGCAGTGATTCAGGTCACTCTTGCGCCCATGCTCTAGAGCACTTTCTTGCTAAGTTCATGTCGTGACTGTCCGGGAACATGGGCCGGGCCCACACAGCTCCCTCGTGGGCCCCCATGCAGGGGATCTTTCTGGGCACAGAGTTGAGGAAGGGGTTCTGTCTGAGCATCAGTCTCCATGTTTGTGGCCTGTTGGGGTGCCAAAGGTGGGGGTGGCCTCACTGGGGGCATGCAGGTTTCTCCCGCTCTGAGGGTTTTAAGCATCTCTGAATGGCACGGTTTCCACCTGGGTGGCAGGCAGAGTCCTGGGGTATAGCTCATGGGTCCCCAATCTCAAGGACTCTAGGCACAGGCCCCTAGGGATGGTAGCCTGAAAACTCAGCCTGGGGTTAGTCTTAGGGCCTAGAGGCATAGAAGACTGGATCTGCTGAGGCAGAATTCCCAGTGGTCTGTGTGAGTGACTGGGGTCAGGAAGCACATCAAGGTGTGAGTTTGAGACCGGGGTGGGGGGTGGGGGGGTGGGCATCGTACATGGGGATGGCCTCAGGCAGCCATGCAGATTTCTTCCATTCTGAGGGTTCTGCGCAGCTCTGAATGGCACGATTTCCTCCTGGGTAGCAGGCAGAATACTGGTGGGTGGCTCAGAGGTCTCCAATCTGGAGGGACACTGTCAGTGTGGCTTTAGACCTGTGGAGGCATTGTGAGCTATATTAGGAGACACTGAAAGGTCCAGCAGTGCCGCTTCATGCCACTGAAGGGAGTAGTGAGTTGTGGTGCCAGAGTCTTTGGCAGGCATGGTAATATGCTTGCCACCGCTGTAGGCAGTGCTGAGCTGCAGTGGGAAATACACCAGAAGAGGAGTCAGTGCAACCTGCTGGCTCTGAGGTCCATGGTGAGGTGTTGGGTGAGACACCCTGAGAGGTGAGGTTCTGCATCTTGTTTTTACAGGAGGCAGTGGTGAGCTGAAGACTCTCTTTCCCCAGGCTCAAGGGTGCTGGTAACAACCCCTGTAGCTGGGCCCCCACTCAGCATTGTGCCCTGTTTCCCCAGGTTTGCTGGTAATATGCTGTCAGGATGGTTCAGGCGGGTCCTCCCAGTGGGGGTCTGGAGCCAGGGGGAAACCAAACCCGATTCACAGTGCATTTGGAACTAAGGAGTTGTTTGTTTGTAAGAGTATATTCCCTTCTCCAAAAAAGGATAAGGGCATTGGTCAGTTTTAGAAGGAAGTTAATTACCACTAAAGAAACAAGCACGTGTCTCTCCTTCTCCCAGGAATCAGAGCAGGTGAGCAGGCTTTAGGTGAGAGGTGCCTGCTTATCCCCACCTGACAACCCTTCTTCACTCTGACTCCACCCGAGACCTGAAGTTTGGAAATCAGCATCTGAGTCAGTCATGTAGCTTGTCCCAGGACGTCAGCGTTCAGAGAAAACAGCAGGCCCATTGGGCACAATGTCACATTCATGCCAGGATGGGAAGTAAAACTTCTCTTTCACCCCAAACCTCCTGGGCTTTTCTCTTGTCTCCAGTGGAGCCACGAAGTCAAAATGAAGTAGCTGTCAGAAACCTAGAGTGGGTGCCAGAGTTCCTGTGTTTCACCGCAAGGAGCCTGTGGCAGGTGATCTCATTTTCTCTGTTTTTGTTTGTTTGTTTGCTTGTTTGTTTTTTGCTTACAATGGTATTTGGAACATATCTTTCTTAGGCAAACCCTTGGATTCAAAAGAGAAGATGACATTGACTCGGTGTATGTTTTGAACATAGAATGTGTTCCTTCGTGTAACAGTGTTTATCCCATTGTTCCTAGGCTGTGGTAGAATGGCCAGCATCTAGAGTTAGGTGGCTATTTGTGGTCAGATAGAGACTTGGATGATGTCTTGTCCTCTGTCAAAGGTGATGTATCCTAATGGATTCTTCTTTACATCCAAAGAGTTCCAATGAGGGCAGAAGGAAAATTCAAAATGATTCCAAGGAGCCTTGGACGATTTATAAGGGAATATTGACTTTCTAGTTTCACTAAATGGACTATCTAGATAGTTGGACATGCCGTGCTTTCTCTGCAGTTTCATGGGTGGTGAAGTCAGAAGGAGAGACTTTGGGAATTCCCCTGGATAGTGGCATTATGGTGGCTTCATGGGGCTTGGTGTCAGGAATCCTGGGGTGAATTTCTGTGGCTGCTTGCCTGACGCTGTGTGGGTCAGGTTATCCTCCAGGTTTTCTGTTTCCTCCTTAGGAAATTGCTGGTAGGGAATGTTCTGCTTAAAGTGGAACACTCCTGCACTGTTGGTGGTCATGTAGGCTGTTTTAGCCACTCTGGAAAAGAGTATGGTAGTTCTTCCAAAAGTTAAAAACTGAACAACCCTCGGATCCAGCAATTGTCCTGCTAGGTATTTCCCTAAAGGACACAAAAATCCACAATCCATGGGGTACAAGTACCATGATATAACAGCAACATTATCAAGGATAGCGACACTATGGAGGGAGTCCCAATGTCCATTCATTGAGATATACATACATAGAGATACACACACACACACACACACACACACACACACATATTCTCCCACATCTTCTTAATGGAATAGGAGCCAGGTTCAAAAAGATTGAAATCTTACCATCTGCAAGGATGTGGATGGATCTAGAGTGGATTTAGCTAAGCAAAATCAGTAAGAAAAGACCAATAGCCCATGACGTAACTCCTGTGGAATTTCAGGAAGAAAACAGATGAACATAGTGAGGGGAGAAAGATAGACCAATGAGGAAACAGATTCATCCTTAGAGCACAAACCAGGGGTTGCTAGAAGGCAGGGGTGTGGAGGGAAGGGTTAAATGGCTGACCGCTATTAGGGAGGGTACTTGTCCTGATGAGATCTGTGTGTTCTATGCAGGTGAGGAATCATAAAACCCTACCCCTGAAGCAAAGGAATTACCACTGCATGGAAATGAATTGGAATTGAAGTTAATGAAGAAAAGAAGACCATGGGGGCACCTGGGTGGCTCAGTGGGTTAAGCCTCTGCCTTCGGCTCAGGTCATGATCCCAGGGTCCTGGGATCGAGCCCCACATTGGGCTTTCTGCTCTGCAGGGACCCAGCTTCCTCCTCTCTCTCTGCCTGCCTCTCTGCCTACTTGTGATCTCTGTCAGATAAATAAAGAAAAAATCTTAAAAAAAAAGAAAAAGAAAAGAAAAGAAGACCATGTTCTACTTCATGAAGGGTGAGGTAAAAATGGAGTGATTTTCGCTCTCCTGTTCTGTAGATGATCATCTTCATACACACTGTGGTAGGATACACTAGTTTCTGATTGCATTAGAAGCCCTCCGAAAGCTGCAATGAAAGTTTCGGATCTCAGAGCAGGTACATGTTCCATTGATATGTTCCTTCCAGTTTGGCCATGTACAAAGGTAAGTAGAGAGAAATATAGCAGAAGAGGAAAAAGGAGTTGTTAAGTATTCAGGAGGTAGCCTTCCTCTTTCCCATGAAAGCCATGGGCCAGTGTAACTTTAGAAGGAAGGGGGATCCCAGAGCTTTGTGACAGACAGGGTGAGTTCCAGGTCTTCCTAGAGCTGACAGGTGTCCCTGAGGAGAGCTGAGCTAGAAATGTGACAGGCCCAAACTGCTGGTCTGAGCGTGGGTTCCCCAAGGAAGTGAGTTGAGGATGGGGGTAAGACAGCACATCAGGCTCCAAGTTTATAGACAGAAGGCTGCAGAATGTGGGGGAGTCCTCAGGGGTTTATGCAGGTTTCTCTGACTCTGAGGAATTCCAAACAGACTGGTTTCCTGCTGGGTGTCAGGTGGACTCCTATGGTGTGGCTCCAGGGTTCATAATCTATAGGGCTTGGGGGACAGACTCCTGGGGAAGGAAGCCTGAAAATGCAAATTAGGGTTAGGGCTAGGGCCTTGGGGCATGGCAGGTCTGATCTGCCAGTGCTGAGATGGACTCCCCTTAGGGGTTGAGTTGAGGGAATGCATCCTGCAGTGTGGTAGAATCGGAGTTTCTGGCTAGGGGGACTGCTGATGATGGAGGTGACTTTAAAGGGCATGCAGGTTTCTCCCTCTCTGAGGGAACTGCGGAGCTCCAAATGCCATGGTTTCCCTCCTCATGGCAGTCGGATTCCTGGATTGTCACACATTCCTGGATTATCTGGGGAGTTTGGGAGCCAGGCCTCTTGGGATGGAAGTCTGAAAACAAAAACTAGAGTTATGGTAAGGGCCTCGGGGCATGGCAGGCTCGATCTGCTGGTGCTAAGGCAGACTCCCCAGTGGGCTGACTTCAGGGTGGGCATCAAGTGGCACATCAGACTCCAAGTGTGTCTAGGGGGCCACAGAAGCTGGTGGTGACCTCAGAGTGGTGTGAAGGTTTCTCCCACTCTGATGGTCCTGCAGAGCTCCAAATGGCATGGTTTCCTCCCGTGCAGTGGGCGCAGTCCTGGGGTGTCACTAAGGCGTGCTCAGTCTGCACTGGCATGAGTCTCAGAGGTGCCCAATCTGGCGGACTTGGGGGATAGGCCTCTGGGCATGGAAGCTTGTCACCCACCTAGGGTTAGGGTTAGGGCCTAAGGACATGGCAGGCCTAATGTGCTGGCACTGGTGTGGGCTTTCCTCAGGGCTGAGTTGGGGGCACGTGTCCGGTGGTGCAGCAGAATCCGGTTTTATGGCCATGGTGCCTGCTCATAGTGGGGGTGGCTTTAGGGGGGCTTGCAGGTTTCTCCCCCTCTGAGGGTTTGGCACAGCTCCAAACTACAAGGTTTCCTCCCATGTGGCCATGGAGTCCTTTGATATCGCTCAGTAGTCCTTAATCCAGGGGATGTGAGGGCCAGGTGTCTTGGGATGGAAGCCTGAAAACCCAAACTAGGGTTATGGTAAAGGCCTAGGAGCATGGTAGACCCGATCTGCTGGTGCTGAGGCAGGCTCCCTGGTGGGCTGAGTTGAGGGCAGGCATCAGGTAGCATGTTGGATTCCGGGTTTGTGTCCAGGGAGGCACAGATGCTGGTGGTAGCCTCAGGGGCCATGCAGGTTTCTCTGCTCTGAGGTTTCTATGCAGCTCCAAATGGCACCGTTTCACCCTAGGAGGCAGGTGGAGTGCTGGTGTGAGTCTCAGGCATCCCCAGGCTGGAGGCCTGGCCTTGGGGGCCAGGCCTCTGGGTATGGAGGCCTATACACCCCACCTAGGGTCATGGTTAGGGCCTAGGGACATGGCAGACCTGATTTGATGGCGCTGAGGTGGGCTCCCCTTGGGGCTGTGTTTAGGACATTGGTCTGGTGACCCTACAGGATCAGAGTTTGTTGCCCGGGGCCGCCAATGGTAGGAGTGGCTTTAGGGGCACTTGAAGGTTTCTCCCCCTTGGAGGGATTGGCGCAGCTCCAAATGGCACATGTTCCTACTGTGTGGAGGGCAGATTCCTGGGGTGTCACTCAGGGGTCTTTAATCTGGGGGGCTTGGGGGCCAGGCCCCTCAGAAAGGAAGCCTGAAAACCCAAACTAGGGTTAGGGTTAGGGCCTAGGGTCATTGCAGGCCGTGTCTGCCGGCTCTGAGGGAGGCTGCCCTGAGGGTTGAGTTGAGGGTATATGTCCAGTGTTGCAATAATCCAGCTTTATGGCTGGGGGGCCACTGGTGTTTGGGGTAGCTTTAGAGGGGCGTGCAGTTTTCTCCCCCCTCTCAAAGTTTGGTGCAGCTCCAAATGGCACAGTTTCCTACCCTGTGGCAAAATTCTGAGGTGCCATTCAGGGGTCCTTTATCTGGGAGTGTTGGAGACCAGGACCCTTGGAATGGAAGCCTGAAAACTGAAACTAGGGTTTCTGTTTAGGCCTAGAGGCATGGCAAGCCTAATCTGCCGGTGCCTAGGCAGTCATCCCAGGGGGCTGAGTAGTGAGAGGCATTGTCTTTGCTTGCATCTAGCTCATATAGGGCTTTCTGGCAGGGTCTGGGCCATGACCACTAGGGACACCGGGCCAGGTCCTGGCTGTTAGGATAGGGCCTAGGGCATGGCGGGCCAAACCACCTTGAATGGGGCAGGAATCCAGCGGCCTGAGTAGTGGGAGGCATTGGTCTCATGTGCACCAGGTCCATAGAGGGCTTTCTCTAAGGATTCGGGCTGTGACATTTCGGGCGCCAGGGCCAGACCCAGCCAGTGGCCCTGCATGCCTGCACTGCCATAAGCGAGTTTGCTGAGGGGTTTTCTGGCCAATTTTCAGGAGATTTCTCAATATTGATTTGGGCGGAAAGCTCATGAGAATTGGCCAGTGTTGGGTGGCAATTCGGGCCATGCTGGTGCCTCCAGTAGAGCGATTTCTCGCTAGGTATGTTTTGTGGCCATCCGAGAACACAGCCTGGTCCCACGCAGCTCCTGTGAGGGACCCCTCACAGGGGAGCTTTCTGGGGGCAGAGTTGAAGGAGGGGCTCTGGCTGAGTGTCAGCCTCATTTGCAGGCAGGTAGGGTGCTGAATGTGCAGGTGGCCTCAGGGGGTCATGCACTTTTCTCCCCTCTGAAGGTTTTGCCCAGTTCCAAATGGCTTGGTTTCTTCCTGGATGGTAGGTGAGTTCTGGTTTGTAGCTCAGGGGTCCCCAATCTGGAGGACTTGAGGGACAGACCACTGGGGACAGAAGCCTGAATACCCAACTGAGGATTATGGTGAGGCCTAGGGGCTGGCAGGCAGATCCACCAGCATCAGGGAGGGCACCCCACAGGGCTGAGTAGAGGGAGGCATTGACCCCGTGTGCACCTGTCTCATAGAGGGCTTCCTCGCAGGGTTTGGGCTGTGACCACTCAGGACCCCAAGCCAAGCCCAGGCAGCATCCCTGCGGGTCCGTTACACTTGAAGTGAGTTTGCTGGGGTTTTTCTGGACAGTTATCATGAGCTTTCTGCCCAAATTGCTATTGATTTGGGCAGAAACCTCATGAGAAGTGACTGGCATTGGGCAGCGATTCGGGCTGCATTGGCACACGTGGTCTAGAGCACTTTCTTGCTATGTGCCTGTTGCAGTCATCTGAGAACATGTGCCAGTCCCATGTAGCTCCCTTGTGGGTCCCCGTGTAGTGGAGCTTTCCAATGGCAGAGTTGAGGGAGGGGTTCTGGCTGAGAATCAGTCTCCGTGTTTGCGGCCCATTTGGGCGCTGAACGTGGGGGAGACCTCAGGAGGGGCATGCAGTTTTCTCCCACTCTGAGGGACTTGAGCAGCTCCTAACAGCACAGCTTCATCCTTGGTGGCAGACAGAGTCCTGGGTTGTGGCTCACCGGTCCCCAGTCTGGAGGACTCAATGGACAGGCCCCTGGATACAGAAGCCTGAAAACCCCCACTGAGGGTTAGGGCCAGGGCATAGGGGCATGGCAGGCCTGAACTGCCAGCACCGGGGCAGGCAGCTGGGGTGTGAGTAGTGGGAGCTGTTGTCTTCGTATGTACCTGGTCATAGAGGGCTTTCTCACAGGGTTCAGGCTGTGACCACTCTGGAACCCCAGCCAGGCCTAGGTGGTTATGTTAGGGCCTAGCTGCAGGGCAGGCCCAAAAGAACATGAACAGGGCTGGAACTCCAGGGGTCTGAGTAGTGAGAGTCATTGGTCTCATGTGTGTCTGGCTCATAGAGGGCTTTCTTGCAGGTCTCAGGCCATGACAACTCAGGACCATGGGTGAGGCCCCAACAGCAGCCCTGCAGGCCAACACCACTAGAAGCGAGCTGGCCGGGGGTTTTCCAGCCAATTCTCATGGGCCTTCTGCCCAAATTGTTAATGATTTGGGCAGAAAGCCCTTGAGAATTGGCTGGTAAACCTCCGGCCAGCTTGCTTCTGGTGACAGGAGTCCACAGGAGCACCACCTGAGCCTTGCCGGGGTCCTGAGTGGTTGAAGCTTGAACCCTGTGAAAAAGCCCTCTGTGAGCCACTTGCACGTGAAGCCAATGTCACACAATATTCTGCCCCCTGGGTTGCCGACCTGGCTCCAGAAGATCAGACCGGCCATGCCCCTAGGCCCTGGCCTGAACACTCAGTTGGATTTTTACACTACTGTCTCTAGGGGCCTGTCCCTCAAGTCCTCCAGATTGGGGACCCCTGAGCCAAAGCCCATGACTGCCTGCCACTCAGGAGGAAACTGTATTTTGGAGCTTTTCAAAACCCTCAAAGCAGGATTAACTTGCATGGCCCCCTGTGGCCACCTCCCACTTTTGGCGCCACACCAGGCCACAAACACGGAGGTTGATGCCCAGCTGGAACGTCTCCCTCAACTCTAACCCCTTAAAGCTCACCTGCATGGGGGGCGAAGGGTGATCCACATGGGCCCAGCCCATGTTCCCAGATGGCTGAAACACCCACCTAGTGGGTGCCAGCTGCAGGTGCCAGCATGGCCTGAATCATTGCCCAACACCGGCCAATTCTCACAAGCTTTCTGCCCAAATCCATTTTGATTTGGGCAGAAAACCCATGAGAGTTGACTGGAAAACCCCTCGCGAATGTGCTTCCTGTGGCCCATGTCTGAAGGGCCACCAGGGCCGGGCCTGGCGTCCCAAGTGGTCACAGCCTGAGCCCTGTGAGAAAGCCCTCTCCAAGCCAGGCGCACATGTGGACAATGCCTCCCGCTACTAATCCCCCGGGGTGCCCTCCCAACGCTGACTTATCAGGCCTGCCATGCCCCTAGGCCTTGGGTTTTCAGGCATCCGTCCCCGGGGCCTGTCCCTGGAGTCCTCCAGTTTGGGGACCCCTGCGCCACACCCCAGGAATCTGCCTCCCACCCAAGAGGTTACCATGTCATTTGGAGCTATGCAAAACACTCAGAGGAAGAGAAACCTGCATACCCCCTTGAGGCCACCCCACCTTTGGCCACCCCACTGGGCCACAACATGGAGGCTGACCTTCAGCCGGAAAGCCTCCCTCAACTCTGTCCCTAGAAAGCTCCCCTGCATAGGGGCCCTTGAGGGAGACATGTGGGCCCAGCCCGTGTTCCTGACTGGCTGTGACACACACCTAGCGAGAAAGTGCTCTAGACCATGGGTACAAGCATGGCGTGAATGGTCACCCAATGCTGGCCAATTCTTACAAGCTTTCTGCCCAAATCTATATCGGTTGTTTATAAAGCTTGTGAGAATTGGCTGGAAAACCTGGAAAACTCACTGACTGCAGCGCATGTCTGGAGGGCCACAGCCTAGGCTTGGCCCAGGGTCCCGAGTGGTCACGGCCTGAACCCTGTGAGAAAGCCCTCTACAAGCCAGCGCACACATGGCCAATGCCTCTGGCTACTCATCCCTCTGGAGTGCCCTACTAGCGCTGGCTTATCAGGCCTGACATGCCCCTAGGCCTTGGCCCGAACCCTCAGTAGGGTTTTCAGGCTTCCATCCCTGGGGCTTGTCCCTGGAGTCCTTCAGTTTGGGGACCATTGAGGCGCACACATGACACCTAGTGAGAAAGCGCTCTAGATAGCAGGCATCAGTGTGGCCAGAACTGCTGCCCTACACCAGCCAATTCTCACGAGCTCTCTGCCCAAATTGATATCAGAAAACCCCAGGCGAACTCGTTTCCTGACGTGCGGGCCCTCAGGGACACCCCTTGAGCCTGGCCTGGGATCCCAAGTGGTCGAGGCACAAACCCTGCGAGAAAACCCTCTATGAACCAGGAGCACATGTGGCTAATGACTCCTGCTACGCAGCCTCCTGGGGTGCCCATCCTGGCACTAACAGATCGGTTCTACCATGCCCCTAGGCCTTTGCCCTAACCCTCGGTTGGGTTTTCAGGCTTCCTTCCTCAGGGGCCTGTCCCCTGACCCCTCCAGATTGGGACTTTGGAGTCACACCCAAGGAGTCCGCCTGCCACCCAGGAGGAAACCATGCGGTTCGGAGCTGTGCAGAACCCTCACACCAGGAGAAACTTACATGCCTCCCTGAGGCCAACCCCCCCTCTGGTGCCCCATACTCCTCCAGCCTCAAAACCCAGAGATAGACATGCCACCTTTCCCCCAGCCTGGACTCATCCCCCTGGGGATCCCACCTCAGCACTGGCAGATCGGGCTTGCCATGCTCCAAGGCTCTAACCCTAACCTTGTTTGGGTTTTCAGGCTTCTGTTCCCAGAGACCTGGTCCCAAGTCCTCCAGACTGGGGACCCCTGGGCCAAACCCCAAGACTATACCTGCCACCAAGGATGAAACTCTGCTGTTCAGAGCTGTGTAAAACCCTCAGAGCATGAGAAACCTGCATGTCTCCACTGAGGCTGCCCCCAGTGAGGCCACCCCCACATTCGGCTCCCCACTGGACCTCAAACACCAAGGCTGGCACTCAGCTGGACACCTTCCTTCAACTCCGCCCCCAGAAATCCCCCCTGCATGGGGGCCCTTGTGGCAGCTGTGTGGGCCCAGCCCGTATTCCCAGATGGACGTGACATGCACCTACAGAGAAAGCACTCTAGACACAGGTGCCAGAGTGGCCCAAATTGCCACCTAATGCTGACCAATTCTCGTGAGCTTTCTGCACAAATCCATATGGATTTGGGTACAAAGCCTGTGAGAATTGGTTGGAAAACCACTGCTCAACTCGCTTCTAGCAAAGCGGTCCAGCAGGGATGCCACCTGGACCTGGCCCATGGTCCTGAGTGGTCAATGCCTGAACCCTGTGAGAAAGTCCTATACAAGCCAGGTGAACACCAGGCCAATGCCTCCCACTACTCAGCCCCCAGGGTGCCCACCCCGGTGCTGTCGTGTCAGGCCTACCATGTCCCTAGGCCCTCGCACTAACGCTCATTGTCTTTTTAGGCTTCCCTCCCTGGGGCCTGGCCCTCAAGCCCTCCACATTGGGGGACCCTGAGCCACACCCCAGGACTCAGCCTGCCACCCAGGAGGAAACTGTGCCATTCAGAGCTGTGCAAAACCCTCAGAGCATGAGAAACCTGTGTGCCCACACTGAGGTGGCCCCCCACCTTCAGTGTCCCTCTGGGCCACAAACACAGAGGATGACACTCAGCTAGACCCCCTTCATCAACTCTGCACCCTGAAATCTCTCTGTGCAAGAGCCATCAGGGCAGCCACATGGCCCAGACTGTAATCCTGGATGGCCACGACATGCACCTAGCAAGAAAGTGCTCTAGACTGTGGGCACCATCTTGGGGCAGAAAGCTTGTGAGAAATGGTAGGAAAATCCCCTGTGAACTCATATTTGGAGGCGCAGGCCTGCAGGGCTGCCACCTGAGCCTGGTCCAGAGTGGTCATGGCCTGAACCCTGCAAGAAAGTCCTATAGAGCCAGGCGAACATGAGGCCAATGCCTCCCACTACTCAGCCCCAGGGTGTGCCTGTCCCAGCGCTGCCATGCCTCAAGGCCCTCGCCCTAAAGCTCATTGGGGTTCAGGCTTCTGTCCCCAGAGGCCTGTCCCCAAGCCCTCCAGATTGAGGGTACTGGAGCCACATCCCAGGAGTCTTCTTCCCTCCCAGGAGGAAACCGTTCTGTTCAGAGTTGCACAGAATCTTCAGACAGGGAGAAACCCGCATGCTTCCCTGAGGTCAGCCCCACCCCTGGCATCTCCCCCACCTGCAAAACCCAGAGGCTGATGCACCACCTGATCCCCATCCTTGACTCAACCCCCCAAGGATCCTGCCTAGCACTGGCAGATCGGGCCTGCCATGCCCTTAGGCCCTCATGTGACCCATCATTTGGGTTTTCAATCTTCCGTCCCAAGGGGCCTGTCCCCCGACCCCTCAACGTTGGGGACCCAGAGCTACACCCAGAAGTCCCCCTGACACCCAGGATGAAATGCCATTCAGAGCTGGGCAAAACCCTCAAGCGGGACAAAACTCCATGCCACCCCCACTCAGGCCACCCCCACCTTCAGTGCCCTACAGTGCCCCAAACACCAAGGCTGACGCTTAGCCAGTCCACTTCCCTCAACTCTGTCCCTGAAAAGCTCCCCTGTGAGGGGTCCCTCAGGGGATCCACGTGGGCCTGGCCAGTTTGTCACTAGGCCCTAACCATAGCCCTCCATGGGGTGGCCAGGCTTCCATTCCCACCATTCCCAAAGGGCTGGCTCCAAGCCTGCCAGATTGGGTTCCCCTAGGACTCCAGCTGGAACTCCTTCAGTCGCCTATGGCGAAATGGTGGTGTTTGGAACTGTGAAGAACCCTCAGGGAAATACCTGCATGCCCCCCTGAAGCCACCCCCAGTAGTGGTGGTACCCCCAGATCTGGTGTGCCACCAATTCAGTCCTGAGGGGAGCCCACCTCAGCGCTGGCAGATCAGGCCTGCCATGTCCCTATGCCCTAACCCTAACCTTGTGTAGGGTGTACGGGATTCTGTGCCCAGAGACCTGGCCCTCAAGTTGCCCAGATTGGAGGCCCCTGAGACTCACTCCAGGACTCCACCTGGCATCCAGAGTGAAACCATGCCATTTGGAGTTGGGCAGAACCTTCAGAGCGGGAGAAACCTGCATGTTGCCTGAGGCACCCCCAGCTTTGGTGGCCCCCCTGGACACAAACCCAGAGTCTGACACCCACCCTCAAGGCAGCCCACTGTGGAGCATGCCTCAGCACCAACAGATCAGATCTGCCATGCCCCCAGGCCCTAACACTAACCCTAGTTTTGGTTTTCAGGCTTCCATACTAAGAGGCCTGGCCCCCATCCCCACAGATTAAGGAAAGGACTCTGCCCACCATGTGGGAGAAAATCATGTCATTTGGGAAGCTACACAGAACCCTCAGGGAGAAAACTGCATACCGCCACAATCAGTGTCCACCCCGGACACAAACCTAGATTCTGGCGTGTTGCTGGAAGCATACCCTCAAGTCAGCCCCAAGGGAACCCCGCATCAATGCTGGCAGATTGGGCCTGCCATGCTCCTACGCCCTCACCCTAAACCTAGTTTGGATTTTCTGACTTCCATTCCAAAAGGCCTGGCCCCCAAGCCCCAAAGATTAAGGACACCTGAGCCACACCACAGGGTTGTGCTCACCACATGGGAGGAAACTGTGCCATTTGGAGCTGTGCAGAACCCTCAGGGAAACCTGTATGCCATCCTGAGGCCACCCCCAGCTTCTGCGGCTCCCCGGACACAAACTCGGAGTCTGATATACCGCCTGGTGCACCCTCAAGTCAGGCCCCTGGGGAGCATACCTTAGCACTTACCATGTCCCTAGGCCCTAACCCTAACTGTAGTTTCTGTTTCCAGTCTTCCATCCCAGCAGGCCTGGCCCCCAAGCTCCCCAGATTAAGGGCCCAGAATCTGACACCCCAGGAATCTGACCACCACGTGGGAAGAAACTGCCATTTGGAGCTTTGAAGATCCCTCAGAAATGGAGAAACCTGCCACCCCCACCATCAGCGGCCCCCCTGGCCACAAATCCTGATTTTGCTGTGCACCTGGATGCATTCCCTCGACTTAACCCTGGGTGGAGCCTGCCTCAGCGTCTGCAGATGGGGCCTGCAAGCCCCTAGGCCACAGGGCCCTAAATTGCCTTTTCAGGCTTCTGTCCTCAGGGGCCTGTCCCCCAATCCCTGGGAACCCAGGAGCCACACTGCAGGAGTCCACCTGCCACCCACCAGCCTGCCATACCCATAGGCCATAGGGCCCTTAATTGCCTTTTCAGGCTTCTGTCCTCCGAGGCCTGTTCCCCAAGCCCTCTAGACTGGGAACACTGGAGCCACACTGCAGAAGTCCACCTGCCACCCAGCAGGAATCCACAGGAGCTGCACAGAATGCTCAGAGCTGGAGAAACCTGCATGCCCCCTGAAGACTCACCCACATTCTGCGGCCCCCCAGATACAAATTGCAGCCTGATGCACTGCCTGGCCCTCTTCCTCAATTCAGCCCCTCAGGGAACTCACCTCAGCACCCGCCATTCAGGCCTGCCACATCCCTAGCTCAGCTCTCCTCAGGGACCCCTGTCAGCTCTAGGCAGACCTGGAACTCACCTGTCTGCCACAAAGCTCTGGGATCCCACCTCCTCCTTCTAAATTTTCACTGTCCCATGGCTTTCATGAGAAATGGAAAAGGCTACCTCCTAAATACTTAACACCTCCTTTTTCCTTTTCTGCCATATTTCTCTCTACTTACCTTTGTTTATGGCCAAACTGGAAGGAATATATCAATATATATCAATATATCAATGGAACATGGACCTGCTCTGAGATCCATCTTTCATTGCATTCTGAGGACTTCTTATGCAATCGGCAACTAGTATATCCTACCACAGTGTGTTTGAAGATGATCATCTACAGAACAGGAGAGCAAAAATCACTCCATTTTTACCTCACCCTTCATGAAGTAGAACATGGTCTTCTTTTCTTCATTAACTTCAATTCCAATTCGTTTCCATGCAGTGGTAATTCCTTTGCTTCAGGGTAGGGTTTCATGATTCCTCACCTGCATAGAACATGCAGAGCTCATCACAACAAGTACCCTCCCTAATAGCAGTCACCCATTTAACACTTTCCCCCACACCCCTGCCCTCTAGTAACCCCTGGCTTGTGCTTTAAGGATGAGTCCGTTTCCTCATTGGCCTATCTTCCTCCCCTCACTATGTTCATCTGTTTTCTTCCTGAAATTCCACAGGAGTCAAGTCATGGGCTATTGGTCTTTTCTTACTGATTTTGCTTAGCTAAATGCACTCTAGATCCATCCACATCCTTGCAGATGGTAAGATTTCATTCCTTTTAAACCTGGTTCCTATTCCATTACGAAGATGTGGGAGAATATATATATATATATATATATATATATATATATATGTGTGTGTGTATGTATATATATATATATATATATATATATATATATATATAATCTGTATGTATGTGTATCTCAATGAGTAGACGTTGGGACTCCCTCCATAGTTTTGCTATACTTGATAATGCTGCTGTAAATATCATGGTACTTGTACCCCATTGATTGTGGATTTTGTGTCCTTTAGGGAAATACCTAGGAGGGCAATTGCTGGATCCTAGGGTTGTTCAGTTTTTAGCTTTTGGAGGAAATACCATACTCTTTTCCAGAAGGCTGCAATAGCCCGCATGCCCACCAACAGTGCAGGAGGATTCCACTTTAAGCAGAACTTTCCCTGCCAGCAATCTCCTAAACAGGAAACAGAAAATCTGTGGGATAGCCTGACTCACCGAGCATCAGGCAAGCAGCCACAGAAATTCATCCCTGGGTCCCTGATGCCAAACCACCACTGAAGCCTCCATAATGCCTCTATCCAGGGCAATTCCCAAAGATTGTCCTTCTGACTTCTCCACCCATGAAATTGTAGAGAAAATATGGCATGTACAACTATCCAGAGGGTCCATTGAGAAAAACTAGAAAATCAAGCTTCCCTTTTAAATTGTCCAAGGCTCCTGGGAATCATTTTGAATTTTCCCTCTGCACTCATTCGTATTCTTTGGATGAAAAGAAGAATCCATTAGGATACATCACCTTTGACAAAGGACAAGACATCGTCCAAGTCTCTATCTGACCACAAATAGCCACCTAACTCTAGATGCCTGCCATTCTTCACAGCCTCGGCCCAATGGAATAAACACTGTCAGATGAAGGAACACATTCTATGTTCAAAACACGCACCATGTCAATGCCATCTTCCCTTTGAATCCAAGGGATTGCCTAAGAATCCTTTGGATTCTTTGGGATGTTCCAAATACTTTGAACCCTTTGAATCCAAGGGATGATCCAAATACTATTGGAAGCCAGAAATAAACAGAGAAAATGAGATCCCCTGCCATAGGCTCCTTGCAGGGAAACCCAGGAACACTGGCACTCAGTCTAGATTGCTGACAGCTACTTCATTTTGACTTTGGCTCCACTGGAGACAAGAGAAAAGCCCAGGAGGTTTGGGGTGAAAGAGAAATCTTACCTCCTGTCCTGGCATGGATGTGACATTGTGCCCAATGTCCTGCTGTTTCCTCTGAACGCTGACGTCCTGGGACAAGCTACATGACTGACTCAAATGCTGATTCCCAAACTTCAGGTCTCATGGAGCCAGAGTCAAGAAGGGTGGTCAGGTGGGGAGGCACCTCCCACCTAAAGCCTGCTCACCTGCTCCGATTCCTGGGAGACAGAGAGACACGTGCTTGTTTATTAAGTGATAATTAACTTCCTTCTAAAGCCAACCAATACCCTTGTCCTTTTTGGAGAAGCAAATATACTCTTCCAAAGAAACACTCAACTCCTCGGTTCCTAATGTACCATGAGTCAGGTTTGGTTTCCCTCTGGCTCCAGACCCCCACCAGGAGGACCCTCCTGAACCATCCTGACATCACATTACCAGCAATCCTGGGAAACCGGGCACAATGCTGAGTGAGGGCCTGGCTCCAGGGGTTGTTTCCACCACTCTTGAGCCTAGGAAACAAAGACTACACAGCTCCTCGTTCCCACCTGTAGAAACAAGCTGCAGTGCCTCACTCTTCAGGATCTCTCACTCAGCACATCACCACTGCCCTCTGTGCCAACATGCTGCCCTGACTCCTCTTCTGACTTTTTCCACTGCAGCTCACCACTGCCTCCAGTGGTGGCAAGCAACATTACCATGCCTTCCAGGCTCTCTTGCACCACAGTTCACCACTCCCTCCAGTGGTGTGAACCTGCACTGCCTGGCCTTCCAGAGTCTCCTAATGCAGCTCAGGAGGCTTTGTAGGTCTCAAGCCACACTGGCACTGTCCCTCCAGAATGGGGACCTCTGAGCCACATGCCAGGACTCCACCTGGCACCCAGGAGGAAACCATGCCATTCAGAGCTGTGCAGAAACCTCCAACAGGAAACAACCCGCACGCCTCCCTGAGGCCACCCTAACAGCTGGCAGACCCCCAACCACAAACCCAAAGCCTGATTTGATTCTTGACTCCTGTTCTCGACTCACTCCCCAGAGATCCCCATTCAGCACTGGCAGATCAAGCCTGCAATGCCCACAGGCCCTAAACCTAACCCTAGGTTGGGTTTTCAGGCTTCCTTCTCCAACACCTGGCCGCCAAGTCATCCCTCCTGATTGGGGACCCTGGAAACACAACTCAGAAGTCCACCTGCTACCCAAGAGGAAAGCTTACCATTCAGAGCTGGGCAGGACACCCAGACCAGGAAAAACCTGCATACATCCCTGAGTCCACCACCACATCCACGTCGTCCTACCCTGGCCACAAAACTGGGAGCGTTGATGCACTGCCTGACCCCTGTCCTCTACATAGCCCCCTGGGGATCCAGACTCAGCACCAGCAGACTGGGCCTGCCATACTGCTGCACCCTAACCCTAACCCCAGGTAGGGTTTTCAGACTTCCGTTCCCAGAGACCTGGCTCCAAACCCTCCAAACTGGGGACCCCTGTGCCACACCCAGGACTCCACCTGCCACCCAGGAGGAAGCAGTGCCATTCAGAGCTACACAATACCTTCAGAGTGAAAATACCTGCATGCCACCCCTGAGGCCACCCCCACTTTCAGCACCCCCGGGCCACAAACACCGATGCTGTCGCTCATCTGCACCCCCTCCATCAACTCTGCCGCTGGAAAGCTCCCCTGGCTTGGGGTCCTCGGGGGGGCCCCATGGGCCCAGCCTGTGTACCCAGATGGCCGTGACACACACCTAGAGAGAAAGCCCACTAGACCGTGGGCGCCACAGTGACGCAAACTGTCACCGAATGCTGGCCAATTCTTACGAGCTTTCTGCCCAAATTGATATCGATTTGGGCAGAAAGCTCATGGGAATGGCTGGAAAACACCCAGCAAACTTGCCTCTGGCGGCACGGGCCAGCAGAGCCGCTGCCTGGGCCCGGTCTGGGTCCTGAGCAGTTGCGGCCCAAACCCTGCAAGAAAACCCTCTGTGAGCCAGGCGTAAGTGCAGCCAATGCCTCCCACTACTCAGCCCCCTAGGGTGTCCGCCCCAGCTCTAGCAGATTGGGCCTGTCATGTCCCTAGGTCCTCGCCCTAACCCTCGGTTGGGTTTTTAGGCTTCCTCCCCCAGGGGCCTGCCACCTGATACCTCCAGATGAGGGACCCCAGAACCACACCCCAGGAGTTCATATGCCACCCAGGAGGAAACCAGGCCATTCAGAGCTGAGCAAAACCCTCAAAGGGAGAAACCTGCATGACCCCCTTGAGGCTGCCCCCACTTTTGGTGCCCCACCAGGCAACAAACAGAGTGACTGACATTCACTCAACTCTGCACCTGGAAAGCCCCCTAGGGTGTGGGCCTTTGGGGGAGCCACCTAGTCCCAGCCCGTGTTCCTGGATGGTTGCGACACACTTAGCAAGAAAGCGCTGAAGACCATAGGCACCAGTGGGGCCCAAATTGGCACCCAATGCTACGCAATTCTCACAAGCTTTCTATCCAAATTGATACCGCTTTCTCACTAGGTGCACATTGCAACCATCCATGACCCCAGTTAAGGCCCCCTCGGCTTATTTTAGGGCCCACACCGAGGGGAGCTTTCTGGGTGCAGAGTTGAAAGAGGAGTCCAGGTGAGGGCCAGCTTCCATTTTTGTGCCCTAGTGGGGCGCCCAAGGTGGGGTTGGCCTCAGGGGGTGTACGCAGGCTTCTCCCACTCTGAGGGTTTTGTGAAGCTCCAAATAGAACGGTTTACTCCTGTGTTGCAGGTGGAGTTCTGGTGTGTGCACAGGGGTCCCCATTCTGGAGGGCTTGGGGGCCAGGTTTCTGGGGACAGAAGTCTAAATACACAACCTAGGGTTAGGGTAAAGATCTAGTGGCATGGCAGGCCTGATCTGCTGGTGCTGAGGTGGGATACCCGGGGGCCAAGTTGAGGACTGGGTCAGGCTGTGCATCATGTTCTGAATTTGTGGACCTGGGAGCCACCAAATATGGGGGTGGCCTCAGGGAGGCATGCAGGATTTTCCCAGTCTGAGAGTTCTGCACAGCTCCAAATGGCATAGTTTCCTCCTGGGTGGCAGGCAGATTCCTGGGGTGTGGCTCAGGGGTCCCCAATCTGGAGGGCACTGGGGACAGACCCCTGGGGACAGAAGCCTGAAAACCCAACTGATGGTTAGATTGAGGTCCTAGGGGTGATGCAGGCCTGATCTGGCAGCACTGGGGCAGGCACCCCGCGAGGCTGAGTAGAGGGAGGGGTTTGCCACACATGCCCCTGGCTTGTAGAGTGCTTTCCATAGGATTGGGGTCACGACGACTTGGGATCACTGGCCAGGCCCAGGGGGCGGCCCTGCAGGCCTGTGCCGCCAAAAATGAGTTTGCCAGGGGTTTTCCAGCCTATTCTCATGAGCTTTCTGCCCAAATCAATATTGATTAGAGCTGAGCAAAACCCCCAATCAATATTGATTTGGGCAGAAAGCTCATGAGAATTGGCCAGCATTTGGCGGGGTAAGTCTGCTTGTGTGCCTGGTGTTTGGAGCGCTTTCTCGCTAGGAATGTGTTTCAACCATCTGTGACCATGCCCTGGGCCCACACGGCTCCCCTGAAGGTCTCCACAGAGGCAATCTTCCCTGGGCTGAGTAGAGGGACAGCTTCATGTCGAGCGCCAGGCTCCAGGTTTGTGGCATGGGCACGCCGATGTTGGGGATGGCTCATGGGGGTAGCAGGTTTCTTCCTCTCTGACGGTTTTGTGCTGCTCCAAATGGCATGCTTTCCTCCTGGTTGGCAGGCAGAGTCCTGGGGTGTGGCTTATGTGTCCCCAATCTGGAGGGCTTGGGGACCAGGTCCCTGGGGACGGAAGTCTGCAAATCCAACCTAGGGTTTGGGTTAAGACATAGGGGTGTGGCAGGTCCGATCTGCCAGTGCTGAGGTGGCTGTATAGAGGGTGATATTGGTCGGTGTTCTGACGTGATCTGGTCCGTGCATTATTGGGCCTTTAGTCTGTGCTGAGCTGGGATCCCTGAGGGGTTCAGTGGAAGAAGTGGGTCAGATACAGCATCAGGCCCAGGTTTTGTGGCCAGCAGATGTGGACATTGCATCAAAGAGGTATGCAGTTTTCTCCTGCTCTAAGGATTCTGGGCATCTTCCAATGGCACTGTTTCCTCCTGTGGCAGGTGTACTCTTGGGTGTCGCTCAGCATCCCCAATATGGAAGGTTCTGGGGCCAGGCCTCTGGTGATGGAAGCCTGAAATCCCAAATTAGGTTTAGGCTTATTGCCTAGGGGCATGGCAGTCCCTATGCCCGTGCTGAGGCGGCCTTCCCAGGTGACTGTGTAGAGGGCAGTTTTTGCCAGCATTCTGCCGGTATCAAGTCCACTCATGCACCTGGCCTTTAGTGTTTCCTCACAGGGTTTGGGCTGCGACCACTCCAGACCACATGCCAGGCCCATTCAGCTCCCTTGAATGTCCCTGCCACTGGAAGTGATTTTGCTGGGCGCTTCTGGCCAATTCTCACGAGCTTTCTGCCCAAACTGATATCAATTTGAGCAGAAAGCTCGTGAGAATTGCCCAGTGTTGGGCAGTGATTTGGACCCCTTGTGCACCTGACATTTGGAGCACTTTCTCGCTAGGAGCGTGTTGTGGGATCCAGGACCACAGGTCAGGCCCAAGAGGCTCCGCTGAGGGCCTCCACAGAGGCAAGCATCCCCGGGCAATGTTGAGGGAGGCGGTTAGGCTGAGCATTAGGCTCCAGTTTTGTGGGCCCCGGTGGGGAGAGGGGGCACTGAATGTGTTGGTGATCTCAGGGGACATCCACGTTTTCCAGCTATGATGGTATTGCTTAGCTCAAAATGTCATGCTTTCCTTCTGAGGTTAGGCGAAGACGTGCAGTGTGGTTCAGGGGGCCTAGTCTAAAGGGCCTGAGGGACTGGTCTGTAAGGGCAGAAACCTGGATATCTACCTAGGGTTAGGGTTTAGGCCTAGGGGCCTGGCAAGCCTGATTGCTGGGGTAAGGCATGCTCCCTGTGGTGCAGAGTGGAGGGTGGATGTCAGGCTTATGAGGCTGTGGGCTTGTGTTCACGGGGGCTGCTGAAGATTGGAGCATCCTCAGGGGTGCATGCAGGTTTCTCCTGCTCTGAGGATTTAGCGCAGCTCCAAATGTCATGGTTTCTTTTTGGGGGCACTAGGATTCCTGTGTTGTAGCTCAACGTCTTCATACTTGAAGGCTAGGCCTGCAGCTAGGAGTTGGAATCCTGGATAATCAACCTAGATTTAGGTTTCAGGCATATGGGCATCACAGACCAGATCTGCCAGTGCTGAGGGGAGGTCTACAGGGGGATGAGTTGAGAGCAAGGATAAGTAAGGCTGAGTGCCAGGTTGTGGGTTTGTGTCAGAGTGGCCGCTGAAGGTGGGGGTGGTCTTAGGGTGGCATGCAGGTTTTTTCTGCTCTAAGTGTTTTACATAGCTCCAAATGGCACAGCTTCCTTCTTGGGGGCAGCTGGAGTCCTACGGTGTGCCTCAGGTGTCCCCAGTCTGGAGGGCTTGGGATCCAGGACTCGGGATGGAAGACTGAAAATCCAACAGAGCATTACTGTTAGGGCATCATCCCATTTTTTTTTTTTTTTTTTTTTATGTGGAATGTCCATGAAAGCCTCTGGTATTTATCTTTCTGCATCTGAGTTACTTAGCATAATGCTCCCAAGGTCCCTTCCCCAAAATGATATAATGTTTCCATGTCTGGTTATTGTTTTGATGTTGCCATGAACATGGGAGTGCATCTTTCCTTTGGAGGGAGCATTTTTGTGTTCTCCAAAGAAATACTCAATAGAGCAATCACCGGGTCATGTGGTAGTTGTATTAATTGTTCCCAGAGCCTCCACAGCATTTGTCACAGTGGTTGCACCAATTTCCATTCTCACCAACAGTGCACAGAGTCCCTTTGTGTACCCACCCTTGACTACACCTGGTGTCTGACTCTCTGGGACGATTGCTGTTCCCAGGGTGGTGAGGTAATAGCTGATTGTTGTTTTGACTTGTGTTTTCCTGATGACGATTAGTGATGTTGAACAATGTTTTCTGTATCTGTTGACCTCTTTGGAAAGTATCTATTCACATATTCTCCCCAATTTTTATTCAGTTTGTTTGGATTTGAAGGAGTGTTTTGTGTATTTTGGATATTAGCCTCTTCTCACACATAGGATGTGGAGATATTTTTTCTCATTAGGAAGGTTGCCTTTTAAGGGTTTGATGGTTTCTTTTCCCATGCAGAAATTTCAGTTTGATAACCTTCCACTTGCTTATTTTTGCTTTTGTTGCCTTTGCTATTGGTGTCTGGTGTAAAAGTCCCTTCCCCAAAATGATACAGCCACATTCTTCTGCAATTAGTGTCCAGTATTCCCAGTACCATTCACTGAAGAGACAGCCCTTTCCCCCATTGTATATTTTCTGCTGCTGTGTCCATGTTAAGACCATACATGCGTGAGTTAGTTTCTAAGCTAGCTTGCTTGCTTACTTGTTTTCCCTTCCTTTTTCTCTTCTTTCTTTCTCTTTCTCTCCTTCCTTCCTTCCTTCCTTCCTTCCTTCTGGTCTTACAGTTTATTTGTTGGGAAAATATTTTTCCTATCAGAATATATGCATTGTGGACTTTACTGGTGATGTCTTCCTACTCTTTGTTAGGACATTTCTCTCACATCTGTGTTTTGGTAAATGAGTAGCTGCATCTATAGCTTTGAACAGGTTGAATATTTGGGCAGAAGTACCTACGTAGTATATTCTTCCATTAGACACCAGATTGTGTCTGATTGTCTTCTTTTGTAATGTTCTCACTTGTGACGCTGGATATCTATATTTCCTTTTCTGTGGTAGGTTTATTAAAGTGAATTTAATTTTTCCTAAAAGTGTGAATTCTAAATATTCCTTATTTTATAATATATATTTATATAAAACAACATGTTTAAAAATGCATTTATTGGAAATAAACATTGGAACAAGACATAAATATTATTGATTCCCATTCAGAGTTAATAACTCTATCAAAGCTAAGTTTAAATATACCTTTAATATACAAATGAATAAACATTGCCAAAAGTACTATGATTATCAGTTTCTGAGCTTTCTATTGTGCTCCATTGACCTGTGTGTCTGTCTTTATACAAGTACCATACTCTTTTGTATGTAGTCTAGCTTTGTAATCTAGCTTGAAATTAGAGTGTGGTGACTGCAGATCACTTAGTCACTGGTTTGATTTCTTTTTTTCTATCAGTGAGTTTATTATTTATTTATTTATTTATTTATCCTTAGTTTACATTTGTATTCTAAATGTTTTTATTTCACTTCTTTTTTATTACAATCATATAGTGTGTTATTTGCTTCAGGGGTACAGGTTTGAGATCCTTCCATTCTACACAGCACACAAAGCTCACCACAGCACATACCCTCCCCTGCCCATCACCCAGCTATTCCATACCCCCTCCCCTTCCCTTCAGAAACCTTCAGTTTGTTTCCTGAGATTAACTATCTCTTTTTCTTTGACTTCTTCTCTGGTTTCAACTTACTTCCTTTTTTCCTCTCTTCCCCTATGTTCCTCTGTCTTCTTTCTTAAATTCCACATATCAGTGAGATCATATGATAATTCTCCTTCTCTCATTGACTTATTTCACTTATCATAGTACCCTCTAGTTCCATTCATATCATTGAAAATGTCAAGATTTCATTTTCTGATGGCTGCATAATTCATAATTAAATGGTGTATATATATATCCATTCATCTGTCGTTGGACATCTGGCTCATGACTCATTGGCTCTTGTTGGCATTGCTGCTATAGACACTGGGGTGCAGGTGCCCCTTCAGATCACTACATTTGTATTTTGTGGTAAATACCCAGTAGTGCTGTTGCAGGGTTGTAGGGTAGCTCTGTTTTCAACTTTTTGAGGAATCTCCACACTGCTTTCCATTGTGGAGTGGTGGTGGCCTCACCAGCTTGCATTTCCACAATAGTATAAAAGGGTTCCCCTTTCTTCACATTCTTGCCAACATCCTTCGTTTCCTAACTTCTTCATCTTATCCATTCTGACAGTTGAAAGGTGCTATCTCATAATGGATTTGATTTGTATTTTCCTAATGTCGAGGGATGTTGAGCACTTTTTTATGTGTCTGTTGGCCATTTGGATGTCTTCTTTGGAGAAATGTCTGTTCATGTCTTTGACCTATCTCTAGATTGGATTATTTGTTCTGTGGGGTTTGAGTTTGGCAAGCTCTTTCTAGATTTGGGTTATGAGTCCTTTATCTACTATGTCATTTGAAAATATCTTCTCTTCTTCTGTTTGTTGTCTTTTGGTTTTGTTGACTGTTTCCTTTGCTGTGTAAAAGCTGGCTATCTTGATGAAATCCCAACAGCTCATTTTTGCTTTTGTTTCCCTTGCCATTGGAGATGTGTCTAGCAAGAAGTTGCTGTGCTTGAGGTCAAAGAGGTTGCTGCCTCTGTTCTCCTCAAGAATCTAGATGAATTCCTGTCTCACATTGAGGGCTTTCATCCATTTAGAGTCTTTTTCTTGTATACAGTACAAGGAAATGGTTCAGTTTCATTCTTCTGCATGTGACCATCCTGTGTTCCCAGCACCATTTGTTGAAGAGACTTTTTTTCCCATTGGATATTCTTTCCTGCACTGAGGAAGATTAATTGACCCTAGAGGTCAATTAATGGACCCAAGGGTCCATTTCTGGTTTTTCTATTCTGTTCCATTGATTTATGGGTCTGCTTTTGTGCCAGTACCATACTGTCTTGATGATTACAGGTTTGAAATAGAGCTTGAATTCAGCAATTGCATTGTCACCAGCTTTGGTTTTCTTTTTCAACATCCCTTTGGCTATTCAGGGTCTTTTCTGCTTCCATACGAATTTGGGGATTATTTATTCCAGTTCAGTGAAAAATGTGGATGGTATTTTGATAGGAATTGAATCTGTGGATCATTCTGAGTAGTATAGACATTTTCACAATAGTTATTCTTCTAATCCATGAGCATGGGATGTTTTTCCATTTCTTTGTGTGTTCCTCCAATTTGTTCATGACTATCGTATAGTTTTCTGAGTACAGATCCTTTGCTTTTTTGGTTAGATGGATTCCTAAGTATCACGTTGTTTTGGGTGCAATTATACATGGGATGAACCCCTTAACTTCTCTTTCTTCTGTCGCATTGGTGCTGTAGACAAATGCAACTGATTTCTGTATATTGATTTTATAACCTACCACATTACAGAATTCTTGGATGAGTTCTAGCAATTTTGGGGTGGAGTCCTTTGGGTTTTCCACAGAAAGTATCTTATTGTCTGCAGAGGATGAGAACTTGACTTCTTCTTTGCTGATTCAGACAGCATTGATTTCTTTTTATTATCTGGTGGCAGAGGCTAGGAATTATGTACCATGTTGAACAATAATGATGAGAGTGGGCATCCCTGTTGTGTTCCTGACCTGAAAAGGGAAAAGCTCTCAGTTTTTTCCCAATGGGAATGATATTCTCTACGGATTTACAATAGATGGCCTTTATGATGTGGAGGTATGTACCCTCTAGCCTTCCCCGTGAAGAGTCTTGATCAAGAAAGGATGCATTGATTTGTCAAGTGTTCTTTCCCCATCTATTGAGAGGATCCTATGGTTCTTTTTCTTTCTTCTATTAATGTAGTGGATTCCATTGATTGATTTGTGGTTGTCAAATCAGCCCAAGAATAAATTCAGTTTGGTCATGGTGAATCATCCTTTTAATGGGCTGTTGGATCCTATTGGCTAGTATGTTGGTGGGAATTTTTGCATCCATATTCATTAGGGATAGTGGTCCATAATTCTCCCTTTGGGTGGGGTCTTTGTCTGGTTTTGGAATCATGGTTATGCTGGCCTAATCCAAAGGGTTTGGAAGTTTTCCTTTCAGTTCTATTTTTTGGAAAGGTTTCATAAGAAGAGGGCTTGGGTGCCAGGCTTCAGGCACAGAAGTCAGGATACCCAAACTAGGGTTAGGGAGAAGGACCTAGGGACATTGGGACCTGATCTGCGGCCACTGAGATGAGCTCCCATCGAGGCAGATTGGAGGGCATGGGTCTGAATGAGTGTCAGCCTCAGGTTTGTGGCCAGGAGGACTTCTCAAGGTCTGGGTGGCCTCAGGAGGGATGTAGATTTCTCCTACTCTGAGGGCATTTCACAGCTCCAAATGGCAAGGTATCTTTCTGGGAGCAGGCAGTGTACTGTGGTGTGGCTCAGTGATCCCCAGTCTGGAGTCCTTGGGTGCCAGGCCTCTGGAGACAGAAGCCTGAAACACAACCTAGGGGTATGGCAGGCCTAATCTTCCAGAGCTGAGGCAAATGTACTGGGGGGCTGAATTGAGGGTGGAATCAGGATGACTGTCAGTCTGTGGGCTGACTATCTAAGGGTCCACGGGATATGGGGGTGGCATAAGGGTGGCATGCAGGTTTCTCCACATTTGAGGGTTTTGCACAGTTCCAAATGGCACAGTTTCCTTCGGGGTGGGGGCAGAGTCCTATAGGTCTGGAGAGCTTGGGGGTCAAGCCTCTGGGGATGGAAGGCTGAAAACCCAACCTAGGATTAGGATTAGCACCTAGGGGCATGGCAGGCCTGAACTGTCAGCAGTTAAGTGGGCTTCCCAGGGCTGAGTAGAGGGTGGGGGTGGCCGGTTTTCTGGGGCAATTTGGGCCACAAGGGCATCTGGCATTTGGAGTGCTTTCTTGCAGGGTTCAGGCCACAACAGCTTGGACCATAGGCCAGCACCATGCCCTTCCCTGAAGGCCCCCACTGCTGGATGCGAGATCGCCGGAGGTTTCTGGACAATTCTCATGAGATTTCTGTTCAAATTGATATCAATTTAAGCAGAGAGCTTGTGAGAATTGGCTGGCATTGTGCTATGATGCAGGCCATGCGTGCATCCGGTGTTTGAAGTACTTTCTCGCTTGGTGTGTGTTGCGACTCTCTGGACCCACAGGCTGAGCCCATGTGGCTACCCTGCAGTTCCCCGCTGAGATGAGCTCCCCAGGAATAGAGTTGAGGGCGGGAGTCAGCTGAGCATCAGGCTCTGGATTTGTGGCCTGGGGGTGCGACAACGGTGGGGGTGGCCTCAGGGCGGGCATGCAGTTTTCTTCCACCTGAGGGTTTTGATCAGCTCTGAAGGGCATGGTTTCCTCCTGGGCAGCAGGCAGAGTCCTGGGATGTGGGAGTCCAGGAGTCTCCATTCCGGAGGGCTTGGGGTCCAGGCCTCTGGGGATGCAAGCTTGAAAACCCAACCTAGGGTTAGGGTTAGGACATAGAGGTATGGCAGACCCAATCTGCCAGTGGTGTGGTGGGCTCCCCAGGGGGCTAAGTGGAGAATGGGGATGGTCCCTGTTCTAATGCTGGACAGGCTGTAGATGCACCTGGTGTTTAGAGCACTTTCTTGCAGGGTTTAGACCATGACCACTCAGGATCCTGGGCCAGGCCCAAGTGGCTCCCCTGAAAACTCCTGCCATTGGAAATGAGTTTGCCAGGGTTTCTGGCCAATTCTCATGAGCTTTCTGTCCAAATTGATTTCTATTTGGGCAGAAAGCCATGAGAACTGGCCAGCATTTCGTGGCAGCTTGGGCTGTGGACCCAATGTTTCCACTGCTTTCGCATTAGGTTCCTGTTCCACCATCCAGTATTACAGGCTGGGTCCATGGGGCTCCCCCAAGGCCCTTCCCTGAGGCAAGCTCCCCAGAGGCATAGTTGAAGGTGGAGGTCTTGCTGAGCCTTAGGTTGAGGTTTGTTGGGGGTGTGGAGGGTGGCCTCAGGGTATCATTCATGTTTCTCCTAATTGAGGGTTTTGTGCAGCTCCAAACTGCATGGTTTCCTCCTGGGTGGCAGGTGGAGTCCTGAGATGTGGCTCAGGTGTCCCCAGTCTGGAGGGCATGGGGGCCAGGCCTATGGGGACATCAGCCTGAAAACCCAATGTAGGCTTAAGGGCAGGGCCTAGGGGCATGGCAGGCCAGATCTGCCAGTGCCAAGGCAGGCTCCCCAAGGGGCCGAGTAGAGGGCAGGGGTGGCCAGTGTTCTGAGGTGATTTGTGCTTCACACACACCTGGCATTAGAGCTCTTTCTTGCAGGGTTTTGGCCACTCGGGACCTTGGGCCACGCCCAGGTGGCTCCCTTGAAGGCTCCCACCACTGAGGGTTCACCGAAGGTTTCTGGCCAATTCTCACGAGCTTTCTGCCCAAATCAATATCGATATGGGCAGAAAGCTCATGAGAATTGGCTGGCATTGTGCAGCAATTTGGGCTTCTAATTTTGTCCATATATAGATCTGCTTCCCTCTACTCATGCTGCCCACATATTCATTAGCCTCTTGTCCAGGCATATAAACTTTGGTCCTACATTACAGTTGTGAATGAATAATCATGATCTGTAACTCATATCCCACTCACTAATTCTTTGGTTGTTTGTGTATTATAATATTCATTTTTATTTTAGGAAAGAGATATAATTCATAAACAATAGTTTTTATTCCGTTTCATTAGTTTGGTAGAAAGTACCTCCTTTCCCCACATATATTCATCTCTTTTTTAAAAAAATTATTTTGTATTTATTTTCAGCATAACAGTATCCATTATTTTTGCACCACACCCAGTTCTCCATGCAATCTGTGCCCTCTCTAATACCCACCACCTGGTTCCCCCAACCTCCCACCCTGCCCCCGCCACTTCAAAACCTTCAGAATATTTTTCAGAGTCCATAGTCTCTCATAGTTCATCTCCCCTTCCAATTTCCCCCAACTCCCTTCTCCACTCCAACTCCCAGTCCTCCATGCTATTTGTTATGCTCCACAAATAAGTGAAACCATATGATAATTGACTCTCTCTGCTTGACTTATTTCACTCAGCATAATCTCTTCCAGTCCCCTCCATGTTGCTACAAAAGTTGGGTATTCATCCTTTCTGATGGAGGCATAATACTCCATAGTGTATATGAACCACATCTTCCTTATCCATTCGTCCATTGAAGGGCATCTTGGTTCTTTCCACAGTTTGGTGACCATGGCCATTGCTGCTATAAACATTGGGGTACAGATGGCCCTTCTTTTCACTACATCTGTATCTTTGGGGGTAAATACCGAGTAGTGCAATTTCAGGGTCACAGAGAAGTTCTATTTTTAATTTCCTGAGGAATCTCCACACTGTCCAAAGAGACTGCACCAACTTGCATTCCCACCAACAGTGTAACAGAGTTCCCCTTTCTCCTCATATCCTCCAACACATGTCGCTTCCTGTCTTGCTAATTTTGGCCATTCTAACTGGTGTAAGGTGATATCTCAATGTGGTTTTAATTTGAATCTCCCTGATGTCTAGTGATGATGAACACTTTTTCATCTGTCTGATAACCATTTGTATGTCTTCATTGGAGAAGTGTCTGTTCATATCTTCTGCCATTTTTTGATATGATTATCTGTTTTGTGTGTGTTGAGTTTGAGGAGTTCTTTATAGATCCTGGATCTCAACCTTTTGTCTGTACTGTCATTTGCAAATATCTTCTCCCATTCTGTGGGTTGCCTCTTTGTTTTCTTCACTGTTTCCTTTGCTGTGCAGAAGCTTTTGATTTTGATGAAGTCCCAAAAGTTCATTTCCACTTTTGTTTATTTGCCTTTGGAGACATATCATGAAAGAAGTTGCTGTGGCTGATATTGAAGAGGTCACTGCCTATATTCTCCTCTAGGATTCTGATGGATTCCTGTCTCACATTGAGGTCTTTTATCCATTTTGAGTTTATCTTTGTGTATGGTGTAAGAGAATGGTCAAGTTTCATTCTTCTACATATAGCAGTCCAGTTTCCCCAGCACCATTTATTGAAGAGACTGTCTTTTTTCCACTGTATATTTTTTCCTGTTTTGTTGAAGATTAATTGACATAGAGTTGAGGGTCCATATCTGGGCTCTCTACTCTGTTCCACTGGTCAATGTGTCTGTTTTTATGCCAGTACCATGCTGTCTTGGTGATCACAGCTTTGTAGTAAATATAATCTCTTATGAATATTTTGGATCTACTGGGAATGTTTGTTTTTGTATTCACATGCTTTTACACTGTGAAAAAGCTATCTCAAAGGGCTTTCACTTTCCCTGTTATAATTGAATTTCTACTATCCGTTCTAGAAGAAGCTGAAGAAAATGTAAAATTATGGAGAAAATCACTGCAGACTGGTGTTCTTTTCTCATCTCCAACAAAAGTTCCTTTGGAAGCCTGCCCTGAGTTCTTTAGTCCTAAGTGCATAAACTATAGGGTTGAGGGAAGGGGGGATGATGCTGTGCAGCACATTGAGTAGAACTGGAATCAAAGAACCTTTGGGTTCTGCCAGGTGCATTACTGTAGTCACAACAACAATTGTGTAGAAGAAGAGAATAAGGATCAGATGGGAGCTACAAGTGCTCAGAGCTTTGGATGCAGCTTCAGCCGAGTTCAGTCTAAGTACAGAGCGCAAAATCAAAATGTATGTCAATATTATGAGACCTAGGTCACTCCCCATTATAAGCCATGCCAGAATCAACTGGAAGATGCTGTTTGGCCTCCTGTCATCACAAGCCAGGCTAGTGACCCCATGGTTAGAGCACAGGAAATGCTCAATCTCATTCTTGGAGCAATAATTACGCTGGGCTGCAAGCACAGGCACCGGAATGACAAGCAAACCATTTCTAAGTACCATGAACACAGTAGCCTTTAAGATTAAGGCATTGGTGACAATTAATGTGTAGCGAAGAGGGTGACAAATTGCTACATATCTGTCAAAAGCCATACAGAGGAAGATACCAGACTCCATGCCAACAAAGCAGTGAATGGCATAAATCTGAGCAAAGCACTCAGGGAGGCTGATGACCTTGGCATCAAACCAGAAGATGGCCAAGATCTTGGGCATGATGGTTCTTGGGCATGATGGTGGTGGCCAGGCCCATGTCTACCACAGAGAGAATGCCCAGGAAGTAGTACATAGACTGCTGAAGGGCAGGATCCTGGCAAATGGTGATGAGGACGAGGATGTTGGCAACAATTGCAGAGAGGTAGAGTATTGCCAATGGAATGGAGAGCCAGTGTTGCCAGCTTTGCATGCCTGGGAATCCCATCAGGATGAACTCAGAGACCTGGAATTTGGTGCAATTGGAGCCTTTCAGAGATACAGACATCTTTTCCTAAGAGAAAAAGTAAATGGTTTTCAAAGTTGCTATTTTGTGCAAAATTATCGTCAACAGTATTTTTTAACAGTCCTCATATAATTGTCACACAATATTATTTTTAAGATTTTATTTATTTGATGGAGAGAGAGAGAGAGATCACAAGTAAGCAGAGAGGCAGGTAGAGAAAGAGGTAAGCAGGCTCCCTGCTGAGCAGAGAGCCCAATATGGGGCTGGATCCCAGGACCCTGCCATAAGGATGTGATTCACAGGCAGAGGTTTCACCCTCTGAATTCCACAGATGCCCTACATTGAACAATATTTTAAATAAGGTCTCCACAGAGAATAGTTGGAACTGTAAAAAAATGAATTCTACAGTCATTTCTTAAAGAAATTTAAGATAAATTACAACATTCTGGGCTCTGGAGTCTACTGAAGTTAAACTTCAAAGGAGCAATTGTCACTGCTATCACTTCAGGGGGCACTCAGCATGCATCTCAAATCTCTCTTTGTATTTTCCGTGCCAACTCAATTTGGGACCATCACATGAACATGATTGTTGTTGTTGTTGTTTTAACTTTCATCATCTCTTCAGAAATCTTGTGGAATCAAATAGATGTGTTGGTTCTCTTCATATTTGTCTCAATCTTGCTTCAAATTTTTATTAACTAACAGCAAAGAATTTTTTTTTCATTTTTGTAAAAGATTTTATTTATTTATCAGATAGAGATCACAGGTAGGGAGAGAGAGAGGGGGAAGCAGGCTCCCTGCTGAGCAGAGAGCCCGATACAGGGATTGATCCCAGGACACTGGAGTAATGACCTGAGCTGAAGGCAGAGGCTTTAACCCACTGAGCCACCCAGGTGCCCCCAAGAATTTTTTTAAACACAGAATTATGAGATTAAATTTTATAGCTACACCATTCCCAGTTGCTATAGATGTCCACTAATGTTGTATATAGCTTCCAAAAATTTTACATTGTAAACTTAGAAGTTTGCAAACATAAGTGTGGGCCTATTAAAAGAGGAATTACTTTCTTTTCTACATCCCATTTTTATGGACTGCTGAGAATGTCTCAGAAGAATAGCTTTAGTAGTGAAGTGTTCATGACTGAATTTGTCAATTTCAGGAGTCATATCATGGAGAAAATAATAGAGTTTTTTCCCTAGGTGTACCGGGGTGGCTTAGTCATTTAAGTGTCTGTTTTGCACTCAGGTCATGATCTCTGAGTCCTGGGAACCAGCCCCACAAAGGGCTTCCTGCTTGGCAGAGAGTCTGCTTCTCTCTCCCTCTCTCTCTTCCTGTCCCTCTCCCATGCTCATTTTCTCTCTTTCTCTGTCTTTCCATCTCAAATAAATGAATAAAATATTTTTTAAAAAAGAATTTTTTTTCCTAATTCAGTCTTAGAGAATCTAAAAAGATATATAAATAGAGGATTCAGACTGGCAATAAGATGGTTTTGATTTTACTTAATGACCAAGAATTACTTGTCCATAATATTGAACACACTTCTACTCTATGTTCAGATTCATGTTTGAAATTAGACTCATCTTCTCTTGGACTCTGTTGTTTTTCATGTACCTTTTATTCTGTTCAGGAGCCAAATAGCCAAGCCTGAAACTAACAAACAATCCTTTCCTATTGGCAAACAACTGCTTCCTTGTCCTATTGCTTCCTGCCCTTAACTTCACTCAGGTAGCCCTTCCCTGGACCACTGCTTCTGCAGCCTTACCTGGTCAAATTTATTTGCCTTTTTCTGTGCTTCTTTCCTTTTATCAGCCATCTGATCATCATAAAACTGGTATTCTGTTTCCTACACTAATCCATGCCCTCATACTTTCTTTCAAATAGTTTAAATTCCTTTACAGCAGATAAGACAATTATGGATTTATTCTTGATATAGTTCATTTTATTTAGTTTTTATATAATTACTTTGGAGTGTAGAAAAACATATCTGAAAGAAATTAAAATTATCTTGTGTTCTCATCAACATAAGAAGATATGTATTCACAACTAGATGCATTTTTTTCCCAGAAATGTCTTGCTACCTCTATGTTTAGGTAGACATGCTCTGCCTAAACATGGGGCAAATTATCCTTCTTTAATGGTAATGTATTTTGATGAACACTAAAGTCATCTAAATGTATTCATAGCAAATTGTGACAAAACAGACACAAAAAAGCTTGGAGATGAAGCGGGTTTGATTTTGGACTTTTAGGTCAAAATTCTGAGGATTTCAGCTTCCTAGCTCCATCTTGAGAGCTTGGAAGTGTGTGACCCACTGGACTGTATGAAGCCTGGTACTTTTGCCAAATACTCAGATATTATTACACATTTTCCTACCAAAGACACAACCCTGTATCCTTGATGTTTTCCTCTGATTGATATTAGTGCAAACCGGTTAAGAGAAGGAGCAGATTTGAGTCCCCAGAAAGGAAACTGTGTTTTAAATATCTTTTTAGCAGTTAGAGATTAACGGGACATGGCATGTGATCCTGCTATGGAAAATAGTTAATAGAGTCTCCATGAAGTTAATCTGGTAGCTGTTTTATAGATGAAGTCACTTCTATAGCAGTAATCTATATTCCCTAATTTTAGCCCTAACCCCCTTGAAAAGTTTCTCTGAGCCTCTATTTCCAGCCAGGACAGGGGAAAGAGTCCATCCCTTATGCAGGATGTTGCCAAGACAGAATAAGAAAAGGTTAAGGATGCCATTGGATGCTCTGGGATTAATGTGCATGCATTGCACATTAATGTGCAATGTGATGAAGCCAAGGTTTCAGTACTTAACTGTGGTAATGATCAGAGATTCACAGTCTGATGTCTTGGCAATGGCAGGGGTTTCCTATCTAGAAAAAAAAAAAAAAAATGTTGGTGTGTGGGGGGTAGTGGGTGGTTACATATGAGCTGAGGATGTGTTCTCTGGAGATGGTCATAATTATGTGTTGGATATGGGGTGCTCTGGATTGGGGTGTAGTAAACAACTCAGTGATCTAAGGATAAACAGACTTCCTAGGAGGACATGAAGAGAAGACTGTAATCAATGGTGTGGGGAAGAATGTGGGGGTGGTGTGGGTGGGGGGTGGTGTTTGGTTCAGAGATATGTTTCCTAATACAGAAAACAAAATCCATATACTGAAACCCAAATTATAAAACAGAAAAATAGCTGTTTGATTGTTATTGACCTAAATGCCTTTAAGGATCATAGCAGGTTTTATATGTATTATTGTCTTACCTATAGACTGGGAGAAGTGCTTTCAGGTTGGAAAAGATAGTATGGATATTATAGACTGGGATAGTGCTTTAGCCCATGAGATTCAGTTAGTTTTGGTTTTCAGAGAAGGATTACAGAAAAAACACCAGTTTTTACTGAGGACACTTGGAGTACGTCTTAATTATGGTGTTTGTTTGACTGATGGAGATGAGGGGAGGGGAAGGATTCCAAGAACTTTAAGATTCTGAAATGAGAGGATCATGTTAAATTCAAGGTAATAGAAAAGGATAAATATGGCTGGAGCCCTAACCTGTGCTGGAAAATGATACACTATGTGATATAGAGCTGTTGAGCTAACACCTGAGGCCAGAGACTTATAAGCAAATTTATGCTAAAATCACAAGGAACCACTGAAGTTTTTAAGGAGAATTAAGACCTCGCAACAATGACAAGACCAGATTACATGTGGCAAGAATAAATCTAAGCAGATCAGGTGAATAGCAGTAATACAAAGAAGCAATGAGTGGGTGTTGAAATAGGATGGGGCCATGAAGAGGAAGAAAAATGAATAGATTAAGAAGCTGTGGTGAAGGTGAAATTGATTATTTCTATGACCAAAGAATAAAACTTTTTTTCTTCAAAATTTTTCTCCCTCTTTGAGTAGAGTTTACAGAAAATGTTACACTAGTTTCAGGTACACATCATAGTGATTCAACAAGTCTATACATTATGCTATGCTCACGACAAGTATAGCTGCTCTGTGTCACTGTACAATGCGATTACAATACCCTTGACGCTTCCTTATGCTGTACCTTCTATCCCCATCACTTACTCATTCCATAACTGGAAGCCTGTACCTCCCACTTCCCTTCATCTATTTCACCCAGCCGCCCACTCCCCTCCCCTCTGGCCACTATTAGTTTGTCCTCTCTATTTTTAGGTCTGATTTTATTTATAGGTCTGATTCTGTCTATTCATCTGTTTTGTTTTTTTAGATTCCACATAGAAGTGAAATCATATGATATTTGTTTTTCTTTGATCTATTTCATTTAGCTTAATACCCTCTAGGTTCATTCATGTTGTCACAAATACAAATATCATTCTTCTTTATGGCTGAGTAATATTCATATATATATACCATTATATATAATAGGACGGAGTAGGATAATACATGTATCAATATCACATCTTTATTTCTTTATTCATTTGTCAATAATGATGGATACTTAAGTTACTTCCTTATCTTGGCTATTGTAAATAATGCTGCAATAAATATAGGGGTATATATATCTTTTAGATCATGTTTTCATTTTCTTTGCATGATTACCCTGTAACAGAATTATTGGATCACATGGTATTCCTATTTTTAATTCTTTAAGGAAGCTCCATACTGTTTGCCACAGTGTCTATACTAATTTGCATTCCCACCTCCAAGGCATGAATGCCTTTTTCTCCACATTCTCCCCAATACTTGTTATTTCTTATTTTTTTAAATTCTAGCCATTATGATAGGGATATCTCATGGTTTTTATTTGAATTTCCCTCATTAGTGATGTTAAGCATCTTTTCATGCGTCTGTTGGATATCTGCATGTCTCCTTTCCAAAATGTCTTTTCAGGTCCCCTGTCCATTTTTTAATTGGCTTATTTGGTTTTTTCGGTGTTCAGTTATATACGTTATTTATATAATATGGATTTTTACTCATTATTTGATATACCATTGCAAAGATCTTCTCCTATTCAGTAGCTTGCCCTTTTGATTTGTTGATGACTTCCTTTTCTCTGCAGAGGTTCTTATTTTGGTTTATTTACAGTTGATTTTTCCCTTGGTTTCCCTTCCTTTAGAAGACATATCTAGAAAAATGTTGCTATGACTGATATCAAAGAAATTACTGTTTATTTTCTCTTCTAGGTGCCTTAAGGCTTCACATTCATCTGAGCAAACAACATTTCTAAGTTTCTGGTATATGCAGTAGGATGGCATGTGATGCTATTCACATTTTTAAGGAAGAATGGAGAAAGACCAGGTTACAGGGGAAGAGAATGTATTCAGATTAGGTCACAACAAACATGAGATACATTTGAAGCATCCATGTAAAGATGACTTATTCAGCACACAGAAAAGTCATCCCGGAGAACAAGAGAGTAATTTTTATTATTATTACTATTTTTAATTTCTTTTCAGTGTACTGGAAGTCATTGTTTATACACCATACCCAGTGCTCCATGCAATACGTGCCCTGCATAATACCCACCACCAGGCTCACCCAACCTCCCTGCCTCCCTCCCCTTCAAAACCCTCAGATTGTTTTTCAGAGTCCATAGTCTCTGATGGTTCATCTCCCCTCCAAATTCCCTCAACTCCCTTCTCCTTTTAACCATTTTGCATTCTCACTAGCAGTGTCTGAGAGGAACCCTTTTCCATATTCTTGCCAACAAGACTATTACCTATTTTATTATAACAATTCTAGTGGATGCGAAGTGGTATCTCATTATGGTTTTGTTTTACATATCCTAAAGGACTGATGATGTTGACCATCTCTTCATGTTGATGGTTGCTTATTGGCTTATTTATATCTTATTTAGAGAAAGGTCTATTCATATCCTTTGCCCAGTTTTTAATTGGTTTATGTATTTATGATTGTGTTCTAAGCATTCTTTATATATTCTGTACACAGTTCCCAAAATATCAATTTGAAGGAAAATATTGGAATGATTGAAATATTATTTTTTATAGCAGTGTACAGTATATTATCCCCAGTTATTTGTTGGCATATGATTTTCATAGTAGTCTCTAACAAGCTTATGTATTTCCATGGTATCAGCTGTATATCTCCTCTTTCATTTCTGGTTCTGTTTATTTGTGTCCTTTTACTTTTTTTCTTAGTAAGTTTAGCTAAAGTTTTGCAAATTTTGCTCACCTTCTCAAAAAACAAGGTCTCACGTTCACTGAGCTTTTCTATTGTCTTTATTTATCTACATTTTATTTTCTCCACTTTGTGATTTCCTTACTTCTGTTTTCTTTTGGTCATAGTTGTCTTTGAGGTATAAAGTGAAGTTGTTTCTGAGATCTACTTCTTAATATCTATATTTATTGTTACAAGTTTCCATCCAAAAACTGCTTTTGCAGCAGCCTCTATGTGCTGCTGTGTTGGGATTCTGGTGTCATTTCTTTTATTTATTTTTTTTAAATTTTTCAATTTATTTATTTTCAGAAAAATAGTAGTCATTATTTTTTCACCACACACAGTGCTCCATTTCTTTTAAATTATTCCAAAATTAATGCCTTATTCCCCTTTTTAAATTTTATTCCACTGTTTGCACCTCTAGTACAATGTTGGATAGAAGTGAGAACAGTTGACATTTTTGTCTTACCATCATCCTCAGGGAGAAAGATTTTAATATTTCTTCATTAAGTAGGAAATTGGCTGTATGTTTTTTGTGCATTACCTTTCTAAGTTAAGAAAAATCTCCTTCTTAATTTAGTTTTTACTATGTGTTTTTATCATGAATAGATGTTTAAATAAAACGAATTTTGTCCTAATCTATTATAATAATCTTATGATGATTTTTTTCCTATCTAAATATATTTTGTGGTATTTAAGTTGATAAAAACATTACTTTCAGATAATGCAGAAACAAAAGCAAGAGAATACTGGATCAAGAGCACTTTGGGGAAAAGTAAAAGAAAGCCTGACACAGCACAATTAAAGCTGATATACAAAATCATTTCATCTCTAGTTTTGGCAAAGTTTCTCCACAATCAAAACATTACACAGTGCTGAAATCATTCTCTGAATCACTTTCTGATACATAGAAGTTTTAAAATGAGAACCTTAAAAATAAATAAATTAAACAAACAAACAAGACACTTAAGTTATATCACAGCTTATCAGTTGCTCCTTAGTTTCTTATTTTAGAGTCATTGGTGTGGCCTTCAACTGGTAATACAAGGCTAACAAAACCATTACAGTTTGCATTTTCAAAAAAGAATACTATGGGTTTTGTAAAGTAAGAGCTGTGTTTCCATGAAGAACAATTATGCCACCAAGATTCCTTCTGTCAGGCTTCTGAGTGTATGCTTTATGTTTGAATACAATAAGTGTTTTATGAATTTCACATATATCATGAAAGGAAATTTTAAAAACTATAAAAATCACATATCTATATAGGTGCATATATGTTTACCCATCTATATAAGTTTTCCATTAAAATAAAATAGATGTTGAAATTCTTTTGATAAATACTTGACTAGTATATAATAAATTGTTATAAGTTGTTGAAAAGATAATATCACTACTCAATTCTCCTTAAAATGTTAAAATAGTCAGATATTTTTGTATCCTTACAACAGAAGGAGATTAATTGTGGAAAAATATAGGTATGCATAATTTTAAAATAAGAACTATCTTTCTGAGATTCTTTGTGCTCTGTTCTAGAGAATATCTTTCCTAAATATGAAATAAATATCCTACCTATATCTCTTGTGCTATCTTTTTATAGGTATGTCTTTTTTATTAACATATAATGTATTATTTGCTTCAGGGGAGATATGCCTTTAACTAAAACAGACTGTCATGTTACACAATAATTTCAGGGCCCATTTTTAATACATTTGCAAAATTCTCAGAGGCCCATTCTTAGAAACAGGTAATAGAGTACTGACCAGAAAATAACTAATGAATTTTCCAAAGCAGATTTAAAAGGATTTTAATACACCATAACTGAATTTTTCTAGCAAGGAAAATTAACTAATGTTATGCCATAGGTGTAACAGACATTTTGGAATAGTAACATTAATCCATGTGTGTTATTTGTAAAGCACAACTTTGATATCATCTTTTGTCTATTGTCATTTCCAAACCCCATAAAACAAGCCTGTTTCTCCTTAAACTGTCCCAAATCTCTAAAACCCACAGTCTTCTCTTACACAGCAGTGAGTCCTTCCAGGCAAGCGCTGTTCTCTAAAATGGATGAAATACAGTTTTAACTAAATCTCTCTAGAAATGAACCAAGAAAAATTGGGCTCTCTTTCTGAGAACAAGGGGAGGGCAGGCAAGAATCAAGAGTGTTCTGGCCATGACTGAGAACTATTCACCTAGTTCTCCCCCTTTTCTTCTTGTCCTGGGCATGATTCATACCTGACTTCCAGTACAACAGAACCAGTGATTCCCACTTTGTTAGGGAAATGACACAGATACTCGTAATCATGATGGAAAGTTACACTGAACCGCAATCTGAGAATTGGGGAAACAAGCATTTTGTATCCTCAAAGCCTCCCATAACACTCCTGTCTTCAAACATGGTGAGTGGACTCAAGTCTGTATTTCTGAGAATGCCATAAACAATTCATACATATTCAAAGCCTCTACTTTATCTTTATGTCTAAAAAAAAAAAAAAAAAGAAAGAAAGAAAAGAAAAGAAAAGAAAAAAGTCCTGTGTCTAGTGTCCCTTTTGTGTTCCTTTAATACCTGGGTTTCTGGAGAGCAGACAGTGAGCTGAATGCGATCTGGTCCAGGTGTTCAGGATCTTAGTTCAAAAGCATAGGCTATATGTACATGCACAACCCTCAATTTCTAAGTCCCATGATACCTGTACTAGTGTATTGGGTGTTTAAGAAAAATGTCCTATATATCCTAAAGGGATAGTACAAAAATTAGAGACACAGACGCTTGTGTAACAATCAAACTAAACTTTATGGGAGGAGGAAAAGTGGAAGCTTTCCAGTCTTACTGCTATAAGATGATACTTAAGTGAATTATTTCATATGCACGTGTGTGTGTGTGTGTGCATGCGCATATGTGTGAGAACATACTTAATGGAGAGGAATTGAACACAAATTTTAGTAGAAGTGAGTGATTCTAGTATTGTTGAGTTTTCTTTCCATGTGAGTATTCCTTGAAGGGCACTTGTTGAGTTTTCTTTCCATGTTAGTATTCCTTGAAGGGCACATGGTAAAAGCACTTCTATAGAATGTTTTAGTCCCTCACACATCCATCCATTTCTTCTTTCTTTCACTTATTTTTTAATGTCTCTAATTTAATAACATCACTGAGCACTTAGTCATCTCCAAGTCAGGGTAGTGAATATAAATAAGATATTTAAAAAGATGAACTTTGAAAACAACTCAGAGGCAGATAGCTACATATTGTGTTATTCCATTATATATGAAATATTAAGAAAAAGCAAATCCATAGAATATAAAGTAAATTCTTGGCTTCCATGGACAGGGTGAAGAATGTGACTGCTTAAAATGTATTGGGTCTTTTGGGGAGATGACTAAAATATTCTGGAATTACATAGTGGTGATGATTGCACAGTACTCTGGAGGTACTAAAAGTCACTGAATAGTACATTGAACATCATTAAAATGGTAAATTTGGGGACTCCTGGGTGGCTCAGTTGTTTAAGCATCTGACTGTTGGTTTGAGCAAGTGGCTTGTGACCTCATGGTTCTTGAGATGAAGTCCTGCCACAGGCTCTGTGTTCTATGGGGAGTCCGCTTGAAGGTTACCTCCCTCTTCTCCTCCCTCCATTCATGTTCTTTCTTTCTCTAATATAAGTAAATCTTTTTAAATGGTGAATTTCATATTAATTGACTTTTATGACAATTTTTTTAAAAAGTTACAAACCTCTCTTGCTGAGATTCAGCTGGGTGTTTTTGTTTTGTTTTGTTTTGCTTTAACTGTTTTATTGCAGAGTAGCTTTTCTTTTTTTAGATTTTTACAAATTTATTCATTGGAGAGAGAATGAGAGTGAGCAAGAGCACGAGCAGTGGACAAAGTCAGGCATCAGAGGGAGAGGGACTAGCAGACTCCCCCCTGAGAGGATACCCCAACAGGGGACTGGATCCCAGGACCTCAGGATCATGACCTGAGGCAAAGGCAGATGCTTAACCTCCCTACCCAGGTGCCCCTGTGCATTGCGGTTTTTGTGTTTTTTTTTGTTTGGTTTGGTTTTTAGACTAAAAGCATAGGCTATATGTACATGCACAACCCTTTTTTAATTTTAAATTCAAGTAGGCAACATACAGTATCATTAGTTTTTGGTTTAGTGTACAATGATTCATTAGTTAGCGTTAACACCCAGTGCTCATCACATCAGAGTTCCTCCTCAATGCCCATCACCCAGTTAGTTACCCTTTCCCCCATCCATCTCCCTTTCCACAACCTTCAGTTTGTTTCCTATAGTCAAGAGTCTCTATACTTTGGCTCCCTCTCTGCTTTCTTCCCATTCATTTTTTTTTTTTTTTTGCTGCCTTCCCATATGATCCTCTGAGTGATTTCTTATAATCTACATATGAGTGAAACTGTATGATAATTGTCTTTCTCTGATTGACTTATTTTACTTAGAATAATCCCCTCCAGTTCCATCCATGTCAATGTAAATGGTAGGTGTGCATCCTTTATGAAGGCTGAGTAATATTCCCTTGTATATATAAACCACATCTTCTTTATGCATTCAACCATTGAAGGACATCTCAGCTCCTTCCACAGTTTGGCAATTGTGGACTTTGGTGCTAGGAACACCAGGGTACAGGCAGTACAGTTTTAATGGGTTTACCATACATCTGTTCCCACAGGCTTCTACACGTAAGTTTATGAAACATACCTCGACCAATGAAGATGTTACTTGAAAGACACATACCCAGTGCAGGTTCATTGAGTTAACAATAGGGCTAATACCTTAAGCTTCTACTCCTATGCTTACATACACTAAGATCTTGGCTTGTTTGTTTGTTTGCCCAACATGGCACTTTAACTCATGACTGTGAGATAAGCTGAGATAAGAGACAGACACACAACCATGGACCCACCCAAGCGCCCCAGATCTTAATGAAAAATATGTAACTGAAATCGAGTTTATATGCAGTGTATATAAACTGCATTCCTTATGGTGTACCATTTATTCCCATAACTTCTTCATTCCATAACTTTAAGCCTATAGCTCCTACCCTCCTTCACCCATTTGGCCCATCTGCCACCTTCTTGCCCTCTGGCAACTATCAGTTTGTTTTTTGTATTTATGGGTCTGATTCTGCTATTTGTTTATTAGCTCTTTGTTTTGTTTTTCTAAGATTCCACACATAGTTGTAGTCCTATGTATTCATTTTTCTCAGTCTAACTTATTTCACTTAGAATAATTCCCTCTGAATCCATCCATTTTGTCTCAAATGGCACAATCTCATCCTTTTTTATTGCTGCATATTTTCATGTGTGTATACACACACACACACACACACCACATCTTCCATATCCATTTATCTATCAATGGAGAGTTAGGTTGTTTCCATAGTTTGGTGCCTATAAATAATGCTGCAATATTGGGACTCTTGGATGGGTTAAGCCTCTGCCTTTGGCTCAGGTCATGATCTCAGGGTCTTGGGATCAAGCCCCACATCAGGCTCTCTACTCAGCAGTGAGCCTGTTTCCCCCTCTCTCTCTCTGCCTGCCTCTGCCTACTCGTGACTTCTGTCCGCCAAATAAATAAAATCTTTAAAAAAAATAATGCTGCAATAAATAGAGGGGTGCATGTACCATTCCAAATCAGTGTTTTTGTATTCATTGTGTAAATACCCAGAAATGGAATTATTGGATCATATGGAATTTCTGTTTCTAATTTTTGAGGAACCTTCCTTACTGTTTTATACAGTAGCTCAGCGCTTTTTTTTTTTTTTTTTGAATAAGCATTCTGCTAATTGCTGCCAACTTTTAATTAGTATCAGGAATGTGGGAAAGTTGATTTTGACTTTTTTTGTGTGTTTTGTTTTGTTTTTAGTTTATCCATTGCTTTTATTAGGGAGAACTTCTTAATATTGTTATTTTGCCATTTTTGCTTATGTCACTCACAGTTCACTCGTTCTTGTTGAACACAAGTATTTCTCTGGATGAAATGACCAGGAGTGTAACTGCTAAATTGCATGATAGTTGCAGTACTGTTATTTTTAAGCAACTGCCAAAATATTTTCCAGAGTGGCTGTCCCATTTTATAGTCCTACCAGTAATGTATTAATGATTCCGTTTCTCCATATTCTTACCAGAATCTCATGTTGTTAGTGACATGGTCATGGTTGTGTAGTGACATTCTATCTCAGTTTTAATTTTTATTTGTGTATGGCAAATGATGCTGAACGTTTTAAAAAATTTTATTTAAATTAAAATAGTAAACATATTGTGTATTATTAGTTTCAATAGTAGAATTTATTGATTCATCAGTTGCATATAACATGCAGTGCTCATTACATCAAGTGCACTCCTTGATGACCATCACCCAGTTACCCCATCCCCCCACTCACGTCCCCTGCAACAACCTACAGTTTGCTCCCTATAGTTGAGGGTCTCTTTTAGCTTGCCTCCCTCCATTTTGTTTTTCCTTATTTTTCCTTCATGACTGCTATGTTCCTCTCTTTTGTTTCTTAAATTCCACATATGAGGGAGATCATATGGTATTTTTTTATCTTATCTATTTTCCATTTCTATGTCTTTATCAATGACATGTCTGCTTATATTTTTATTTATTTTCAAATTGGATTTTTTTTACCTTTGAGAGTGTGTGTGTGTGTGTGTGTTTGTGAGTAATTATATAATGTGTGTTGGTTAGGTCTTGAAATTATTTTTCTCATTCTGTACCTTGTCTTTTCATCCTCTTAATAGGGTGTTTAGCAGAATAAAATTTTTAAAAATTGGTATGGTTTAATTTTTCCCTTTTTTTCTTTTTGCATTATGATTTGGCATCAAGTCTAAGAACTCTGCTTAATTCTAGATCTTGAAGATTTATTCCATTGTTTTTTGAAATGTTTTAAATTTTAAATGTTTTAAATTTTTAAATAAGCTTCAAATTTTCATCTACATTCACTTTTGATTCTTTTGAGTTAATTTGTGTGTAAGGTACAATCGACCATCTTGATTTAAGTCTACAGTGTTAGTTTTGCCTATCAACACCCAACTCTTCCAGCAGACTTCGTTGAAAGGCTGCATTTCCTTTATTGAATTTTTTTTTGTTTGTGTGTCAAATATCATTTGGACATACATATGAGGGTCTATTCCTAGGTTTTCATTTCTGTTCCATTATTCTACGTACATGCCCTCTACCAATACCACAGTCTTGATTATTGGAGCTATGTAAGTCTAGAGATTGCAAAGATTCTTTGCTCATTTCAGTATGTGTTTTCAAATGTTTCAGCTATTTTCATTCCTTTGATGTTCTAAATAAATTTTAGATAATTTTGTCTATATCAAAAAAAAAATCTTGCCTGGATTTTTGTAAGAATTGCAACACACCTGTGTACCAATTTGGGGGTAACATATCTCCTCATCCATGAATATTGTATGTCCCTTCATTTAGTTGTGTTGTTTTTTCATTTCTTTAATTGGCAATGTATAGTTTTGTTAAAAAAAATACACATATTATTATAATATCTAAAGGGAATTACCATTCCATCTCCTACTTCTATGAGCCTAAGTACCTTAAAATACTTCATTTAAATGGGATCATAACAACATTTTTTCTTGTGTGACTGACTTATTTCACTATGCATAATATCCTCAAGGGTTATGCATAATGTAGCCCATGACAGTTTACTTTTTTTTTAAAGATTTTATTTATTTATTTGACAGATAGGGATCACAAGTAGGCAAAGAGGCAGGCAGAGAGAGAGGAGGAAGCAAGCTCCCTGTGAGCAGAGAGCCTGATGTGGGGCTCAGTCCCAGGACCCTGGGATCTTGACCTGAGACAAAGGCAGAGGCTTTAACCCACTGAGCCATCCAGGTGCCCCAGACAGTTTACTTTTATATATATATACCTGAATTATATTGCCTTGTATGTATATACTATATTTCTTTATCTATCCATCTATCCATGGACCTTTAGGTTATTTCTGTATTTTGGGTATTTTGAATAGTGCTGCAATTGACATCTTATTTTCAGCTCTTTAGGGTAAATACTCAGATGCGGGATTTCTGAATTAGATGGTAATTCTATTTTTAATTTCTTGAGGAAACTCGATGCTATTTTTCATAGTGGCTACACTTTTTTTCCTTCCCACTGACAGTGGACATGGGTTCTAAGTTTTCTACATCCTCCCCAAAAACTCTTTGTTTAATTGATTTTATAGTTGCCATCCTAACAAGATGAGGAATGATATCTCATTGTGGTTTTGCTTTGCATTCTCCAATGATTAGTATTGTTGAGCATCTTTTCATACCTCTTGGCCATGTGTCTGTCTTCCTATTAAGCAGAAGTGATAAAAATCATAAAATGTGTAATGCTTCTGAAGTAAAATAATGAAAATTTTTCAAGTTATCAGGGATACAGAACTGGATTTGCTATTCCTGAGAGAATTATATGAGCCAAGAAAGAGGCCTATTAAATTTGTTAACATGTAAGGCACTGGTGAATGGACAAAAGCAAATTCATGTGATGGATGTGAAGACAAAAAGACCCATTAGAGGGAGGATGATGTCAAGTTGAGAAAGTAAAGAGAATGATGATGACAACTTGACTTCAAATAGGTCCTCAAGAGGGCATGACCCTAGGTTGACCTGAGCACTGGACCCAAGCAATTGTAGGGTCCTCATGATCTCCCTGTCCTTGGACTGTGCATCCCACTTACCTTCCTCACATTACAAGCTACCTTAAGGACATGACATTAAGACAGTAATGTGCTGCTGAGACCATCTGGATGATATATGTGACTGAACCCAGTTAAGGCCTCTATATAAACCCTTAAGATTCTGGCAGGCAGGTGCAAAGAACTCATCATCTTTCAGCTACCTGTCTTGTATACATGTTCCCTTGCTTATTAACACTGTCACCTACCAGACTGGAGTGGTCTGGTTCTCTCTTCTGTTTCTGTTTGCCCTCTATGTACAAAAGTCAGTTTATGAACCAACACTTAGTCTAGAAGTTTTGACGTCAAGATGAGCAGAAAACCAGTATAAAAAGTGGAAGACGGTTATATATATTAGAGGATGGTGTTGTTTTGTAAGATGTTGTTTTGTAAGATGTTGTAAGGTGTTGTTTTGTAAAATGTGAGATTGCAAAGAGTTATGAATTAATAACTAAATGCAATTTGGTGTAATTTAAACTGGGCAAATCTCTCTTTTAGGTTGGACAAAACAATAGAAGAATAACAATTTAATTTATTTGATGTTCCTTACAAAATTGGCTTCAGTCGTAAGACATTAATACAAAGGTACTATTTCCTCCAGTCTTTCATTTTTTATTAACTTATAAGAATTTTAAATATTAGAGGGGCGCCTGGGTGGCTCAGTGGATTCAAGCCTCTGCCTTCAACACAGGTCATGATCCCAGGGTCTTGGGATCGAACCCCACATTGGGTGCTCTGCTCTGCGGGTAGCCTGCTTTCTCCTCTCTCTGCCTGCGTCTCTGCCTACCTGTGATCTCTGTCTGTCAAATAAATAAATAAAATCTAAAAAACAAAAAATTTTAAATATGAGAAAGAGATATTAAATTTTATTTATTAGATTTACAATTGCAGATAAGAGGAAACAAGCTGATTTTGATTCACTTTCATACTGCTTATAAAACATTATACTGTGTGCTACATTAGGTTAAGAGATCTACCTACCTGAACCCCCAGATTGTCTGCATTCAAAGGTCCTCTTGAAATAGACTGGATATCAGATTAGTCAGTAGTGAAAAAATGTGTGTATCATGGCTAGGAGACACCTATTCAGCCAAATTCTCTCAGATACCCAGAGACTTAAAAGTCATTACATTAAATACTTCATGCATAGGATAATTTATAGCTTCTCTTTTAGGGAGAAGTCATTGAAAAAACATATTTTAGTAGTGATTAAAAGTATATAGCATATATTTTCCAGAGGAAAGAAGCATCTGGCTCTCAATGTAGGAATTATAATAGCTATTTGGAAACAGGAAACTCTCACTTTATTTTTTAGGGAAAGTGGGCTAATTAGGGTTTGATCAAAGATATATATTCCTTCTCAAAGGACTGAGAAGGAAAAACATTCATAGGAATATTGGTTGGCAGGCCTGTTGAGATTCTCAAGACATGTATTTAGAAATGCATCACTCATGCCAAAATAGTGTTTCCTGAAATATTTTACACCTCTTGCATAAACACAATCTCCTCTCTGTCATAGAAATGTCTTCTTTTTAATGTCTTCTTCATACACCTTGGGGTTTGATGTCTTTAGAACCAGAAAGGATCCTTATGACACAGTCTTGTATCTGCTTGGTTTTCACCCTATACACAATAGGGTTCATAGTGGGAGGCAAGAGCAGATAAATATTGGCCACAATGATGTGGCAAGATGGAGGGATTGTGTGGCCCCCAAAGCAGTGGGAAAATAAGGAGAAGCAGGCTGGACTGTAGGAGAAAACAATGGCACAGATGTGAGCAGTGCAGGTGCTGATGGTCTTCTGTTGAGCATCTGCTGAAGAGAGGCTGAGCACTGCCCGGATGATCATGGTGTAGGAGACTGTGATGCACAGGATGTCAAAGCCCCTGATCAGGAGAGCAAATGTCAGACCATAAATGACATTGACCTTGATATTTCCACAGGATAATTTGGCTACAGACATGTGGTCACAGTAGGTGTGGGGCATTATATTCCCTCTGCAGTAGGGCAGGTTCTTGGTGAATGATGAATAACACTGCTCTCAGGAAAGTAGCAAGCCCGACTTTTGCAATGATGAGATTGGTGAGGATAGTAGAGTAATGCAGTGGGTAGCAGATAGCCACATAACGGTCCAGAGCCATAAGCATGAGCACCCCAGAATCCATCCCTGTGAAGTTGTGGATGAAGAACTTCTGGACCTCATTCACTAAAGCTGATTTCCTTAAGATGAAACCAGAAGATGCAGAGAGCTTTAGGAATTGTACTAGAGCACATGATATCAGTTAGGGAAAGCATGGCTAGAAAGTAATACATGGGTCTGTGCAATGAATCCTCATAGCGGATGAGGTAGAGCAGCCCACAATTCCCTACCATGGCCACCACATACATGGAGCAGAATGGGAAGGAAATCCACATGTGTTTATCTTCTAGTCCCGGGACTCCACTAAGAATGAATGAGGCTTGGGTCCAGTTTGTTTTATTCAATATTATTAGCATGATCTATTAGGCCTAGAATTCATGTGTGTTTTCTAGAGTAAGAAAAAGAGAAGAAAAAATATACTTTATGGCTACTGTCCTCCTCTCACACCCATGTCTTAAATTTCCATAGTGCATTTTAATGATCAACCAAATTTTCTGAGAGTCAGGGATTAGGGTATTTTTTATTTTGTATATTGTCGTTTGTTAATTAAAGTATCTAGTCGTCTAACAAATTCTTATTAAGCAATCTAAGTTCTCACCACAGATACTGATCCTATTTTTAAGATTCTGATCCTCACAGATTTCTAATCAAGTATAACTCTGTTATGACTTCTATTAGGGATTTTGGTTAGAATACCTCACTTACCTACCTATTAATAACTGTATGTGTCTCCCTAGATGTTGTCTCAAAAGGACTTCTTTGATTATATCACCAATGACCCAACAGATATGATTATTTTATATTCTTATTAACTGATAGCCAATAATAATTTTATATTACCAAGGTACTCTTTGAGGCATTTGTAAATGTAAAATCATTTATTCCCTGATGGAGCTTAGAGTCTCTCGACTCACTAAAATGTTTAATTCACTCCTCTCTTTCAAGACACCTAATTTTTGTCCTTTACCTGGTCTATATGCATTTATAGGGATGCTTTACATTTATATTCAGAATAAACTTCCAATTAAACCTAGAGAGCAGTTAATGTTGCTTCACATACTGAATCTATCAATGGTAACAAATCATTTCTCTCCTTCTTTCTACCAGTCTTCCTGTTTTCCTTCACAACTTGCCCTCTGAGATTATCTGGTATCTGTGGCAAAACAGAAAACAAGTGAGCGAAACAAATCGTACCTTCATATTATTATTAAAGGCAAGGATACATTTTTCCTCAGTTATGCTAGTTACTCCAGCAATATTTATGATTCAGTAAGATGTTGACATCCCCACTTTTTATTATACTCATCTGTTCTTTTCACTTGGTTTACATTTTTCCCTAACATTAACAATGGACTCGTTTTACTTGGGTTCTAGTGGGAGCTAATATAAATGAAAATTAAAATATTTCTGGCCACACACCAAACTCATTTTTTTTTCAAGAAAAAAATAATTTTTTTTAGTTGTTTACTAACAACTAAACTTAATTTTCAAATTAACTAAATGTTAGGGGTAGATAAATGGCATCTCATTCTTTCATTAATATTTTCCTTTTTCATAATTATTTACTGAGCACTTTCAATGCGATGATGTGGGAAACCAGACCCAGTTTCATCCTTTAGAGAATTCAGAGTTTAATAGAGAGATCAAAGGGCACACAAATAATCATAAGAAACATAAGAAAAAGTGTAATAGAAGTATGTGCAAGGTCTGAAATAAGCACTACATTAGTAAAATGGATGTGCACTTTGGGAGTGTTTGGAGGAGGCATTAGTGATTGTCAGAAAGGACCATGATGAAGAGACGGTATTTGCTATCCAGTTTAAGGAAGACAAAGCATAAGGGAGATATATGCATAAGAGGAATTCCAGAGGAAAAAAGTCAATATGTTAAAGTACAGGAATCAAAACAAAAACAAGCAAGCAAGCAAACAAAAAGAAATAGAAACAATCAAGTGTGTGAGAATGCACCAGTATGAGGGAAACAAACAATAAACTGGACATTTGCCCAGGAGCTAGCTCATAAAGACTCCTGGAGTTATCAAATAGGGAATTCCTTGATAACGGAGAGTAAACAACAAAGAATTCACAAGAATACGGAGGCGCAGGAGTGAACTCTGTGGTGCTTGGAAGACTTACTAAGCTGTGAGAAAGTCAGAAGCCTCATCTTGCCCCTCGTGAAAATACTCTCCACCACCCAGCCTATCCCCATAAGAGAGGTCAGAAGAAGGATGTGGAAAACTTTGAGATATTGTAGTGTCAGCTCCACAGGTAAGTGAAATAGAAATTAATGAGAGATGGAAGCTGGTTACAAAGGCAGGTATTCATTTAGTTAGTGGACTTCAACAACAAGTAATTTATGGAAGATTTCTGCTTCCTCAAAGGAAAGGAACTCTGGCCATGTTTCCCAAACAACCCAGTTGGATTCCATTAACCACCTTCCCAGTTATCCTACAATGACCAGACATTAGAAAAAGTGCCCATCACTTTACATAGAAATTTGTCAACTAATATGCTAAAAATTCCCTCAATTTATTAGACAGGTCAGTACAATAAAAGTAGTGTGTTGGTGAAATATATGAATTTTAACCCCATCTTTGTAATTCCTAAACGTATACATGTAGAAAACTTATGTAACTCCCTTTAAAAAATAGATGACTTATTCTTTTTAATACAGATAAAAGTACTATCACAAGAGATAGAGTTCAGAAACCAAATACTGAAATACACATGAAGCCATTCAATTTTATGATAAAAGAAACAGATTATGAACAAAAATGGCAATTTCCAGGGATCTTGGCTAGCTTAGTTTGCAGAGTTTGTGACTTTTGATCTTGGCGACATGAGTTCAAGCCCCAGATCAAGATAGAGTGCACTTTAAAAAAAAAAAAAAAGATATTTTCAATAAAAATTCCTGACTCAATAGATGTATGTGGGGATAGAAGAGAAACACACCTTGTTCCCTAAATCATGTAACACACAAAAACAGTCTTAGAAAAATACTAGAGCTAAATATGCAATACAAAACACACATCTTCTTTGGTATTTGGTGTAGGCAAAATTTGAAAACAGGACACAAAAATGCTACTCATTAAAAAAAAAGGATTAAATGTTACAGTTAAGTTTTATTTGAAAGACACTGCTAAAAGTGAAAAGACAAGCCACAGAAGAAGAGATAATATTTGCAAAGCATAAAGTCAATAAAAAATTCTTATCAAATATATGAAATACTCCCACTATAACAATAAAAGGGTGTGAAGGGACTGATTACTTATACATGTCACCAAAGAAGAATAAAAAAATACCAATAAACATGTAAGGAGGCACCAACTTTTCTAGTCATTAGGAAAATAAATGGAAATTGCATCTCTCATGACATAGCAGTGTAAATCAAACTAAATAACTCAAATGAAAAAGACTAGAAATACCAAGTATTGGCAAAAATATGGAACAACTGCTGGTATGATTATAGAGTTGAATTATTTTGGGCTTATCTTGTAATGATGAATATGTACATGGCCATGAGTTCCATTCCTAACAAAAACATGCACCTATTTTTACCAGAACATATCAACAAGAATGTTTATTGCAGGGCGGCTGGGTGGCTCAGTGGGTTAAACCACTGCCTTCAGCTCAGGTCATGATCTCAGGGTCCTGGGATTGAGTCCCACATCAGGCTCTCTGCTCAGCAGGAAGCCTCCTTCCCCCTCTCTCTCTCTGCCTGCCTCTCTGCCTACTTGTGATCTCTCTCTGTCAAATAAATAAATAAAATCTTAAAAAAAAAAAGAATGTTTATTGCAACATGCTTGTAATATATTAGTTTACAAAACCCGTAAAATACTTAAATGTCCATTAATATTAAAATTGGGTAAATAAAATCTGGTACCTTCCCACAATGAAATTCTAGATAACAATGAGAATAAAAATAATGTAGTTACAAATAGCCATGTTTAGAGGTAAAGAGTTGTTTTGTTTGAAGAAGAATTATTTCATTTTATCTATTTCACAATACTATAAAAATCTATTTAAATGTGGAAATTCTCCAATTTCATTGAAACTATTGATATTAAAGGCAGTTTATATTTACAGTTATGTCTCCAGTGTCTAGCAAAACATCTAGTACATAAAAGATAATAATGTTTTAAATAAACAACATGGATAAATAGACAAACAAATAAATAATATTTTATACGTAAATTTTATAAATTAGTAAATTGTAACCTATATAGTATTACTCGGAACACATAAAAGAAAATACTACAGGAAAAATACAGGACATCTCTAAGACTATTAGGAAAGATAAATAATTACCATGATAGAGAAGGAAAACAAAGAAAATTCAATGAAAATGGGAAAAAAATAAGATGACAAAGGTGAAACAGATTTTTTTTCAGTAAATATAAATTATATAAACTATCCATTAATTTAAACATCATTCAAATTAATTTTTTAAATTATATATGCAGTACAAAGAGTATATCAGAATGAAAAACATACACAAATGTTTTAAAAACTGTACATACACATAGGTCATGCACAGACACACACTCACACACACACACACACACACACTTTATTTTAGGTAAGCAGGATACCAAAGAATTGGGGAGAATATATTAATATCAGAAAAATAGAAGTCATAGTAAAACACTTAGGTCAAAATCACTTTGGGGATTTTGACCTAAGTATTTCAAATTAAAACCACATTGAGATACCACCTTACACCAGTTAGAATGGCCAAAATTAGTAAGACAGGAAACTATGTGTGTTGGAGAGGATGTGGAGAAAGGGGAACCCTCTTACACTATTGGTGGGAATGCAAGTTGGTGCAGCCACTTTGGAGAACAGTGTGGAGATTCCTCAGGAAATTAAAAAGAGAGCTTCCCTATGACCCTGCCATTACACTCCTGGGTATTTACCCCCAGAGATACAGATGTCGTGAAAAGAAGGGCTGTCTGTACCCCAATGTTTATAGCAGCAATGGCCACGGTCGCCACACTGTGGAAAGAACCAAGATGCCCTTCAATGGACGAATGGATAAGGAAGATATGGTCCATATACACTATGGAGTATTATGCCTCCATCAGAAAGGATGAATACCCGACTTTGTAGCAACATTGACGGGACTGGAAGAGATAATGCTGAGTGAAATAAGTCAAGCAGAGAGTGCCAATTATCATATGGTTTCACTTATTTGTGGAGCATAACAAATAACATGGAGGACATGGGGAGAAGGAGAGGAAAAAGGAGTTGGGGGAAATTGGAAGAGGAGGTGAACCATGAGAGACTATGGACTCTGAAAAACAATCTGAGGGTTTTGAAGGGGCAGGGGGTGGGAGGTTGGTGGAGCCAGGTGGTGGGTATTATGGAGGGCAAGGATTGCATGGAGCACTGGGTGTGCTGCAAAAACAATGAATACTTTACCCTGAAAAGAAATTTTAAAAAATCACTTTGGGGAAATAAAAATCTTGATAGTGTGTAAGTAAACCATATTGCATCAGATTGTTTCATTTCCAGGTTTTATAACCTTTCTTTATACTCCAAGCCATAAAAAAAAATTAAATTCACTTTCTCACTTTATTAATACAAAGGGAAAGTTTGTATTAATGAGGGTCAAAATGGACTTCTCAGATTCACATTTAAATCATATGGTAGCTTATTAATTGGACCTGCAATTTTCTACTTATTTAATATAAAAGGTTTATTTGAAATTTAAATTTTTGCTTTGGAATTTCAAGTACTGTGTTCATTGTCTTGTATAAAAGTATAAGATATGACCTTTGCAATATAAAAATGGTTTCTTTTTGAAGGCCAGAATTGCCAAAAAGCTTTTATCTTTAGACTTGTTGAATTCACAATTTATATTTATAGTTAACATTATATTTTCTGAGTTTTATTACATATAATATCATTAAGAGAAATATAAATTTCAAACAATATATATGCATACACAATTATAGTTGCAATAAAAATTTTGTAAAACATTTAATAAGTTGTTATAATTTAACATAAGCTAGTCAATAAGGATCACTATTCTTTTCCTTTCTCTTTCATGCATTGAACAGTCTCTCTGAGCTGTGGTGTTCAGTCATTGGTTTATACATTTGTACTGTAAATAGCAGGTGTACAATACAATATCACAGATTGGGACTTAGAGGCTCATAACCAGAGTGGACAGTATTAGTTTTGTGTCTTGATTTCTGCATGGAAAGAACTACTTGGTTTGGAGAAAAAGATAGTTTTTTTTTGTTTGTTTGTTTGTTTGTTTTTGTTTTAATCCAGGTATGTTTCCTTAGCTCTATTGCATTTTAACACTACATCCATGTATAAGAAGCAGGGAGAGAAATTAAGAAAAAACTAAGTACCACTAAATTAAAAACTGAAAATATTTTTCTTGGATTAGAAATGCACTTTTTTGAAGGATTATTTTTTAAAAAGACACTAGATAAACATTCTCTTTATACTCCTCAATTTCCTTTTTATCTGCATAGCTGTTATCACGAAAACTGGCTTTATGCTTACACAATAATTTAGGTCTCATCTTCAATGTATTTGCAAAACTCTCCAAGATCTAAGTTAAAGATCAACATGTTAGCCACAAACTTTAGCAGTTTTCTTCTTCAGAACAAATTTAAAATAATTTTGAGGCATCAGAATTCAATTTCTTCTACAAAGAAGTTTGATTTATATTATGCTAACATGTAGAAAGGGTTACTGAAATAGTAATATTAACACATGACTAGCACCAAGCTAATAAAATACAATTTTAATATTACCTGCTCTCTATCCTCATTCCTCACTGCTATAGATAAGAAAACATGTTTTTGCTTTAGACCGTCTTCAATTCTTTACACCCATGTTTTTCTTTTCATATGAGTATTGTTTTCTCCATGTTGTTTTAGCTACCCAAAGTCAAGGAAATAAAGTCACAGCTCAGTATCTATGGAAAATAATCAAGACAATTACACAATGATTTGGAGGACCACCAGGGAAGGACAGGAAAGAAGCAAGAGGAATCTGGTCATTGATCTAATGGTGGAGAACAATTTTCTAACTATACTCTCTTTCTTCCTTGTCATGGGAGTGATTCATTTCCAACTTCCACCACTACTGAATAAGGATTCCCAGTTAGACAGAGAAATAATACAGATGATCATAATCATAATAACGTTATACTGAAGTTTAATGCCATATTTGGATGCACACGTTTAAGGAGAACACCCAGTGCCACACAATACTTCTGCCTTCAGGTTGTGTGAATGAAATTAAAGCTTTAATTCTGGAAAAAAAATAATAAGTGATTGATACATACCCAAAGCTCCTCTCCACTGTATCTTACTGCCTACCAAAAAGAGAAAGAAAAGGGAAATCCTGCCACTATCCCCTCTTTTGCACATCTTTATACACCTTTAATACCTTGCTTCCTGGATAGCGAGCGTAAGCTGAATGCAGTCTGGTCCAGGTATTTAGGATCTCGTTCAAGGAAAATCTCAATCCAAGAATAAATGTGTAGGTGCAGAGCCAACCTCCAAAACTTCCCTGATATTTGTATTATTGCACTGAGCCTTTAAGGGAAAATTTGTGTCATGTGCCCCAAGGGAACATTCCAGAGTACTGGAGACTCTCCACAGGGGTTGGTGTAGGGATCCTGATAACCTCAACTGGGAGGAGGAAAAAGGCAAGAAATCTCCATTCTTAGTGCCCAAATATGGATATATGAATAAGTGAAAAATCTCACGTGTGTGTTTGTGTGTTAATGTGTGTACGGGAGGTTAGAGAATGAAATTGAACACCTGTTGTTTTTAATTAAAACTAGGAATTAATATTTATCACAAATTTATATTTCCTTTTTTCCCACTGCACTGGGGAGAAAAAGATCAAAAGCTCTTCAGCAGAGAATTTCTTTGATTCACACACTGATTAATTTTCTAATTTCTTCTTTAATTCAGGTATTGTCTCATCTCTTCATTCGATTACTGTTTATGGACAACCTTCTAGTCACCAAGCTATGCAAGGAAATATGAAGGCATGACCCTTGGTTTAAAAGCTTAGGTTTAAGGGAGGAAAATGGTGACTATTAATGGCAATCTAAAAAAAAAAAAAAAAAAAAAAAAAAAAAGTCATGAAACGTTTAGGCTTATTATAGCTACATAACAAATTAGATCAATATATATCTCAACATTTTAGTGATTCTGGTGCCCCCTCACCAGGGTGTTCCTTGGTAAATGTTGTGCCTTATAGGCTTGCCCATAGAACACAATTCCCTGGTTACAACAGGCTTTACATAATAGATCAACTACAGCATGCCCACCTCCTTTACCTTGTCATCGTTTTCTTTGCCTGCTGCCAGGGCATCTCAGGCATTTCCACATTCTCCAGGTTTCAAAAATGCACTTTGTGTGTGAGTTTGTTTTATCTATCAGAATTCCTAATAGTGCCTACAGAAAGCCCCCCTAGTCAATGATTCTTGTTTATCCTCTATGTTCTTCTCTCTTACCTTCTGGTCTCCTTGATCAATTACCCTTAAATTCCAATGCCCTGTTTCCTGTAAATACACACTATCTTTCTCTTGCAACTCATTCATAATGTAATCATATTGAGATTTAACCTTAGTTACCAGAGTGTTAACCTGGAGAGTACGATGACCATATTCTTGTATGAGCGAGACCTCTTCATTGACTTCCTCCATTAGGAACCATTAACTCTTACAAGTAAAGGGTAGACCATACTCTGAGGGTTCAGAGTTATGCAGAGCCAAATCCTTGGAAGGCATCCATCCAGATATCCACATGCAATGGTTTAGGATCCTACGTTTTCTGAACCAGGAAGAAGCCCTTAATATAACAGATCTGTCTTGCTAAGTTTTAAATGACAATTGGGTATTTTTGTGTGTTTTTTAATTTTTTTATTTTTTTTATTAACATATAATATATTATTGCCCCCTGGAGTACAGGTCTGTGAATTGCCATGTTTACACACTTCACAGCACTCAGCATAGCACAGATGGTGCTCCCCTATGTCCATAACCCCACCACCCTCTCCCTAGCCCCCTCCTCCTGGCAACCCTCAGTTTGTTTTGTGAGATTAAAAGTTTCTTATGGTTTGTCTCCCTCCCGATCCCATCTTGTTTCATTTCATCCTTTCCTACCCCTCAAGCCCCCCACATTGCCTCTCAACTTCCTCATATCAGGGAGATCATATGATAATTGCCTTTTTCTGATTGACCTATTTCGCTCAGCATAATATCCTCTATTCCATCTACGTCATCACAAATGGTAAGATTTCATTTATTTGATGACTGCATAGTATTCCATTAGTATATATATACAACCTCTTCTTTATCCATTCATCTGTTGATGGACATCTAGGTTCTTTCCATAATTCGGCTATTATGGACATTGCTGCTATAAATATTCAGGTGCACGAGCCCCTTCTGATCACTACATTTGCATCTTTAGGGTAAATACCCAGTAGTGTGATTGCTGGGTTGTAGGGTAGCTGTATTATCAACTTTTTGAGAAACCTCTATGCTGTTTTCCAGAGTGGTTACACCAGCTTGCATTTCCACGAACAGGGTAGGAGGGTTCCTCTTACTGGCCAAGTCAGCCATTCTGACTGGTGTGAGGTAGTATCTCATTGTGCTTTTCATTTGTATTTCCCTGATGCCGAGTGATGTGGAGCACTTTTTCATGTGTCTGTTGGCCATCTAAATGTCTTCTTTGCAGAAATGTCTGTTCATGTTCTCTGCCCATTTCTTGATTGGATTATTTGGTTTTGGGGTGTTGAGCTTGATAAGTTCTTTATAGATTTTGGATACTAGCCCTTATCTGATATGTTATTTGCAAATATCTTCTCCCATTCTGTCAGTTGTCTTTTGTTTTGCTAACTGTTTCTTTTGTTGTGCAAAAGCTCTTGATCTTAATGAAGTCTCAATAGTTCATTTTTGCCCTTACTTTCATTGCCAATGGTGATGTTTCTAGAAAAAAGTTGCTGTGGCTGAGGTCAAAGAGGTTGTTGTCTGTGTTCTCCTTAAGGATTTTCATGGATTCCTTTCTCACATTGAAGTTTTTCATCCATATGGAGTCTATTTTTGTGTATGGTGTAAGGAAATGGTCCAGTTTCATTTTTTGGCATATGGCTGTCCAATTTTCCCAACACCATTTGTTGAAGAGGCTGTCTTTTTTCCATTGGACATTCTTTCCTGCTTTGTTGAAGAGTAGTTGACCATAGAGTTGAAGGTCTATTTCTGGGCTTTCTATTCTGTTCCATTGATCTATGTGTCTGTTTCTGTGCCAATACCATATTGAATGACAAATGGGTTTTGCAACTCAATTTTCAAGGTTAAATTTACTCTTCAGCTGTGTTCTTTTTAAATCAGGCTATGAGTCTCTGCAATCTCTTTGAAATCTATCACACTTAAATTTAATGTTGGTTAGTAGCCTTTGTTTTCTCATTATTACTTAGCATGGTCTCAGTACAACATAGTAATAACCAGTAAACTCCCTGGTTCTAGCCATTGTTCTCCTCTCCCAACCCCCACCATTTCTTTCAAATACTAGAGAGGGCATGTATCTCCATAGAGACATTCTCCCACTGCACCACTGGTGAACTCTTCAGCAAGTACACCATCACCTTGTGCTAAGAAATAACTGTGCCCCATCCTTTTCTCAGAAGGGAGATCTTCTTGCCACTGTGAAGAGGGAGATCAATTTCAGAATATTTCTAACCACCAGTTTTCTTGAATCATTCAATGGCTATATACTTCTCAGAAAGAGACTATAAGATAAGATTAGACATTGAATAGATGTATTAGGGAAAACAGCTATGAGGTATGAAGCTCAGGGAAGCAAGAGAAGATGAAGAGAGGTTTTTAGCCTTAAATACAGTTCTGACACTTATGGAAAGAGAGCAGTAAGGAAGGATTGCACAAGCCCCTAGTGCAACTCTGAGAATGCCTCAGCCAGGCTGGTAAAGAATCTTTGAGCAAAGCTGGACTATTAAAGGCATCCCATTTTTTGGTCAGGAAAGGCCCAGCTCAAGTTCCCCCGCTGTGTTCAGTGATTATCTGGGAACATCCAAGGGAAGCATGATCTACGTGTGAGTATCATGGCACACCCAAAGGCCCAGCAAGTGAGGCCATCAGTCAGTGGAGCTCCATGTCAGCTTCTCTGGAAGTATTGTGTGAAAGGGACAAACCCATGACCTCCACACTAATTATAATGAAATCCGAGACAATTCCAGATTGAGAGATATTTTGAAAAATACCTGCCTTGTACTCTTAAAAAACGTGAAGGTCAAAGAAGTATGAGGAAATGCTTCATATAAAATGAAATCATGGCAATGAAATGAAATGTCTGATCTTGGACTGGATCCCAAACCTGAAAATAATTGCTACAGAGGACCTTATAAAGATCTTTGACAAAATTTGAATATGGACTATAGGTGAGATTATAGTAAGATATCAATGAAATATTTTTTGTCTGTTTTATGGTTATATAAATCAATGTTTTCATTTTTAGAAAATATACTCTGAAATGTTTAAGAGTAAACAGCGAAATTCTCTTCAAATTGTTCAGAAAAAAATAGTATGCAAAGATACATACCTACAAAAGTAAAGAAAGAAAAACGATAAAGTAAATGGAGCAAAATTAAACTACTGGTGGATCTGTGTAAAGAGTATACAAAATTTCTTGTTGCTGTCTCACAACTATTCTATCAGCTTCAAATTATATCAGAATAAAAGCTTCTTTAAATTTTGTTAGAGGTATTTACCAAGAAGTATATTATTTGAAAAGTTATTTATTTAGGATTTTGTAATACATATGTAATTTGTCAGCATTTAAAATTATGTTATTAATTCTTCATTCATTCCAAATAAGTATTTTGTAGGTAATATTATGTTTTAAGTGAACTCTTAAATTTGCATGTTGTTTCAGGTTCTAGAAAACTTGAATGCACACCTGACCACACGCATTGAGAAGTAGAGAACACTGACCTACATAAAGAGAAAAGTTATGTTAATCCCCTCCATCCCTGTCTCTCTCTGTTTTGTTCTCTCTATCTCTCTCTCACATGCTCACACACATGCACACACTCACAGATACACATAGGAGACAAGAAACCACGTAGCCAAGAGGAACAGGGAATACTTAGTTCATTATGAAATTCAAATTTCTGAATCAGGAAGGCCAGTTTCACATTCTCCTTAGCTTTTATAAGCCTTTGTCCTTGTATTAAATCACATACTTTTGGTTGATACTCGTTTAACGGATATTATGCTTCTTCTTCTTTTTTTTTTTTTTTTTAAATGGATATTATGCTTCTTAAAACCAGGAGAAGCCCTCTTGATTCCCACACTCAAGATTATATTTGTACAGAACAAGTACTTTTATTTTTTTTTTAAAGATTCATTTATTGCTTTGAGAGAGAGAGAGAGAGAAGATGAGTGGATGGGGCAGAGAGAGAGGGAGAGGAAATCAGATGCAGACTCCACATACCTTGGGGACTGATCTTAAGACTCTGATAATAACCTGGGCTGAAACCAGGAGTCAGACAAAACAGACTGGGCCATGTGGCAATCCTGTCAAATAAATACTCCTTCATTTATATCTTTATACATTCTTCTATTTCTCTTGCTATATATATATATATATATATATATATATGTATATATATATATATATATATATATATATATATATACATATATATATATGTATATATATATATATATATATATGCTATAAATATATATATTTAGGGCTCAAATCTCCTTTCTTAAGTGTAAAATTAAAAATATATTTGTATTGTACATGTGTCATATTTGTCTCCTGTATGCTTTTTGAGTTCTAAGCACACTGTCTACTAATGAGTGTAAAATTCAACATCATTTTAATTTTGAGAGGTTTTGATGATACAAGTTTTAAAATAAACACACATGTATCAAATCAAGTGGGTTTTGTTTTTATTGTTTTTTATCATTTTAATTCAATTAGTTAACATAATTTATTTTTAATTTCAGAAGTAGAGTTTAGTGATTCATCAGCTGCATGTAACACCCACTGTTCATTACATCACATTTCCTGTCAGCCAATTAGTCCATGCCCCAAGCCCCCTCCCCTCCATCAACCTTCAGTTTGTTTCCTATGATTAAGAGTCTCTTTGGTTTGTCTCCCTCTCTGATTTAGTCTGGTTTTATATTACCCTCACTTCTCCTATGCACTTTTGTTTTCTTTCTTAAATTCAACAAATGGGTTAAATTGTATGATAATTGTCTTTCTCTGATTGACTTATTGCACTCAGGCTAATACCCTTAGTTCCATCCATGTCAATGTAAATGGTAAGATTTCATCCCCTTTGAAGTCTGAGTAATGTTCCATTGCATATATAAACTACATCTTCTTTATCCATTCATCCATTGATGGACACCTGGGCTCCTTCTACAGTTTAGCTATTGTGGATATTGCTGCTATAAATATTGGGGTACAGATGCCCCTACGGATCACTACTTTTGTATCTTTGGGGTTAATACCTAACAATGCAATTGCTGGGTCATGTGGTGGCACTATTTTTAACGGTTTGAGGAATCTCTATACTGTTTTACAGAGTGGCTATATCAGGTTGTGTTCCCACCAGCAGTGTAAGAATGTTCTCCTTTCTCCAAAACCTTGTCCGTATTTATTGTTTCCTGATTTCTTAATTTTGGCCATTTTGACTGGTTCGATGAGGTATCTCATTGTGGCTTTGATTTGTATTTCCCTGATGCTGAGTGATGTTGGGCAATTTTTCATGTGTCTGTTGGCCATTTGTATGTCTTCTTTGGAGACATGTCTGTTCATGTCTTCTGCCCATTTCTTGTTCTTTGGGTGTTGAGTGTGATAAGTTCTTAGTAGATTTTGGATACTAGTCCTTTACCTGACAAGACATTAAAACTAGTATTTAAGACAACTTGTATCAATTGTTTACATCTTTGGTGTGAGAAAGAAATTCAAAGATAAGGTATTTTTTCCACTCTCCCTGTAATACATGTTTTTTACTTACTTTTTACGTAACTCTTATATGTTTTTACATATTTTTACTCACCCCTTTTAAAAAGTGTTAAAATCTCTGTAGTCTTGTTTAATGTAATCAAAATACTGTTACATGCACAAAAAGGATCAGGTAGAAAGACTAGTGTAAAAATTTACTGATTGTAAGAATTAAAGAACATGAAAAGCTTTTAATATATTCCACATAATGACTTTCATGAATTCCTAGTACTATAAAGATAAGCAAGGACATTCATAACCAATTGCCCTCTGATTCTCAAAGAAAAACTAGCACACTGAATGGAAAGTATAGTTATTGTCTCATAACATTCATATTCCAATTTTCTAAGTAAGTTCCAGGTGGTGGGCATTTAGCACAGAAACGAGATACATAGAACATACAGGCACAGAGAAGACAATGGTTACTTCACTTGACAGCTCTGAAGCCCCCTCCCAACACATTGCAGAGTGGAATTCCCTTCTTTCCTGCTGACTGCTTTGTGGGAGGTTTTAGCAATACCACTGCTTTTTACCTCTTGGAAATTATAAACAAATTTGTTAAATTTGATCTTCCTGTATTTATTCCTGTCACCATCCACCATTGGTTTTTGAGTAATCTCTCTCACTTTATATCTGGCTAATGACATGTTAGCTTTTTTGAGAAACTTAGGACATTCAGTCACACATTAATCCATTGTTGTTGGGATCAACTTTTGCCAAGGTCTCTTTGAGTTAATTAGATTCCTCTTCAGAAATCTCAGTGGGAACCATGCCATCCATTGAAAGAACTAAAATGCCAGGAGACATGGACAACTTCTCTGAAGATAAGCTGGCTAAACACCACTTTCAGAGCTTCTCAGGATGAAATGTCACAGGGGACATAATCTGGCCCAAGAGTAGTGTGTGCAGTGGACCCAGACAAATTCTGCCCTAAGAACCTTGGCATTTGTTGTGGTTTTCTTTACAGTGACAAAGCAGAATGGCTTGTTTTGAAAATCTGTGGTCTACAACAGAAACTTAAATTAATTAATGAATTTATTTTCATTTAAAGGATGATAAAGAAAAAATACAGAATGTCCTATGGACTCATAAAACTACTTGCTTTAATCATGACATATTTCAGGACATATATATATATATATATATTTTTTTTTTTCTTCTGCTTTTTGTGTGGGAAGCCAGACTAATAAGGAAGATTCTTCACATTATTTTTATTATACCTGAAAACTGATAGAATTTACCTTCTATATCTAACTGGAAGGTGAGTGACAGCATACAGTGTGCAATAGAGCTGTTAGAATGTGGTAGGCCTATACTCCAAAGTAATTCTCTTTTTCGAAAGATAATCTGTAGATTATGGCAAATACTTAATGAAATACTCTAATCATGGGTTCAGTGGAAACCAGCAAGATCATAATGAAATTCACGACACTATTAGGGTAAGCCTTATTTCTGCTATTCATTGGTTTTAGCATTGTGGAAAAGACAGTAACACGTTCAGGGCAAGATTTTTCAATGGAATAAATATCCTGCATCCTCCTAACCTAGGGTTAGGGTTAGAGTCTATAGGCATGGCAGGCCGATTCTGCCAGCACTGAGGTGGGCTTCCCAGGGGGCTGAGTAGAGGGCAGGTGGCTGGCTTTCTGAAGCAATTCAGGCCCCCACACATCTAGCATTTAGAGAACTTTCTCACAGGGTTTGGGCTGTGAACACTTGGGACCACAGGCCAGACCCAAGCAAATCCCCTGAGGGACCCTGTTGCTGGAAACGAATTGGCTGGGGATTTCTAGCCAATTACCACAAAGTTTCTGCCCAAAGGCCAGCATTGTGGGGTGATTCGGGCCATGCATCCACCCAACATTTGGTGCAATTTCTCACTAGGTTTGTGTTATGACCATCCATGCTCATGGGCCGGGCCCACCTGGCTCCCCTGAGGGCCCCGGGTGAGGTCAGCTCCCCAGGGCTAGTGTTGAGGGCGGGGGTCAGGCTGAACATCAGGCTCCGGATTTCTGGCCTGAGGGGTACTGACTGTAAGAGTAGCCTCAGGGGGTCCTGCAGATTTTTCCCACTCTGAGGGTTTTACACAACTCCAAACAGCACAGTTTCCTCCTGGGTGGCAGGCAAAGCTGGGTTGTCGCTCAGGGCTTGGGGGCCAGGCCTCTGGGGATAGAAGCCTATAAATACCACCTATTGTTAGGATTAGAGCCTAGGGTCATGGCAGGCCCAAACTGACAACACTTAGATGGCTACCAGGGGATTGAGTAGAGCCAGGTGTTGCTGGTATTCTGTGGCAATTCTGGCCATACAGGTACCTGATATTTAGAGCCCTTTTTCATGAGGTTCTGGCTGCGACCACAGACCAGGGCCAGGTGGCTCCCTTTCAGTCCCCATCGCTGGAAGCAAGTTTTCTGGGGTTTTCTGGCCAATTCTCATGAGCTTTCTGCCCAAATCGCATTGATTTGGGCAGAAAGCTCATGAGAATTGGCTGGTGTTGTGTGGCAATTCGGGCCGTGCTCATGCCAGTGTTGGAGTGCTTTCTCACTAGGTTTGTGTTGGAACCAACCAGGATCAAGGGCAGGGCCCATGGGGCTCCCCTGAGGGCCTCCTGAGCCAGGCTCCCCAGGGACAGAGTTGAGGTTGGGGGTCAGCCTAAGCATCAGGCTCTGGGTTTGTGGTTTGGGGAGAGGGAAGCTGAAGGTGTGGGTGGCCTCGGGGGGCATCAGGTTTCTCCCACTCTGAGGGTTTTACACAGGTCGAGAAGGCTTGGCTTCCTCTAAGGTGGCAGGCAGAATCCTGATCTGCCAGTGCTGTTGTGGGCTCCCCAGGGGACTGAGTAGAGGACATGGTTTGCCCACATTATGGAGCAATTCAGGCCACAGGATTGCCTGGCATTTAGAGCGCTTTCTTGCATCATTCAGGCCACGACTGCTCAGGACCATGGACCAGGCCATGCAGCTCCCTGAATCTGGCATTGTGTTTAGCATCTCTTTTTTGGGGAACCACTACAGAGGCAGTGTGCAACCCAACCAGCTCCTTCCTGAACACTGCTCTCCAGGTCCAGCCACAGGCACTTTGAATTGCATCTGTGAACATCTGCTGTGCTTTATCTCCATTTATTTTGGGCATCCATTAGGATGTTTTGTCCTGAGGCCCAAGAAGAGCCAAAGAGAAGGAACTTTTGGTGTCTGAGCATGCTCACTCATTTTTCTGTAGAAGTGAGTGATAATTGCTTTTTCCATTTACATCATTTCTGCTGTAAAAGGTTTCTTAGGAACACTGTATTTCCAAGTAGTGGGGGAGCCTGTACCCCATCCTGCAGGGTTATCTTTCATTTCCATGCTGCACAGAACATTCAATGACTTGCGGATTTTATCACTCAAACATGGCACCTTTGACTACCTTCACCCATTTTCTGCCACCATCCCTGAATCTGGCCACCACCAACCTGTTCTCATTATCTATGCACTCAGTATTTTTTTGCATGTGGAATGTCCATGAGAACCTCTGGTGTTTGTCTTTCTGTGTCTGAATTACTTGGCATAATGCTCCCAAGGTCAATGTTTCCATGTCTGGTTATTGTGAATAATGCTGCCATGAATATGGGAGTGAATCTCTCTTTTGAAGAGAGCGTTTTTGTGTTCTCCAAAGTAATACTCAGTAGATCAATTACCAGGTCATGTGGTACTTGTATTAATTTTTTCCAGAACCTCCACAGCATTTGTCACAGTGGTTACACTAACTTCCATTCCCACCAACAGTGCATAGGGTCCCCTTGTGTACCCACCCTTGACCACACCTGTTGTCTGTCTCTGGGAAGATAGCCATTCTCACAGTTGTGAGGTGATGGTTGATTGCAGCTTTGACCTATGCTTCCCTGATGACAATTAATGATGTTGAACAGCTTTTTTTTGTGTCTGTTGGCCACCTGTATGTCATCTTTGGAAAGTGTCTCTTCACATATTCTCCACAGTTTGTATTCAGTTTTTGTTTGGATTTCAGGAGTGTTTTGTGTATTTTGGATATTAACCTCTTCTCACACATAGGATGTGGAGATATTTTTTCTCATTGGGGAGATTGCCTTTTAAGGGTCTGATGGTTTCTTTTGTCATGCAGAAATTTCAGTTTGCTGTCCTTCCACTTGTTTATTTTTTTGTTTTTGTTGCCTTTGCCTTTGGTGTCTGGTGTAAAAACCTCTTCCCCAACATAATATCCAGAAACTTACTACCTGTGTTTTCTTTCTGGAGGTTTATGGATTCATTCCTTATATCCAAGTCATTCATCCATTCATAATTTTTTTGAATTTATTTTTTATTTATTTTCAGCATAACAGTATTCATTATTTTTTCAACACACCCAGTGCTCCATGCAATCCGTGCCCTCTCTAATACCCACCACCTGGTACCCCAACCTCCCACCCCCCACCGCCACTTTTTATGAGTGGTATAAGCTAGTGACCTAGTCACATTCTTCTGCATTTAGTATCTAGTTTTCCCAATACCTTTCACAGAAGGGACGGTCCTTTCTTTCCCTGTGCTTGGTATTCCAATTAGCAGTGCATTACGACACTGTCTGCGTTTTACTTGTGTGTTGATGAGGATTTGAAAAAGGAAAATGTTGTCAGTGCTTCCACAAATTATACACTGGAACAGTCAAATAATAAATTTTTATTTTTAATAGGAAGTATTCTGCTTCAATTCTTAGTTTAAATCAGGAAAGGGGCCCTCTTTCAGTTCTGGTAATGAGTACCATAGACCTTCCTAGGGAACATTATCAAATTCTATTGGAAACTTGGTCTTTGTTATTGTGGAAGAATAAGAAGTCAACCAGTTATTTGTCTCTTGTTTTATTTTCCATGAACAGTTCCACAATATTTGGTTTCATACCTCTACCATTGTGAAGTAATCCCAACTTCAGCAGCAGCTCTCTCTTCTCTGCCAAGGGTATGTTTCAGCCAAGACAAAAGTGAATTCTGGGGTGACTGTGAGACCCTAGGATCATAATGCTATTGGTAGGGAGTTACTGAGATCTTAAATTCTAAACCAGCTCCTGACATCCAGATAAAATACATTTCAGATTTAGGATAAGAAACTTCCAATAGAAATTTTGTGTCCATGATGACAACTGAAGAAAATGTGTTATCCCTAAACCTAACCTTAATCCCTAACTTTAACGCTAAAACCTAACCTGACCTAATAGCCCAACCTGGAACCCTGAATCCCAAACCTGAAATTGTACCCAAAGCCTGGACTGTGAACCCTAGCCCTGATCCAAGTCCTGAACCATGAACCCATACCCTAAACCAGTACTCTGAGCCATGAACCCTGAACCCAAATCCCAGCATGAACCCTAACCCCAAATTTGACCTTGAACTTTATCCCATAAGCCTTAAGTCTTAAACCCTAAATCATAAACCTAAAGCCCTAAACTCTAACTGTTCCCTTGCCCCTCACTCTAATCCTCACCCTGACCCTTAATGATGTAGAACTCTGAAACCTGAACCTGAACCCAAATTCAAATCCTTCACCATACTTTGTTTATGCATTCACCATTGATGGGTATTTGCAGTTTCTACCTTTTGATTCTTGTGAACACTGTTTGGGTTGGGGGCTAGGGTTAGGGTCTTGGATTGGGGTCAGAGCCAGGCTTGAGTGCAAGTGGAGGTCAGAGTGTGGGTCTGTGTCAGAGTTAGGGTCATGTTTGGTTGCCACAGTTTGGGTCAGGGACTGTTGTCAATCCATATTGTTTCCAATTAATTTTTCCTTAGCTATTTTTGGAGAAGTTGGGGAATATTGGGCTCCATGCAGCTTGAATTTCCAGAATGAAAAGACTTCAGCTGGACCCAGGGAGGGAGCAGGTGTTTTCATTGAAGGGTGAGCTTCCCTAGTCCTGTACTGCCTCCACCACCTGCGGAGGGTGCAGGACCCTGGATCCAGCTCTGAGCCTGGCCTGCACAGTCACAGCTGGGACAGGAGCCTGGCTTCCTCAGAACCTACTGTGGAGACGTGGGCCCACTCCCACACCAACAAAACAAGCTAGGGGAGAATGTGGGTACACATCCACACGGACAGGATGCACTGTGGAGGACGTGGGGCCGTGTTCACACTGACAGTAGTCCAGTGCCCTCAGGACCAGCCACTGGAGGAGAAGGTGAGGAGAAGCCGCCTGAGGAGGGAATGGGGAGGGGGTGCATGGTCTCAGGACCCCACGGAGGAAGGGCAAGCTGTGTAGACACTGGGGCTTCCATGGTTTTATGTGGTATTGCGTGGTGATGTGGCATCCTGCAGTACCGTGCATGAGGCTGTGGGTTCTCTCCTTTCTGGTCTGGGATGCACAACCCTGGTTACATGTCTGTGTTTGTGCACAGGTGGATTCAGTTCCTGGGGCCCCTCAGATGGTCTGCAGTCAGAGAGCAGATGCTGCCGCGGTGCTCGTGCTCCCCCTACCTTGGCCTTGCAGGGTCCTTCCCATGTCCACACCCGCTTCAGGATTGGTCTGGAGTATGGAAGTTTGGGAGCAACAGCACGGACTCTGAGGATGGCTTTGGGGAGAGTAGGTATTATACAAGTGTCGGTTCTTCCCTGAGCACAGAGTATCTTCCCATCTCCGTGTGTCTCCCTTCATGTCTGTCTTCAGTGTCTCACAGTTGTCAGAGGACAGGTGTGTCACCTACTTGGTTCAGGGCACTCCCAGGTATCTTGTTCTTTTGGATGCAGTAGTAAATGAGATTGTTCTCCGTAGTATCTTTCTGATGGTTCCTTCGGAGCACATAGAAATTCAATTGATTTGTGTATTGATTTTGTTCCTTGAAAGTTTCTTGAATTTATTAATTCTGTTTGCTTTAAACTCAAACTGCCAGTTATTTGAGCAACAAAATGTGTTTATTTGGGAATAGCAGAGAATGGCAATCTGGGATAAGCAAGCTACGTTCACATCCTGGCAAGTGCAAGAAACAAAAGAGAGGAACACTATTTCACAGAGAAGGAGGAAGAAGGTGGGAGTGTTACTTGGAAGGAAAGTCCACTAAAGAAAGGCAGGGGTTTGGAGTGATGGAGGATTCTCACTGGCTGAGCTGCAGGGATGGTGGGTTTCTTGTAGGAGATGAACCCTCTAGCTTCCCCTGTGGGGCCTGGAATGGATGAATCTCTCCTGTGGGGGATTCTAATGTGGGGTCTGTAATGGACACTGAGCACCAGACGCCCCCTTCCAGCCTCCCCTTCTGGCATCCTGAGACCACTTTACTGAGGCTTCCCTTCATGCTTTTTCACAGTTCTAACGAGGTTGTGGTGGGGCACTGTGGAGAATTGGAATTCCAAACCCCACTGCTCTACTGCACCCAAGACACCGGGTGCCCAATTTAATCCTCTCAGGAGTCTCTTGCTAACATGCGGCCTTCTCCAAGGGTGAGTGACCTCTCCACGGTAGGTGAACTGGATCTGGGAAGGCTTGGCCTCCATCCTGAAGTCTGATGTCCTCTCTGTTTCTGTGAAGAGGTGCTAATGTGAATGTCTGGAAGAATCATTTACTCTGTGGTGATTTTAAATCTATAGTAACTTGTGACAGTAGCACAAATGTGCTTTATCTCCACATTCAGACTCCCCAGCTGTCATTTCTTTACCACATTTGCCAGTTCATATGGGCTACTTTGGTGCATTTTACCCCAAACAGAGACACTGTCTCTCAGAACCACCATGTAACCCCAAGTGAGGAAATCATGATGGTTTCCACATTTGAACCCAGACCACACACCCACTTCAGCTGTCACCACCTCCCTGACAATCTGAAATGCATTCTCCATTTGGATCCAGTTTTATTCTTCTGGAACTTCCTCTAGGACTTTATTTATTCCAGTTACCTTATTTGGGTAACCATGGTGGACTTAAGGAGCACAGACAGCTCCAATGTGAGTGGTATTTCCATATGGCTTATGTCACGGGCTACTTTCAGTGTCATCCACGTTGTGTTATGCATAGGTCCTTCATTCTTTCACAGTGACTAAACATAAGAACATTGACCCCTTAAAACATTTCAGGTACACAGTTCTCTGACCTTAACTGAGTTCCCACAGCCTGTATGTAAGAAACACCAACTCCCCATTGTCCTTTCTCCAGTGCCCTCCAGCCACATACAGTTTTGTGTCCCAGGCACCTCATCCAAGTCAAATCATACAGTATCTGTCCTTCTGTGACTGGCTGATTTCACCCAGCATAATGACTTCCAGCTTCAATCTGTGTTATAATGTGTGTCAGAACTCATTTCCTTTTTAAGGCTGAATCATGTTACATGGTGTATTAATAACATTTTATTTATCCATTCATCTGTCAGTGGACACTCGGGTGCTTCCACATTTTGGCTGTTGAGAGAAGTGCTGCTCTGAATATGGATACTTTTACTTTCAATTTTGGGGGGCATATAGGCAGCAGTGGAATTCTGTGTTTAACATTTTTAAGGAACCACCATATTTCCATATTTTTTTCCCTACAAATGAACCATTTTACTTCGTTCCTTCATAGAGCAGAACAAGATAGCCATGTATGGATCTACCTCACTTTGTTTATCCTTTTCCCCATGGATGGACGTTTGCATAGTTTCTGGTTTTGCCTATTATGAACACTACTGCTATGAATATTCCTGTACACTTTTGCTTGTTTGTTTGAACCAGTGTTTTCAATTTGGGGGGTATATATCTAGGAGTATAATTGTTGAATCATATGATAATTCTGCTTTGATCTATTTAAGTAAATGACAAATGTTTTACATGTAGAAAGCACCATTTTCACAAATAAGGTTTAAGGGTTGGTTTCTCAACATCCTTTTGTTATTTTTAGTTTTCTTGATCATAGTGATTCTACTTATGTAAAAGGACATCTAACTGGTTTAAATCTTCATTTCCATAAATAATAATGATGTTTGGGGCACCTGGGTGGCTCAGTGGGTTAAAGCCTCTGCCTTCGGCTCAGGTCATGATCCCAGGGTCCTGGCATCGAGCCCTGCATTGGGCTCTCTGCTCAGCAGGGAGCCTGCTTCCTTTTCTCTCTCTCTCTGCCTTTCTGTGATCTCTATCTGTCAAATAAATAAATAAAATCTTAAATAAAAAAAGAATAATGATGTTTAACATCTGCTCATGTGCTATTCACCATTTGTATTGTTTCTCTGGAGAAGGGTTTATCCAAGTCTTTCATCCATTTTAAAAATGGGGTTGTCTTTTTGTTGAGTTGTAAAAGCTCTTTACATATTCTGGGCAACAAACTCTTATTAGAAAAATAATTTACATTTCTTTTTTAAGAGTGAGTGATATAGAGTGTATGAGTGGACAGGGGCAGAGGGAGAAGGAAAGAGAATCTTAAGCAGATCCCACACTCAGTGTCGAGCCTGACCTGGTGCTCAGTCTCATCACCCTGAGATCATGATCTGAGCCCAAATTGAGAGTCAGATGGTTAACCAACTGAGTCACCCAGACGCCCAGGACAGATTTTTAATTTTGAGGATATTATTTTGTCCATGTTTTTCTTTTCTTCTCATGCTTTGCTATCAGCTCTAAAAGCACTGCTAAATCCAAGGTTATGAAGACTTATCCCCATTCATTTCTTCTAGAGTTTATAATTTTACCTCTTACATTTAAGCTTTTAACTTATTTTGAGTTAATGTTTATATGTGGTGTGAGGTAAGGGTCCAATTCCATTCCTCTGTACATAGATAGCTGATTGTCTAGCACCCTTTGTTGAAAAGACCATTCTGTCCCTCCAGGGTAATGTCCACACTTGTTAAAATTCAGTGGACCATAGATAGATTTGACAGAGAGAGAGACAGCCAGAGAAGAAACATAAGCAGAGAGAGTGGGAGAGGAAGAAGCATGCTCCCCGCTGAGCATGTCCATAGATAGTGGACATAGATAGATTTATTTCTGGGGTCTTGGTTAAATCCCACTGATCTGTATGCACTTTTTTTTTAAATTAACATATATGTACACATACTTCTAAAAAAATTAAAAATTAAAGAAATTGGGTGTTGAGTTTGGTGAGTGCTGTGAAGTGTGTAAACCTGGTGATTCACAGACCTGTACCCCTGGGGATAAAAATATATGTTTATAAAAAATAAAAAATTAATAAAAAAATTATTTTATTTATTTGAAATATTTTTTTAAAGATTTTATTTATTTATTTGACAGACAGAGATCACATGTAGGCAGAGAAGCAGGCAGAGAGAGAGAGAGAGGAGGAAGCAGGCTCCCTGCTGAGCAGAGAGCCCTATTAGGGGCTCCATCCCAGGACTCTGGGATCATGACCTGAGCTGAAGGCAGAGGCTTTAACCCACTGAGCCACCAGGCGCCCCTATTTAAAATATTTTTAAATTTAAATGTATTATTTGTTTCAGGGTACAACAGTGTCACAATGTTTTGTTCACTGTTGCTTTGTACTAAGATTGAATTTTGGAAGTATGAACTTCCACCTTCAATTTTCTTTTTCAAGATGGTTTTAGCTATCTTGTGGTCCCTTAAAATTACATATGACAGTTATGATTAGCTTGTACATTTATTCCCAAAGACTTTTGTGAAATTTCTTGAGAACACATTGAATTTCCACATTGCTTTGTGTACTGTTGCCATCTTATCAAAAATATGTCTTTTCATCACCATGGGGTATCCTCAGATTTATTTAAGTTTCCTTTACTTCCTTTCAACAATGTTTTGTAATTTTTAGTGTACAAGATATAAACTCCACTACATCTATTCCTAAGTATTTCCTCAATGTTGATGTTCCCTAAAAAAGAATTGTTTTCTTGAATTCCTTTTCGGATGATTAATTGCTAGTGTATATAAATAAGAGAGATTTTTTTGTATTGACATTTTGTCCTGTAGCTTTGCAGAATTAGGGAACTGGCTGTAATCTTTTTTGTTGTTGTTGTTGATTCTTTAGGAAGCACTCTGTATAAGATGATGCCATCTCTGGCCTCTGAATACACCTGGTTCTACTGTTTCCTTTCTCATGTGGATTCCTTATTACTTGCCTTATTGTTCTGGGTAGAACTTTCAATACAATACTGAGCAAGGAGTGAAAGCCAGCATGATGGACTTGTTTGTAATTTCAGAGTAGAGCTATCAATCCTTAAAATTGAGCACGATGTTTGATTAGGGTTAGGGTGAAGTTAGGGTTAGGGCTTAGGGTTAGGGTCTCCCCATCTTCCACTGTACAGAACCCTTTCTTCTCCAGTAACCAGCAGAGTGATCTTTTCAGAACATAACCTTTGAGCCTCTCTGTGATCCACTCCCTGGCTGCCTGTCCTCTCCAGCCTTCCCTCTCCCACCGTATCCCCCCAATCCCCATGGGCCTCCCAGGGTGTGGTTGTCTCACATCTGCCTTGGGCCAGACCCCAGGCCTTTGCCTTCCCTCTGCCCTCTGCCAGGAGTACTCTTCTCTCCCTTTGCCTCCATGTCTGGCTTGTTCCCCTGTTGACTGGACCTGGACCTGCCCCCCTTGACCTGACTCATGTCTGCCAGCTACGTGTGGCCTTGTCCCCCATTTAAATGTAGTGCCTGCTTTCCCTTTGTGAGTGATTTACTAAGTGACCAGGTGTTGGGCAAGCACAGGGAAGTAACCTTAGTGCCTGAGTGAAAAAAATCAGTCTCATGGCACCTGGGTGGCTCAGTCATTAAGCATCTGCCTTCAGCTCAGGTTGTGATCCTGGGGTCCTGAGATCAAACCCCACCATGTTGGGCTCCCTGCTCAGCGGGGAGCATGCTTCTTCCTCTCCCACTCTCCCTGCTTGTGTTTCCTCTCTGGCTATCTCTCTCTCTGTCAAATAAGTAAAACCTTAAAAAAAAAAAATCAGTGTCAGAGGGGCTCACCACCCTTGCTGACAATGGGGAAGTTGTTATCCCTGCAGGTAGTCCCTTAGAGAGACAAGACTTCCAACTTCTTGGGGCCCAGGAAATGTGGACTTAGACCTGGAAGCTTACACTCTTGGATTCATGGCTGGGGCCTAAGTAAGCCTCCCCTTCTTCCAGTGGTCCTCTTTCCCCGTCCATGCCCATGAGCTGGACCTGATTCCTGATCTGGGGGTGTTCAAGGGTGATGGCTCTTAGGAATAGCAGTGGTTGACTGATGGACCTTGTCAGCAAGAAGCCCAGTAGCCTTCAAGGGAGGACCCTACGGGGGTGGAGACAGCTGTGGGGGCCAGCGACAACCCTCTCAAAGCAAAGTGGGGCAAGAAGCCAGCCCTGCTGATTCTAGCCAGTCTGTAGGCCATAGAAAGGAGGGCTGTGCCCAAAGGTGCTCCACTCCTGGCAGGTGGGGACAGGATCTGCAGGGGGTCAGCCAGGGGAGGGCACCTTCAGGTTTTTCCTGGGACCTTGGCACAGAGGGAGTGTTCCTGGCTCCAGCATGCTGACTGTGGGGTTGGTTTCCCGACTCTGAAGCCTCAGGCTCCCCTTTGTATGATGGGGTGCTGATGGTCCCCATCTCTGGGAACCAGAAAGTAGGAAGGCCCTACAAGCAGTCTTGCTCAGGACAGGCTGGGGGAGTGGCTGTTGCTTAAAGCAGCCCCAGGCCTGTCCCCTTGTAGAAGGTGCACAAGTTCATGGCTCCTAGGTCTGGGGTTCTGCTGCCAGCCTCTGACACTGACCCTCCTCCCACCTTGTCCCTTATCCCTGTAGATTGGTGGTCTTCCTGGAGCTGTTCCTGAAGAGGGCAGAGAAGCCCATTGTGGTGTGACACAGGGTTACCTACTAGGTTATCACCGACCAGCAGGCTGACAGGCCTGTGTGCCCCCCTGGGAGGTCTGGAGGGTGGTGGTCCTCGAGGCCCCCAGCACCCCACACTGACAGGATGTGTCCATGCAGCACATGGTGATAGTCAGCCACTTCTGTGAGCAGTGCTTCCTCCATGAGGTGGAAGACCTGATATGTGCAGATATGAACTTGAAGTTCTGTGACCATGTGGGCATGGAACTCCTGTCCCCCTTTTTGGCACCCCACACCACAGTTTCTACTGGGTGTCCTATGAGCACTTCAGCTACCAGCACTGGCCACAGTCCCAGGCCCACATCCCCAGGGATCAGGGTGATGTCTACTACATGAGGTCCTTTCTGGGGGGATTGGTGGAGGTTCATTGACTGACCTTGGCCTGTCACCACGTGATGGGGCATGACGTGGCCAATGGGATTGAGGTTGTGTGGAATGGCGAGAGCCACTTGAACAGGTACCTGCTGGACCACAAGCCCACCAAGGTGCTATCCCCAGGGGACTTATGGGACCCACAAGGGCTGGGCTGCCCTCCCCGCCCTTCATGAAGAAGCTGAGATTCAGGCTGTGCCCAAGAATCACTAGGGCATCTGGGACTCATGAATGGCTATTCCAGGAGGACCTGTGGGACCCATGGTGGCTGGGATGCCCTCCCCCCTCTTCATGAAGAAGCTGAGATTCAGGCCATGCTCCAGAATCACCAGGACGTCTCATGAGGGTCTGTCCCCATCTCCATCAGGGGGTGCTGTCCTGAGCAAAGCTGTGAGAGCAGGTTCCTACTTCTGTCCCCTTGAGGGAGACCATGGAACCAATCCCTGCCCACACAGGCATGTCCATAGCCCGCAGCTACACCCACACACAGAAGGCCTGTCTAGGGACACAGGGTCCTCTCTTTGTGGTCATTATATTTTTATAACTTCTGAGTCATTCACAGACATGAATGGTTCCAGTTTTATGCCAGATGTTTTTTCTGTGTCAATGCTGAGCAACCATCTTTAAAAAGAACAATCAAGGAAAAGGCTTTCTTCCTGGTTCTAGAAAGACACCACCTGGTGGGGATGGAAGTGGTCCAGCAGTGGCCTTGGAGAAAGGATGGCCTCTGGTCAGGTCTTCCTTCCCAATGCCTGCATGTAGCCACAGCCATGGGGCTTCAGGGTTACAGAAGGGGGGGCGGGTAGAGGGATAGGGTAGTGCACTGAGCCACCTCTCAGACGTTCAGTCCCCTGACTGCCAGAGGCCTTGGCTGTGGCTCCTAGCTCAGACTCCAGAGGAGCATGGAGCCCTCTGAATTATTCATGGTTTCTGCCTTCGTTTTATTTTTTTTTATTTTTAATTTAATTTTTTAAATTTTAAATTCGTTATCTGTACTGATGTACTGATAGCATATCAGTAGATTTTAATATAGTGTTCAGTAATTCATTAGCTGCCTGTAACACTCAGTGCTCATCACAACTTGTGCCCTCCTTAATACCTGTCACCCAGCTACCCTATCCCTCCACTGTCCCCTGCCTTCTATAACCCTCAGTTTTATTCCCAGAGTCCAGAATGTCTCATGGTTTGTCTCCTTCTCTGATTTCTTCCCATTTAGTTTTCCTTCCCTTCCCCTGGGGTCTTCATCTCTATTCCTTATGTTCCACATATGAGTGAAACCATATGATTCTTATCTTTCTTTGCTTGACTTATTTCATTCAGCATAATCCCCTCCAGTTCCATCCATGTTGATGCAAATGGTGGGTATTCATCCTTTCTGATGGCTGATGAATATTCCCTTGTATATATGGACCATAGCTTCTTATCCACTCACCTGCTGAAGGACATCTAGGCTCTTTCCACAATTTGGCTTTTGTGGACATTGCTGCTATGAATATTGGGGTGCCGGTGACCTTTCTTTTCTCTACATCTGTATCATCAGGGTAAATACTCAGGAGTTCAATTGCTGGGTCATAGGGTAGCTCTATTTTCAACTTCTGGAGGAACCTCCATACTGTTTTCCAGAGTGACTGCACCAGCTTGCATTCCCAAAAACAGTGTAAAATTTTCCCTTTTCTCCACAACCTCGTCAAGACTTGTTGTTTCCTGGCTTGTTAATTTTAGCCATTCTAACTGCTGTAAGGTGGTATCTCATTATAGTTTTGATTTGTATTTCCCTCATGTTGAGGGATGTTGAGCAATTTTTTTAATGTGTCTGTTATGAGGCTTCTCAGTCTCCTCTGCTCCTCTCATTTTCCTCCTCAGCCTAAAGATAATCTCAACCAGTCTGCAGCTTTGAAGACAAGTTCAGCCCAGATGTCAGAAACATACCTTGGAGATCTCAGCCTAACCTACCCAATCTGTCCTGTCCACGTCAGGTGCCTACACCACCCTCCCAACCCCCAACAGCTGGACATCTACTCCTCTCACAGATGTCCCCATCTCAGGGGAGGGAAACACTATGTCCAGACCCATGGATTCTTCTGTGACTTGTTGATTTCCACCAACTCTTCCAGTAGTGAGGTGGCTAATGGAGGACATGTGATGTCTAAACCATAAAGGCATACGTGAATCTCTACCGCCTAATGTGTGTCATGAAATGTAAGAGTTGGGGCAAATGGAAACCAAGCAGAATCACTGAAAGAAAGGCTGAGTGATGAGGAGCTTGAGGGAAGAAGGGCCTGGAAGCTCTGACCTATTCCCAAACCCCTGGGACACTGCATTCATGGGCTGGGTGCCTGCTCAGGGCCGACCCGAGAAGGCCCTAGGCTCTGCTCTCTGGTGATTGTCAGATGTGGCAACTAAGAAGTGAAGGCATCTGCAAAGACTGGAAGTTATTTTGTTTTGTTTCATTTTGTTTGTTTCCAGAAGGAGGGAAGTTTCCAGATGTTTAAGGAAATCTCACCCAGTTGACAGCTGACCACCACATTCACAAACCAGACACTTCTATGGCCACACATGACAAGGGATACAGATTTGACAAAATCAGTTCAGAAATGCCACTAAGCCAACAGCAGAACTGCAGTGAGAGGAGCAGCATCAGTGAACCCTGGGGAGGGGAAGAACTGGTATTTGATTTGCTGCATTACACTATTCAGTGTCCCAGATCCAAAGGAGAGAGACAAGTGGTGGTGACACAGGAAAGGAATGTATTTCAGTGCCGCTGACATTGGACGACTGATGCCTGGAACGGTCTCAAGGTGTTGAAAAGACCTCTTTCACTCCAAGAGCAAGGGAGCTTCAAGCCTTTGCTATACATCTTGCCCTGCACATCGCTTCCAGCTGCCTGGTCCTGAGTTCTGCCCTTTTAATGAAATGGTCATCTAGTAAGTAACATGTTTCTCTGAGTTCCATGAGCCACTTGAGCAGACTATTCAAACCTGAGGAGGAGGTTGTGGGGCCCTCCAATCTGTAGCCATAGCTCAGAAACATGGGTGATCTCTCTGCCCAGCAACTGGCTGACTGCTATGTTAACAACACAGGGAGTCAGTGGCCACACGTGGCAAAGAACACAAGCTTGACAAAGTTAATTCAGAAAAATCACTAAGCTAACAGTAGCAACCACAATGAGCAGCAATAATGAAGCCTGGGGTGGAGAGCATCTGATATTCGGATGCTTCCATTATAATATTCATCATCACATCCCGAAGTTGTCAATGGGTCCAAGTCCCCCAGCTGGGGGTCAGGTAGCTTCTTACATCTTCCACCTCCCTCTCCCTGGCTCTCCCAGCCATGCACAGCTCTTTGCTGCTTCTCAGCAGAGGATGGTTTTAAACAATGTCAGGAAGAAAGGATGGGTTTTCCTGACTCCCCCTGCCACCACCCCTCCCCAAGGGCTGCAAGAGAGAATAGTTTTCTGCAACTCCTCTTAAGGTCCCTGGCTGGGTATGGAAATTGACAAAGACAGATGAACAGGAGAAAAGCTGGCAAAGTGTATTGTTTTTTTGGTGGGAGCCTCACAAAAACATAGAGACCAACAGAGGCAATTGGAACAGACAGTTCTACATTTTAGGCAAAGAAACAATAAACGTGTGAAGAATTGAGAGACACAGGGGTTTGAGGTAGGGCTGGTAAACAGTAAACAAATAACCAGGAAGATAAAGGCTAGTTAACCAGGTTTGTTCCTTTACCCTTTGTGGCCCTAAATTCCTTGACTCTGGTGATAAGCATGTCGTCCCTGCAGTCTGGGGAGAGAACCGTACCATGTGGGAGTAGTCTGACCTGCTTCATGGAAGAAGGGCTGATGGCTGGGAATCAGAGGGACCTTCTTGATTCTGCTCTATGCAAAATTCTTTCAGTTTCTATATTTAATTTGCCAACGTGCCATATTTGGGGCAGTGTTGCCTATGACTTCCCACATGGTTGCCCTGTTGCTAAGGGTGGTCACCTCTCCTTGGGGAGATTGGGTGAGAGTGTGCAGATCTTACTTCAAGAAACTAACTTCATTTCCTGCATATCTCTATGCAGTAGTGGGATCATAGAATCACATGTCTCTCTGTGCCCAACACCACCTAAACTATTGGCCATTTCTTGCACTTGAGCTGAGTACAAAGGATTAGGAGTAGGGGCTTGAGGGGAGGTCCTGGGCCAGACTTTGTGTTTGGGGACACAGGCCTTCCAGCCAAGCTTGTGCTGAGCTCAGGAGGGGGCCTGTATGGAGACCCCAGCCCTAGACACTGCTCTCTGCTGATGCCCCTTCAGTCTGCTCCAGTATACCTGCTGCTAGGGAAGCACCTGCCCCTCCTCTCTATCTGGCTCTCTTCTGCACCAATCATGCTATTCCCCTGCCAGTCACTGTCAGCCTGCAGCCTTGGAGGGTGGATATCCCAACGATCTTCAGACCTGGGGACAGATCCAATCGGGTGGGACATGGTCTCCCAGCAGGCCTGAGCACCAAAACCCCCATGGTGCTCACTCTCCTCCTGGGGGTTCACTGTGCCACATCCTCCCTTAGGCTCCCTGGACCCAACTCCTCTCCTGCTCAGGGATCACTCTTGGCCCAGGATCCACACACTGGGACTGGGGGCAGGTCATCTGGACCTTATGGACTTGCACTTCCTTGCCCATGACATGGGCACAGCCTGGCCTCACAGACTCGTCAAAGAAAAACCAGTGCAAAAAGATGCAGGTCACTTCAAGGGAGATTCCAGGTGACCCCAGAAGGAATTCACAGGTCTTCCACAAAACACGGGGCTCATGGAGCCCAGTGTGGGATGTGGGCACCCATCCAAGGGGCATGGCGAATCCTGGTGAGAGTGGCCCTGGTTGGGGGAGGGGAGACCACAGAAGGGTCGCAGAAAAGGCAGGAGACAAGAAAGATGACAGGAAAGAGCTTCCCAAGAGGTTGATGGAAGAGTGAGAGGATCCCAGAGACCCTTGGGAAAACTCGGAGGCCCTGGAGATGTTGGTTGAAACTCTGTCATTTGGTCAGAAAAGTTGTGCCACAAACCCCCAATCAACACTGGCTGATTTACTCTTTGTTGTTTCTAAGAATCAGGGCATATGGGCCATTAGCACTCACATTGCATGAAGTCTAGGATATATTTACTTTTCATCACTTTTCAGGACTAGATTTTTCTAGAGGAACTGCTAAGCATGGGCCTCTCCATTCTTTTCTTTGTGCAACTGGCCTCTGTTTTCAGGAGCAGATCCTGGTGCTCATCACCACTGCTAATCCCGTCACCTGCCACAGTGGATATGACCAAATGGGTTCAGGGGGTTGCTCACTGATGAAGCCACAGTGCTCAGTGCAGAGCAGGGCCCCCAGCTCTTCTGCTGAATGAAGGAGGAGGGAAGTGGAGGAAGGGTAAGGAGGGAGGGAAGGAAGGAAAGGTGGGAGGGAGGGAGGGAGGGATAGGGGAGGCAGGGAGAGAGGGAGGAGAGAGAGGGAGAATGGCAGTGTGGGATGAGGGAGGATGAGAGTGGGGGGTGGGAGGGAAGGCAGGAGGATGGAAATTAGGGAGAAAGGAGGGAGGGAGGATGAGAAGGAGGGAGGGAGCAGAGTCAGGTGAAACTTTTCTCTGGCCTTGGGTTGTGAGCAAAGCATTTGCTCTCTGTGGTGTATCTTCCAGCTTTCTGCATTTCCCTGGTTTCTGTGTGGGCCACAGGAGGAACCAGCTGTGTCCTGTCTTGGGTCAGTCTGTGGTGTCCCAGCAGGAATAAAGGTCTTAACCCCGAGATTGTGCCCATAATTCCTAAAGGGGCTTCTATGATTACATCTCATCTGTAATATCCATCAGGGGGTTCAATATCGAATAAGGGAAATTGTATGTCACACAAACACAGAAAAAAATGAGTCCCCTTTGAAAATAGGTGGGTAGATGCAAAGGCACATATTGTGTGATCCTACATACAGAACCATCCAGAACAGGTAAAGGAACAGAGAAGGCAGTTTAGGGGTTGCGAGAGGCCAGGCTAAAGGAGAAATGGGCAGGGAGGGCTTTGGGTTCAGGGTCTCCTTTGGGGAAGGAGATACCCTGCAGTGATGTTCTGTGGTGTGGTGGCACAGCGTTGGGAATGTACTTAACACTCGTGACTTGTTCTAGTGAAAACAAGTAATTTTATTTAAAACAAATAATAAACAGCATGCAGAACATGGAAAGACAAAATAAGTTAATGTGTACCATAGAGAAATAATACACAAGTAGAGGACAAAACATTCCTGTGGGCCATTATGGTCGGGGGATAGAACAAGGAATAATTGTACAATGAGCAGGGCTGTGGGCTCTGGATGTGGCTCTGGGAGCCCCAAAGGAGCAGGAGTAGGGGTAGGGGTTGAGACAGGGGCAGGGACAGGAGCCAGGACAGATGCAAGAGCAGGAGCACAGGCTGGCATAGGGGAAAGGTGAGCGGCTCTGGCAGGGGCAAGGGCAGGGCAGGAACTGGGGCAGGGGCTGGGGCAGAGGAAGGGGCAGGGACAGGAGCAGGAACTGTAGCAAGAGCAGAGGCTGGGGCAGGGACAGGTGCCAGCTTTTCTGGGAGAGTGTCAGGCTCTCTATGGGCAGATGGCTGGTCACCTGCTGGCTCCTAGTCTCCTGCTGAAGTCTCTCCAGTCACCATCCCCCAACCCCCGGAGCGGTGGAGGAAGTTGGGGTTGGCTCTAGCTCTTCAAAGCAAGACCCAGGTATCCAGGCACCCACACTTCAGAGATAGCCCCCTGCCCACCTCATTTTGTTGGAGATCCTGGAATGGAGAACATGTTTGTATGCCTTTGCAGAGATAGAGCTCAGCCCAGGGCCTCCCAGAGAAGCTACAGCCAGGAAGGAACCCTCACCGGACATCTCCCCAACAGCAGTCCACCCACTGGATTGTGTAAGCCCAGTCCTTGCTCCTGGCTTCACACCAGCCTTTGAGGTCTCTGCTCTGTGGGGCCTAGCACTGACCCATCCCCAGACACCCACATACACCCAGCTCTGGCCTTCTCACCCTTGGACTCAGCCTTTGTGGGCTCCAGGTCCGGGACCACAGTCTGGTGTTGTACCACCAGGGACAGTGATGTGGGCAGTGTCAGAGGCCCTTCCAGGCAGTCCCCCGTCCCTGTTCCTGGAGAGCCCCCCGTGATCACTCCCTGTGTCAGGGAGATGGAACGTATGTCCGCCAGCCTCCTCCCTGTTTCATCACCTCTGGTGTTCTGCAAAGACAGGGACCAGTAGCCCTGCCCAGGCATTCTCAGAGGCCCTGCTGCTCCCAGATCAGACACAGACCTGTGCATGCACAGCCCCATACCTGGGACAGGAACCTATACCTGCAGGACATGGGATAAACCCTGGGGAGAAGCTTATAGCCCCCTATACCCCATCCCACCCAGCCAGCCCTGACCTGGGGTGTGAACATGACCTGCCCACTGGGCATCTGACCCCTCATCATCCTGCTCTTGAATGGGGTGAGCACACCATATATGAGCCTTCTTTACAAATACACACACAAGCACACACACATGCATGCATGAGAAGGGGACCTGGAGCTGCACAGATCGGATCAGAGCATATACAGCTAGAGGCTGGTTCTGGGCCTCATGGTGTCACCTTCTGTACTTCCTGCCAAATGATCAGAGATGTCAGGGAACCCTGATGTGACATCCCCAGCTAGGAAAAGTGTTTGCAGGGTGTGCTTTCCTCTGCCTGTGGCCTCTGGACTTTGGGATGCAACATGCAGACATGTTCTTCTTTCGAAGATCGCCAACAAAATGAGCTGGGCAGGGGGCTATCTCTGGAATGTGGGTGCCAGGTTACCTCGGTTTCAAATTCTGTTGGGTTCTGTTGTCAGGGAATTTAGGTCACCACTTTCTAGGGACCCCTTACCTGACACCCACACAGCTACCCACAGACCCTGTAAGGCCTGGGTGCGGTATCCCTGCTGTGAGGACAGAGCTGGGGCGATGTCCCAGCTGTGAGGACAGTGTCCCTGCTGTGAGGACACAGAGTTGGGTTCAGACCAGGCTCCTGCTTATTCCCAGGACTGTGACCCTCAACAGACCCCCTGCCTGTCAGGGCCTCCCTATGCTCCCCATCTGCACAGTTAGCTCTTCTGCCTTTTACTCCTAGGGACACGATCAGGGATAGGACCTCTACATACATTCCTGCTATCACAGGAGGCTGGGGCATGCATGTAGCAATGCAAGAATGAGTGGGGTCTGGTTGGGGCATAGAACACAGCTCAGAGGGGCCTGGGTATGCTCTGGGGTCCAGGCAAAGCCACCCTCCTCCTGCCTGTCTCCAAGACCCCGTGGGAAGGTTGCAGTGAACTGATTCTGACCTTGTCCTCTCATGACACAGACTTCCAGGGGATCCCATTAGGTTTAGGCCCAGGCCCCAGGGCCTCATCTGAACCCATGTGCTGGTCAGTCCCCACAGTGGTTCCTGGCATTCCTGAATCCTTGCACACACCCCTGTAGAATTCTCTCCCCTCTAGGGTGGATGGCCTGTGTGATTGCGCTCTAACGAATAGAATGGAGCAAAATGATAGGATGTTGTTTCCAACCTGAAAGAAGAAAGTCTGTTCTTCTCCTGGTTCCATCTCTTGTGTTCACTCTCTGTCTCTGTTTTCTCTGTGTGTCTCTGTGTCTCTTCCACGAGCAAGTCCTAGGGGCTCTGCAGGCAATGTGAGAAACCTCAGAAGCCTACCTTCTCCCCATTTCTCTCTCCTGTCCTGGTGGTTGGTTCATTCCTAAGGCCTTCTCACCCTGACCAGAGCACTGACTCTGGAACCTCTTCCAAATGGGGTCCCTGAGGCTTCAAAAAGGGGGGGGGGGGTCCTGATCTTGGTCCCCAGACCAGTGGTGCAGTGCTCTGTCGTGTTCTGGAAACCCAAGTCATCAGGGCCCCAAGCCCACAGGCTGTCCTCTGCTCAGAAGGACCTCGAGGGAGTACAAAGCATTTTCCCAGGACTGGGAGCACAGTGGGTCAGGGATGAAGATCCAAGGCCAACAGAATTTTCTACAAGCCTGTGAGATCCGAGGGACCCCACATCTCTATAGCCGAATTGACAGAAGAGTAAGTTGAGGCCTTTTGTGCTATAGCCCCCTCTGGACTTGGGCGGTGGGGGGGGGGGGTTCTCTTCCTACTTCCAGTAGCCCAGGATGGTGATCCCAGATCCTGTCCTCTCTCAGTGTCCTGGCAAGCCCCGGGGCCCCTTGGGGACCCTTGACCATCATCCTGGCCTGTCTCCCATCCCCATGCTATGGATCTGTGTTCTTGCCAGAGATTCTGATGTCACTGCCCCATGATCCAGCTATCTCCAATCTCTTTCTTCTTTCCCCCTTGTAACCCACCTTGCTCCCAGGGTGTCCGCCTCTTCTGACCCTGAACTGGACAGTCAGAATGGCGTGTATGTGTGTGTGTGTGTGCGCACGCACGCGCATGTGTGCCCAGGCGCACATGCCTCTACTTGTCTGGGGATGCCCAAGGTCATGTCCCCACATGGGACAGTGTGAATAGCTATCCCTGAGAATCTGAAGGGCTCTCATCCCCAAAGTGAACCTCATGGGAGGGTTAGGGCTGAACTAGGTCTGGAGAACAGCCCCATTCCTTGGACTCTGTACCCTTTATTTTTCCTGGGCCAGTCCCTGTTTCTCTTGACCCCAGGTTCCCAACTGTCCCTGAGGGCTGAACATGGAAATGCTTGAACTTGGCCACTCCTCCAGGGATAGATGGAGGACAGGTGCACCAAGCACACAGGCCTCCCTCCTGAGAGGGCCAGGTGTGCACAGGGGACCTGCACACAACACTTGTACCATCACCCAGTCCCACTGCACAAGACCCATGGCTCTGCACCTGACCTGTCCCCTGTGTTTCTTCACCACCACCAAGAGCTCTGTGGCCCCAAAGTCTGCTTGGTTCCGAAACCATACCCATCCTAAGCAGCAAGCCTCGGGGTGCAAGGCCATGTAGGTTGGACATCTGGAGACACAAAGGTCACTGAATACCCCCCACTCCCAGCTGGCCAGGAATGCAGAATGCCTCCAGGATCCAGCTAAGTGCAAGCCTGGGCCAGAGGACCTGGAGGCAGCAGTGGAGGCTGACTCAGAGCAGGGAGAAGAGCAGTCCACTCCATTCCCCTTCTCTTCTCCTTCTTCCTTGTCTTCCAGGTAGGATGCTGGGACAGAGGTCCAGTCTGTCCCTGGCTGCAGCCCTGGCTGGAGTCAGAGGTGTGGAAAGGAAGCCGGGGAGGAGGGGCCCTCCACGAGGATGGCCGAGTGTGAGAGTTACTGTAATGCACAGTTGTTACTGTAATGAGGGACCCATGGGCATTCAGGGATTTCAGCCCTTTTTAGACATGAGCAGTGGCCCCAGGATTCCACCCCTGCCCCATCCTTCACCCTCCATGAGGCCCCACACTCCTGCAGCCCGTTCATTGTCTGTAGCTAGCCCTCCCTCCAGCCCCAGGAAATCCAGCTGCTCCAGGGGCTACAAACTCATAACAAGCTGGAGTAATGTCAGCGCTGTGGAGCCTGGTTCTGGGTCCTGGAGCCCCACAGTGAGGAGAGGTGATGCGGCACAAGAACTAGGAGAAGGCAGAGTGGACTCTCCCTGGAGACCATGGGTCCCTGGTCAGCGCAGACCCTGTTGTGTGCTGGCCCCTAGGGCACCCAGACTCCAGCTCCCAGGCAGGCTCTGGGAGGGAGACCAGAGTGTGGCTCCTGCTAGCTCAGACATGTCACTCCGTCCTGTAGCTACAGACTATCCCACCAGCTGCACTCTCCCTCCTAGCTGGCCAGCAATATCCTCAGGGCCAAAAAGAACAGTCCATCATCCAGCTCAGGGTGTGACTGGGAAGGCAGGGGAGGGCTCACTCTGGATTCAGGGAGACTCTGGCTGGGCTAATGGGGGCTTGGGAGGGCTGGCCTTCCAGCCCCTCTGCTGACCCATCCTGTGACTGGAGCCATTTGCCTCCCTTCTCTGGGCCTCGCTCTCCACTTCTGTGCAGTACAGTGATGCTGAATGATTGCTTCCATGGCAGGAGCATGTGGGGTGCTGGTGGTTGACCTAAGCTGGGCACAGAGCCTGGATTGCAGAGTGCAGTGGGGATGGTGAATGTGTCATCCCAAGGGGAAGCACCCCTTCCCTCAAAAGCAATTCAATCTTCCCATGCAGCCACCTGGCACCTGGGAGACCACACTCCTGACACCAGGTCAGGGTATGTGGCTCTTCCTCAGCAGTGGGACAGGGTGGAGACCCCAGGACATGGGACCTGTGCCTGCCTCTGAGGGCACGAGAACAAGGAAGACATTCCCTGGGGTCCCCCAAGGCCACATAAAAGGGGAGGTGGATGCCCCCAAACAGGACATTGAAATTCTGCTTCTGTTAGAAACTGAGCATTGCGGGCGCCTGGGTGGCTCAGTGGGTTAAGCCGCTGCCTTCGGCTCAGGTCATGATCTCAGGGTCCTGGGATCGAGTCCCGCATCAGGCTCCCTGCTCAGAGAGCCTGCTTCCTCCTCTCTCTCTCTCTCTCTGCCTGTCTCTCTGCCTACTTGTGATCTCTCTCTGTCGAATAAATAAATAAAATCTTTAAAAAAAAAAAAAAAGAAACTGAGCATTGGGGTTTTGTTCTTTCACTTGCTGGGCTGATGAGACACACAAGCTCTCCATGAGTCCTCCTTGAATGAAGAGCTCTTGCAGGCTCTTGGGCATCCTGGACCTGGGGAGGGGAGAGGGGCCTGTCCCCTCCCTGGGTCCTGAAGGAGTTCTGTCCTCCCAAAGACATGATCATTTCAGGTCATGGTCCTGGGCCAGGATGGGAGACAGCCCCTCACAGCTCCTGACCCTGGGGCTGAGAGGGCCTTTCTCAGGCACAGCAATGCCCCATGAACACAGGGACTTCAGAAAGAACACACAGGTAGCACAGGTTCTGTCCCAGGATGGTGGATGCCTTCCCCAGCTCTGGAGGAAGAGGAACATCCTCTGGGTGGGCGTCCTCTGATCCACAAGCAGGCCCTGGAAGGGTTCTAGTCCACCCCTGAAAGTGCACCAGCACTGAGTGGGTCAATCACTGTCCACACATGAACAAGGACAATGTACTAAGGAAGCACCAGAAGAGATCCTGTGCAAATAGCCTGTGGCCGGTGGGGCTGGCAGCTTCAGTACCCTCCAGCAGGCCCCCTTTCCCTGGATGGGAATCCTCTTGGAGTCTCTGTCCTTGGAGCTTCCTCCCTGCTGGTTTCTGTACCAAGGGAGAGACTTTAGTATGACATCAAAGGCTCCACCCAGCCTCCCTCCTTCTGCACACACCACTGCTCCCCAAGAAGCAGAGGCTGCTGCTCCTATATGCCCCATGTAAGGCTGGTTTAAGGCATTCATTCCCTCCAAGGCCCAGCCGCTCTGGCTCTGTCACATACACAGTGGCCATGGCTGCCTGGCTGAGCCAGGAGTCCCAGGGGGCTCTCCTTTCCCAGGATCCGGGTTCATAGTCCTGGCCAGAGAAAGAAGTCCCATCTATCCTCTGCTAGAGAAGGTGAATTCCTGAGACAGGGGGTCTTCAGGTGCCTGAGGACATGAAGATACCCTGGAGAGATGGATGACGGGCAGACCTGTCTGAGAAAACAGTGAGCAGCACCCCTCCCATGCCACAGATGCATCCATCACCTAGCAGTGCTCATACTCAGACTCACCCCAGGAAACTCAGGCATGATTTTTCATAGAGGTATTTTCAAGAGTGTTCAGAACAGCGGTGGTGGAGATAGCAAGGAATGCCCAATACTAATGCCCAAGGAAATGGATAGTGGGTCAGTCGGTTAAGCCACCAACTCGATTTTGGCTCAGAATGTGATCTCATGGTGTGGGATCAAGCCCCATGTAGGGTCTGTGTTCAGTGCAGTGTGGGTTCACAATTTGCTCTTCCGCCTCCTGCCTCTCCCACCACTCAAGTGCCTCTCTCTCTCTCTCCCTAAAATAAATTAATAAAATCTTTATAAAAATGGAATCATACAGAATGAATTTTAAAAAATTGTAAAAAATCCTAACATTGATTTTGCCATTTTAAACATTTTTAGTATAAAGTCCAGTAGTATTAAGTGTATTTACACTGCTATGAAACATCTTGAAAATATTTCATCATACAGATCTGAAATTATGTTCCCATTATTGTTTTTCACGTAGAAACCATATTCATTCATTCATTCATTCATTCATTTATTCATTCATTTATTCTTTTATGTTCAGTTAGCCAGCATATAGTACATTACATTTTTTATGTAGTGTTCAAGGATTCATTAGTTGTGTGTAACATCCAGTACTCATCACAACACATGCTCTACCTTAACACCCTGTTACCCACTCCCTCTCCTCTGTAACCCTCAGTTTGGTTCCCAGAGTCCCAAGTCTCTCATGGTTTGTCTCCCTCTCTAATTTCTTCCCATTAGTTTTTCCCTTTCTTCCCCTATGGTCTTCCACACTATTCCTTACATTTTACATAAGAGTAAAACTGTATGGTAATTGTCCTCTGCCTGACTCATTTCATTCAGCATAATCCCCTCCAGGCCCATCCATGCCGATGGAAATGATAGGTAATCATCCTTTCTAATGGCTGAGAAATATTCCATTGTATATATGAACCACATCTTCTTTATCCATTCATCTGTTGAAGGTCATCTTCGTTCCTTCTACAGTTTGGCAATTGTGGACATTGCTGCTATGAACATTGGGGCACAGGTGTCCCTTCTTTTCACTATATCTGTATCTGTGGTGTAAATAACCTGTTGTGAAATTTCTAGGTGGTAGGGTAGTTCTATTTTTAACATCTTGAGGAACCTCCATATTATTTTTCAGAATGGTTTCACCAGCTTTCTTCCTCACCAAGAGTGTAGGAGGGTTCCCCTTTCTCCACATCCTTGCCAGCATCTGTTATTTCCTGACTTGTTAATTCTGGCCATCCTAACTGGTAAAAGATGGTATCTCATTGTGTTTTTGATTTGTATTTCCCTAATGGCAAGTGATGTTGAACATGTTGCCATGTGTCTGCTAGTCATTTGCATGTCTTTGGAGAAATATCTGTTCATGTCTTCCCTTTTCTTGATTGGATTATTTCTTTTTTGGGTGTTAAGTTTGAGAAGTTCTTTATGGATCTTGGATATCAGCCCTTTATATGACCTGTCATTTCCAAACATCTCCCATTCCATCTGTTGCCACTTTGATTTGTTCACTGCTTCTTTTGATGTGCAGAGGCATTTTATCTTGATGAAGTCCCAATAGTTCATTTTTGCTTTTTTTTTCCCTTGCCTTTGGTGATGTGTCTTGGAAGAAATTGCTGTGGCTGATGTCGAAGAGGTGACTGCCTATATTCTCCTCTAGGATTTTGAATAATTCCTGTCTCATATTGAGGTCTTCCATCCATTTTGAGTTTATTTTTGTGTGTGATGTAAGAGAATGGTTGAGTTTCAATCTTCTGGATGTGGCTGTCCAATTTTCCCAGCATCATTAATTGGAGAGACTTTTTTTTCCATTGGATATTCATTCATGCTTTGTCAAAGATGAGTTGACCATAGAGTTGAGGGTCCATTTCTGGGGTATCTATTCTGTTCCATTGATCTATACATCTGTTTTTGTGTGAATACCAGGCTGTCACAGCTTTATAACATAACTTAAAGTCAGGCATTGTGATGCCCGCAGCTTTGGTTTTCTTTTTCAACATTTCCCTGGCTCTGTGGGTTCTTTTCTGGTTCCATACAAGTTTTAGGATTGTTTGTTCCAGCTCCATGAAAAATGCCAATGTTATTTTAATAGGGATGGTGTTGAAAGTGTAAATTGCTCTGGGCAACATAGACATTTTAGCCATATTTATTCTTTCAATCCATGAGCATGAAATGGTTTTCCATCTTTTTGTGTCTTCCTCCATTTCTTTCCTAAGTGTTATTTAGTTTAGTTTCTTTGCCTCTTTGGTTAGATTTATTCCAAGGTGTCTTACAGTTTTGGGTGCTATTAGAAATGGAATCAACTCCTTAATTTCTCTTTCTACCATTACATTGTTAGTGTATAGGAAAGCAACAGATTTCTGTGCATTATTTTTTTATCCTGCCACATTACTGAATTGCTGAATTCTACTGAATACTGAATTCTAGTAATTTGGGAGTGAGCCTTTTGGGTTTTCCACGTAAAGTATCATGTCATCTGTGAAGAGAGACTTTGACTAAATTGCCAATTTGAATGCCTTTTACTTCTTTTTGTAGTCTGATTGCTGAGGCTAGGACTTCTAGTATTATGTTGAACAATAGTGGTGAGAGTGGTTATCCCTGTTCTGTTCCTACTCTTAAAGAAAAAGCCTTCAGCTTTTCCCCATTGATAATGGTATTCACTGTGGACTTTTCATAGCTGGTTTTTATGAAACTCAGGAATGTCCCTTCTATCCCTGCACTCTGAAGAGCTTTAATCAGGAAAGGGTGCTGTATTTTGTCAAATGGTTTTTCTGCATTAATTGAGAAGATCCTATTGTTCTTGTGTTTTCTTTTATTAATGTGCTCTACCATGCTGATTGATTTGCAAATATTGAGCCAGGCTTGCATCCCAGGAATAAATTCCAGCTTCTCATGGTGGATAATCCTTTTAATGTACTGTTGAATCCTATTGGCTAGGATCTTCTTGAGTATTTTGGCATCCTCATTCATCAGGGATATTGGTCTGTAATTCTTCTTTCTTATGGGGTCTTTGCCTGGTTTTGGAATCAAGGTAATGTTGGCCTCAAATAATGAAATTGGAAGTTTTCCTCCTATTTCTATTTTCTGAAACAGCTTCAGAAGAATAGGTATTATTTCTTCTTTGAATGACAGTCTTGCTGGATAAGATATCCTTGGCTGCATGTTCTTCTCATTGAATATCCTGAATATGTCTTGCCAGCCCTTTCTGGCTTGTCAGGTCTCTGTGAACAGGTCTGACATTATTCTGATGTTCCTCCCTCCATACATAAGAGTTCTTTTCTCCCGGGCTGCTTTCTAGATTCCTTTCTTGGTTCTAAGATTAAGTTCTAAGATTTGCAAGTTTTCCATTTTTAATTCTAATAGTGTATTTATAGACTATTTTATATTTTCTATGTACACCCTTATATTATCTGTGAATAGTCACAGTTATCGCCTCACTTCTTATTCTTTTTTTTTTTCTCTTGCCTTATAACACGTGGTAGATTCTCTGATGCAATGTTGACTAGAGTAGTGTTGTTGATTTTAATACATCTTTCTCAATATCTGTAGAAAAATCAGATGAAACATTGGTAACAAAGTGGCCTAATTGACATATACAGAACATTACACATGAAGTACAGAATACATTATTTTCAGGTGGTTCTAGGATATGTACCAAAGTAGACAAAATTTTGGGCCATGAAGCAAGTCTACACATTTTAAAGCCCAAAATTAACTAGATTATATTCTCAGACCACAGGGGAATTGAGCCATAGTCATAACAGAAAAACAAACCAAAACAAAACACAACACTAAAAAAAAAAAAAAAAAAAAACTAAAACAAACAAACAAAAAAACAACAGGGAGTCTCTCAATGTTTAAAAATCAAATAAAACTTTGGTACATATCCTAAGGGTCAGAGAGGGTATCACAAGGGAAATTCAAGCTTTCCTACATCAAAGCTTCCAGACAATGTCACTCAATCTGTGAAGAGCAATATAATTAGCTAGACAGGAGTTGAACCTTAAGTCAGAGTTCTGCCTACCTCAGCTACACATGGCAGCCTTGGCCTGTGGTCCCCCCACAGCAGCCTTTTTTCGTAGCCCTGAGCTAAGAGGGACAACATGGCCATATAGAAATGGAGAGCTCCCCACTCCTAGTGATGATTGTGCCCCCCACCCAAGATGCCCTTTCTGGTGGCCTGAGCTAAGGGGGACAACATGGGCTGATGGAAATGGGAAGCTCCACACCCATAGTGATGACAGTGCTATTGTATTGTCCTTACCAGTCCTACAGCATGCTTTCTGAGTGAAATATGACACAAAACAGGTTCTTGACCTTCCTTAAGGTTTGAAAATAATCTTGTGAGTCATCTATCAGAAATATGGATTCAACATGTGCTCTTTATTCTGGAAAAGAGCACCTGATCTTGAGAGCCATCACATCGGCTCTTTGTGGAGTTCTCCCTCTTAAACTTCCAAACTATGAAGTAGATATTATTAGTCACATTTTCTAGATGGGTAGACAGGGGCTCAGAGATGATTTGAGTCACAGAGGATTTTAGTGTCAGAAACCTAAATGGATCCCCAAACTGACTCCAAATCCCTTGTTATTCGATACACAGTACTGTTTCCCTCTTATATCTGGTCTTTGCGATCTGGAAACATCTCGAGTCTTGGGATTTTCTTGTTCTGTTATCAACTGAAATGAATTCAGCTGGCCTTTTTACCTCTCTCCATCATGATCATTAAGAGTAGAGAAACTCGGGAGCGCCTGAGTGGCTCAGTGGGTTGAGCCACTGCCTTCAGCTTAAGTCATGGTCTCAGGGTCCTGGGATCAAGCCCCGAATCAGGCTCTCTGCTCAACGGGGAGCTTGCTTCCTCCTCTCGCTCTGCCTGCCTCTCTGCCTGCTTGTGATCTCTCTCTGTCAAATAAATAAATAAATAAATCTTTAAAAAAAAAAGAGTAGAGGGGCGCCTGGGTGGCTCAGTGGGTTAAGCCGCTGCCTTCGGCTCGGGTCATGATCTCAGGGTCCTGGGATCAAGCCCGGCATCGGGCTCTCTGCTCAGCGGGGAGCCTGCTTCTCACTCTCTCTCTGTCTGCCTCTCTGCCTGCTTGTGATCTCTCTGTCAAATAAATAAAATCTAAAAAAAAAAAAAAAAAAGTAGAGAAACTCTGAGTAAGATACTCAACGATCCCTAAGAATAAATACATAATATTTTTCTGATATTAAAGTTACTGAAAGAACTATCTTTTTTTTTAAATTAATACAGGTTCTGCTACGTTCAGAGTGTGCTATAAGACAGGTATGAAATAGTATTTAAAGACACTCAGCTCAGCCTCTTCTAAAAAGTGAGACAATGCTTGTAAACATTACTAAACTGTTCCTTTACCCACAATTACTTACTTCCGAACCATCATAGTGTTTATGTAGTATGACTATGACTTATATTAGTCAAAATCTGCAGGGAAAGAACTAAGATAGTGTACCCAAGCTTTAGTGGGACTCCATATTTAAATTAGTGTTGTAACAATGAGCTATCCAGCTTTATTCTGTAGATTAAGGGAATGGTACTAGACATCTGTTAAGACGTCAGGAGGTTCTAAAATTCTGACTTTAAATTATCTGTGTGCTTCAGAGATTTGGGCAGAAGAAAGGGGAGATCCCAGCTTCTGTGCACACCTCTGTTACCTGTGTTGACCATGGAACAGGTAACCTTCTGTAAGCATCATTTTGATTTCTTAGTAGTATTTTTTTATTTCACTTTTTTCAGTGTTCCAAGATTCAATGCCCTCCTTAATACCCATTACCAGGCTCACCCAACACCCCAGCCTTCTCCCCTTCAAAACCCTCAGTTTGGGACAGTGTTCAGGATGGTGGAGAGGTAGCAGACTGGGGCTGTGTTGGGTGTCAGGGGATCTGCTGGGTGGCTTGTCTGAAAGTTGCCGGCGCCCGCAGGTCCAGCGGGGGTCGAGGAGGGGGGCAGCGATTCAAGGGGCAGGGGGTCAGCCACTTTCTGGGGGGTGGAACTGGTGGAGGGGTGGGTCCGGGGTGGGAGGGGCGGCTCCCCACAGGCCGCAGGGCAACAGAGCACAGGGTTGGGACTTTTGAGGGTCTGTTCTACTGGGGGACATCTCTCTGGGGGCTGGACCAGGGTGGGGTCTGCATGGGGGTCGGGGTGGCCCCGGGTCCCACAGGGTCACAGGGGGGTCGGGGGTGTCTGGCTGTCGCAGAGCTTGCGTGTATTGGAGCTGGGGAACCGTCTGCGGAGACCAGGCTGAGGGGTGGGCTCTTGGGGTTGCCTTGGGCCAGTTGCAGTTTGGGTGGGCTCAGGGTGGGGCCAGGACTGGGGAGGCGGGAGTTGTTGGTTGCTATTCTCTGGGGACGCACTGGGGGTGGGGCAACCGGCTCTCAGCTCCTCTGGGGGGGGGGGGGAATGGGAGGCTGCCATTTTCATTCCCACCCTCCAGAACTCTACAAAAGTGTTCAGGTAACAAAAGCTCCTGAAAGTGAACCCAAGTGGATTACTCACCCAGCTCCTGGTAAGGGCGGTGCAATTCCGCCTGGGGCAAAGACATTTGTGAATCACTACAACAGGCCCCTCCCCCAGAAGATCAACAAGAAATCCAGCCAGGACCAAGTTCACCTACCAAGGAGTGCAGGTTCAACACCAAGGAGAGCAACAGAATTCCAGAGGAGGAGAAAGCAAAGCACTGAACTCATGGCTTTCTCCCCATGATTCATTAGTGTTGCAGTTAATTTAATTTTGTGGGGTTCTTTCTTTTTTCTCTTTTTTTCCTTCTTCTGCTAATTTTTTTTTTAACTTTTACCCTTTTATTTTTTAACGTTTATTAGCTAGTTTATCTAATATATATATACATTTTTTTCTTTTTTATATTTTTTCCTTATTCATCTTCTTTTTTTAATTGTTTCCTTTTTTTTTCTGAACCTCTTTTTATCCCCTTCACCCCCCCATGATTTGGGCTCTCTTCTGATTTGGTTAAAGCATATTTTCCTGGAGTCTTTGCCACCCTTTTAGTATTTTACTTGCTCCTTCATATACTCTTATCTGGACAAAATGACAAGGCAGAAAAATTTACGACAAAAAAAAAAAAAAAAAAAAAAAAAAGAACAAGAGGCAGTACCAGAGGCTGGGGACCTAATCAATACAGATATTGGTAATATGTCAGATATAGAGTTCAGAATGACGATTCTCAAGGTACTAGATGGGCTTGAAAAAGGCATGGAAGATATTAGAGAAACCCTCTCGGGAGATATAAAAGCCCTTTCTGGAGAAATAAAAGAACTAAAATCTGACCAAGTTGAAATCAAGGGAGCTATTAATGAGGTGCAGTCAGGGATGGAGGCTCTAACTAGTAGGATAAATGAGGCAGAAGAAAGAATTAGTGATAATAGAAGACCAAATGAAAGGGAATAAAGAAGCTAAGCAAAAGAGGTGCAAATAGCTACTGAACCATGAGGGGAGAATTTGAGAGATGGGTGACACCATAGGACAAAACAACATTGGAATAGTTGGGATTCCAGAAGAGAAGGGAAGAGAGAGGGGAGCAGAGGATATATTGGAGAGAATTATTGGAAAGAATTTCCCTGGTATGGCAAAGGGAACAAGCATCAAGATCCAGGAGGCGCAGAGAACCCCCCCCCCCCAAAATCATCAAGAATAGGTCTACACCCCATCACCTAACAGTAAAATTTACAAGTCTTAGTGACAGAGAAAATCCTGAAAGCAGCCCAGAAAAAGAAGTCTGTAACATACAATGGTAAAAATATTAGGTTGGCAGCAGACTTATCCACAGAGACCTGGCAGGCCAGAAATAACTGGCATGATATACTCAGAAGACTAAACAAGAAAAACATGCAGCCAAGAATACTGTATTCAGCTGGGCTATAATTGAAAATAGAGGGAGAGATAAAAGGCTTCCAGGACAAACAAAAACTGAAAGAATTTGTGAACACCAGACCAGCTCTACAGGAAATATTGAAAGGGGTCCTCTAAGCAAAGAGAGAGCCTACAAGTGGTAGATCAGAAAGGAACAGAGACAATATACAGTAACACTCACCTTATAGGCAGTACAATGGCACTAAATTCATGTCTCTCAATAGTTACCCTGAATGTTAATGGGCTAAATGCCCTAGTCAGAGGACACAGGGTATCAGAATGGATAAAAAAACAAAACCCAACTATGTGTTGCCTACAATAAACTCATTTCAGACCCAAAGACACCTCCAGATTTAAAGTGAAGGTGTGGAAACAATTTACCATGCTAATGGACATCAGAAGAGAGCAGGGAAGGCAATCCTTATATAAGATCAATTAGATTTTAAGCCAGAGACTATAATAAGAGATGAGGAAGGACACTATATCATACTCAAGGGATCTGTCCAACAAGAAGATCTAACAATTTTAAATATCTGTGCCCCTAATGTGGGAGCAGCCAACTATATAAACAAATTAGTAACAAAATCAAAGAAACACATCAACAATAATACAATAATAGTAGGGGACTTTAACACTCCCCTCACTGAAATGGACAGATCATCCAAGCAAAAGATCAAAAAGGAAATAAAGGCCCTAAATGACACACTGGACCAGATGGACATCCAGATTTAAAGTGCCAACAAACTTGACAACAGATATATTCAGAACATTTCATCCCAAAGCAAGAGAATACACATTCTTCTCTAGTGCACATGGAACATTCTCCAAAAAAGATCACATCCTGGGTCCTAAATCAGGTCTCAACTGGTATCAAAATATTGGGATAATTCCCTGCATATTTTCAGACCACAACGCTCTGAAGCTAGAACTCAACCACAAGAGGAAATTTGGAAAGAACGCAAATACATGGAGACTAAACAGCATCCTTCTAAAGAATGAATAGGTCAACCAGGAAATTAAAGAATTGAAAAAATTCATGGGAACAGATGATAATGAAAACACAACAGTTCAATATCTGTGGGACAAGGCAAAGGCAGTTCTGAGAGGAAAATATATAGTGATATAAGCCTTTTTCAAGAAACAAGAAAGGTCTCAAATACACAACCTAACCCTACACCTAAAGGAGCTGGAGAAAGAACAAGAAAGAAAGCCTAAACCCAACAGGAGAAGAGAAATCATAAAGATCAGAGCAGAAATCAATGAAATAGAAACAAACAAACAAACAAAAAATAGAACAAATCAATGTAACTAGGAGCTGGTTCTATGAAAGAATTAATAAGATTGACAAACCCCTGGCCAGACTTATCAAAAAGAAAGGAGAAAGGACCCAAATAAATGAAATCATGAATAAAAGAGGAGAGATCACAACTAACACCAAAGAAATACCGACAATTATAAGAACATACTATGAGCACCAAAGAAATACAGACAATTATAAGAACGTACTATGAGCAACTCAATGCCAACAAACTTGACAATGTGGAAGAAATGGATGCATTCCTAGAGACATATAAACTACCACAACTGAACCAGGAAGAAATAGAAAACCTGAATGGACCCATAACCAGTAAGGAGATTGAAACAGTTATTAAAAATCTCCAAACAAACAAAAGCCCAGGGCCAGATGGCTTCCCAGGGGAATTCTACCAAACATTTAAAGAAGAACTAATTCCTATTCTCCAGAAACTGTTCAAAAAAATAGAAATGGAAGGAAAACTTCCAAACTCATTTTATGAGGCCAGCATCACCTTGATCCCAAAACCAGACAAGGATCCCATCAAAAAAGAGAACTACAGACCATTATCCTTGATGAACACAGATGTGAAAATTCTTACCAAAATACTAGCCAATAGGATTCAACAGTACATTAAAAGGATTATTCACCTCTTTATCTTGATTAACAGTTTTCTTATGTAATTGGCTGCTCCCAAATTGGGGGCATAGATATTTACAATTGTTAGATCATCTTTGTGGATAGGCCCTTTAAGAATGATGTAGTGTCCTTCTGTATCTCTGACTACAAATCTTTAGTTTAAAATCTAATTTATCTGATATGAAAATCGCTACCGCAGCCTTCTTTTGAGGCACATTGGCATGAAAGATGCTTCTCCATCCCTTCATTTTCAGTCTGGGTGTATCTTTAGGTTCAAAATGAGTCTCTTGTAGACAACATATGGATGGGTCCTGTCGTTTTATCCAATCTCCAACCCTGTGCGATTTTATGGGCGCATTTAGGCCATTCACATTGATAGATATGTTTTTACTGACATCGTGTTACCTTTGAAGTCTTTTCTTTCTGTAGATTGTCTTTTTATTTCTGTTCAATGCTATTCTTAGTATTTTTCCTCTTTTATAGAACCCCCCTTAATATTTCCTGCAGTGTCAGCTTGGTGGTTGCATAGTCTTTTAAGCCTTGCCAGTCTTGGAAACTCTTTATCTCTCCATCCATTTTGAATGTCAGTCTTGCTGGATAAAGTATTCATGGCTGCATGTTCTTCTCATTTAGTGCCCTGAATATATCTTGCCAGCCCTTTCTGGCTTGCCAGGTCTCTGTGGACAGGTCTGATGTTACTCTGATGAGCTTCCCTCTGTAGGTAAGGAGCCTCTTTGTCCTAGCGGCTTTTAAGAGATTATACCTACAATTATGATTCCTCAATTTGACTACCAGGTGCCTTGATTTTTTTTTTTTTTTCTGGAATGTAGAATATTGGGTGGAGACCTTTCAGCCTCTAGTACATGAACGCTGGTTCCATTCGCAAGATTGGGAAAATTTTCATGAAGAACTTGTTCCACTATACCTTTTAGACTTCTTTCTTTCTCCTCTCTTCAGGAATTCCAATAATTCTGATGTTGGAACGTTTCATGGCATCATTTATTTCTCTGATTCTGTTTTTGTGGTTTATAAGCTGTTTGTTCCAGGTTTCCTCCTGATCCTTTCTCTCTATCTGTTTGTCTTCCAGATCACTAATTCTATCTTCTGTCTCAGTTACCCTAGCTTTGAGAGAATTCAGATTAGATTGGAACTCATTGAGAGCATTGGGAACCTCAGCCCTGGTAGCTTTTAACTCTGCCCTAACATTGTGAATATCCTCTCTGGCTGCTTTCAGCTCAGCATTAATCAATTCCGTTTGGTCATCCATGGCTTTCTCCAACCTACCTATTGCCTGGATAATTGTTAGCCTGAATTCTCTTTCCAACATATTGTCTATATTGATAGCCTTTAGCTCTGTTGCTGAAGGTCCATCCTCTGTATTTTTCTTCTGTTGGGCATTTCTTCTCCTAGTCATTTTGGTGGGAGATTACTGAACAGATGTAGCTGGGTGTATCAACCATGGTGCAGGCAAGGTGCACCCTGGAACACTTCTGAGTAATCAGGATTCTCCACCCATATGAGAGACAAAAGAAAAGAAAAAAAAAAAAGAGAGAGAGAGAGAGACAGGAAAGAAAGGGAAGATGAAAGAGAAGGTTCAGCCCAAATGTGCCCCAAGTTAAGATTTATGAAGTATACACACAAAAACAGACAAACACAAAGACTGATAAAAGTATATGACAAGAGAAATATAAATATATGCAAATAAAGGAAGAACATCATCAAAAAGAACCCCAGTGTAAGATTTATATACTCTCAAGACAAACACAAAAACACAGAAACAATGGTAGAAGAAAAAGATGGGAAAGTGGTTATAAATTCTCAGGGTGGGTGAGGAAGGTTATTTTGATTCTTCCTGGATGTATCTTGATATCTTTGTTAAATGACTCAACTTTCCTAAGATAAAGGGGGATTAAAAATTGGTTTACCTATAGGGGTAGTATTGATTGGGGAAAGGGGATTACTTTGAAGTTTAACTCTATATGAATATTAGAAAATAAAAATAAAAAAGGAATAAACTACACTAAACTAAACTAAAATTAAAAAAAAAAGAAATTCAAAAAATAGAAATGCAAAAGAAAAACACAGGTGTATGTATCAAAAAGTTCAAGTTAGAAAACTATTATGGAATTTGATGTACTGGACAGCTTACTGTGATGGTAAATAGGTTAAAAAATTATCTATATTAAAAAAATGAGCGAGAATAGTGGGAACAAATTAAAAATAAAAGTTGTCCTATGAAGTAGTGGTGGTGGTTCTCTCATAGTCTTTTTTTTTTTTTCTTTCCTGGTTGGTTTTCTGGGGGAGGGGCCTGCCACATGGGTGGCACATCAATGATGTTCCCTGAGTTAAGTCCTCCAGTCCCCCTCAAGGGAGTGGGCTCTGAGGAAACTGTTTTTTTCAGGCTTTTGTTCTCTGGAGGTTTTTATGTTTGCTCACTTTTTTTTTTTTTTTCCTCTCACCTTGACCGCTTTTGATGGTTTTTGTAGGTTTAGAGGAAGCAAACTGCACCCTGACCTCCCTCTCAGAGAGAAGCCTTAGTCTGTTCTTCTTTGGGTGTTGCAGACCCCATATAAATTTCCCCTTGGCCTCTGGTAGAACAGGTTCTGAGTCGTGGTCCCTGGGGATGCAGGATCTTCTGCTTGTACCCAAAACCAGGGCAGCGGCAGCTGTCTGGGCAGCTCCAGACTGCCAGAGAGGTTCCAAGCAGTGATTGCACACTGAGATTTTCCCGCTGGCCTGGTCTTTCTGGGTCTACGAGCACCCGGCTTGAGCTCATCTCTTTCAGGGGAGGCTGTGGGTCGCGGGCGCATCCCAGGCTCTGAGAATGGGCTCAGGTTTGAAAGCACCAGGCTGGGCCTTCATGCACCTCTCTCAGGGGGAGAGTTTGGGGCCTGCGTCTTAGGCTTTGAAACAATGGCATGGGTCAAAGAGCGCCAGCTGGGCCTTTGTACCTCTCTCAGGGGAGGATGAGGGACATGTGCATCTCAGGCTCTGTAGCATGGCTCACACGTTCTGCTGTCTGGCATGGCTCCCAGCCCCTCACAGGAGCCAGATGCCACGCAATCTCGTGCATGCTGGTGGCTTAGGGACCAAGACCTGGTTTCTCCGCCGCACTCTCTCTGGCTCAGCACCAGGGGACGCTGTCCTGGGACCGGGGACTTAAGCCCCTGTCCCTAGCTGCCCCAATTCCCACAATCCCCCCCCCCCCGCGATCCTTTGTTCTTTTGGAGTGCTTTCAACCAGTCTCCAAGTTAATGCTGGTCCCCAGATGCAGGGCACTCTCGCTTGTATTAGGGGTATTACTTTCCAACCAGTCACCTCTGGTGGCTCCCTCCCCCTTTTGTTTATCTTCCAATATCATTCTGCCATTCCCGCTCTGCTTTACCTGCCCACTGGCGTCTTCTGCCCCTGTAGAGATCCAGATGTGTATAATTCTGATTTCAGGCTAATTTCATAGGTGATCAGAGTTCTTTGGTAAATAATCAGCTCACTTTAGGGTACAGGTTGAAAAGGCGCCTCCTCCTACTTCCCTGCCATCTTGTCCCCAGGGCATGAGAAGTTTTGATAATAATCCAAACATTTCTGGTAGTCTAGAAGGCTGTCTGTGTGCTTGGGAGAGTCAAGAGAAGGTCCTAGTGGAGTACCTGGTTGGTTTAGTTGGTTAAGCATCTGACTTCAGCTCATGTTGTGATCTCTGGCTCCTGTGTTGGAGCCCTGGATCAGGCTCCTTGCTCACTGCTTGTCTAGTTCTATCATTTCTTTATCAAGGATTTATCATTTTCATTGCACAAATTTTGGTTAAATGTGTTTCTGAGTATATTATTCTTTTAATGTTAGTATAAAGGGAATTGTTTTTTACTTTTTGTATTTCCCATTGAGAGTGTATAGAAATATGGGGCACCTGGGTGGCTCAGTGCGTTAAGCCTCTGCCTTCAGCTCAGGTCATGATCTCAGGGTACTGGGATCGAGCCCCACATTAGGCTCTCTGCTCAGCAGGGAGCCTGTTTCCGCCTCTCTCTCTCTGCCTGCCTCTCTGCCTGCTTGCGAGCTCTTTCTACCAAATAAATAAATAAAATCTTAAAAAGAAAAAGAAAAGAAATATATTTATTGGTTTTGTGTGTTTCCTTATTTCTTGCAATTTTGCTGAATATTTTATTATAGATAAATATGAATATGTTAATGTGGCCATTCATTCTAATGGGTTTTTTGTACATATTGGTAATTGCTCTGGCTAGAACTTTCAGTACTATGTTGAATACCAAGAATGAGAACAAGCATTCTTGTCCTGTTCCTAATCTTAGGGGAAAACTATTCAGCTGAATACATTAGCTGTGGAATTTTCATAAATGTCCTTTATGGTCCTAGTTTGCTGAGCATTTTATTATGAAAGGGTGCCCTGTGCTCTTTAAAAAATACTGACACTACACTCATTAAAAAGTGTCTGATTCTTCTCTCTCTGAGTTTGAGGAGGCAGATGGCTGTTTAAAACAATACAATATGGTGAAGGCAGTGCTATGTAATTTGTCAGAATTGGTTTTAATAGACCATGCAACTTCCATCTTATACTACTGGGAAAACTACTTGTTTGGGCCTTTGAAAGGAAGTTGATCCTTAGACCACCATACTGAAGAAACCACATATAGGTTCTCTGGACAAGAGTCCTAGATGAGCCCTCCAACTATCCTGGCCTAGAAGCCAGACAGACATGAGAGTTGAAATTACTTGAAAACCCACTAGTTCCAGCTACCAGTCATATGGGTCACTTTCAGAAATCTGAATGATTACATCTGAGGTCCTAAACAGTATGAAGCAGGGAACAGCCCGAGCTTAACCTTTCTGAGTTCCCAGTCAATAAAACTTATGAGATGAGTTAGCTTATTTCTTTTTTTTTTATTTTTTATAAACATATAATATATTTTTACCCCCAGAGGTACAGGTCTGTGAATCGCCAGGTTTACACACTTCACAGCACTCACCATAGCACATACCCTCCCCAATGTCCATAACCCCACCCCCCTTCTCCCAACCACCCTCTCCCCAGCAACATGGGGGGTTAAGGGGGTAAGAGAAGAATAAGTGAAACAAGAGTTAGCTTATTTCATGCCTTCACGCCTCTAAACAGAAAGTTGATTAAACAGTAATAAGTAACCAAGCCCCTTTGTCTCATGTGAGACAAGGAAATGGAAAATGATATAAAAGCAGTATTTTAAAGGATTTCTGCTACATATTTATTTTTATAAAATTATAGAAAGACTAATTTCATTTAAAAAAAACATAATCTCATTCAAACTACATGGTTTCCTTTACTATGCAAATTTTTTTTTATTTGATTTATTTTCTGGTTTTGTTTCCCTTCTCTTAGGAGACATATATAGAAAATTATTGTTATAGCCAATGTCAAAGAAATTACTACCTATGATCTTGTCTAAGAGTTTTTGGGCTTTAATTTTCACATTTAGGTGTTCATCCACTTTGAGTTTATTTTTGTGTATGGTGTCAGAAAGTGGTCCAGTCGCATTCTTTTGTATTATTTTTTCAAACTTCCCAGCACCATTTATTTAAGCAAGCAAAAGAAACCATCAATAAAACAAAAAGGCAACCTACTGGATGGGATGCAAATGACATATCCCATAAGAGTTTAATATCCAAAATATATAAAAAAGCTATACAACTCAACACATACACACACAAAAATTCAATTTAAAAATGGGCAGAAAATACAGACATTTATCCAAAGAAGAACACATACAAATGGACAATAACCACATGAAAAGATACTCACCATCACTAATCATTAGAGACATGCAAATGAAAAGCAGAATGAGATATCACCTCACAACCTCTGGAATGGTTAGAATCAACAACACAGGAAACAATAGGTACCACAACTTCTTTATCCATTAATAAATTTATGGACATTTGGGCTCTTTCCATAATTTGGTTACTGTAGATAATGCTGCTATAAACATCAAGGTGCCTGTATCACAGAAATAGACTCTTATCTATAGAGAACAAACTAATGGTTACCAAAAGGTAGATGGGTAGGGGAATGGGCTAAATAGGTTATGGGGAGTAAGTAGCAGGGCACAGTTTGTTTTATGGACATGTTAAATCACTATATTGTACACCTGAAACAAATATTACAATGTATATTAAATAATTGGAATTTAAGTAAAAACTTTAAAATTAAAAATAAAATTATCAAGAAAAGATATAAGCAAACTAGCATGCTGGGCCCATAAGCATTTGTAAACTATGTCTAGTAGCATGTGGGAGTAGCTTTATGCTTAACTCATTAAAACTGCAGTGGAAATTTTTAAAAAGTCCAGACAGAAATATAAAACAAACAGAAACCAGTAAAAAACAAAAACAAAACAAAATAAAACAAAACAAAAAAAAAAACCACAAAGTGAAAATATGAAGCATGAAATAAAAATGTTGAAAATACATTAAAAAAATAAATATCTTTGTCAACTTGTTTCAAACAGCTTCTGAGATGGAGAGTTTCATACAGAAGATACACTGAGAAGTACTCTCAGGAAATACACCTTTAAGTAAGTTTGTATAGGACAGAGAGAGAGGCTGATGTTCAACACTATGGTTTTAATATTCATATCCATAGTGATGAATTATAGAGCATTTTAAGGTACTTAATGACTCGTTATTTATGTTTTTAATAAATTTATGTATTTTTTATTTAAAGCAAGTAATTTGACACTTATAATTGAATTACAAAAGTTATTAGTATATTTTTTTACAAGCCCTTTACCATCCACAAGAGGTGTAAATATTTTCTCCCATCTTATGGCTTCCTTTTTCATTCTATTGCTAGTATCTTTCAAAGAAAAAAAATATATATACATATTATTTTAATTTTAGTGAGATCCAATCAATCATTTAAAAATATTTCTTACTTTTGTTGTAAGATCTAAAATTTTATGAGAGCAATATTACAAATAATTTTAATTTTGGTTTTTGTACTTTAGCTCTCTGGTCCATTATAGGTTAATTTTTCTATGGTGCAAAGTAAGGATCTAAAGTAATCTTTTTGCATGTGGATATCCAATTATCCCAATCTGATATTATCAACCTACATATTATTAACTTTAAATATAAAACCTGCCATTCAATGATAATGATATTGCTCTCAACACCCCTACTCATTTTTTCCTCTTTACTACTGGGTTAGACATAAGGTAACTCTACTTTTTATAATGCAGGAAACATGAAATCTAACACAGACCTTTCAAGATCTCTGACTGGTTAGCTCTCTGTCTTGTTGAGGAAAAACCTCAGGACTTGCTCCCTAATCTGCTTGGTCCGGACCCCATAGATTACAGGATTCAGGGCCGGTGGAACAACCACATATAGATTGGCCAAAAAAATGTGGATATATTGAGGAATATTGTGGCCAAATCGGTGTGTCAAGAAAGAGAAAAATGCTGGTGTGAAAAAAGCTAAGATAACACCAATGTGGGAGCCACAGGTGTTGAGAGCTTTGAGTCGAGCCTCCCTGGAAGGCAGGCAGAACACAGCATGGAGAATCCTGACATAGGAGAGAATTATAAGCAGCACATCCAATAATAAGAGAGAAATGTTGCCAAGGCCAAACAGAATGTTCACTTTGATGCTGGCACAGGCCAGACGGGCAATGCCCATGTGTTCACAGTAGGTATGAGGGATGATACGGTGGCCACAGAAGGGCAGCCTCAGGAGGAGAACCACCAGTGGGGCCACCATGTACAGGCTCCGCAGAATAGCAATGGCTCCAATAATACAGATAATTTTGCTGGTGAGGATCATGGTATACTGAAGGGGTTTACAAATGGCTATGTAGCGGTCAAAGGCCATGGCCACCAACACAATGCTCTCCATGACAGTGAAGAAATGGATGAAGAACATCTGGGAAAGGCAGCCTTCAAAAGATATATCCCTGATCCTGAACCAGAAGATGCCCAGCATTTTGGGGATGGTGGCTGTGGACAAACCCAGGTCGATGGAGTCCAACATGGCCAGAAAGTAGTACATGGGCTCATGGAGACTCTGTTCAGTCTGGATCACAAACAGGACAGCAGCATTCCCCAGGAGTGCAACAAGATATACAAAGAAAAAGGGAAATCCAATCCAAATGTGCACACCTTCCAAACCTGGGATACCCAAGAGGAGGAATGAAGAAGGATGGAACTGGGTGTCATTAAGTATAGCCATTCTTTCTGCCACAATTTTTGCACACTTCTGTTGTGGATGCAATTATTAACTTCACATTAGTGAATTTTTCTCCTCTTCTCCCTAAGTCCAGATTTCTGATAAAATGCAAAAGAACATTTTTTTAAACTTTCTGTTATTATGTTCAATTTTGATTCCTTCATTCTAACTCAGAAAGAAGTAATTATTTTAGTCAACAGTACAATATTATATACTTTGAAATTGCTAAAAGACTATTTCTTTTAGTCTTTTAAAAAAAAACTAAAAAAGAAATTGATAATTTGTAATGTGATAGGAATAAATTATGGTGGCAATCATACTGTAATATATAAATGCATCAAATCAACACACCATATACCTTGAATTTACAGAGTTTTTTATGTCAGTTATAACTACATTTTTTGAAAAAGGAAAGAAGATTAAAGACACTCCTCGCTTTGTGTAATCCTCTCCTGAAAATCGAATGGTACCAGAAGCAGAACCAGCCTTAATCTGCTGCCACTGTCCCTAATAAGAAAACTGACATAAAGACAAGAGGTACAGTTTAAATTCAAACTCTGGAGTGTAACCAGAAATAAATGAGAAAGATTAAATTCCATAGTCTGTGTATCTGATCATGTTCCACATATTTTTACTTAATGTGTATAGTGCTTTGTTTGGTGTTTGTAATCCCAGTCATTCCCCTATTAGGGAATCTAAAAACCCCAAAATGTAGTGTACATAAATCCTCTGTGTTCATATGCATGTTGACACCATGTTGTGTGTATATTTGTGTTTATACATTTCTATGGGCACTTGTGAATACTAAGTGGTCTTGTTCTTAGAGCAGAAGAAACAATTTATCTTTGTTTATTCATATGCATGAAAAAAACTCCACCACATAAAAGTTGTCAATTTAAGAAATTCTGAAATAGAGGAACTAATTAAAACGAGACAGGCCAAGAGGCACCTGGGTGACTCAGTTGGTTAAGCAGCTGCTTTTGGTTCAGGTCATGATCTTAGGGTCTTGGGATCAAGCCCGACATTGGGCTCCCTGCTCAATTGGGAGTATGCTTCTTCCTCTCTCTCTGTCCCTCTGCCCATCCCCTGCGCTTGTATGTCCACACATGCACATGCACTCTACCTGTCTCTCTCAAATAAATAAATAAATAAATAAATAAAATCTTAAAGAAGAAGAGACAGAAGAGCAAACAATTTCAGTGTCATATTTCAGAAAATAAACAACTCAGTTCCCATCAAAATTTGTTCTTGAAAAAAAAAATTACTTACCAGATTTGAAAAATAATGACTAGGAGAGGGAGATAGTTGACAAAAATATTTTACAGTTATGGTTAAACATGACTTGAGAGATTATTTTAAACTAGGTAAATTTATCATCAGGAGAGTAAATATACCCAGTAAACAAAATGTCCAGATGTAGGCCACCTGGGGTAGGGGAAACTAAATATTCTGGGCAAAGTTTCAAATATATCTCTGCTTTATACCCATGGGGAGAAGGCAGGAACATCTTAGACATCGTCAAATTCAGCTCCTACCAAGAGTCTATCCTAGCTCTAATGTCTTTACTGATGTCTCCCTTAAAGTTACATTGAAAGAGGAAGTATCAAATGATTTAGTTTTATAGCACTTGTTCAGAATATGTGGGAACTCTGAACTTATTTATAATAAATTAAAAATTTAAAACAAAAAAGGAAGAAGTTCATTACTTCACAGTTTATTTGGGAAAAACTGGTCCCACAGAAAATGTAGAGCTGATTGAATGTGATGCGTGCAATTGTGCAGAAAGGTTTGATTCAACCTTAGGAATACTTGGGTTTTGGTGTAAGTCAAAACTGGCAAGCCTCCAGTAGAGAGAAATGCATATGAAGGTCAGTACACTCTATTTTAAACGCATGCCCAAGATAAATGCCTTGCTAACTATGCCATTTGAAACCTATGAAGAATAGCAGAAAATGAGAGATAATTTCATAATTGGGAAGTTCGAGAAATAGATCTCTTTATGTGTATGCATGTGTAAGTAAACTTGGTCTGCTAGGGTTAAGGAGGAGACAGTTGACATTCTCCATTTTGTGATGTGAAACTATCAGAGACAGTGTTCTGCCTTTGATTAGTGGAGAACTCTTCACAATTTATTCCATCAAATATTTAGGAGGTCCTCAATGCGCCAGCATTGATTAGGAAATATGATTACAAGTTTGAATAAAACTTGTCATAAAGCCTCAAGGAGGCCACTACTAAGTGTTAAGAGAGATAAAATTCCAAAGATGAAATTTAAAAATTGCATTGTAAGTGTGTGTTAGGAGTATGCACAAAATGTTGTGAGTTTGGAGGTGGAGCAAGAAAAATTCCATGAAGGAGATTATTTCTGAAGCTAAGAACTCACAGAACAATTCTTCAGCTCAAGAAGGCAATAGATTTTATTCTATATGGAGTGAAGAGCAAGGAGAAATTGAAAATACAAGCAGAGTGGCCAGTGGGGGCACAAAAAAGGACTCTGATGTCATCCTGATGACCGTATCCAGAAATTCAGTACATTGGTGACCAGATTCATAATTGTCTGGTATCTTGGTCACTCTTGGGGCTCCATACAACAGAAACTAAGAGAATAAAATAGGGCTACATCTTCTAGAAAATCAACTTATCCTACGTATTTCTGTAGAATTTTTAGGAAGGCTTGAAAATTGGTGCCTCTGAAAAAGCCTCATTTTCAGTCTGTAAATATGGGTCAAAACAACCAATCACTTACCATTCTGTAATTACACCAACATCTATTCATATCTCTTCCAATCTCTCCTGGATTTAGAAATAAAAGTGGATCTCAGCCTCTCATTTAACCTCTTAACTCTAAGGTGCTACATGGAATTATAAACACCAATCCAGCAGCCATTTCCTTCATGTGTCATCCCTTTATTCTATGTTACTCCACCAACCTCCACTATTCCCACTGTATCCACTTTCCCATTCCTGAAACTGCTGGCAGAACAAAGAGAGATGGCGGACACCTACTTTCCCATACTCGCCTAATCTTGCAGTCTCATGGCTATCCTGCTTTCATGACCCTTATTAATTTTCTCAGATGCTTCACCAATCTAGGTCTCATTTCCAAAAGAAGTATATCCTTCAGGGCCATCCATCAAGATTAATTTATTCACAAATTCATTAATTCAGAAACACAGATTAGTCATTCATCTTTTACTATTCCTGACACAGTTCTAGAAATAGAGAAAGCAAGTCCTCACCATTTTGATACTCACATTTATGCAGACATATGAAGAGTCAGAAACAATGGGTAAATTGATACACGATGCATTTGTGCATCTCTTTCCACATCTCACCTTTTAGTTTTACATGTGAGATTTTGCATGATCATAAGTATAAACACACACAGACAAAGTGTAGCCTCAGGAAGTTAGGAATAGGAGTGTACACTCTCTCTCTATCTTGTTTTCGTTTTCATCTTTCCTCCATCTCTCCATACTATCTTTCCATACTACCTTGCCATAAGCTCTTTCCCCATCCCTTTTGCTGTTTTTTTACAATTTAATCATGATATGACTTACGTTATTCTCTAAATCTCCAAGAAACATACTGTGGTATTTTCTTGGGACATGTCTCTTATTATGCTGAATAGATGAAGTTTATATTTTCTTACAGCCCCACTTCCCCTGGGATGGGGATAAATAATATCCTGGAGATCCATTCCCATGGACCTGTAACTATTGAACCTGTCTAACAGCTGCCAGGAAATACCTCTCAATGGGGTGTATCTTTATATGACCTGACTCAAATTTCATTTACTATGAGCAGCCTTTTCCCTGGGCTATTACTCAAAAACAAGTAGAAATTACTTAACATTGCAGCTTCCTGAAGCAGGAATATTAGTTGGACCTAAAGAGAGACTGACATAAAAGGAAAAATTGGGGAATGCATTGACCATACAGAGTTTTTCGAAGTTCTCAAATACTCCTAAACTATAAAGCCACATACATGCAATGACCATGTACATGTCCAGGAAGGACCTGAGAAATCCCTAATCTGTCATCTCTGCCTGACCTTGAAGAAATAATATTTAAAGTACAGAATACAGCTCATTATACTAGAAAATATCTGGTGCATTCAAGAAGCCATTTCCATCCCCCCCAATCTCTCTCCTTCTCTGTCTCTCTCTCTCTCAGGCGCGTGCACATGCGCGCGCGCACACACACACACACACACACACACACACATAAGGGTTGTGTGGGGTTGTCGTTACATTGCAGAATGTAATGTAATTTTTTTCACAAAAAAAAACAGAAAAATATCCCTAAGAATATAGATTTTTTAAAAATCAACAAGCTACTAGCAAACGAAAGGCAACAGCATAGTAAAAGGATTATATACCATGACTAATTGTAGTTTACCTAGAAATGCAAGGTGGTTCAGGATAATCAATAAATGTATTACCTAACATTAATGAAATAAAGGGAAAAGGCACATAAACCTCTCAATTGATGCAGAAAAACAAATGACAAAACCTAGAAACCTTTCAAATACTCAATAAAATAAGAATAAAAGAAAATTTCCTCAAATGATAAAGGGCATTCATTGGGGGTGAAAACAACAAACTACAGTTTGTATCATACTCAATGATGAAAGACTGAAAACATTCTCCCTAAGATCATACCAAGACAAGAATGCCCGCTTTCAACATTACTATCTAACATTGTAATGGGAGTTCTAGCTAGAGAAATTAGGCAAGAAAAGCTCATTCAAATAAGAAAGGAAGGAATAAACTATGTCTATTTATAAATGATATAATCTTATGTGAAGAATATTGTAAAGAATACACCCAAAAAATTTATTAGAGGTAATAAATAAATTCAACAAAGTTACACAATACAGTTTTAACATACAGAAATCAGATGTATTTCCATATACTAGCAATGAATAATATAAAAAAGAAATTGAGAACAAAATTCCATTTATAACACCATCAAAAATAATAACATATACAAAGGAATAAATTTAACCAAGGAAGTATGATATTTTTATATTAAAAGCTATGACATACTGCTAAAGGAGAGCAAACTCTATCCCCTTGCTATATCTGGAGTTTAGAAATGGGAATACATATTGGAAATCCACAGGATTAATAAATTATACTGAGACTGTTCTGACCTTGATATCAATACTGCTTTTGTCTTTATCATATAATGATCCTAATTTCTTTCTAGAAATTTTCTAAAATCATGAATGCAAACAGTATAGCAAATGAGGTAAATTTTAGGTAGAATTCAACTGGAATTAGACACAGAACATATACAATTATTGACATCTAACATGACTTACTGTCAAGTGAGAAAATATCATGTATCCTTGATCCTAAGCTGTAGTCTCGCACATTCTCCAAGTCACAGTTACTTAGTTTACTGGAGAAACAGTGATGATGAGATAGAAAGAGATAAAGAGAGAGGGAGAGAAGGCAGGAGGAAGAGGGAGGGAGAAAGAGTAAGGGAGAGAGGGAGGAAGGGATGGAGATGGAAGGAATCAGATTAGAAAGAAGAAAGGGAGCAAGAATGACAGCAAGAACAAGAAAGGGAGCATTAAAATGCAAATGAGTAATGACTCTGGAGAAGGAAGACAAAGCTTGAGGATTAATATGCAGAATATACATCTATGGAACAGATGTTCTTATAAACATATATTTTTATCCCCAGGGGTACAGGTCTGTGAATCACCAGGTTTACACACTTCACAGCACTCACCAAAGCACATACCCTCCCCAATGTCAGATGTTCTTATTCAAAAATTGTCACTCAGCCATGGCTTGCACTTTATTTTCTTCATCTACAGAATGACATTGTTGGATCAGTGTCCCTTCAGGGTCTAAGCTTAGCTAAAGAGAAGACACAGAGCAATGGGGAGAGTTCTCACCCTTTCCTATCAGGCATTCTACTCCCAAACCACTGCTGCCTCCAGATCACCTTCCTTTTCCATCAGTGCTTTCCCTTTGTCCAGTTACATGGGGTGGGTGAGCAGAGTGGGCAGCAAAGGTGACTTTGCCTTATCTGCCAACTCTAAAGGAATTCCAGTAACAAATAAAAGTCTGGCTACTACTACCTACTCTAAAGGAAATCTAAAACAGAGGTAAGATTATTAAAATGTGGGTGGTATGTGCCTATGTTTTCCAAGTGTTGTCACAGAACTCTTATTTCTGTACAAATATCTTCACAACCCTCTCTTGGATCTGCTTGGTCCTGACTCCATAGATGACTGGGTTCAGGGCAGGTGGGACAACTACATAGAGATTAGCCAAAAGGATGTGGATATAGCGGGGATGTTTCAACCAAAACGATGCATCATAAAAGAAAAAAATGCTGATGTGTAAAAGCACAGCATGACACAGACATGAGAACCACAGGTATTGAGAGCCTTTAGGCGGGCGTCCCGAGAAGGAAGGCGGAAAACAGCTTGAAGGATAAGCACATAGGAGGAGGCAATCAGGATCACATCCACAATGATGTTGGAAATCACCATGAGCCCATAGATAATGTTGACCTTGATGGGTGCACAGGCCAACCGGGCAAGACCCATGTGCTCACAGTATGTATGAGGGATGATATGATGCCCACAGAAGGGCAGCCTCGGGGTGAGAAACACAAACGGAGTCACCAGAATTAAGTTTCTTCCAACAACAACAGAGGCCAGAATGCCAATGGTTTTATGTGTGAGGATCATGGTGTACTGGAGGGGGTTGCAGATGGAGACAAAGCGGTCATAAGCCATGACCACCAGGAGAACAGTCTCCATGCCTGTGAACATGTGGATAAAGAACATTTGAGCAAGGCAGCCCCCAAAGCTGATCTCTTGGATCTTGAACCAGAAGATGCCCAGCATTTGGGGGATGGTGGATGTGGACAGACCCAGATCAATCATAGACAACACGGCCAGGAAGTAGAACATGGGCTGGTGGAGACTGTGTTCGGTCTTGATCACAAAAAGAATGGGGATGTTCCCCACGAAGGCAATCAGGTACACGATACAGAATGGGAAAGCAATCCAGATGTGGACAGTTTCCAGTCCTGGGATTCCTAGCAGGTGAAAGAAGGGGGGATGGAACTGGGTGTCATTGGTGGAAGCCATGCTCTGAGCAAGAGTCACTGAATTCCTGTCAAAGTGTAGGGATCTTATTCTCTTTATGGTCTTTTTCTTATCAAGGTCCTAAGAAATGAAAAGAACTTTAATTCATATGCTAGAGGTAAGGGCAGAAGAGGTTGGTTACAAACATTAGACAGTCTCTTCTTTCCAGAGGGTAACTGAATAAAGTAGCACTCTTCATACACATTGTTGTTCTGAGATTTTTTATTGGCAATATTATCTGTGCTTAAATTAATCATAATATGAGATATTTGTAGGAACTGAAAATACTTCACACTGCAGTACATATCTACTCTCCTTCAATACCAGGTCCTCCATGATAGTCTTCTGTATGAAACATTCAGATATGATCTCTACATCTCTTGTAGTTTCATATAACATACATATTTTTCCTTTCCATTTTTCCCATTTTTTTTCAATTTTTATTATGATAGACTACACATAAGATTTACTATATTTACCATTTTTAAGTCTAAGTTTCAGTCTTTTCATTTTTAAGTCTAAGTTTTCACACATGTGCCAAGGTCTGGTAACCACCATTCTACTTTGTTACTGTTAGTTTTGCCTTTTTTTTTTTTTTTTTTGAGATTCCACATAAAACTGAAATCATGCAATATTTATCTATGTGACTGGCTTATTTTACTTTAGTATGATGTTCCTTAGTTTCATCCATGTTGTTGAAATGGCAGGATTTCCTTCTTTTTTAAGGCTGGATAGAGTACATTTTTAAAATTTCTATCCCCAAATAGGAATTTAAGTGGGCAAAAGTAAATGTTAAGCTGTGAAATTTCTTCCCCATAGCTGTTGACTTCTGCAACCAATGAGAGAAATGAGACAGCAAATCTGATCTGATGCCTGGAGCTGGAAGAATGGGAAGTAATTATTTAATGCACACAGGATTTCATTCTGAAGTGATGTCATTTTATACAACTAGATAGTGGTAACAGTTGCACAGTATTGTAAATGTACTAAGTGCTGCTGAGTTGTAAACTTTAAAATGACTGAAATACTAACTTTTATGTATATTTCACAATAAAAAAAGAGTTGCTGGAGATATATATAGATATATCTAAATATCCCTATCTTCCAAAGAATTAGTACAAACATTTCATAGACTGAAAACAGAACAAGTGTTGCTGGAGATGATATAAATATAGATATAAATATAGATAGATATATTCCAAAGAATTAGTCCAAGCATTTCATAGACTGAAAACAGAATAAGGAAGAAGGAAGGAGAGAAAAAGATAAAATATTAATGATCATAAATATTATGTGAAATAACAAAAACTGGCAATTGACTGAGTAGCGGACAGCAAGGTTCACTGAAATATCCCTAGAGTTTTCTCTTTGGCTGGTGTAATGACCAAAGGGAATCCATATTCATTTTCATTTCAATGTCTCAGAGTACCTGGCACCTGAAGACTTCATTAAAAATCACCTCAACACACACAACAACATTTTGTTATTACTTCTTAGTGTGTATTGAGGTCATAGATATATATGTATGTATGTGTATATATATATATATATATATATATATATATATAGATAGATAGCTCTCTATATATAGATAGATAGATAGATAGATATATGTAAATTTCAGCATCTGAATTCAGAGTTGTTAAATGACTCCCTAAGACAGAAGATAGGGAACTTGGTAAGTTTTTCTGATCAGTGAGTCTGCAATATATGCTTAAGATTGCAACTGGTTTCATAGAAATTGAGTTAAGACCGTGAATATTGGGGCAGGGAATGAAATGGCACAAATCACTGGTCTGGGGAGATGTAGGAAGAAGACTAAGTTGGGAAAAATTTGGAAAGGAAATATCTGCTAGGCACCGACACTTTCAGACACATAAAACCTCATCCAGCAAGAATAGAATCAGAATCCATTCCATACCACAATGCCAGTGATATTAAATGCTATTACTTTTGCTTCTTTTTCCTATACATATTACCTTCATAGTGAGTGAGATACAAAGAAAAAAAAAGTCATAGTAGGCAATTAAGGGATTTCTGGGAGCCCTTCTAGTAGATTACTAAACTTGGGGGTAGTTTGGGAAACTTCGTGAACTGGCAGTTGATGTCAGAAGTGAAGACAGTATCAAGAACTATGCCTTCAAAATTTGCTGTGTAGCCAGCTCCAGAGCGCAGATCAGATTTAATTATCACATTTTCCTCTCAACAGCTATAGAAGTCAACAGGTTCTTCAGAAGGAACTTCATCTGGGAAAGATTATTATTCCTCCTTGACAATTTATCTTAACTTCCTACTTGGGAATATCTTAATTTTGGATATCTGAACCCTAAGAATTTTGTGGGTCTGCTGCTATTTTCTCAGTTCTGTTCCATTGTCTCTTTTTCTTTTTCTTCTTTTAACAGTAACACTGCCATAATCATCACAGTTTTGTAGAAAATTTCAATAGATGATATGGCAAATCTTCCCAATTCTTAGCTCTGAGGTAGTTTGGTTATACTAGGTCCTTTGTTTCCCTACTCCTTATTTTTCCTTCTCCCTCCTTTCACTATTTCAATGAACAAGTTTGCAAAGACAGATCCACATCAGTGTCACAAAATTTCACCAAATTAGTTTGGTGAAGCTTAGTTTCACCAAATTTCACAACTTGATTCTGCTGTGTATTAGTGTAGTAAGTAATGGGAAGTTAATGAACCTGTCAAAATCTCACTCTTCCATAAATGAGACACCAGCAGAACTTGTGCTATGGAACTGTGAGGGAGAACTAAATGAGATAATATTGGAAATAATGACAACCATGTCAAATTAATGATAGCCATGACTATTGTGGCACTGTTTATTATTCTCAATTTTATTATCTCTTAATATTGTTTATTTAGTTCGTTTAATTCCTCTGAACCCATAATTTCAAAAAAGACACAGTGTTAGCCTCTACCTGGCTCATTAGCTTCTCACACTTGTGGTGCACATCGGGAGTGATACTGGAATTACTTATGGAGAGCTGAAAAAGGCAAAAGAATCAGAGGTTTTTAGAAAAACTTATTTCCAAAACCAATCTTTTGTTAGGAAATATTTTTATTTTTAATTTTGGTAGATCTCAGTTCAATGTGAATGCATTGTCCAATGGGAAACAGTAATAACTTTTGAAAATCATGCTATCGTCAGCCCACAGAAGAATGTCTTCTTTCAACGTCACTGACTCTCACCCTTCTTCATTCCTATTGCTGGGGATTCCAGGGTTGGAAATTGCACAAATCTGGCTTGGATTTCCCTTCTGTGTTGTGTAGCTAATTGCTTTTGTTGGAAATGTTATCATTCTAGTTGTTATCTGGATTGAACGTAGCCTTCACCAACCCATGTTCTACTTTCTGGCCATGCTGTCAGTGATTGACCTGTCTCTCTACTACCATTATCCCCAAGACGCTGGGTATCTTCTGGTTCAACCTTCAGGAGCTGTGCTTTGGGTGCTGTGTCGCTCAAGTCTTTTTTATCCACTTTTTACAGTCATGGAGAGCATTGTACTTCTTGCCATGGGTTTTGATCACTATGTGGCTATTTGCAAGCTCCTCAGGTACAGTATGGTCCTCACTGACAGAGTCATTGGTGTGATTGCTGTTGTGGTGGTTCTAAGAAGCTTACGCATGGTTGCGCCCATCATTTTTCTCTTTCTGAGGCTGCCTTACTGCGGACATAGAATCATCCCTCATACCTATTGTGAGCATGTGGGAGTGGCACGTCTAGCTTGTGCCAGCATTAATGCCAATGTCTACTATGGTCTTGGGAATATTTCTATCTTGTTCCTGGATGTGATTCTCATCATTATTATCTCTTATGCTAAGATTTTATATGCTGTCTTCCACCTCCCCTCCCAAGATGCCTGCCTGAAGGCTCTGAGTACCTGTAGCTCCCATATTTGTGTCATCTTTGCCTTCTTTGGTCCAGCTCTCTTCTCCTTTCTCACTCACCGCTTTGGTCATGGCATCCCCCAGTATATCCATATCCTTCTGGCTAATCTCTATGTAGTCATACCCCCTGCCCTCAACCCAGTCATTTATGGCATCAGAACCAAGCAGATCCAGCAGTGGGTACAGAGTCTGTTTGTTGAAAAATGATTGAATGAGGGGTAATTCATTCAGTTTATGAAGGCATAGAGTCTTAAAAGACAAACATTTATGATAAAATTAATATAAATTTATTTCACCAAAGTTAATTGTGTGTGTGTGTGTGTGTATGTATAATCAGAAAAGCATATCGTTTGTAGTTGTAGGAAGCATGTATGTGTCTGTCTAACTGTGTACCTGCAATGATATCCTCTATTGACCCCTGGCATAGAATATTACATACAAGAGTAAATTTGAAGGGGGAGAACTTTGATTCAGTGAAATAACTTTCTGTTAAAACTGTGTGGTGTTCTAGATATCTTACAAGTAATAAAACTTCTTTCATACAGGTGTTCAACTAGAGATCACATAGTCAATGACAGGTATTGAGTGAAATGCAGAAATGTTCTATAAGTAATAAAGTACTGCTTAAAAATAAGTAGTATAATTTTTACTAAAGACTTTGGAATCAAAAGATGGAAATTAGACTAGACCTTTTGGTATTTATTTTTTCCCTTTCTGTGCTTTCAGGTTCCTGATTCTATGAAGTTCCTTATTAGCTTAATCCCTATATCATACACTCTCATTCTTGAACTGGCAAATTTAATATGTGTCATATGGATAACCCTTCTTGGAGTTAACAAATACTTATGGAACAAATGAAAATTGTAAAAGGGAATATTTGTCAACAACTAATAACTTAATTTAGTTTAAAACACAGACAACGAAAATAGATAATATTACTTAAAAATTAGAGTCATATTTTGGATGAAAAGCATACAGTAATGCAATGGAATGAATGTTACATATCATTTGAAATAGAATTATTGGAAACGACAGACTCCAGAAAATTAATAAACACAATAAATCTATCCTTCTGGATATAGGAAAATATCATTAGCAATAAGACCCAAGAAAACCAGAGCAAAGAGTCAAGTCATGGGAGTTGAGTGAAATTGGAAGGGAAGGTGAGCCATGAGAGACTATGAACTCTGAAAAACAATCTCAGGGTTTTGGAGGGGCAGGGAGGTGGGAGGTTGGGGGAGCTAGGTGGTGGGTATTAAGGAGGGCATGTGTTGCATGGAGCACTGGGTATGGAGCAAAAACGATGAATTCTGTCACACTGAAAAGAAATTTTTAAAAAATATTGCATATGAAAAAAAAGCATACAGTGGTCTGAAGTTTATTGTATAGAAGATTGAATAGTACTGAAGTTTATGAAGTGGTGAGTAAAATGATTGTGTGGAATTTTAGAAAGTTTTATCTCGCATTAGATTTGGGAAGGATAAGATATCAACAATTAGTGAAGCACAAAGTTAATTTTCAGGTATCTTTATGATTCAGAAAGAACTAGAATTTGGATAGTGGTAATGTAAGATGAGGTATCTGTTGTGAAATAGGAGTCATAGCATATCCTTTAGCTACAAAGTAGTTGGAGACAGCAAGGATAAATACTTATTTACCCTTTTTTTAAAAAAGATTTTATTTATTTGACAGAGATCACAAGTAGGAAGAGAGGCAGAGAGGCTGGGCCAAAGGCAGAGGCTTAACCCTCTGAGCCACCCAGGTGCCCCTTATTTACCCATTTTTAACAGGATGGCTTTTGCTGGGCGTTGAAATATATAAGAAGAAAAAAGAAAATTATTCATGAACACCAAAAATGCAAACATAAGAAATGGGATGGAAAAATAAACTGGACTGTAAAGAACCTTAGAAAATTTGGAATGTTTAAAAGTGAGTATAACAGAGGTTTCTGAAATGGATGAAGGCAGTATAAAAAAATATAATCTTGGTTTTCAAAAACAGCAACAGAAAAGAAAAAAATGATACATAAGATCAAATACAGTGAAATTTTACTCCAGGAGTTACCATAATAATCACTTCACCCAATTCTATGTTATTCCCAGTGATTTTTGTTAATTTAATATACAAAACAAATGTTTTTAAAGTATATTACTAATGATGATTCAATCTAAGAGAAATGAGTTACTATTGAGGTAACAGTAGAAGAGAAACAATAAGAACTAACATGTTCACAAGTTTTTGTAATCATCCAATTAATTTTACATGTAGGAGTTAGTTTCATATTCTTTATCCCTTAAAGTAATGAGGTACCAAATACCCCTTGACTTAACCATGGAATCTCTCTGGTCAGTCCCTAGTATGAAACTAAATCATACATGGAATCTTACCCAGCCTTAAAAAAGAAGGACCTCTTAATTCTACTCCTGAAACAAATATTGCACTGTTTATTAATTAAAATTTAAATTAAAAAAAGAAATTTAAAAAAAGAAGGTAATCCTGCCATTGAAAGAGCATGGATGAACCTGAGGACATCATGCTAAAGTGTACTATGACAGTCATATAAAGACAAATGCTGCATGATCTCAGTTTTATATGGAATTTTTTAAAAAAGATCAAACTCACAGTAACAGAAAGTAGAATGGGGTTGGGGTAAAAGGAGAGATAAAAAAAATTAAAAGTAGAATGGTAGTTGCCAGGGGAAAGGGTGAAAGGGCTATGGGGGAGTCATTGTTAAATGAATACAGAATTTTAATCTTTGCAAATGAAAAAGTTCTGGAGATAAATGGTGGTTATGAATGTGCAATGATATAAATATACTTAATAATACTGAACTGTACACTTAAAAATGGTTGAGATAGTAAATTTTATGTTACTTATATTCTACTACAATAAAAAATTGGAAAAAATTAGGAAAGGTAGGAAACACTAAAACCCAAGGAAAAAATGAGTATTTATAATAGCAGTACACAACGATATAAAAAGAAGAGACCTAGAGATGGTATCTGGATGATTTTTAAAGAAGGTCATCATAGAGGGCATGGGAATTGGGGAGAAAGCCAAAGGAAAGTGGAAATGAGCAGCAGCCTATTTCCTAAGTAGGACTTTTGATCACCAAAGATGGTGTAATGGTTTGGAGAGTCATGAAGTAGAATTAAAGGGTGTGTGGACATTCACTGAAGGACTTTCCCAACAGTGGTGTTCATAATTTATCATTTAAAGCCAAGAGTATATAATGGATCCACAGAGGGCATAAAAAGAAACATTAAGTACAAATTAAATTTGATTTGGAAAGATAAATGTTGATACAGTAGGGAGGATGGATACCATGAAGGAGTGACCAGAGAGAGGCTAGGGAGTAAGGTTTTCATTCATCAAAAAGAGAGGAAATGCAAAAGAGAACATAGCAGCAGATCTAACCAGAATTCTTTTGGACCACAGATTTTCTTCTCTTTCTTAACCACTGAAAATTATCTGAACTTATAAGATAAGAAACTGGCTTTCTAATGTATTCACTTGTCCTCCGGTCTTCCTGTCTGTACTCAGGAGAATTCTGCATTATGGCCTATGGTACTAGCAGGCCTACTCCATCATCATCCAGGGCAGGAGACTCCAAGCAAACAAGACTTTGAGCTCTAGCTAGATTCTGTTTTCTCAGGAGAATGTAGAGTGTCCTTCACCTTCTGCCAAAAGAGCTAAAACACATGAAATCCCCTCTCCAAGGACTGTTTACAATTAGTTAGAGGTTGTGAAGGAACTCTTGTTGACTTGGAAGAGAGTTGATACTATTATCGACAGGCACAAACACTGTTTAAATAAAATAGAGTTGCTGCCACAGTCTAATATATTTATTTTAGGGGTCCTCATCTTTTGAAACCACAGTCAGAACCCCAAACTTCAGCAGGATTCACACATTTATTATATTAAACAAAGCAGAAGTGTCACTAGTGGCAGTTTCCTAAGAATACACACTTTGAAGACTTAATGGTGTAAAACTTAGGATTTTCATGGCTTCTGAAGGGAGAAGAATCAATATCATTCCCTATACAGACCCCCTTCAGGTTATTTCCCTTCCTAACAACTCAGGAGACATAATCTCCCCTGAGCTAGGAGTTATATCTGATCTGGTGATCTGTCTCTGCAAAAGCAGTAGGGAGGAACAAAGAGATGGGCTTAATGACCCATGAGCCCAAGTTTATGCCCAGAGGACTCTCGGGGATTCTGTATCATGCCTAGAATTAGGGATGTCCTCTTCATTATAAAGATTCTCTCCATGTGATAGGATGGTCTTTGGACCCGGAGACATGAAGGGGCTCCCATCACCATGTGTAAGCACAGGGCTCATGCTGTGCTACTGCTCCAAGCAAAGGCCGGGAGAGGAAATATTAGAAAGGTAAGGATACATGGACAGGGGAGATGAGATCCTACAGTGAGGAGGAGAAAAGGTTAATGAGGACAGAGAGGACAATGGCCTCTCCTCTGCTTAGGAGTTCTCCAAAGCCTCATTGTTTATTCTCTTCACAAAAAAAACACAATAGAGCACATGGGATTGGAACAGACATCAGAGGTTGAGCACAGAGATATGCCAACAGGTAATATGCAGAATCTCTCTCTTGTCTCTGTCTCCCTATCTCTCTCTCTCTTTCTCTGTCTCTGTCTCTCTCTCACTCACACACATACATCTCACATAGAATACTCCTTACAGCTAGAAAGTCACAGATAGTTTTACAGTAGCATGACCTCATCTGCTATCACCAAAGAAATGAAGACTGCTCTGATTGACCAATTGTTGGTAGGGAAGCAGACAAAGCAACTAGGCTTGCTGTGGTTCATCCGAAGCAGAAGGAAGCTACTGCAGGCCGCTATCTTATGTTTGAGGTTAGATGTGGAAGTGTGACTGATGTCACATCCAAATGAAATGATGTAGGCATTATATATTTTCTCTGCATTATTATCTTATTTTTTTTCTCCCACATAATCCTGCTTTAGAGATTGTCAGTTCTAATGTGGCCACCTCGTAGGCCCACTACTTTATGGCAACATATCCAAGCCTTTTTTTTATTAGAGCACAATACATCTGCTAGCTCAGCCATATCCAATGTTTTCTGCCAAGTGGCCCATTCATGACAGTGCCTGAAAGAATGTACCCACACCCATCAACTCTTAATTCCACCCAGTTTGACAACTCTGTAAGAATGAGAAAGAAAACAGTTTGCTTTCAAACTGAACTGTATTGGTTTATGTGTGCTTCTCTAGAGTTCTAGAAAATATGTCTAAATTTGAAGCCCCATCCTACTCATTCACTTTGGGATATTCTGTGTCATCCCTCCCTCCATACTTCCTTCATTTTACCTTATAGACACCATGAGTTATTTATAAATAATAAACTTTTTATGATCAAGTAAAATAGGTAATAGGTAACATTTTTAATGTTTAACATTTAATAGGTAACATTTTTAGCTGTTTAGAGTTAAAAGAAAAATAAAATTTGGGGAAAGACTAATAATTTAAATAACTACAATTTACTGAATATACCTAATAGCTAGTCCTTTACATGCATTAGTCTTATTTGTGTTTAAAACAAATCACATTAGACAGAATTTATTCACCCAATTTTACATAAAATAAAACTGACTAAAAAGTAACTTGTCCAAGGAGCCTCAGTTAGTAGATGACATAGCAAGATTTCAAGATATATTTGAATGAATCTGAAGCCCATATAAATCATCTATAATATTATAGTATTGAAGCAATGGAAAAGGAGCCAGCAGGTTAAATAAACATCACAACTTCAATAAATTGAGAGTTGGTGAGCACTAAAACAGAAAGATCTCTAAACAGTATTAATTAAGCTTTTAAAGTGGACTCTGGGTCTGGGCTCTTTGTCAATGTGCACATCTAGAAAAAGATGAACTTACTGTCTTGCCCTCCAGGAATAATCCTCGAGCTTATTGGCCCCAAACTATTTGCCATTATTTGTGGCACACAGCTGCAGCGGAAGGAAGTCAAGTTTTCTGATCAAAACTGTGAGAGGGTAGATGTCCTCTTGAATTTGAACTCTGATGTCAGAAAGAGTTCCCTCTGCCATGCCCCTGGAAAACTCCTCCTCAGCTGGAAGTCCTTATAAAGCAGCTGCCTTGAAGATGGGGCTGACTGCAAACTGTAAGTCTGTTGTGTCCTCCTTAGCAGGTTCCTCAGACTCTTCTAAGCTCCAGCAACCATTGCTTTCTGGTTCTCAGTATCGATCCCTCAACACTGGTAAACATTGTTTTCACCCTATACATGATCAATTTTATCTCCAGCTTCTTTGGGGACCAGAAAGGCTCCTCTTTCTCACATAGAATGGGAGACTATTAACTTGCTTGCCTGGGTGTTACTACTCTGCAATAACTAGCCAGCAAATATATATGCAGCCACATACATGAGAAGAATTAGTTTTAATAACTAACTCTCTCTCTCTCTCTCACTTGCACACGGGCACACACACACACATACACACACACAATATTCCAATTCTATTCAACAGCTAAACTGTAAACTGGGAACCATACCTTCCTAAGGTAGTGTTAGGAATATTAAAATGAATATCCCCTGCTTCTTTGCCCCAAAGCAGTAACATTACTATTGGTAGAGAATAGGTAAATACATAAAGTCATGTTATACTGGATGCATCAGAATTGTAAAATATACTCGCAACACAAAACTTAAAATAATTTTTCTTTATTCATTTTAGGGATCAGGGAAGAATCGTTCACAACACCTTCATTTCTGAGTTATTGAAATTTGTTAGTTATTTGATCTATTCAGTTTTTGTTTGAATTTGAAGGACTGTTTTTTGTATTTTGGATATTAGCTTCTTCTCACACATAGAGTGTGGAGATATTTTTCTCATTGGGGAGATTGCCTTTTAAGGGTTTGATGGTTTCTTTGTCATGCAGAAATTTCAGCTTGATGTCCTACCATTTGTTTATTTTTTTAAATTTTTTGCCTTTGCCTTTGGTGTCTGATGTAAGAGACTCTTCACCAATACAAATATCGAGAAACTGACTACCTGATTAATGGATTCATTTAATATGTTCAAGTCATTCATCCATTCATAATTTGTATGTGAGGTATAAGAAAGCGATCCAGTCACATTCTCCTGCATCTAGTGTCCAGTTTTCCCAGTATCATTCATTGAAGAGACAGTCCTTTCCCCATTGTATATTTTCTGCTGCTGTGTCATAAGTTGAGACCGTACATGTATGGGTTAATTTCTGAGGTTTCTCTCTCTTTTTTTCCTTTCCTTTTCCTTTTCTTATCTTTTGTTTTCTTTCTATTTTCTTTTCCTTCCTTCCTTCCTTCCTTCCTTCCTTCCTTCCTTCCTTCCTTCCTTCCCTTCTTGCCTTCTTTCTGGTCTTACAGTTTATTTGTTGGAAAAATATTTTTCTTGTTGGAATATATGCAATGTGGACTTCATTGATGATGTCTGCATACTCTTTGTTAGGACATTAATCTGACATCTGTGTTTTTGTAAATGAGTAGCTGGATCTGTAGCTTTCAATAGGTTGAACATTTGGGCAGTAGTACCTAAGCAGTAGTATTCTTCCATCAGATACCAGATTGTGTCTGACTGTCTTCTTTTGTGATGTTCTCAGTTGTGATGATGGATATCTATGTTTCCTTTTCATGGTAGGTTTATTAAAGTGAATTTATTTTTATTAAAAGTGTGGATTCTAGCAGGAGGAGTCAAGATGGTGGAGAAGTAGCAGGCTGAGACAACATCAGATAGCAGGAGATCAGCTAGATAGCTTATCTGAACATTGCAAACCCCTAAAATCCAACAGGAGATCAAAGAGAAGAAGAACAGAAATTCTAGAAACAGAAAATCAACCACTTTCTGAAAGGTAGGACTGGTGGAGAAGTGAATCCAAAGCAACAGGAAGGTAGATCACAGGAGGAGGGTCCAGCTCCCAACAAGTGTCAGAGTAACGGAGCACTAAATCAGGACTTTTAAAAGTCTGTTCCACTGAGGGACATCCCTCCAGAGTCCAAACCAGGGTGAAGCCCATACACGGTCAGCATGGCCCCAGGGCCAGCAGGTTCACAGAAGGATCGGGGATGTCAGAGTGTAGCAGAGCTTGCAGGTATTAGAACAGGGAAGTCGGCTACAGAGACAGAGCTGAAGAGTGAGCTCTCAGCTCAGGGTTACCCTGAACCGGTCACAGACTGGGTGAGCTCGGAGCACGGTCAGAGGCCAGGGAGACGGGAGTGATTGGGCGCTATTCTCTGAGGGCACACTGAGAAGTGGGGCCCCTGCCCTCAGCTCCTCCAGGCTGGAGACTGGGAGGCTGCCATTTTCATTCCCATCCTCCAGAACTCTACGGAAAGCATTCAGGGAACAAAAGCTCCTGAAAGCAAACCCAAGCTGATTACTCAGCCCAGCCCCTGGTAAGGGCAGTGCAATTCCACCTGGGGCAAAGACACTTGAGAATAACAACAACAGGCCCCTCCCCCAGAAGATCAACAAGAAATCCAGCCAGGACCAAGGTCACCTACCAAGGAGTGCAGGTTCAATCCAAAGAGAGCAGCAGAATCCCAGAGGAGGAGAAAGCACAGCATGGAACTCATGGCTTTCTCCCCATGACTCCTTAGTCTTGCAGTTAATTTAATTTCATTCAATGTTTTTCCTTCTTCTGAAAAGTCTTTTTTTTAACTTTTATCCTTTTATTTTTTAACGTTTTTTTAACTAGTTTACCTAATATATATCTATATTTTTTCTTTTTTATATTTTTTTCTTTATAAGTTTTCTTTTTTTAATTGTTTCTTTTTTTTCTGAACCTCTTTTTTTAAATTTTTTTATTTTTTATAAACATATATTTTTATCCCCGGGGTACAGGTCTGTGAATCACCAGGTTTACACACTTCACAGCACTCACCAAAGCACATACCCTCCTCAATGTCCATAATCCTACCCCCTTCGCCCAAACCCCCCCCCCCAGCAACCCTCAGTTTGTTTTGTGAGATTAAGAGTCACTTATGGTTTGTCTCCCTCCCAATCCCATCTTGTTTCATTTATTCTTCTCCTAACCACTTAAGCCCCCATGTTGCATCACCACTTCCTCATATCAGGGAGATCATATGATAGTTGTCTTTCCCTGCTTGACTTATTTCACTAAGCATGATACGCTCTAGTTCCATCCATGTTGTCGCAAATGGCAAGATTTCATTTCTTTTGATGGCTGCATAGTATTCCATTGTGTATATATACCACATCTTCTTGATCCATTCATCTGTTGATGGACATCTAGGTTCTTTCCATAGTTTGGCTATTGTGGACATTGCTGCTATAAACATTCGGATGCACATGCCCCTTTGGATCACTACGTTTGTATCTTTAGGGTAAATACCCAATAGTGCAATTGCTGGGTCATAGGGCAGTTCTATTTTCAACATTTTGAGGAACCTCCATGCTGTTTTCCAGAGTGGCTGCACCAGCTTGCATTCCCACCAACATTGCAGGAGGGTTCCCCTTTCTCTGCATCCTCGCCAGCATCTGTCATTTCCTGACTCGTTGATATTAGCCATTCTGACTGGTGTGAGGTGATATCTCATTGTGGTTTTGATTTGTATTTCCCTGATGCCGAGTGATATGGAGCACTTTTTCATGTGTCTGTTGGCCATCTGGATGTCTTCTTTGCAGAAATGTCTGTTTATGTCCTCTGCCCATTTCTTGATTGGATTATTTGTTCTTTTGGTGTTGAGTTTGCTAAGTTCTTTATAGATTCTGGACACTAGTCCTTTATCTGATATGTCGTTTGCAAATATCTTCTCCCATTCTGTCAGTAGAGAGCCCAGAAATAGACCCTCAACTCTATGGTCAACTAATCTTCGACAAAGCAGGAAAGAATGTCCAATGGAAAAAAGACAGCCTCTTCAATAAATGGTGCTGGGATAATTGGACAGCCACATGCAGAAAAATGAAATTGGACCATTTCCTTACACCACACACAAAAATAGACTCAAAATGGATGAAGGACCTCAATGTGCGAAAGGAATCCATCAAAATCCTTGAGGAGAACACAGGCAGCAACCTCTTCGACCTCTGCCGCAGCAACATCTTCCTAGGAACAACGCAAAAGGCAAGGGAAGCAAGGGCAAAAATGAACTATTGGGATTTCATCAAGATCAAAAGCTTTTGCACAGCAAAGGAAACAGTTAACAAAATCTGAACCTCTTTTTATCCCCTTTCTCCATCCCCCGCCCATGATTTGGGGTCTCTTATGATTTGGTTAAAGCATATTTTCCTGGGGTCTTTGCCACCCTTTTAGTATTTTACTTGTTCCTTCATATACTCTTTTTTATTTTCATTTATTTATTTTCAGCATAACAGTATCATTCTTTTTTCACCACACCCAGTACTCCATACAATCCGTGCCCTCTATAATACTCACCACCTGGTACCCCGACCTCCCACCACCCCGCCACTTCAAACCCCTCAGATTGTTTTTCAGAGTCCATAGTCCTTCATATACTCTTATCTGGACAAAATGAAAAGGCAGAAAAATTCACTACCAAAAAAAGAACAAGAGGCATACCGAAAACTAGGGACCTAATCAATACAGACACTGGTAATGTGTCAGATATAGAGTTCAGAATGACGATTCTCAAGGTACTAGCTGGGCTCAAAAAAGGCATGGAAGATATTAGAGAAACCGTCTCAGGAGATATAAAAGCCTTTTCTGGAGAAATAAAAGAACTAAAATCTAACCAAGTTGAAATTGCTTGTGAGAATCGCCCGGAAAACCTGGCAAACTCGCTTCCTTTAGCACATGTCTGGAGGGCCACCACCTGGGCCTGGCCTGGCTTCCTGAGTGGTCAAGGCCTGAACCCTGTGAGAAAGCCCTCTTCAAGCCAGCGCACACGTGGCCAATGCTTCCCGCTACTCATCCCTCTGGAGTGCACTACCGGCACTGGCTTTTCAGGCCTGACATGCCCCTAGGCCTTGGCTTGAATCCTTAGTTGGGTTTTCAGGCTTCCATCTCCAGGGGCCTGTGTCTGAAGTCCTCCAGTTTGGGGACTCCTGAGGCACAGCCCAGGAATCTGCCTCCTACCCAGGAGGAAACTGTGCCATTAGGAGCTGTGCAAAACCCTCAGAAGAGGAGAAACCTGCATGTCCCCCCTGAGGCCATCGCCCAATTTTGGCACCCCACAGGGCCACAAACACAGAGGCTGACGCCCAGCTGTACCTCCTTCCTAATTCTGCCCCCGTAAAGCTCCCATGCATGGGGACCCTTGGAGGAGCTGCATGGACCCAGCCCATGTTCCCGGATGGCCGTGACATGCACCTAGCAAAAAAATGCTCCAGACTACGAATGCCAGCACAGCCCAAATCACTGCCCAATGCTGTCCAGTTCTCATGAGCTTTCTGCCCAGAACAATAATGATTTGAGCAGAAAGTTCGTTAGAATTGGCCAGAAAACACCCTGCGAACTTGCTACTGGTGGTGCGTGTCCAAAGGACCACCATCTGGGCTTAGCCAGGGTCCCAAGTGGTCGAGACCTGAAACCTGTGAGCCAGATGCTTGCAAGGCCAATGTCACACGATATTCCTCCCCCTGGGTTCCAGCCAAGGCACTGGAGGGTCTACTTCTGGGCTTTCTATTCTGTTCCATTGATCTATGTGTCTGTTTTCGTGCCAGTACCATGCTGTCTTGATGATGACAGCTTTGTAATAGAGCTTGAAGTCTGGAATTGTGCTGCCACCAACTTTGGCTTTCTTTTCCAATATTCCTTTGGCTATTCGAGGTCTTTTCTGGTTCCATATAAATTTTGGGATTATTTGTTCCATTTCTTTGAAAAAGATGGATGGTACTTTGATAGGAATTGCATTAAATGTGTAGATTGCTTTAGGTAGCATAGACATTTTCACAATGTTTATTCTTACAATCCAGGAGCATGGAACATTTTTCCATTTCTTTGTGGCTTCCTCAATTTCTTTCATGAATACTCTATAGTTTTGGGGGTATAGATTCTTTGCCTCTTTGGTTAGGTTTATTCCTAGGTATCTTGTGGTTTTGGATGCAATTGTAAATGGGATTGACTCCTTAATTTCTCTTTCTACTGTCTTGTTGTTGGAATAGAGAAATGCAACTGATTTCTGTGCATTTATTTTATATCCTGACACTTTACTAAATTCCTGTACAAGTTTTAACAGTTTTGGAGTGGAGTCTTTTGGGTTTTCCACATATAGTATCATATCATCTACGAAGAGTGATAGTTTGACTTCTTCTTTGCCGATTTGGATGCCTTTAATTTCCTTTTGTTGTCTGATTGCTGAGGCTAGGACTTCTAGTACTATGTTGAATAGCAGTGGTGATACCATTATCACCTGCCGTGGTGATACCACATCCCTGCCGTGTTCCTGACCTTAGCGGAAAAGCTTCAAGTTTTTCTCCATTGAGAATGATATTTGTGGTGGGTTTTTCATAGATGGCTTTGATAATATTGAAGTATGTGCCCTCTCTCTATCCCTACACTTTGAAGAGTTTTGATCAGGAACAGATGCTGTACTTTGTCAAATGCTTTTTCAGCATCTATTGAGAGTATCATATGGTTCTTGTTCTTTCTTTTATTGATGTGTTGTATCACATTGATTGATTTATGGATGTTGAACCAAACTTGCAGCCCTAGAATAAATCCCACTTGGTCGTGGTGAATAATCCTTTTAATGTAAATGTAATGTAATGTAAATTACATTTAATGTAAATGTAATGAAATGTGCGAATTTTTGCATCTGTGTTCATCAAGGATATTGGTCTATAGCTCTCTTTTTTGATGGGATCCTTGTCTGGTTTTGGGATCAAGGTGATGCTGGTCTCATAAAATGAGTTTGGAAGTTTTCCTTCCATTTCTATTTATGGAACAGTTTCAGGAGAATGGGAATTATTTCTTCTTTAAATGTTTGGTAGAATTCCCCCAGGAAGCTGTCTGGCCCTGGGTTTTTGTTTGTTTAGAGATTTTTGATGACTGTTTCAATCTCCTTTCTGGTTATGGGTCTGTTCAGGCTTTCTATTTCTTCCTGGTTCAGTTGTGGTAGTTTATATGTTTCTAGGAATGCATCCATTTCTTCCAGATTGTCAAATTTGTTGGCGTAGAGTTGCTCATAGTATGTTCTTATAATTGTTTGTATTTCTTTGGTGTTAGTTGTGATCTCTCCTCTTTCATTCATGATTTTATTTATTTTGGTCCTTTCTCTTTTCTTTTTGAAAAGGATGGCCAGGGTTTTATCAATATTATTAATTTTTTCAAAGAACCAGCTCCTGGTTTCATTGATTTGTTCTATTGTTTTTTTTTTTTTTTGATTCTATTTCATTGATTTCTGCTCTGATCTTTATGATTTCTCTTCTCCTGCTGGGTTTAGGGTTTCTTTCTTGTTCTTTCTCCAGCTCCTTTAGGTGTAGGGTTAGGTTGTGTACCTGAGACCTTTCTTGTTTCTTGAGAATGGCTTGTACTGCTATATATTTTCCTCTCAGGACTGCCTTTGTTGTGTCACACAGATTTTGAACCTTTGTGTTTTCATTATGATTTGTTTCAATGATTTTTTTCAATTCTTCTTTAAATTCCTGGTTGACTCATTCATTCTTTAGAAGGATGCTGTTTAGTCTCCACGTACTTGGGTTCTTTCCAAATTTCTTCTTGTGGTTGAGTTCTAGCTTCAGAGCATTGTGGTCTGAAAATATGCAGGGAATGATCCCAATCTTTTGATACTGGTTGAGACATGATTTAAGACCAAGGATGTGATCTGTTCTGGAGAATGTTCCATGTGCACTAGAGAAGAAAGTGTATTTTGTTGCTTTGGGATGAAATGTTCTGAATATATCTGTGATGTCCATCTGGTCTAGTGTGTCATGTAAGGCCTTTATTTCCTTGTTTATCTTTTTCTCGGATGATCTGTCCATTTCAGTGAGAGGAGTGTTAAAGTCCCCTACTAGTATTGTATTATTGTTGATGTGTTTCTTTGATTTTGTTATTAATTTGTTTATATAGTTGGCTGCTCCACGTTGGGAGCATAGATATTTAAAATTGTTAGATCTTCTTGTTGGACAGACCCTTTTGAGTATGATATAGTGTTCTTCCTCATCTCTTATTATAGTCTTTGGCTTAAAATCTAATTGATCTGATATAAGGATTGCCACCCCAACTTTTTTCGGATGTCCATTAGCATGGTAAATTCTTTTCCACCCCTTCACTTTAAATCTGGAGGTGTCTTCAGGCTTAAAATGAGTTTCTTGTAGGCAACATATAGATGGGTTTTGTTTTTCATCCATTCTGATACCCTGTGTCTTTTGATTGGGGCACTTAGCCCATTAACATTCAGGGTAACTATTGAGAGATATGAATTTAGTGCCATTGTATTGCCTGTAAGGTGATTATTACTGTGTATTGTCTCTGTTCCCTTCTGATCTATCATTTGTAGGCTCTCTCTTTGCTTAGAGGACCCCTTTCAATATTTCCTATAGAGCTGGTTTGGTGCTTACAAATTCTTTCAGTTTTTGTTTGTCCTGGAAGGTTTTAATCTCTTCTTCTATTTTCAATGATAGCCTAGCAGGATATAGTATTCTTGGCTGCATGTTTTTCTTGTTTAGTGCTCTGAATATATCATGCCAACTCTTTCTGGCCTGCCAGGTCTCTGTGGATAAGTCTGCTGCCAATCTAATATTTTTACCATTGTATGTTACAGACTTCTTTTCCCAGGCTGCTTTCAGGATTTTCTCTTTGTCACTAAGACTTGTAAATTTTACTATTAGGTGACGGGGTGTGGACCTATTCTTGATTCTGAGGGGTGTTCTCTGCACCTCCTGAATTTTGATGCTTGTTTCCTTTGCCATATTGGGGAAATTCTCTCCAATAATTCTCTCCAGTATACAGTCTGCTCCCCTCTCTCTTTCTTCTTCTTCTGGAATCCCAATTATTCTAATGTTGTTTCATCTTATGGTGTCACTTATCTCTCGAATTCTCCCCTCATGGTCCAGTAGCTGTTTGTCCCTCTTTTGCTCAGCTTCTTTATTCTCTGTCATTTGGTTTTCTATATCACTAATTCTTTCTTCTGCCTCATTTATCCTAGCAGTGAGAGCCTCCATTTTTTATTGCACCTCATTAATGGCTTTTTTTATTTCAACTTGGTTAGATTTTAGTTCTTTTATTTCTCCAGAAAGGGCTTTTATATCTCCTGAGATGGTTTATCTAGTATCTTCCATGCCTTTTTCAAGCCCGGCTAGAACCTTGAGAATTGTCATTCTGAACTCTAGATCTGACATATTACAAATGTCTGTATTGATTAGGTCCCTAGCCTTTGGTACTACCTCTTGTTCATTTTTTTTTTTTTTTTTTTTTTTTGTGGTGAGTTTTTCCACCTTGTCATTTTGTCCAGATAAGAGTATATGAAGGAGCAAGTAAAATACTAAAAGGGTGGCAACAACCTCAGGAAAATATGCTTTAACCAAATCAGAAGAGATCCCAAATCGTGAGGGGGGCAGAAAGGGGATAAAAAGAAGTTCGAAAGAAAAAAAGAAAAGAAAAGAAACAACTAAAAAAAGAAAACGAATAAAGAAAAAGTATAAAAAAGAAAAAATATATATTAGATAAACTAATTAAAAATTGTTAAAAAAAAAAGAAATAGGTAAAAGTTAAAAAAAATTTAGCAGAAGAAGAGAGAAAATAAATTGAAAAAGAAAAAAATTAAATTAACTGCAAGACTAAAGCATCATGGGTAGAAAGCCATGAGTTCAGTGCTTTGCTTTCTCCTCCTCTGGAATTCTGCTGCTCTCCTTGGTATTGAAACTGCACTCCTTGGTAGGTGAACTTGGCCTTGCCTGGATTTCTTGTTGATCTTCTGGGGGAGGGGTCTGTTGTATTGATTCTCAAGTGCCTTTGCCCCAGGTGGAATTGCACCGCCCTTACCAGGGGCTGGGCTGAGTAATCAGCTCGGGTTTGCTTTCAGGAGCTTTTATTCCCTGAGCGCTTTCCTTAGAGTTCCAGAGGATGGGAATAAAAATGGTGGCCTCCTTGTCTCTGGCCCGGAGGAGCTGAGAGCCCAGGGCCCCACTCCTCAGGGCACCCTCAGAGAACAGCGCCAGTAACTCCCATCTGCCTGACCTACGGCCGTGCTCTGAGCTCACTGAGCCTGAGATCGGTTCAAGGTAACCCCGAGCTGTGAGCTCACTGTCGGCTCTGTGTCTGTAGCCGGCTTCCCCATTCTAATACCTGTAAGCTCTGCAACACTCAGACACCCCCGATCCTTCTGTGATCTTGTGGGACCTGAGGCCACGCTGACCCCACATGGGCTTCACCCCAGTTTAGCCTCTGGAGCGACGTCCCTCAGCGGAACAGACTTTAAAAGTCTTGATTTTGTGCTCCATTGCTCTGCCGCTTGCCGGGAGCCAGCCCCTCCCCCTGGGGTCTATCTTCCCGTCACTTTGGATTCACTTCTCCACCAGTCCTACCTTTCAGAAAGTGGTTGATTTTCTCTTTCTAGAATTACTGTTCTTCTCTTCGATCTGTTGATGGATTTGTAGGTGTTTGCAATCTTTAGATAAGCTATCTAGCTGATCTCCTGCTAGCTGAAGTAGTCTCAGCCTGCCACTTCTCCGCCATCTTGACTCCTCCCCCCACCTGAGGGTTTTGTACAGCTCCAAAGGGCATGGTTTCCCCCTGGGCAGCAGGCAGAGTCCTGGGGTGTGACTCAGGGGTCTCCATTCTGGAGGGCTTGGGGTCCAGGCCTCTGGGGATGCAAGCCTGAAAACCCAACCTAGGGTTAGGGTTAAGATTAGGACATAGAGGTATGGCAGACCCAATCTGCCAGTGGTGTGGGCGGCTCCCCAAGGGTCTGAGTAGAGAATGGGGGTGGCCCCTGTTCTAATGCTCTACAGGCTGTAGGTGCACCTGGTTTTAGAGCACTTTCTTGCAGGGTTCAGGCCATGACCACTCAGGACTCTGGGCCAGGCCCAGGTGGCATCCCTGAAAACTCCTGTCATTGGAAGTGAGTTTGCCGGGGTTTCAACATTGATATCAAAATTGATATCAATTTGGACAGAAAGCTCATGAGAATTGGCCAGCATTTTTTGGTGGCTTGGGCTGTGGACTCACCCAGTGTTTGAACCGCTTTCTCACTAGGTTTCTGTTCCACCATCCAGTATTACAGGTCGGGTCCTTGGGGCTCCCCCAAGGCCCTCCCCTGAGGCAAGCTCCCCAGGGGAAGAGTTGAGGGTGGGGGTCTTGCTGAGCCTTAGGCTTCAGATTTGGTGGGGAGGATGAGGGGGGTCGCCTCAGGGTGTCATGCAGGTTTCTCCTAATTGGAGGGTTTTGTGCAGCTCCAAAATGTGTGGTTTCCTCTTGGGTGGCAGGTGGAGTCCTGAGATGTGGCTCAGGTGTCCCCAGTCTGGAGGGCATGGGGGCCAGGCCTATGGGGACATCAGCCTGAAAACCCAATGTAGGCTTAAGGGGAGGGCCTAGGGGCATGGCAGGCCAGATCTGCCAGTGCCAAGGCAGGGTACCCAGGGGGCTGAGTAGAGGACAGGGGTGGCCAGTGTTCCGAGGTGATTTGTGCTTCACACACACCTGGCATTAGAGCTCTTTCTTGCAGGGTTTTGGCCAGTTGGGACCCTGGGCCAGGCCCAGGTGGCTCCCTTGAAGGCTCCTACCACAGGGGGATCACAGCGGGTTTCTGGCCAATTCTCACGAGCTTTCTGCCCAAATTAATATGGATTTGGGCAGAAAGCTTGTGAGAATTGGCTGGCATTGTGCAGCAATTTGGGCTTCTAATTTTGTCCATATATAGATCTGCTTCCCACTACTCATGCTGCCCACATCTTCCTTAGCCACTTGTCCAGGCAGATAGACTTTAGCCTTACATTACAGCTGTGAATGAACAATCATGATCTGTAATTCACATGCCACTCACTTTGGTTGTATGTGTATTATTATATTTATTTTTATTTTAGGGAAGAGATATAATTCATAAACACTAGTTTTTATTCCATTTCATTAGTTTAATAGAAAGTCCTTCATTTCCCCACATATATTCATCTCTTATAAATATTTTGGAGCTACTAGGAATGTTTGTTTTTGTTTTCACGTGCTTTTGAACTGTGAAAAATATACCTCAAAGGCATTCACTTTCCCTGTCATATTTGAAGTTTTACTATCCATTCTAGAAGAAGCTGAAGATAATGTAACATTATGGAGAAGATCACTGGAGACTGGTGTTCTTTTCTAATCTCAAACAAAACTTCCTTTGGAAGCCTGCCCTGAGTTCTTTAGTCCTAAGTGCATAAACTATAGGGTTGAGGGAAGGGGGGATGATGTTGTGCAGCACGTTGAGTAAAACTGGAATCAAAGGAGCTTTGGGTTCTGCCAGGTGAGTTACTGAAATCACAACAACAACTGTGTAGAAGAAGAGAATAAGGATCAGATGGGAGCTACAAGTGCTCAGAGCTTTGGATGCAGCTTCAGCTGAGTTCAGTCTAAGTACAGAGCGCAGAATCAAAGTGTATGACAATATTATGAGACCTAGGTCACTCCCCATTCCAATCCATGCGAGAATCAACTGGCAGATGCTGTTTGGCCTCCTGTCATCACAAGCCAGGCTAGTGACCCCAAGGTTAGAGCACAGGCAATGCTCAATCTCATTCCTGGAGCAATAATTACGCTGGGCTGCAAGCACAGGCACTGGAATGACAACCAAGCCATTTCTAAGTACCATGAAAACAGTGGCTTTTAAGATTAAGGCATTGGTGACAATTGATGGGTAGCGAAGAGGATGACAAATTGCTACATATCTGTCAAAAGCCATACAGAGGAAGATACCAGACTCCATGCCAACAAAGCAGTGAATGGCATAAATCTGAGCAAAGCACTCAGGGAGGCTGATGACCTTGGCATCAAACCAGAAGATGGCCAAGATCTTGGGCATGATGGTGGTGGCCAGGCCCATGTCCACCACAGACAGAATGCTTAGAAAATAGTACATAGGCTGCTGAAGGGCAGGGTCCTGGCAAATGGTGATGAGGATGAGGATGTTAGCACCGATTGCAGAGAGGTAGAGTATTGCCAATGGAAAGGAGAGCCAGTGTTGCCAGCTATGAATGCCTGGGAATCCCATCAGGATGAACTCAGAGACCTGGAATTTGGAGCTATTAGAGCCTTTCAGAGATGCAGACATCTTTTCCTAAGAGAAAAAGTAAATGGTTTTCAAAGTTGCTATTTTGTGAAAAATTATCATCAACACTATTTTTTAACTGTCCTCACACGATTGTCAAACAATATATATTTTTTTAAGATTTTATTTATTTGACACAGAGAGAGAGATATCACAAGTAGGCAGAGAGACAGGCAGAGAAAGAGGTAAGCAGGCTCCCTACTGAGCAGAGAGCCCAATATGGGGCTGGATCCCAGGACCTTGAGATCAAGAGGCAGAGGTTTAACCCTCTGAGTTGCCCAGATGCCCTATGTTGAACAATATTTTAAATAAGGTCTCCTCAGAATACAGTTTGGAGCTGTAAGGAAATGAATTCTAAAGTCATTCCTTACAGAAATTTAAGATAATTTTTTTTATTAAATTGATTTATTTATTTTCAGAAAACAGTATTCATTATTTTAAATTTAAGATAAATTACAGCATTCTGGGCTTTGGCTTCTACTGAAGTTAAACTTCAAAGGAGCAATTGTCACTGCTGTCTCTTCCGGGGGCACTCAGCATGCATCTCAAATCTCTCTTTGTATTTTCCATGCCAACTCAATTTGGGACCATCACATGAACACAATTGTTTTTGTTGTTGTTGTTGTTGTTTGTTGTTGTTATTTTAACTTCCATCATTTCTTCAGAAATTTTGTGGAATCAAATAGATGTGTGGGTTCTCTTCATATTTGTCTCAATCTTGCTTCAAATTTTTATTAACTAACAGCCAAGAATTTTTTTAAACGCAGAATTATGAGATTAAATTTTATAACTACACCATTCCCTGTTGCTATAGATGTCCACTAATGTTGTATATAGCTTCCAAAAATTTTACATTGTAGACTTAGAAGTTTGCAAACATAAGTGTGGGCCTATTACAAGAGGAATTACTTTCTTTTCTACATCCCATTTTTATGGACTGCTGAGAATGTCTCAGAAGAATAGCTTTAGTAGTGAAGTGTTCATGACTGAATTTGTCAATTTCAGGAGTCATATCATGGAGAAAATAATAGTTTTCTTCCCTAGAGGTATGGGGTGGTTCAGTCATTTAAGTGTCTATTTTGGGCTCAGGTCATGATCTCTGAATCCTGGGAACCAGCCCCACATAGGGCTTCCTGCTCAGCAGGGAGTCTGCTTCTCTCTCCCTCTCTCTCTTCCTGTCCCTCTCCCATGCTCATTTTCTCTCTTTCTCTTTCTCTCTCAAATAAATAAATAAAATCTAAAAAAAAAAAAAAAACTTTTTTTTTTCTAATTCAGTCTTAGAGAATCTACAAAGTGATATAAATAAAGGATTTAGACACAGGTAACATGATGGTTTTGATTTTACTTAATGAACATCTGTTCAGGAACCAAGTAGCTGAGCCTGAAAGTAACAATCCTTTCCTATTGGTAAACAACTGCTTCCTTGTCCTATTGCTTCCTGCCCTTAATTTCACTCAGGTAGCCCTTCCCTGGACCTCTGCTTCTTCAGCCTTACCTGGTCAAATTTATTTGCCTTTTTCTGTGCTTCTTTCCTTTTATCAGCAATCTGATCATCATAAAACTGGTATTCTGTTTCCTACACTAATCCATTCCCTCACACTTTCTTTCAAATAAAGTTTAAATTCCTTTACAGCAGATAAGACAATTTTGGATTTATTCTTGATATAGTTAATTTTATTTATTTTTTGATATAATTGCTTTTGAATGTAGAAAAACAGACCTGAAAGAAATTAAAATTACCTTGCATTATCACCAACAAAAGAAGATATGTATTCACAACTAGATGCATTTTTTTTCCCAGAAATGTCTTGCTACCTTTATGTTTAGATAGACATGCTCTGCCTAAACATGGGGCAAATCATCCTTCTTTAATGGTAATGTAATTTGATGAACCCTAAAGTCATCTAAATGTATTCATAGCAAATTGTGACAAAACAGACACAAAAAAGCTTGGAGATGAAGTTGATTTGACTTAGGACTTTATGGTCAAAATTCTAAGGATTTCAGCTTCCTAGCTCCATCTTGAGAGCTTGGAAGTGTGTGACCCACTGGACTGTAGGAAGCCTGGTACTTTTGCCAAATACTCATTTATAATTACACATCTTCCTATTAAAGACACAGCCTTGTATCTTTGATGTTTTCCCCTGACTGATAGTAGTGCAAACCAATTAAGAGAAGGAGCAGATTTGAGTCCCCAGAAAGGAAATTGTGTTTTAAATATATATATATATATATATATATATATATATATATATATATATATATTTAGCAGTTAGAGATTAGCAGGACATGGCATGTGATCCTGCTATGGAAAATAGTTAATATACTCCCCCTGAAGTTAATCTGGTAGCTGTTTTATAGATGAAGTCACTTCTATAGCAGTAGATAATCTATATTCCCTAACTTTAGCCCTAACGCCCTTGAAAAGTTTCTCCAAGCCTCTATTTCCTGCCAGGACAGGGGAAAGAGTGCATCCCTTATGCAGGATATTTCCAAGACAACATAAGAAAAGGTTAAGGATGCCATTGGATACTCTGGGATTAATCAATGTGATGAGGCCAAGGTTTCAGTACTTAACTGTGGTTATGAGCAGAGACTCACAGTCTGAGGTCGTGGCAATGGCAGGGGTTTTCTATCTGGAAAAAAAGACACAACACTGAGAAAGGGACTTTACACATGAGCTGAGGGTATGTTCTCAGATGACAGATGGCATAAAAATTATGAGCTCTGGAATTTATAGGAAGTAGTAAACAACTCAGTGATCTAAGGATAATAGACTTCCCTTGGAAACATGAAGAGAGAGTAGCCCATAGAGAGAGGAGAAATCCTAAGATATTAAATCCCAATAAGTTGGGGAGGAGATTAATTCAAAGATATGTTTCCTATCAATAATACCTGAAATTATATGTAAACAGAAAAATACATTCATTTATGAAACCAAAATGGCCCTATAAAAAGTGGGCAACTTTATTAGTCTTTGAATTGTTCTTGACTACAACATTTCAAGGGATTCTAAATTCTGCGGTTATGATGTCATGCTTAAAAATGTTTAGAGGCAAATTTATTCGCTATATATATGTATATATATGGATAGATGATAGATATTAGTGCTTCTAGTATGTTTACAAAACATGGTAGGTATAGAATGATCAAGGAACTGTTATGGTCCATTTTCACATGGAAACTGTGGTCTAATTTGGACAGGTGGATAAAACATTAAATAAAGAATCTAACATATATATACCTATAGACTGGGAGAAGTGCTTTAACGCAAAGCACACGGAGATATGATAGCATATTAATGAGAATTAAGTCAGCTTTAGTATTAGAGAAGGATTACAGAAGAAACACCAGTTTGTACTGAGGATACTTAGAATAGGTCTTAACTAGGGTGTTTGTTTGATTGATGGGGATGAGAGGAAGGGAAAGGATTCCAAGAACTTTAAGATTCTGAAATGAGAGGATCATGTTAAATTCAAGATAATAGAAAAGGATAAATATGGCTGAAGCCCTAAACTGTACTAGAAAATGAGATATGATGTGATATAGAGCTGTTGATCAAACAATAGAGGCCAGAGATTTATAAGCAAATTTATGCTAAAATCACAAGGGACCACTGAAGTTTTTAAGGAGAATTAAGACCTTGCAGCAATGACAAGACCAGATTACAAGTGGCAAGAATAAATATAAGTAGATCAGGTGAATAGCAGTAACACAAAGGAGTAATGACTGGGTGTTGAACTAGGATGAGGGCAGTGAGGATGAAGAAAAATGAATAGATTAAGAAGCTGTGGTGGAGGCAAAATTGATTATTTCTATGACCAAAGAATAAAATTTTTTTCTTTAAAATTTTTTCTTCCTCTTTAAGTAGAGTTTATAGAAAATGTTACACTAGTTTCAGGTATACACTAGTTTCAGCTATACAACAGGTTGTATAGATTCAACAAGTCTATACATTATGCTATGCTCACAACAAGTGTAGCTGCTTTGTGTCACTGTAAAATGCTACTACGTTACCTTTGACTCTGTTCCTTAAGCTGTACCTTCTATCCCCATCACTTACTCATTCCATAACTGGAGTCCTATAACTCCCACTCCTCTTTATCTATTTCACCCTTACAACCCCTTACTCCCCTCCCCTCTGGCAACTATCAGTTTGTCCTCTCTATTTATAGGTCTAATTTTATTTATAGGTTTGATTCTGTCTATTCATCTGTTTTGTTTTTATAGATTCTACATAGAAGTGAAATCATATGATATTTATTTTTCTTTGTCTGATTTATTTCACTTAGATTAACACCCTCTAGGTCATTCATGTTGTCACAAATGCAAATCTCCTTCTTCTTTATGGCTGAGTAATATTCCATTTTATATATATATACCACTATATATAATAGGATGGAGTAAGATAATATATGTATCAATATCACATCTTCTTTACTTTTTTATTCATTTGTCAATAATGATGGATACTTAGGTTACTTCCTTATCTTGGCTATTATAAATAATGCTGCAATAAATATAGGGATATATATATCTTTTAGGTCATGTTTTCATTTTCTTTGCATGACTATCCAGTAACAGAATTATTGGATCACATGGTATTCCTATTTTTAATTCTTTGAGGAAGCTCCATACTGTTTGCCACAGTGGCTATACTAATTTGCATTCCCACCTATAAGGCACGAGTATTCCTTTTTCTTCACATTCTCCCCAATACTTGTTATTTCTTACTTTTTTTTAATTCTAGCCATTCTCATAGGTATATCTCATGGTTTTAATTTGAATTTCCCTCATTAGTGATGTTAAGCATCTTTTCATGTGCCTGTTGGATATCTTCATGTCTCCTTTCCAAAATGTCTTTTCAGGTCCTCTGTCCATTTTTTAATTGGCTTATTTGGTGGGTTTTTTTTTTTTTTTTTTTTTGGTGTTGAGTTATATAAGTTATTTAAATAATATGGATTTTAACTCATTATTTGGCATACCTTTGCAAAGATATTCTCCTATTCAGTAGTTTGCCCTTTTGATTTGTTGTTTTGATTTGTTGTTTTACTCTGCAGAGGTTCTTATTTTGGATTATTACAGTTGATTTTTCCTTTGGTTTCCCTTCCTTTAGAAGACATATCTAGAAAAATGTTGCTATGACTGATGTCAAAGAAATTACTGTTTATTTTCTCTACTAGGTGCCTTAAGGCTTCACATTCATCTGAACAAACAACATTTCTAAGTTTCTGGTATATGCAGTAGGATGGCATGTGATGCTATTCACATTTTTAAGGAAGAATGGAGAAAGACCAGGTTACAGGGGAAGAGAATGTATTCAGATTAGGTCACAACAAACAGGAGATGCATTTGAAGCATCCATGTAAAGATGACTTATTCAGCATACAGAAAAGTCATCCCAGAGAACAAAAGAGTATTTTTTTTTAATTTCTTTTCAATGTACCAGAATTCATTGTTTATGCACCACACCCAGTGCTCAATACAATACATGCCCTGCATAATACCCACCACCAGGCTCACCCAACCTCTCCGCCCACCCCTTCAAAACCCTCAGATTGTTTTTCAGAGTCCATAGTCTCTCATGGTTCATCTCCCCTCCAATTTCCCTCAACTCCCTTCTCCTTTTAACCATTTTACATTCTCTCTATCAGTGTCTGAGGGTTCCAGTTTTTCCATATTCTTGTCAACAAGACTATTACCTTTTTTATTATAACAATTCTAGTGGATGTGAAGTGGTATCTCATTATGGTTTTGTTTTACATGCCCTAAAGGACTAATGATGTTGACCATCTCTTCATGTGTTTATTGGCTTATTTATATCTTATTTGGAGAAAGGTCTATTAATATCCTTTGCCCAGTTTTTAATTGGTTTATGTTTTTATGATTGTGTTCTAAGCATTCTTTATATATTCTGTACACAGTTCCCAAAATATAAATTTGAGGGAAAAAATTGGAATGACCGAAATATTACTTTTTGTAATAATATACAGTATATTATCCTAGGTTATTTGTTGGCATATGGTTTTCATAGTAGTCTCTAACAAGCCTATGTATTTCCATGGTATCAACTGTAATATCTCCTCTTTCATTTCTGGTTTTGTTTATTTGCGTCCTTTTACTTTTTTTCTTAGTAAGTTTAGCTAAAGGTTTGCCAATTTTGGAGTATTATGCCTCCATCTTAAAGGATGAATACCCAACTTTTGTAGCAACATGGACAGGACTCGAAGAGATTACGCTGAGTGAAATAAGTCAAGCAGAAAGAGTCAATTATCATATAGTTTCACTTATTTGTGGAGCATAACAAATAGCATGGAGGACATGGGGAGTTAGAGAGGAGAAGGGAGTTGGGGGAAATTGGAAGGGGAGGTGAACCATGAGAGACTATGGACTCTGAAAAACAATCTGAGGGGTTTGAAGTGGTGGGGGGTGGGAGGTTGGGGTACCAGGTGGTGGGTATTACAGAGGGTTGGATTGCATGGAGCACTGGGTGTGGTAAAAAAAAAAATAATGAATACTGTTATGCTGAAAATAAATAAATGTAATTTAAAAAAATAAAGGTTTGCCAGCTTTGCTCACCTTCTCAAAAAACTGGGTCTCACTTTCATCGAGCTTTTCTATTGTTTTTATTTACCTCCATTTTATTTATCTCCACTTTGTCATTGTGATTTCCTTCCTTCTGTTTTCTTTTGGTCATAGTTGTCTTTGAGGTATAAAGTGAAGTTGTTTCTGAGATCTATTTCTTAATATCTGCATTTATTGTTACAAGTTTCCATCCAAAAACTGCTTTTGCAGCAGCCTCTATGTGCTGCTGGGTTGGGATTCTGGTGTCATTTCTTTTAAATTATTCCAAAATTAATGCCTTATTCCCCTTTTTAAATTTTATTCCACTGTTCACACCTCTAGTACAATGTTGGATAGAAGTGGGAACAGTTGACATCTTTGTCTTACCATCATTCTCAGGGAGAAAGATTTTAATATTTCATCATTAAGTAGAAAATTGGCTGTACATTTTTTGTGCATTACCTTTCCAAGTTAAGAAAATTTCTTTCTAAATTTAGTTTTTACTATGTGTTTTATCATGAATGGATGTTTAAATAAAACAAATTATGTCCTAATCTATTATAATAATCTTATTATTTTTTCCTACTTAAATATATATTGTGATATTTAAATTGATGAAAACATTACTTTCAGATAATGCAGAAACAAAGGCAAGAGAAGACTGGATCAAGATCACTTTTGAGAAAAATAAAAGAAAGCCTGACACAGCAGTGAAAATTGTTTCATTTCAAGTTTTGGCAAAGTTTCTCCACAATCAAAACATTACACAGTGCTGAAATAATTCTCTGACTTACTTTTTGATACACAGAAGTTTTAAAATGAGACCCTTAAAAACAAACAAACAAACAGACAGACAGACACTTAAGTTATATCACAGCTTATCAGTTGCTGCTTAGTTTCTTATTTTAGAATCATTGGTGTGGCCTTCAACTGGTAATACAAAGCTAACAAAACCATTAGAGTTTGTATTTTAAAAAAGGAACACTATGGCTTTTGTAAAGTAAGAGTTGTGTTTCCATGAAGAACAATTATACCATCAAGTTTCCTTCTGTCACGCTTGTAAGTGTGTGCTTTATGTTTGAATACAATATTTTTTTATGAATTTCACATATATCATGAATGGAAATTTTTTAAAAACTATAAAAATCACATATATCTATATAAGTGCATATCTGTTTCTCCATCTATATATGTTTTCCAATAAAATAAAATAGATACTGAAATTCTTTTGATGAATATTTGACTATTATACAATAAATTGTTATAAGTTGCTAAAAGATAATATCACCACTCAGTTCTCCTTAAAATGTTAAAATAGTCAGGTATTTATGTATCTGTACAACCGATGGAGATTGTGGAAAAATATGGATTTGCATAATTTTTAAAAAATGTATTTCTGAGATTCTTTGTGCTCTTTTCTAGAGAATATAATTCTTAAATATGAAATAAATATCCTACATGTATCTCTTGTGCTTTCTTTTTATAGGTATGTCTTTTTTATTAACATATAATGTATTATTTGCTTCAGGGGAGACATGTCTTTAACTACTAAAACTGACTTTCATGTTACACAATAATTTCAGGTCCCATCTTTGATATATTTGCAAAACTCTCTGAGGCCCATGCTTATACACAGGTAATATAGTACTAACCAGAAAATATTTAAGGAAATTTCCAAAACAGATTTAAAATGATTTTAATACATCATAACTGAATTGTTCTAGCAAAGAAAATTAACTAATGTTATGCCATGGGTGTAGACAGGTATTTTGGAGTAGTAACATTAATCCATGTGTGTTATTTGTAAAGCACAACTTTGATATCATCTTTTGTCTATAGTCATTTCCGAACCCCATAAAACAAGCCTGTTTTCCCTTAGACTGTCCTAAATCTCTGAAACCCACTGTCTTCTCTTATATAGCAGTGAGTCCCTCCAGGCAAGGGCTGTTCTCTAAAATGGATGAAATACAGTCTTAACTAAATGTCTCTAGAAATGAACCAAGAAAAATTGGGCTCTCTTTCTGAGAACAAGGGTAGGGCAAGTAAGAATCAAGAGTGTTCTGGCCATGACTGAGAACTATTCACCTAGTTCTCCCCCTTTTCTTCTTGTCCTGGGCATGATTCATACCTGACTTCCAGTACAACAGAACCAGTGATTCCCACTTTGTTAGGGAAATGACACAGATACTCGTAATCATGATGGAAAGTTACACTGAACCGCTATCTGAGAATTGGGGAAACAAGCATTTTGTATCCTCCAAGCCTCCCACAACACTCCTGTCTTCAAACATGGTGAATGGACTCAAGTCTGTATTTCTGAGACTGCCATAAACAATTCATACACATTCAAAGCCTCTACTTTATCTTTATGTCTAAAAAAAAGAAAGAAAGGAAGAAAGAAAAGAAAAGAAAAAATCCTGTCTCTAGTGTCCCTTTTGTGTTCCTTTAATACCTTAGTTTCTGGATAGCAGACAGTGAGCTGAATGCGATCTGGTCCAGTGTTCAGGATCTTAGTTCAAAAGCATAGGCTATATGTACATGCACAACCCTCAATTTCTAAGTCCCATGATACCTGTACTAGTGTACTGGGTGTTTAAGAAAAATGTCCTATATATCCTGAAGGGATAGTACAAAAATTAGAGACACAAACGCTTGTGTAACAATCAAGCTAACCTTTAAGGGAGGAGGAAGAGTGGAAGCTTTCCAGTCTTACTGCTAGATGATGATACTTAACTGAATTATTTCATATGCACGTGTGTGTGTGTGTGCACGTGTGTGTGTGTGTGTGTGTGCACGTTCATGCACATGTGTGAGGACATACTTAATGGAGAGGAATTGAACATATTTTTAGTAGAAGTGAGTGATTTTAGTATTGTTGAGTTTCCTTTCCATGTGAGTATTCCTTGAAGGGCACATGGTAAAAGCACTTATATAGAATGTTTTAGTCCCTCACATATCCATCCATTTCTTCTTTCATTCACTTATTTTCTAATGTCTCTAATTTAATAACATCACTGAGCACTTAGTCATCTCCAAGTCAGGGTAGTGAATATAAATAAGATATTTAAAAAGATGAACTTTGAAAACAACTCAGAGGCAGATAGCTACATATTGTGTTATTCCATTTATATGAAATATTAAGAAAAAGCAAATCCATAGAATATAAAGTAAATTCTTGGCTTCCATGGACAGGGTGAAGGATGTGACTGCTTAAAATGTATTGGGTCTTTTGGGGAGATGACTAAAATATTCTGGAATTACAGAGTGGTGATGATTGCACAGTACTGTGAAGGTACTAAAAGTCACTAAATAGTACATTGAACATCATTAAAATGGTAAATCTGGGGGCTCCTGGGTGGCTCAGTTGTTTAAACATCTGAGTGTTGGTTTGGGCAAATGCGTTGTGACCTCATGGTTCTTGAGATGAAGTCCTGCCACAGGCTCTGTGCTTTGTGGGGAGTCCGCTTGAAGATTACCTCCCTCTACCCCTCCCTACATTCGTGTTCTCTCTCTCTCTTTCTCTAATATAAGTAAATCTTTTAAAATGGTGGAAGTATGAAACTCGACCATTCTCTTACACCGTACACAAAGATAAACTCAAAATGGAGAAAAGACGTCAACGTGAGACAGGAATCCATCAGAATCCAAGAGGAGAACATATGCAGTAATCTCTTCGATATCAGCCACAGCAACTTCTTTCAAGATATGTCTCCAAAGGCAAAGGAAACAAAAGCGAAAATAAACTTTTGGGACTTCATCAAAATCAAAAGCTTCTGCACAGCAAAGGAAACAGTCAAGAAAACAAAGAGGCAACCCATGGAATGGGAGAAGATATTTGCAAATGGCAATACAGACAAAAGGTTGATATCCAGGATCTATAATGAACTCCTCAAACTCAATGCACACAAAACAGACAATCCTATCAAAAAATGGGCAGAAGATATGAACAGACACTTCTCCAATGAAGACATACAAATGGCTATCAGGCACATTAAAAAATGTTCATCATCACTAGCCCTCAGGGAGATTCAAATTAAAACCACATTGATATATCACCTTACACCAGTTAAAATGGCCAAAATTAACAAGACAGGACACAACATATGTTGGAGGGGATGTGGAGAAAGGGGAACCCTCTTCCACTGTTGGTGGGAATGCAAGTTGGTACAGCCTCTTTGGAGAACAGTGTGGAGATTCGTCAAGAAATTAAAAATAGAACTTCCCTCTAACCCTGCCATTGCACTCCTGGGTACTTACCCCAAAGATACAGATGTAGTGAAAAGGAGGGCCATCTGTACCCCAATGTTTATAGCAGCAATGGCCACGGTCACCAAACTGTGGAAAGAACCAAGATGCCCTTCAACGGACGAATGGATAAGGAAAATGTGGTCCATATACATTATGGAGAATTATGCCTTCATCAGAAAGGATGAATACCCAACTTTTGTAGCAACATGGACAGGACTCGAAGAGATTATGCTGAGTGAAATAAGTCAAGCAGAAAGAGTCAATTATCATATGGTTTCACTTATTTGTGGAGCATAACAAATAGCATGGAGGACATGGGGAGTTAGGAGAAGGGAGTTGGGGGAAATTGGAAGGGGAGGTGAATCATGAGAGACTATGGACCCTGAAAAACAATCTGAGGGGTTTAAAGTGGTGGGGGGATGGGAGGTTGGGGTACCAGGTGGTGGGTATTATAGAGGGCTGGATTGCATGGAGCACTGGGTGTGGTGAAAAAATAATGAATACTGTTATGCTGAAAATAACTAAATAAATTTAAATAAATAAATAAATAAAATGGTGAATTTCATAGTAATTGACTTTTATGACAATTTTTTAAAAGTTACAAAGTTCTCTTGCTGAGATTCAGCTGGGGTTATTTGTTTTGTTTTCTTTTGCTTGCTTTTCTTTGTTTTGCTTTATTTAACTGTTTTGTGCAGGGTTATTTTTCTTTCTTAAGATTTTTAAAAATTTATTCATTGGAGAGAGAATGAGAGTGAGCAAGAGCACGAGCAGTGGACAAAGTCAGGCATCAGAGGGAGAGGGAATAGTAGGCTCCCCCCTGAGCAGAATACCCCAAAAGGGGACTGGATCCCAGGACCTTGGGATCATGACCTGAGGCAAAGGCAGATGCTAACCGACCTACCCAGGTGCCCCGTGCAGTGCAGTTTTTGCTTTTTGCTTTTAGAATAAAACATCCTCCCCCCCTCCTTTTTAATTTTAAATTCAAGTAGCCAACATACAGTATCATTAGTTTTTGGTTTAGTGTTCAATGATTCAATAGTTATGTATAACACCCAGTTCTCATCATATCAGAGTTCCTCCTCAATGCCCATCACCCAGTTAGTTACACTATCCCTGTATCCACCTCCCTTTCTACAACCTTCAGTTTGTTTCCTGTAGTCAAGAGTCTCTATACTTTGGCTCACTCTGCTTTCTTCCCTTTTTTTTTTTTTTTTTTTTTTTTTTGCTGCTTTCCCATATGATCCTCTGAGCTATTTCTTATGGTCTACATATGAGTGAAACTGTATGATAATTGTCTTTCTCTGATCGACTATTTCACTTAGCAGTTCCATCCATGTCAATGTAAATGGTAGATATTCATCCTTTCTGAAGGCTGAGTAATATTCCTTTATATATATGAACCACATCTTCTTTATACATTCATCTGCTGAAGGACATCTCAGCTCTTTCCACAGTTTGGCAATTGTGGACATTGCTGCTATGAACACTGGGGTGCAGGCAGTACAGTTTTAATGAGTTTAGCATACATCTGTTCGCACAGGCTTCTACACGTAAGTTTATGAAACATACCTCAACCAATGGAGATGTTACTTGAAAGACACATACTCAGTGCAGGTTCATTGAGTTAACAATAGGGCTAATACCTTGTGCTTCTACACCTATGCTTACACACACTAAGATCTTGGTTTGTTTGTTTGTTTGCCCAACATGGGACTTTAACTCACGACCGTGAGATAAGCTGAGATCAAGAGACAGACACACAACCATGGACCCACCCAAGCGCCCCAGATCTTAATGAAAAATATGTAATTGAAGTAGAGTTTATATGCAGTGTATATAAACTGCATTCCTTATGTTGTACCATTTATTCCCATAACTTCTTCATTCAATAACTTTAAGCCTATATCTCCCACCCTCCTTCACCCATTTAGCCCATCTGCCACCTTCTTGCCCTCTGGTAACTATCAGTTTGTTTTCTGTATGCGTCTGATTCTGCTTGTTAATTCTTTGTTTGTTAATTCTTTGTTTTGTTTTTCTAAAATTCCACACTTAAATGAAGTCATATGTATTCGTTTTTCTCAATCTAACTTATTTCACTTAGAATAATTCCCTCTAAATCCAACCATATTGTCTCAAATGGCACAATCTCATCCTTTTTTATGGCTGCATATTTTCATGTGTGTATACACACACACACACACCCAAACACACCACATTTTCCATATCCATTTATCCGTCAATTGAGAGTTAGGTTGTTTCCATAGTTTGGCGCCATAAATAATGCTGCAATATTGGGGCACCTGGATGGGTTAAGCCTCTGCCTTCAGCTCAGGTCATGATCTCAGGGTCCTGGGATCGAGCCCCACATCAGTCTCTCTGCTCAGCAGGAAGCCTGCTTCCCCCTCTCTCTCTCTGCCTGGCTCTGCCTACTTGTGAACTCTGTCAAATAAATAAAATCTTAAAAAAAAACAATGCTGCAATAAATAGAAGGGTGCATACAGCATTCCAATCAGTGTTTTTGTTTTCACTGGGTAAATACCCACAAATGGAATTATTGGATCATATGGAATTTTTGTTTCTAATTTTTGAGGAAACTTCATACTGTTTTATACAGTAGCTCAACTATATTTTTTTCTGATTTAGCATTCTCCTAATTGCTGCCAACTTTTAATTAGTATCAGGAAGGTAAGAAAATTGTTTTTGACTGTGCTTTTGTCTGTTTTATTTTGTTTTTAGTTTATCCATTGCTTTTATTAGGGACAAACTTCTTAATATTGTTATTTTGCCATTTTCACTTACGTCACTCACAATTCACTGGTTTTTGTGTGAACACAAGTATTTCTCTGGATGAAATGCCCAGAAGTGTAACTGCTAAATTGCATGATAATTGCAGTACTGTTTTTTTAAGCAACTGCCAAAATATTTTCCAGAGTGGCTATCCCATTTTATAGTCCTACCAGTAATGTATTAATGATTTAATTTCTCCATATTCTTGCCAGAATCTCATGTTGTTAGTAGGTTTTATTTTATCCTGTGTCATGGTTTTTTAGTGACATTCTATCTCAGTTTTAATTTTTATTTGTGTATGGCTAATGATGCTGAATGTTTTTTAAAAATATATTTAAATTAAAATAGTAAACATATTGTGTATTATTAGTTTCAATAGTAGAATTTAGTGATTCATCAGTTGCATATAATATGCAGTGCTAATTACATCAAATGCACTCCTTGATGACCATCACCCAGTTACCCCATCCTCCACTCACCTCCCCTGCAACAACCTACAGTTTGTTCCCTATAGTTGAGGATCTCTTATAGTTTGCCACCCTCTGTTTTTTACCTTAATTTCCCTTCACTTTTGCTATGTTCATCTCTTTTGATTCTTAAATTCCACATATGAGGGATATCATATAGTATTTTTTTATGTTTTCTATTAGCCATTTCTATGTCTTTATCAATGACATGTCTGCTTATATTTTTATCTATTTTCAAATTAGATTTTTTTACCTTTGAGAGTATGTGTGTGTTTGTGTGTGTTTATGTGTGAGTAATTGTATATGTGTGTTGGTTAGGTCTTGAAATTATTTTTCCCATTCTGTATCTTGTCTTTTCATCCTCTTAATAAGGTGTTTAGCAGAAAAAAATTTTTAAAAATTGATACAGTATAATTTTCACTTTTTTTTTTTCTTTTTGCATTATGCTTTGGCATCAAGTCTAAGAACTCTGCTTAATTCTGGATCTTGAAGACTTATCCCATTGCTTTTTGAAATGTTTTACAGCTTCAAATTTTCATCTACCTTCACTTTCGATTCTTTTTTTTTTTTTTTTTTTTAAATTTTTTATTTTTTATAAACATATATTTTTATCCCCAGGGGTACAGGTCTGTGAATCACCAGGTTTACACACTTCACAGCACTCACTAAATCACATACCCTCCCCAATGTCCATAATCCCACCCCCTTCTCCCAAACCCCCTCCCCCCGGCAACCCTCAGTTTGTTTTGTGAGATTAAGAGTCATTTATGGTTTGTCTCCCTCCCAATCCCATCTTGTTTCATTTATTCTTCTTCTACCCACTTAAGCCTCCATGTTGCATCACCACTTCCTCATATCAGGGAGATCATATGATAGTTGTCTTTCTCTGCTTGACTTATTTCGCTAAGCATGATACGCTCTAGTTCCATCCATGTTGTTGCAAATGGCAAGATTTCATTTCTTTTGATGGCTGCATAGTACTCCATTGTGTATATATACCACATCTTCTTGATCCATTCATCTGTTGATGGACATCTAGGTTCTTTCCATAGTTTGGCTATTGTGGACATTGCTGCTATAAACATTCGGGTGCATGTGTCCCTTTGGATCACTACATTTCCACTTTCGATTCTTTTGAGTTCATTTGTGTGTAAGGTACAATCAACCATCTTGATTTAGGTCTACAGTGTTCTTAGTTTTGCCTATCAACATCCAACTCTTCCAGCAGACTTCGTTGAAAGGCTGCGTTTCCTTTATTGAATTTCTTTTGTTTGTGTGTCAAAAATAATTTGGACATCTATGTGGGGGTTTATTCCTAGGTTTTCATTTCTTTTCCATTGTTCTATGTACCTGTCCTCTACCAATACCACAGTCTTGATTATTGGAGCTATGTAAGTCTAGATATTGCAAAGACTCCTTGCTCATTTCAGTATGTGTTTTCAAATGTTTCAGCTATTGTCATTCCTTTGATGTTCTAAATAAATTTTAGAATAATTTTGTCTATATCAAAAAAAAAATTTGCCAGGATTTTTGTAAGAATTGCAACACACCTGTGTGCCAATGGGGGGGATAACTCATATCTCTTCATCCATGAATATTGTATGTCCCTTCATTTAGTTGGATATTTTAGAAAAAATTTAATTGGCAATGTATAGTTTTGTTAAAAATAATACACATATTATTATAATATCTAAAGGGAATTACCATTCCATCTTCTACTTCTATGAGCCTAAGTACATTAAAATACCTCATTTAAATGGGATCATAACAACATTTGTTCTTGTGTGACTGACTTATTTCACTATGCATAATATCCTCAAGGGCTATCCATAATGTAGCATATGACAGTTTACTTTTTTTATACCTGAATAATATTGCCTTGTGTGTATATACTATATTTCTTTATCTATCCATCCATGGACCTTTAGGTTACTTCTATATTTTGGATATTGTGAATAGTGCTGCAATAAACCTGAGAGTACATATATGCCATTGAGATCTTATTTTCAGCTCTTTTAGGTAAACACTCAGATATGGGATTTCTGGATTAGATGGTAATTCTATTTTTAATTTCTTGAGGAAACTCGATGCTATTTTTCATAGTGGCTACACATTTTTTCCTTCCCACTGGTAGTGGACATGGGTTCTAAGTTTTCTACATCCTCACCAAAAACTCTTTGTTTAACTGATCTTATGGTTGCTATCCTATCAAGATGAGAAATGATATCTCATTGTGGTTTTCATTTGCATTCTCCAATGATTAGTGATGTTGAGCATCTTTTCATACTTCTTGACCATTTGTCTGTCTTCCTATTCAGCAGAAGTGATGAAAATCATAAAATGTGTAATGCTTCTGAAGTAAAATAATGAAAATTTTTCAAGTTATCAGGGATACAGAACGGGATTTGCTATTCCTGAGAGAATTATATGAGCCAAGAAATAGGCCTATTTAATCTGTTAACATGGAAGCCACTGGTGAAATGGACAAAAGCAAATTCATGTGATGGATGTGATGACAAAAAGACCCATTGGGGGAGGACGATTTCAAGTTGAGAAAGTAAAGAGAAAGATGATGACAACTTGACTTCAAATAGGTCCTCAAGAGGGCATGACCCTAGGTTGACCTGAGCACTGGACCCAAGCAATTGTAGGCTCTTCATGCTCTCCCCTGTCCTTGGACTGTGCATCCCACTTATCTTCCTCACACTGCAATCTACCTTAAGGATATGATCTTATTATAGAATAATATGCTGCTGAGACCATCTGGATGATATGTGTGACTGAACTCAGTTAAGACCTCTATGTAAACTCTTAAGATTCTGGCAGGCTGGTGCAAAGAGCTTTTTATCTTGCATCTACCTGTCTTGTATGTATGTTTCCTTGCTTATTAAAACTGTCACTTACCAGACCAGAGTGTACTGATTCTCTCTTCTCTTTCTGCTTACACTCTATGTACAAAAGTCAGTTTATGAACCAACACTTAGTCTAGAAGTTTTGACGTCAAGGTGAACAGAGAACTAGTGTAAAAAGTGGAAGGTGGTTATATATATTAGAGGATGGTGTTGTTTTGTAAAATTTTAAAATGTGAGATTGTAAAGAATTATGAATTAAATAACTAAATGCAATTTGGTGTAGTTTAAACTGGACAAAGCTATCTTTTAGGTTGGATAGAACAATAGAAGAATAACAATTTAATTAATTTATTTGATATTCCTTACAAAATTGGCTTCAGTCGTTAGACATTAATATAAAGATACTATTTCCTCCAGTCTTTCATGTATTCTTTAATTTAAAATAATTTTAAATATTAGAAAGAGATATTTAATTTTATTTATTAGATTCACAATTGCAGATAAGAGGAAACAAGCTGATTTTGATCCCCTCTCATACTGCTTATAAAACATTATACTGTGTGCTACATTATGTTAAGAGATCTACCTACCTGAACCCCCAGATTGTCTGCATTCAAAGGTCCTCTTGAAATAGACTGGATATCAGATTAGTCAGTAGTGAAAACATGGGTGTATCATGGCTAGGAGACACCTATTCAGCCAAATTCTCTCAGATACCCAGAGACTTAAAAGTCATTACATTAAAGACTTCATGCATAAAATAATTTATAGCTTCTCTTTTAGGAAGAAGTCATTGAAAAAGCATATTTTAGTAGTGATTAAAAGTATATAGCACATATTTTCCAGAGGAAAGAAACAACTGGCTCTCAATGTAGGAATTATAATAGCTATTTGGAAACAGGAAACTCTCACTTTATTTTTTAGGGAAAGTGGGCTAATTAGGGTTTGTTCAAAGATATATATTCCTTCTCACAGGACTGAGAAGGAAAACAATTCATAGAAATATTGGTTGGCAGGCCTGTTGAGATTCTCAAGACATGCATTTAGAAATGCATCACTCATGCCAAAATAGTGTTTCCTGAAATATTTTACACCTCTTGCATAAACACAATCCCCTTTCTGTAATGGAAATGTCCTTTTTTTTTTTTTTTTAATGTCTTCTTCATACACCTTGGGGTTTGATGTCCTTAGAACCTGAAAGAATCCTTATGACACAGTCTCGTATCTGTTTGGTTTTCACCCCATACACAATAGGGTTCATAGTGGGAGGCAAGAGCAGATAAATATTGGCCACAATGATGTGGCAAGATGGAGGGATTGTGTGGCCCCCAAAGCGGTGGGAAAAGAAGGAGAAAAAGGCTAGACTGTAGGAGAAAACAATTGTACAGATGTGGGCAGTGCAGGTGCTGAAGGCCTTCTGTCGAGCATCTGCTGAAGAGAGGCTGAGCACTGCCCGGATGATCATGGTGTAGGAGACTGTGATGCAAAGGATGTCAAAGCCCCCAATCAGGAGGGCAACCGTCAGACCATAGATGGCATTGACCTTGACATTGCCACAGGATAATTTGGCTACAGACATGTGGTCACAGTAAGTGTGGGGGATTATATTCCCTCTGCAGTAGGGCAGTTTCTTGGTGAGGACAGTGAAGGGAATGATGAGCAACACTGCTCTCAGGAAAGTAGCAAGTCCGACTTTTGCAATGACAGGATTGGTGAGGATAGTAGAATAATGCAGTGGGTAGCAGATAGCCACATAACGGTCTAGGGCCATAAGCATGAGCACCCCAGAATCCATTCCTGTGAAGGTGTGGATGAAGAACATCTGGACCAGACATTCACCAAAGCTGATTTCCTTGAGATGAAACCAGAAGATGCAGAGAGCTTTAGGAATTGTACTAGAGCACATGGCAATATCAGTTAGGGAAAGCAAGGCTAAAAAGTAATACATGGGTCTGTGCAATGTATCCTCATAGTGGATGAGGTAGAGCAGCCCACAATTCCCTACCATGGCCACCATATACATGGAGCAGAATGGGAAGGAAATTCACATGTGTATATCTTCCAGTCCTGGGACTCCACTAAGAATGAATGAGGCCGGGGTCCAGTTTGTTTTATTCAATATTATTAGCATGATCAATTAGGCCTAGAATTCATGTGTGTTTTCTAGAGTAAGAAAAAGAGAAGAAAAAATATACTTTATGGATACTGTCCTCCTCTCACACCCATGTCTTAAATTTCCATAGTGCATTTTAATGATCAACCAAATTTTCTGAGTCAGGGATTAGGGTATTTTTTATTTTGTATATTGTCATTTGTTAATTAAAGTATCTAGTTGTCTAACAAATTCTTATTAAGCAATCCAAGTTCTCACCACAGATACTGATCGTATTTTTAAGATTCTGATCCTCACAGATTTCTAATCAAGTATAACACTGTTATGACTTCTCCTAGGGATTTTGGTTAGAATACCTTACTTACCTACCTATTAATAACTGTATGTGTCTCCCTAGATGTTGTCTCAAAAAGACTTTTTTGATTACATCACCAATGACCCAACAGATATGTTTATTTTATATTCTTATTGTTAACTGATGGCCAATAATAATTTTATATTACCAAGGTACTCTTTGAGGCATTTGTAAATGTAAAATCATTTATTCCCTGATGGAGCTTAGAGTCTCTCAAGTCAGTAAAATGTTTAATTCACTCCTCTCTTTCAAGACACCTAATTTTTTTCCTTTACCTGGTCTATATGCATTTATAGGGATGCTTTACATTTATATTCAGAATAAACTTCCAATTAAACCTATGTTGCTTTGTTACATTTATATTCAGAATAAACTTCCAATTAAACCTATGTTGCTTCACATACTGAATCTACCAATGGTAACAAATCATTTCTCTCCTTCTTTCTACCAGCCTTCCTGTTTTCCTTCACACGTTGCCCTCTGAGATTATCTGGTATCTGTGGCAAAACAGAAAACAAGTAAACGAAACAAATCGTACCTTCATATTATTATTAAAGGCAAGGATACATTTTTCCTCAGTTATGCTAGTTACTCCAGTAATATTTATGATTCAGTAAGATGTTGACATCCCCGCTTTTTATTATACTCATCTGTTCTTTTCATTTGGTTTACATTTTTCCCTAACATTAACAATGGACTCGTTTTACTTGGGTTCTAGTGGGAGCTAATATAAATGAAAATTAAAATATTTCTAGCCACACACCAAATTCATTTTTTTTCAAGAGAAAAATTAATTAATCCCAAATTCTGTACTAACAACTAAACTTAATTTTCAAATTAACTAAATGTTGAGGGTAGATAAATGGCATCTCATGCTTTCATTAATCTCTTCCTTTCTCATAATTATTTACTGAGCACTTTCAATGGGATGATATGGGGAAACAGACCCAGTTTCATCCTTTAGAGAATTCAGAGTTTAATAGAGAGATCAAAGGGCACACAAATAATCACAAGAAACATAAGAAAAAGTGTAATAGAAGTATGTGCAAGGTCTGAAATAAGCACTACATTAGTAAAATGGATGTGCACCTTGAGAGTGTTTGGAGGAGGCATTAGTGATTGTCGGAAAGGACCATGATGAAGAGAAGTTATTTGCTATCCAGTTTGAAAGAAGACAAGGTGTAAGAGAGATATATTCATAAATGGAATTCCAGAGGGAAAAAGTCAATATGTTAAAGTATAGGAATCAAAACAAAAACAAGCAATTAAACAAAAAGAAATAGAAACAATCAAGTGTCTGAGAATGCATCGGTATGAAGGGAACAAACAATAAACTGGACATTTGCCCAGGAGCTAGCTCATAAAGACTCCTGTAGTTATCAAATAGGGAATTCCTTGATAATGGACAGTAAATAACAAAGAATTCACAAGAATGTGGAGGTGCAGGAGTAAACTCTGTGGTGCTTGGAAGACTTACTAAGCTGTGAGAAAGTCAGAAGCCTCATCTTGCCCCTCGTGAGAAGACTCTCCACCACCCAGCCTATCCCCATAAGAGAGGTCAGAAAAAGGATGTGGAAAACTTTGAGATACTGTAGTGTGAGCTCAACAGGTAAGCTAAATAGGAATCAATGTGAGATGGAAGCTGATTACAATGGCAGGTAATCATTTATTTAGTGAACTTCAACAACAAGTAATTTATGGAAGATTTCTGCTTCCTGAAAGGAAAGGAACTCTGGCCACGTTTCCCAAACAACCCAGTTGGTTTCCATTAACCACCTTCCCAGTTATCCTACAATGACCAGAAACTAGGAAAAGTGCCTATCACTTTACATAGAAATTTGTCAACTAATATGCTAGAAATTCCCTCAATTTATTAGAAATTGAGAGAATTCAGAGAATTCAGACCCTAGAGTTAATTTTTGTAATTTACTTAATATCCTTGAGGTGTCTTTGCTCTTTTAGTGTCTCCAAGATCAGGTCAGTACAATAAAAGTAGTGTGTTGGTGAAATATATGAATTTTAACCTCATCTTTGTAATTCCTAAATGTACACATGTAGACAATTTATGTAACTCCCTTTAAAAAATAGATTACTTATCCCTTTTAATACAGATAAAAATACTATCACAAGAGATAGAGTTCAGAAACCAAATACTGAAATACACATGAAGACATTTAATTTATGACAAAAGAAACAGATTATGAACAAAAATGGCATTTCCAGGGGTCCTGGCTAGCTTAGTTTGCAGAGTTTGTGACTCTTGATCTCAGGGAAATGAGTTCAAGCCCCAGATCAAGATAGAGCGCACTTAAAAAAAAAAAAAAAAAAAGACACTTTCAATAATTATTCCTGACTCAATAGATGTATGTGGGGAGAGAAAAGAAACACCTTGTTCCCTAAATCGTGTAAAACACAAAAGCAGTCTTAGAAAAATATTGGAGCTAAATATGCAATACAAAACACACATCTTCTTTGGTATTTGGAGTAGGCAAAGATTTGAAAACAGAACACAAAAATTGCTACTCATTAAAAAGGAATAAATGCATGTTGGCGATTCACAGACCTGTACCCCTGGGGATAAAAATACATGTTTATTAAAAAAAATTAAAAAAACAAAAAGGAATAAATGCTACAGTTAAGTTTTATTTGAAAGACACTGCTAAAAGTAAAAAGACAAGCCACAGATGAAGAGAGAATATTTGCAAAGCATATAGTCAACAAAAATTTCATATCAAATATATGAAATACTCCCTCTATAACAATAAAAAGGTGGGAAGGGACTGATTACTTATACATGTCACCAAAGAAGAACAAAAAAAAATACCAATAAACATGTAAGGACGCACCAACTTTTCTAGTCATTAGGAAAGTAAAAGGAAATTACATCTCTCATGACATAGCAGTGTAAATCAAACTAAATAACTCAAATGAAAAAGACTAGAAATACCAAGTATTGGCAAAAATATGGAACAACTGCTGGTATGATTATAGAGTTGAATTATTTGGGGCTTATCTTGTAATGATGAATATGTACATGGCCATGAGTTCCATTCCTAACAAAAACGTGCACCTATTTTTACCAGAACATATCAGCGAGAATGTTTATTGCAACATGCTTGTAATATATTAGTTTTCAAACCCCATAAAATACATAAATGTCCATTAATATTAGAATTGGTAAATAAAATCTGGTTTCATCCCACAATGAAATTCTAGATAACAATGAGAATACAATCTATAACTGCATGCACAATATGGATAAATCTCACATTGTTTAATTTAAAAACCAGACACCAAATAGTATGTCATATTTGATACCATTTATATAAAATACAAAAATGGATCAAACTAATCTGTGCTGTTAGCAACAGGAGAGTGTTCTCCCTAGGTGGGAGAGAGTGGAAACTGGAAGGAAGCATATGTAGAGAGGTCTTTTGAAGTGCTGTGAATATTCTTTTTTTTATATACAGTCATGAGGCATATAAGTTTCAGGTTTGAGAATTTCTCAAGATGCAATTGTGAAAATTGTCTATTAAAATGCATCAAGAACAAAAGAAAACATATTGTTGAGAAAATGAAGGAGATAGCATGGTAAAATATGCTACCACATTTTAAGTGCTCTATACCTATATTTGTATGTTCTTTTCAGACTGACAGCAATTTGGGAGTTTACAAAAGTTAACATCACGAAAAGCAATTGAATTTTCCACTAAGTAAATTTTCTTCTGTGTTCCTTCAAAGGAAATATTAATTCTCTCCTCCATTAAAAAAAAAAAAAATGACTCTCTTAACATCATCATCATCAAATAGGGAAAATAGTCACATGGTAATTCTGTATCACATATGATACCAAAAGACAATCAGCTTTGTCAAAAGGTAACTTGATTTGGAATAGCAAGGAAACACGGGTTGAACATGGACATAAGCATGCCTTTCAAGGACCTCTTCTTGTGTCATTGTAATGGTAGAGTTATATTGGGTATCATAGAAATACCTATGAGTCCAGCCTAGTCTCAGGAGAACCTTCTAGGAGAAAAGACCAAGGGCTCTTAGACCTGAAGCATGAATAGGATTCTGAAGGATGAGAATGGAAGAGACAGTGTTCTCTCCTGTTATTTCTGTTTCCTACTCACATCTGACTGATATTCTTGGTTCTGGAATAAAAAATCCTCTGTCCTTTTATTGTTCCTCTCTGAGGCCGCCCTCAAATAGAGCTCATTATTCATTCTTCAAGGGAAGACCCAAATGTCCCTTAGATATGATAATAGTGACAAATAACCATGTTTAGAGGTAAAGAATTGTTTTGTTTGGAGAATTATTATGTCATTTTATCTATTTCACAATACTATAAAAATCTATTTAAATGTGGAAATTCTCCAATTTCATTGAAACTATTGATATTAAGGGCAGTTTATATTTACAGTTATCTCTCCAGTGTCTAGCAAACCATCTGGTACATAAAAGATAGTAATATTTTAAATAAATAACACGGATAAATTGATGAACAAATAAATAATATTTTATACACGAATTTTATAAATTAGTAAATTGTAACCTATATATTATTACTCGGAACACATAAAAGAAACTACTACAGGAAAAATACAGGACAACTCTAAGACTATTAGGAAAGATAAAGAGTTACCATGATAGAGGAGGAAAACAAAGAAAATACAATGAAAATGGAAAGAAAAAATAAGATGACAAAGGTGAAACAAATATATTTTTTTCAGTAAATATAAATTATATAAAATATCCATTAATTTAAACATAATTCAAATTATTTTTAAATTATATATGCAGTACAAAAGAGTATATCAGAATGAAAAACATACACAAATGTTTAAAAACTGTACATACACACAGGTGTGCATGTGCACACACACACACACACATTTTTTTTTTTTTTTTTATTTTTTATTTTTTATAAACATATATTTTTTATATACATATATTTTTATCCCCAGGTCTGTGAATCACCAGGTTTACACACTTCACAGCACTCACCAAATCACATACCCTCCCCAATGTCCATACATTTTTAAGGTAAACAGGATACCAAAGAATTAGGGAGAATATATTAATATCAGAAAAAGAGAACTCACAGTAAAACACTTAGGTCAAAATCACTATGGGGAAATAAAAATCATGATAGTGTGTAAGTAAACCATTTTGCATCAGATTGTTTCGTTTCCAGGTTTCATAAGCTTTCTTTATACTCCAAGCCATAAAAACAATTAAATTCACTTTCTCACTTTATTAATACAAAGGGAAAGTCTGCATTAATGAGGATTGAAATGGACTTCTCAGATTCACATTTAAACCATATGGCAGCTTGTTAAATTGTCTTGCAATTTTCTATTTATTTAAATGAAGTGTTTATTTGAAATTTAAATTTTTTAGCTTTGGAATTTCAAGTAGCATGTTAATTTTCTTTTGTATAAAAGTATAAGACATGACCTTTGCAATATAAAAATGGGTTTCTTTTTGAAGGCCAGAATTGCCAAAAAGCTTTTATCTTTAGATTTGTTGAATTCACAATTTATATTTATAGTTAACATTATATTTTCTGAGCTTTATTACATATATATCATTAAGAGAAATATAAATTTCAAACAATATATATGCATACACAATTACAGTTGTAATAAAAATTTTGTATAACATTTAATAAGTTGTTATAATTTAACATAAGCTAGTCAATAAGGATCACTATTCTTTTCTTTTCTCTTTCATGCATTGAACAGTCTCTCTGAACTGTGGTATTTAGTCACTGGTTTATACATTTGTATTGTAAATAGCAGGTGTACAATACAATATCACAAATTGGGACTTAGAGTTTCATAACCAGAGTGGACAGTATTAGTTCTGTGTCTTGATTTCTGCATGGAAAGAACTACTTGGTTTTGAGAAAAAGATAGTATTTTTTTTTTATCCAAGTATGTTTCCTTAGCTCTATTGCATTTTAACACTATATCCATGTAAAGAAGCGGGGAGAGAAATTAAGAAAAAAATTAAGTACTTCCAAATTAAAAACTGAAAATATTTTTCTGGGATTACAAGTGCACTTTTTTGAAGGTTTTTTTTTTTTAAAAGTATTTGCAAAACTCTCCAAGATCTAAGTTAAAGATCAACATGTTAGCCACAAACTTAAGCAGTTTTCTTTTTCAAAACAGGTTTAAAATAATTTTGATGCATCAGAATTCAATTTCTTTTACAAATAAGTTTGATTTATACTATGCTAGGATGTAGACAAGGTTACTGGAATAGTAATATTAACACATGACAAGCACCAGGCTAATAAAATACAATTTTGATATTATCTGCTCTCTCCTCATTCTTCACTGTTACATATAAGGAAACATGTTTTTGCATTAGACCATCTTCAATTCTTTACATCTATATTTTTCTTTTCATATGAGTATTGTTTTCTCCATGTTGTTTTTGCTACCCAAAGTCAAGGAAATAAAGTCTCGGCTCAGTATCTATGGAAAATAATCAAGGACAATTACACAATGATTTGGAGGACCACCGGGGAGGACAGAAAAGAAGCAAGAAGAATCTGGTCATTGATCTAATGGTGGAGAACAATTTTCTAACTATTCTCTCATTTTTCCTTGTCATGGGAATGATTCATTTCTAACTTCCTCCACTACTGAATAAGGATTCCCAGTTAGAGAAATAATACAGATGATCATAATCATAATAACATAATGCTGAATTTTAATGCCATATTTGAAAACTCACATTTAAGGAGAACACCCAATCCCACAGAATACTTCTCCCTTCAAGTTGTGTGAATTAAATCAAAGCTTTATTTCTGGAAAAAATAATAAGTAATTGATACATACTCAAAGCTCCTCTCCACTCTATCTTACTGTCTATCAAAAAGAGAAAGAAAAAGGAAATTCTGCCACTATCCCCTCTTTTGTACATCTCTATACATCTTTAATACCTTACTTCCTGGATAGCAAAAGAGTAAGCTGAATGCAGTCTGGTCCAAGTATTTAGGATCTCATTCAAGGAAAATCTCAATCCAAGAGTAAATGTGTATGTGCAGAGCCAACCTCCAAAACTTCCCTGATATCTGTATTATTGCACTGAGCCTTTAAAAGAAAAATTGTGTCATGTGCCCCAAGAGAATATTCCAGAGTACTGGAAACTCTCCACAGGGGTTGGTGTAGGGATTCCAATAACCTCAACTTGGAGGAGGAAAAAAAGCAAGAAATTTCCATTCTTAGTGCCCAAATATGGATATATAAATAAGTGAAAAATCTCACGTGAGTGTTTGTGTGTTAACATGTATGTACAGGAAGGTAGAGAATGAAAGTGAAAACCTGTTATTTTTAATTAAAACTAGAAATTAATATTTATCAGAGATTTATATTTCCTTTTTTCCCACTGCCCTGGGGAGAAATAGATCAAAAGCTCTTCAGCAGAGAATTTCTTTGATTTACACACTGATTCATTTTCTAGTTTCTTCTTTTATTTCATCTCTTCATTTGATTACTGTTTAAGGACAACCTTCTAGTCACCAAGCTACGGTAATAAATATGGATGCATGGCCCTTGGTTTAAAAGCTTAGGTTTGCCATGGAGGACTGGGTGTGGTGCATAAACAATAAATTTTGTTACGCTGAAAAGAAATTAATTAAAAAAAAAGATTAGGTTTAAGGGAGGAAAATGGTGACTATTAATGGCAATCTAAAAAATAAAGTCATGAAAAGTTTAGGCTTCTTACAGCTACATAAAAAATTGTGACAAAGCTGTGATCACCAAGACAGCATGGGACTGGCACAAAAATGGATCATAGACCAGTGGAACATAGTAGAGAGCATAGATATGGACTATCAACTTTATGGTCAAATAATCTTTGACAAAGCAGGAAAAAAATATACAGTGGGAAAAAGACAGTCTCTTTAATAAATGGTGCTGGGAAAATTGGACACCTATGTGTAGAAGAATGAAACTTGACCATGTGTACACCATACACAAAGGTAAACTCTAAATGGAAAAGACCTCAAGGTGAGGAAGGAATCCATCAGAATCCTAGAGGAGAACATAGGCAGTAACCTATTTGACACTGGCCACAGCAACTTCTTTCAAGATATGTCTCCAAAGCAACAAAAGCAAAAATGAACTTTTGGGACTTCTTCAAGATCAAAAGCTTCTGCACAGCAAAGAAAACAGTCAACAAAACAAAGAGGCAACCCACGGAACGGGAGAAGATATTCACAAATGATAGAACAGACAAAGGGCTGATATCCAAGATCTATAAATCTGTAAATAACTCCTCAAAATCAACACCCACAAGACAGGTAATCACATCAAAGAAGGGGAGAAGACATGAACAGACCATTCTCTAAAGAAGACATGCAAATGGCTAGCAGACACATGAAAAAATGTTCATCATCATTAGCCATCAGGGAGATTCAAATCAAAACCACACTGGGATACCACCAGTTAGAATGGCCAAAATCAACAAGACAGGAAACAACAAGAGTTGGAGAGGATGTGGAGAAAGGGGAACCCTCTTACACTGTTGGTGGGAATGCAAGTTGGTGCAGCCATTTTGGAAAACAGTGTGGAGATTCCTTAAGAAATTAAAAATAGAGCTTCCCTATGACCCTGCAATTGCACTACTGGGTATTTACCCCAAAGGTACAGATGTAGTGAAAAGGAGGGTCATCTGTACCCCAATGTTCATAGCAGCAATGGCCACAATCACCAAACTGTGGAAAGAGCCAAGATGCCCTTCAAAAGATGGATAGATAAATAATATATGGTCCATATATACAATGGAATATTATGCCTCCATCAGAAAAGATGAATACCCAACTTTTGTATCAGCATGGATGGGACTGGAGGAGATTATGCTGAGTAAAATAAGTCAAGCAGAGAGAGTCAATTATCATATGGTTTCACTTACTTGTGGAGCATGAGGAATAACATGGAGGACATTAGGACAAGTAAAAGAAAAGTGAATTTGGGGGAAATCAGAAGGGGAGATGAACCATAAGAGACTGTGGACTCTGAGAAACTGATGGTTTTGGAGGGGGAGAGGGGTGGGAGGTTGGGTGAGCCTGGTGGTGGGTATTATGGTGGGCATGTATTGCATGGGGCACTGGGTGTGGTGCATAAACAATTAATTCTGGAACAGTAAAAAGAAATAAAAGAAGAAGAAGAAGAAGATATGGTCCATATATACTATGAAGTATTATGCCTCCATCAGAAAGGATGAATACCCAACTTTTGTATCAGCATGGATGGGACTGGAGGAGATTATGCTGAGTGAAATAAGTCAAGCAGAGAGAGTAAATTCTCATATGGTTTCACTTATTTTTGGAGCATAAGGAATAACACAGAAGACATGTGGAGATGGAGAGAAGGGAGTTGGGGGAAACTGGAGGAGGAGATGAACCATGAGAGACTGTGGACTCTGAGAAACAAACTGAGGATTTGGAGGGAAGGGAGGTGGGAGGTTGGGTGAGCCTGGTGGTGGGTATAATGGTGGGCACATAGTGCATGGAACACTGGGTGTGGTGCATAAACAATGAATTCTGGAACACTGAAAAGAAATTTAAAAAAATTTTAAAAATTAAAAAAAAGAGATATGCCAGTGGGAGCCATACCATCCATTTGAAGAACATCTATGATGCTAAAATGCCACCAGACATGGACAACTTCTCTGAAGATAAGCCAGCTAAACACCGCTTTCAGAGCTGCTCAGCGTGGACTGTCACAGGGGACCTGATCTGGCCCAAGCGTAGTGTGACCAGTAGACCCAGAGAACTTCTGCCCTCCGAATCTTGGCATCTGTTGTGGTTTTCCTTACAGTGACAGAGCAGAATGGCTTATTTTGGAAATCCATGGTCTTCCCTTCTTACCTCTTCTCATAGTTTTTTCTCTTCATTTCTGTCTGGAAACTTCCAACTGGTGGTTCTTGAATAAATTTGTGAATTTTCCATTCTGTTCAACTGTAATATTCAGGTGATCTCTGCTGAAATAACATGTCATTTCTGTTTTGTTTCACTGAACATCATCTTTATCATGGTCATTTTTATTTAATAGAAACAGCATCTTCTTATATCTTTCATATATATACACTATGGAATATACAATAAATAATATATTTCATATATGTATACATATATATATGTATGTATATATATATATATATATATATATATATCTATATATCTTGTTATCTTGTCCTGAAATACTCATCATTAAAGAAAATAGTTTTGAGTCCATAGGACATTGGGTATTTTTTTCTTTATCAGCCTTTAAATGAAAATAAATGAATTCAAGTTTGTGCAGGAAGCCAGATTAATAAGGGAGATCCTTCACATTATTTTCATTATACCTGAGAACTGATAAAATTTACCATCTTGTATACCTTATATAACTGGAAGATGAATGAAAGCATACAGTGTGCAATAGAGCTGTTAGCATGTGGTAGGCCTATATCCCAAATTAATCCTCATTTTTCCAGAGATAATCAAGAGAATATGCCAACTATTGAATGAAATTCTCTAATCATGAACTCAGGGGAAACTAGCCTAGATCATAAGGAAATTCACGCTATTAGGGTAGATCTTATTTCTGCTCTTCATCTTGGAAAAGACAAGAACATTTTCAGGGCAATATTTTCCCTGGGATAAATATCCTGCATCTGCATCCTGGTCTACAGACTTCTTTATTTCTGTCCATTACGAATCTGCATCCCACCCACTCACCCTCCCCACAGGAGAAATGGTTCTGTAGGTAAAGCTTGTGAGTCAGTCAGGATCCTGGTAAGAAACCAAAGGCACACACAAATGTGAATCTGAGGAGAATTTCATGAAGTTGCCATTAACTGAGTTGTAGGGGAGGTTAAGGAAACAAAAATGGATGTTGAAAAAAATAATAGCAGTTTGATTCCTGGAGACCAATGCAATGACTTGATCACTGCCTTGTCCTGAAGGGGAGAGAATATTCTTTAAAAATTTTCTCGGATTCCACTTGGTTCTCAATCAGTTATGTGTCTGACTCTTGATATTGGCTCAGGACATAATGCCAGGGATGTGAGATAGCAATGGGCTACCCACTGGGTGTGTCCCTACTCTCTCTACCTCTTCCTCTGCTTCTCCACTCTGCTCACATGCTTTCTCTCTCTCTCTCTCTCAAAAAATAAATAAATAAATAAATGAAATTTTGAAAAAAATAAAAAATTTTAAAGAAAAAAAAACAACCTTTAAAAATGTTCTTTGATAAACTATACAAGCTGTAGCTATCACTGGTGAGAAGCCTGGCAAGTGCTTCAGAGGCTAGGAGAAGAATAAAAAACCCAAACTCTTGGCACAACCTCACCAGCTGTTAGAAAACAAAGGATCCTGGGTTGCACATTATATGAATGAGCTCCAGGGTGCAGATGGTGCAGAAAGGGCAGAGAGCAGACCTAGAGATCTAAATAGAGTGGAAGATAAATCCTTCTGTGCCTCTGTTTCTCTCTCTTTCTTCCTTTCTATCTCAGTCTCTGTCTTATTCTCTTTTCCCTCTCTTTGTCTTCTCTCCCCTCTTACCTACCTACTTATGTATTTGATCCTGTCACATTCTGTTTATCCAAGTTTGGTCATCTTTCCTTATTCAATCCGGAGCTCCATCATAGGTTGATTTGGCTTTGCTGATCTGAAATATTTTCTATTCCTGCCTCTGCATGCACGTTATTGGAAAGACACTTGTTCAGGCAGATAGACATTGGTCCCAAGTTACAACTATCAATAAACAACCATGATCTGTAACTCACATCCCACTCACTTATTTCCTTGGATGTGTGTATTACTATATACTTTTTATTTCAGATGGGAGATACAAATCATAAATTCTACTTTTTATTCCATTTGATTAGTTTGGTAGGAAGTCCTTCATTTTCTCATATATATATTTAGCTCTTGAGAATATTTTGGATCTACTGTGAATTATTTTTTGAAGATTTTATTTATTTGAGAGACAGAGATAGTGAGAGAGAGCAAGAGCAGGGAGGAGAAGGAGAAGGAAGCTCCCGATGAGCAAGGAGCCCAATGCAGGGCTCAATCTGAGGACCCTGTGATCATGACTGGAGCTGAAGGCAGACGCTTAACCAACAGAGCCACCCAAGTGCCCCGTGAATGGTTTTTATTCATTTATTCATTTTACTCATTTATTCATTTTCATTCATTTATTCTTTTTCAGAATGTTTTATAATGTTTTTAGGTGCTTTTACAAAGTGAAAAAGACATCCCAAAGGCATTTACTTTCCCCATCATATTTGAAGTTCTACTATCCATTTTAGAAGAAGTCAAGGTTCCTGTGTATCATGCAGAAGGTCTTTTGTGCCTTGTGTTCTTTTCTAGGCTCAAACAAAACACCTTTTGGAAGCTTGCCCTGAGTTCTTTAGTCCTAAGTGCATAAACTATAGGGTTGAGGGAAGGGGGGATGATGTTGTGCAGCACATTGAGTAAAACTGGAATCAAAGGAGCTTTGGGTTCTGCCAGGTGAGTTACTGAAACCACAACAACAACTGTGTAGAAGAAGAGAATAAGGATCAGATGGGAGCTACAAGTGCTCAGAGCTTTGGATGCAGCTTCAGCCGAGTTCAGTCTAAGTACAGAGCGCAGAATCAAAGTGTATGACAATATTATGAGACCCAGGTCAGTCCCCATTCCAATCCATGCCAGAATCAACTGGCAGATGCTGTTTGGCCTCCTGTCATCACAAGCCAGGCTAGTGACCCCAAGGTTAGAGCACAGGCAATGCTCAATCTCATTCCTGGAGCAATAATTACGCTGGGCTGCAAGCACAGGCACCGGAATGACAAACAAGCCATTTCTAAGTACCATGAACACCGTAGCTTTTAAGATTAAGGCATTGGTGACAATTGATGGGTAGCGAAGAGGATGACAAATTGCTACATATCTGTCAAAAGCCATACAGAGGAAGATACCAGACTCCATGCCAACAAAGCAGTGAATGGCATAAATCTGAGCAAAGCACTCAGGGAGGCTGATGACCTTGGCATCAAACCAGAAGATGGCCAAGATCTTGGGCATGATGGTGGTGGCCAGGCCCATGTCCACCACAGACAGAATGCTTAGAAAATAGTACATAGGCTGCTGAAGGGCAGGGTCCTGGCAAATGGTGATGAGGATGAGGATGTTAGCACCGATTGCAGAGAGGTAGAGTATTGCCAATGGGAAGGAGAGCCAGTGTTGCCAGCTATGAATGCCTGGGAATCCCATCAGGATGAACTCAGAGACCTGGAATTTGGAGCTATTAGAGCCTTTCAGAGATGCAGACATCTTTTCCTAAGAGAAAAAGTAAATGGTTTTCAAGGTTGCTTTCTTTGAGCAGAATTATCATCAAACATTGTTTTTAAACTGTCTCCATAGTTTGGTGCTGTAACAAAATGCATTTTGTAGTCCATTCCCTATAGCCTTTTAAAGTAAATGACAATGATGTTCTAGGACTTTGGTAGACATTAAAATTCCAAGGAGCAATTATCATTGTTGACTATTCATGAAGGATTCAGCATGGATCTCAAATCCCTATTTGCATTGTTCTCAGCCAGCTCAATTTGGGATCATCACATATATGTGATTTTTGTCGTTCTTGTTTTTTAAACTTTCATCATCTCTTCAGAAATATTGTGGAATCAAGTGGATGATCTTCTTCTTTTTTATCACAATTGTGCTTCAAGGTTTTATTAACAACAAGGAGATTTTTTTAATGTAGAATTATGGAAGATTACATTTTATAGCTGCACCATCCCCAGTTGCTATAGATGTCCACTAATATTTTATATAGCCTCCAAAAATGCTATATCATAGACTCTAATAATATACAAACATACATATGGTACATATTGGAAGAGGAATAACTTCTTTTATGTCCTACCTTCTATGGACTTTGGAGAAGATTTCAAAAGAATAGCTTGGAAAGCAAAATGTTCAGGGCCAAATTTGTCGATTTCAGGAGTCACATGATAGAAAAAATCATAGAAAAAATTTTTTTGGTTTAGTCTTAGAGACTCTATAAAGGCGTATAAATATATGATTTAGGCACAAGTAATAAGATGATTTTGATTCTAATTAATGAACAAGAATTACTTGTGCCTAATATTGAAGACACTGTCACTGTATGTTTTGATTCACGTTCAAAACTAGCCTCATCTTTTGTTAGACTCTTTTATTGTTTTTCGTGTACTTTTTGTTCTGTTCAGGAGCCAATTAGCAAAACTGGGAACTAACAAACAAACCTTTCCTATTGGTAAACAACTGTTTCCTTGTCCTGTTGCTTCCTCCCTTCTACTTCACTCAGGCAGCCCTTCCTTGAGCCCTGCTTCTGAAGCCTTACATGGTCATATTTATTTGCCTTTCTCTGTGATTCTTTCCTCTTGTCAGCAATCTGATTGTCCTAAAATTGGTATTCTGTTTCTTAAAATAATCCATACCCTCACACTTACATTCAAATAAAGTTTATATTCCTTTGTAGCACATGCAGCAGTTTGGATTTATTCCTTCTTTTAAAGTTTTATTTAAATTATAGTTAGTTAACATAACTGTAATTTTGGCTTCAGAAGTAGAATTTAGTGATTCATTATATATATATACATATATATATGTATATATATATATAACTCACACACACCCTGGATTTATTTTTGATATAATTACTTTTAAATATAGGAAAACGTATCCAAAAAAGATCAAAATACTCTCATGTTATCATCAGCAAAAGATGATTCCTGTTCACAATTGGATAAATGTTTTTTCCAGAAATTTCTTGCTACCTCTATGTTTGAATAAACATGCACTGCCTAATCATGGAGCAAATCATTCTTCTTCAATGGTAATGTAATTTGATGAACACTAAAGTCATCTAAATGAATTCATAGCAAATTGTGACAAAACAGATACAAAAAGCTTGGAGATGAAGCTGGTTTGACTTTGGACTATTAGGTCAGAATTCTGAGGATTTCAGCTTCCTAGCTCCATCTTGAGAGCTTGGAAGTGTGTGACCCACTGGACTATATGAAGCCTGGTACTTTTGCCAAATACTCATTTATAATTACACATCTTCCTATTAAAGACACAGCCTTGTATCTTTGATGTTTTCCCCTGACTGATATTAGTGCAAACCAATTAAGTCCCAGAAAGGAAACTGTGTTTTAATTTTTTTTTTTTTTTTTTTTTTTTTTTAGCAGTTAGAGATTAGCAGGACATGGCATGTGATCCTGCAATGGAAAACAGTTAATATATTCTCCCTGAAAATAACCTAGTAGCTGTTTTATAGATGAAATCACTTCTAGAGCACCATATAACCTTATATTCTCTCATTTTAGCCCTCACCCCCTTGAAAAGTTTCTCTAAGCCTCTATTTCCTGCCAGGATAGGGGAAAGAGTCCATCCCTTATGCAGGATACTGCCAAGAAAACATAAGAAAAGATTAAGGATGAACCATTAATCATCACATTGATTAATCATCACATCTGGGATTAATCAATGTGATGAAGCCAAGGTTTCAGTACTTAAGTGGTTATGAGCAGAGACTCACAGTCTGAGGTCCTGGCAATGGCAGGGGTTTCCTATCTGGAAAAAAAGACATAACACTGAAAAAAAAAGCTTTACACATGAGCTGAGGATGTGTTCTCAGCTGATAGATGGCATAAAAATTATGAGCTCTGGAATTTATGGGGAGTAGTAAATAGCTCAGGGATCTAAGGATAACAGACTTCCCTGAGAGACATGAGGAGAGAACAGCCCATAGAGAGAGGAGAAATCCTAGGATATTAAATCCCAATAGGTTAGGGGAGGAGATTAATTCATAGATATGTTTCCTATCAATAATACCTGAAATCACATATAAACAGAAAAATACATTCATTTATGAAACCATAATGGTCCTATAAAAAGTGGGCAGCTTTATTAGTGTTTGGATTGTTCTTGACTACAACATTTCAAGGGATTCTAAAATCTATGGTTATGATGTCATGCTTTAAAAAAAAACTTAGAGGAGAAAGTATTTATTCACTATGTATGGTGTTCTTCTGTGTTTACAAAATATGGTAGGCAGAGAATGATCTATAAACTGTCATGGTCCATGTTTACATGGAAACTGTGATCTAATTTGGACAGGGGAATAAAATACTAAACAAAGAATCTAACATTTCTTTTAACTTCAACTTCTTTGAAGTGGGAGAAGTGCTTTAATTCAAAAGTACCCAGAGTTATGATAGCATAATAAACGGAATTAAGTTAGTCTTGATGTCAGAGAAGGATTTACAGAAGAAGCACCAGTTTGTACTGAGGATACTTAGAGTAGGTCTTAACTAGGGTGTTTGTTTGATTGATGTGGATGAGGGGAAGGGGAAGGATTCCAAGAACTTTAAGATTCTGAAATGAGAGGATCATGTTAAATTCAAGGTAATAGAGAAGGATAAGTATGGCTGAAGCCCTAAACTGTGCTAGAAAATGAGATATGATGTGATATAGAGCTGTTGAGCTCATAACAGAGGCCAGAGACTTATAAGCAAATTTATGCTAAAATCAAAAAGGACCACTGAAGCTTTAAGGAGAATTAAGACCTTGCAGCAATGACAAGACCAGATTATATATGGCAAAAATAAATATAAGTAGATCAAGTGAATAGCAGTAATCCAAAGGAGCAATGACTGGGTGTTGAACTAGGATGGGGCCGTGGAGATGAAGCAAAGCGAATAGATTTAGAAGCTGTGGTAGAGGTAAAATTGATCATTTCTATGACCAAAGAATAATTCTTTTATTATTTTTAATTTTTTTTTCTTTAATTTTTTTTTCTTCCCCTTTGAGTAGAGTTTACAGAAAATGTTACACTAGCTTCAGGTATACAATATAGTGATTCAACAAGTCTATACATTATGCTATGCTCAGGACAAGTGTAGCTGCTCTGTGTCATTGTACAATGCCACTACAATACCCTTGACTCTGTTCCTTAAGCTGTACCTTCTATCCCCATCACTTACTCATTCCGAAACTGGAGGCCTGTACCTCCCACTTCCCTTCATCTATTTCACCCAGCCACCCACTCCCCTCCCCTCTGGCAACTATCAGTTTGTCCTTGTATTTATAGATCTGATTCTGTTTTTTATTTGTTTATTCATTTGTTTCATTTTTTAGATTCCACATATAAGACAAATCGTATGGTATATGTTTTTCTTTTTCTGACTTGTTTTTCTTTTTCTGATTTATTTCATGATACCCTCTAAGTCCATCCATGTTGTCACAAATGGCAAATCTCATTTTTCTTTATGGCTGAGTTATATTCTAGTGTGTGTGTGTGTGTGACACCTTCTTCATTTCCTTATTCATTTGTCTATAGATGCATACTGAGGTTGCTTCCCTATCTTGACTATTATAAATAATACTGCAGTAAACATAGTGGTGCATCATATCTTTTACAATTTGTGTTTTCACTTTCTTTGCATGAATACCCAATAGCATAATTATTGAATCATATGGTATTCTTATATTTTTAATTCTTCAAGGAACCTTCATACTGCTTGTCAGTGACTCTACCAATTTGCATTTCCATCAACAGTGCAGTGTTCCTTTCTGGAGATTTTAGATAACTAATTCATTTTCTTAATAGATCTATGACCACTATAACTTTACATTCCTTCTTAGATTGCTTGCAGTGTTTTTAATAGGGGCCTATGTCATCTACGTTTTCAGATGTATGGGTAAATTTGCTCTTGACATCCTCTTCTTGTTCACTTTGGTAAATGTTTCATATTAGTCTAAGAAATAAAACTATATTTAAAGCTGGTGGATGTTGTTTACTGTGCATGTCAGTCAGTTGCTTATGTTCAGATAGTCTATACTATTTATATTTTGCTAATTCTCTGCTCTTTAGTTGCTGAGAGGTTGTGTTAAAATATCCAACTATGATTTCATTGTGGATTTATCAATTTCCCCTTCTAATTCTATCCACATCTTTTGTGAGTATGTTTATGTGTGTATACTTCTATAATGATATTAACCATGTACAAAGTTAGGTATTTTTTCCTGATGGATTGCCATTGTAATCATTATGAAATTTTACATTTTATTACTCCTAATATTTATTGTGTTAAAATCTACTTTGCTGTTTACAGCCACACAAGCTTTTTCTTATAGTGTGTGTATATATACATATATACGTATGTACATATGTATACATATATAGTATATAATATATAATATATAATATATAATATATAGATGTGTATATATAAACACACATTTATATTCATGTATTTATATATAATGTATATGTTCATATATACATAATATATATGTAATATCTTCTAAAATAATATAGTTTCTTTTTTATTTTTTTTTAATTTATTTAACAGACAGATCACAAGTAGGTAGAGAGGCAGGCAGTAAAATAATATAATTTCTAAGGATATTTTATTTTTCATGTCATTTTCTTTCACTGAATTGCTTAGTCAAATTACATTAATGTAATTTTTGCCATGTTTTGCCATGTTTGCCATGTTTGTATTGTCTTTTTTACCATGTCCCATCTGTTCTTTCCTTTGTTCCTCTTGCCATTTTTGACCAATAAAATAGGTGTTATTATTACCACTGTATTTTTCTTCAATGTTAGTTTTGTTATGCATTCCTATATTTCATTCTGAGCTTCCATCAGGTAATCATTATTCTATATTCTGAATAACATACTTACTTGAGTATTACCTCTCAGCATTTGTTTATGTGAATAGGTATTTATTTTATCTCCTTTTTTTTTTTTTTTTACTATGTTATGTTAGTCACCATGCCGTATTTCATTAGTTTTTGATGTAGTGTTCAATGATTCCTTATTTGCATATAACAGTGCTCATTGCAACATGTGCCCTCCTTTATATCCATCACTGGGCTAAACCATCCCCCCACTCTGCTCCCCTCAGAAACCCTCAGATTGTTTCCCAGAGTCCATAGTCCTGTGGTTTGTCTCCCCTTCTGATTTTCCTCCCTTCAGTTTTCCCTTCCTTCATGAGACCAAGATTCTAAGTTGCAAGTGTTTTTTAAGCACTTCAAAAATATCATTTCATTGTCTTTTGGCTTCCATTATTTGTATTGAAAGTTGACCAGCAGTCTAAGGCTGCTTCATTAAATGTAGTGTGCAGAGATTATGACTCTGCAAACTCATGCCACAGTATATATTCTGAATAAAATATCCCCAGTTCCATAAAGGCCTGCATGTGTGTATATGTACATGTTAGTAAAGATGTTTATCATATATCTGTGGTGACAGAGAGTGAAAAAACTTAGATATTTACAATCAAGGAATGATTAAGAAAATAGTCTTGATTGCATGCTAGGAAAGTTTATAAAGTTCATAAAATAATCAAAAGCAAGAAATGAAACATATGTATTTTTTAAAAATACATTTTTAAAAAAATAATTGAGTAAAAAGTAAGTAACATACTATTTTACTGCAATAAAATGGATATAAGTTTCTAAAATAAACATTTGTGAATGACTTCATAGTCAGATGTTTAAGAATATTTGACAGACATATGGAGAAATGTCAATGGCCTGAAGATCAAAAGTGAAATAAGATGAAAACAAAAGGCAAAACAAGAAAAGGACCTAGAAATGAGAGAATGTCATTAAGAAAAAGGTATCATGAAGTTTTCTTCACTTTGAACTTGCACCTGAGCTTCCATGAGTCTATTGCTGAATTAATAAACCTGGCAGTTATTAGCATATAATGGCATTTATGTCTATGTGTACTGGAATGCCTAGAGAATGAGTGCAAAAAGAGAGTTGATCCCAGGGATATGCCTGTATAAAGAAATTCAGAAGAAATGGGAAAGCAAATGGAACTATAAGGAACATTCAGTGAGAATGAAGAATGACTTAGAATGTGTGATGTGTTCCAGAATTCAAGAAAAGAGAGGGTTTCACTACCCAGCAATCGCATTACTGGGTATTTACCCTAAAAATACAAATGTAGTGATCTGAACTGATCTGAAGGGGCACATGCACCTGAATGTTTATAGCAGCAATGTCCACAATAGCCAAACTGTGGAAAGAACCTAGATGTCCATCAACAGAAGAATGGATAAAGAAGATGTGGGGTGTATACATACATATACACAATGGAATACTACACAGCCATCGAAAGAAACAAAATCTTGCCATTTGCAATGATGTGGATGGAACTAGAGGGTATTAAGCTGAGTGAAATAAGTTACTCAGAGAAAGACAATTATCATATGATCTCTCTGATGTGAGGAATTTGAGAGGCAGGGCACAGAGTTGTAAAGGGGTAGGTAAGGAAAAAAATGAAACAAGATGGGATCAGAAGGGAGACAAACCATAAGATACTCTTAATCTTGTGAAACAAACTGAGGGTTGCTGGGGGGTGGGGTAGGGGTGGGGTAGAGATAGGGTGGCTGGGTTATGGACATTGGGGAGGGTATGTGCTATGGTGAGTGCTGTGAAACTTGTAAGCCAGGTGATTCACAGACCTGTACATCTGGGACAAATCATGCATTATATGTTAATTTAAAAAAAAAAAAAAGAAAGAAAGAAAAGAGAGGGTTTCTATACAAAGGGACTAATCCATTATATTGAATATTTTTGAGAGATAGGCCAAGGTAGGCATAGAGAAGGACCATTGGCTTTAGTAATATGAAGTCATTTGTGAAAGGGACAAAAGCAATTTCGATGAAACAATGAAATATATTCTGAAGAAAACAAGAAATGGGTAAGAATTATTTCAAGATGTATAAGTAGGGATAATGAATACTGGTAGCCTTTAAAGAAATTCTGTTATCAAGATACATAGAAATATAATGTGAAAAGAGAGTGATTTTGTGATGAACACTTATTTGTTTTATGCCTTTATAAAATAAAAAACACTTGAGGTTACATTTCAACAAAACAGAAATTTCAACAAAACAGAAATTAATGAGCATAAATTACCAACATGAGAGAAAAGTTATTCTTAGAAGTTGGTCAGGAAAAATCAACTTTGCAGTCTTCATTATGCTATCTGTGACAATGCTGTAAAAACCATCACTATTTGTAGCTTCTTACTTAATGTTAATTTAGAAAGATATTATACAGAAAATACTCAAGCAATTCTTAGTTCAATTCTCAGTTCAAAAGAAGAAAAGTAACTATTGCTCTCCATAGCCCTGTACTTGTAGAAATACATTTATTGTATTTTGTAGTAGTCATTAATAATTGTCATTAATATATTTCATAAGTCTCATAACTGCTATTCATAGCTCCTTCCAAACTGCACATTCTTTGAAAGCCACCTTGAAGACAAAAGGCAACCCACCAGTTGGGAAGGAAGCAATTGCCTAAATGTCTCATGCTAGGACAGACTTGGTCAGGTATAAGGTCACCAAAGTTCTCATAAGACCCCAGAGGCTTACACCTCACACACAGAAGACTTTCTAGTTTCATCTTTTAAAAATTTCTAAGAAAACAGGATTTTTATGAATAATGAGAATATGTAATATAATTTTTCCAGAGTTAAATACAGTTATCAATTTAGAAATTCCACTTACAGTAAAAAAAAAAAAATGATTTGGGTCATCTAACCCCAAATAATTAGCTTCACTTGATTCAATTTTCTAGATAATTATCCCAGCTTCTCATTAATATTTTTCTCTCTTGGAACCTAATATTATTGAGTCCTGGAGATAAAGTTACACAGAAAACCTGGAGGTAAAAAACTCATATGGAGGGAGATGTGGCATGAAAAATTACATTGGTATTCTGCAGAAAATTTAATGGGAATGAACTACTCATCATGCTTACCTGGAAAAAGCATATACCTATTCTTGGAAATTTTTCTGCCTAAACAGACAAAGAGAAGCATTCTTTTATTTATTTTTTTTATTTTTATTTATTATTTTTTAAAGATTTTATTTATTTATTTGACAGAGAGAAATCACAAGTAGATGGAGAGGCAGGCAGAGAGAGAGAGAGAGGGAAGCAGGCTCCCTGCCGAGCAGAGAGCCCGATGCGGGACTCGATCCCAGGACCCTGAGATCATGACCTGAGCCAAAGGCAGCGGCTTAACCCACTGAGCCACCCAGGCGCCCGAGAAGCATTCTTTTACTTCACATCCCAACCCAGGCAAAAATCCCTTTCATTTGCTCTGGGACTTGACATCCTTAGAACCTGAAGTGATCCTTATGACACAGTCTCGTATCTGCTTGGTTTTCACCCCATAGACAATAGGGTTCACAGTGGGAGGCAAGAGCAGATAAATATTGGCCACAATGATGTGGCAAGATGGAGGGATTGTGTGGCCCCCAAAGCGGTGGGAAAAGAAGGAGAAGAAAGCTGGACTGTAGGAAAAAACAATGGCACAGATGTGAGCAGTGCAGGTGCTGAAGGCCTTCTGTCGAGCATCTGCTGAAGAGAGGCTGATCACTGCCTGGAGGATCATGGTGTAGGAGACTGTGATGCACAGGATGTCAAAGCCCCCAATCAGGAGGGCAACCGTCAGACCATAAATGACATTGACCTTGATATTCCCACAGGATAATTTGGCTACAGACATGTGGTCACAGTAGGTGTGGGGAATTATATTCCCTCTGCAGTAGGGCAGGTGCTTGGTGAGGACAGTGAAGGGAATGATGAGCAACACTCCTCTGAGAAAGGTAGAAAGCCCAGCCTTTGCAATAACAGAATTGGTGAGAAAAGTAGAGTAGTGCAAAGGGTAACAGATAGCCACATAGCGGTCCAGGGCCATAAGCATGAGCACCCCAGACTCCATCCCTGTGAAGGTATGGACAAAAAACATCTGGACCAGACATCCATCAAAGCTGATTTCCTTGAAATGGAACCAGAAGATGCAGAGAGCTTTAGGAATTGTACTAGAGCATATAAAAAGGTCAGTTAGGGAAAGCATAGCTAAAAAATAGTACATCGGCCTGTGCAGGGAGTCCTCATAGAGGATGAGGTAGAGGAGCCCACAATTCCCTACCACAGCCACAGCATACATGGTGCAGAATGGGAAGGAAATCCACATGTGCATGTCCTCCAGTCCTGGGATCCCATTAAGGATGAATGAGGCTGGAGTCAGGTCTGTTTGGTTTAGCATTAACATCATCAAGCTAGGATGATCATTAATCATCTTAGAGAATTTGTGGGTCCTCCTAGATAGAGATAAAAGAGAAAATGTCTTGGTCATAGTCACTGTCTTAATTTCTTTTGCCCTTTTTCTTCAAGGTACATTTCAATGGCCAAAAAAAAAAAAAAAAACAATTTTTTTCTGATTTCCAGGGAATTTAAGCATAAATTTTGTTTAAACCAAATAGATTATTTTATATGTGTATTTTTTATTCTTTCATTTATCAATGTAGACAACAAATTCTTTTTAGTGCTTAATACTCACCTAGTTCTTTAATAGATAAATGGTGTCCATTTATAAAAGACAAAGTTGGTTATTATTTTTCTGAAGCTATTTTTATTAAACAATATTATTTAAATATTAATAACTATACACATATTCCAGAAAAACAAACATGAAAAACCATAGAACTTTAAATAAATCATATCTTAAGAAAAAAATATAGTAATGTCTTTTGCATGTGGGCTTTAGGAAGTTGAAGATAGGGCTAAAAATAGGAGCCAATCATGACACACTTCATCAATCTCTGAATAGCAGGATTCTTCTAAGGAAATAATAGCCTGAGATAGGGACATCATGTTTCTCAGATAGCATACTGACAAGTACCTCTGTGAGAATATTTTAAAAATATTAAAATATCATTTAATTACTATTATTTGGAAAACACAAAAGGAACCTCTAAAAATAAAAATAATGTAAAAGCATAAATCACCATAAAAATATTAAATAAAATGGTATCAATAAAACAGAAAAGCCAAAGGATTCCTAAATAAATCAATAAAATGTTAAACTGACAAAAGGCAGAAAAAATACACTGATTGGGTTATTAGGATAAATTATGTAAATGGCCCTATATAAGTAGAAATAAATCTGTTAATTTTATAAAAATGTATGTATGGTATAGAGGTCCATATCATAAAGAAAACCAAAGAAAAAAGTTAAATAATATACAATCCTCAGAGAAAACACACATAAAATTTGGAGCAGACATATTAATATCAGATGAAGTAGAAATTAGAGAAAAAAAAATTGGGCCAGAATTTTTTTTTTTTTTTGAGAAATTCTAGGTAAATGTTATAGGATGACTAAAGCTGATTAAATTAAATTAAAGTTGATTGTTTTAGCAATGATAATTCTACTCTATCTTTGATAATATGTTGATAACCTAAATCATGAGAAACACAGAAATCTTCTTATGTAACTTGTTAGTATACAGTAGGTATTTACATTAAGACCTTCCAAATTGACACTAAAATCTCATGAAAGCTCCCATTTTCAAATTATTGCCAATGATTTGATTTTAAGCTAACATATCTGACTTGTTATTAATCTTCAATTTAGACAAATCATCAAAATATGGTAGTCTGGATTATGTGGAGAGGAGGACATCTAGTGAGATGCCTAAATTATAACCATTACCGCTATTTCTGTTTCTGTAACTTCGCTTGCTAACCCATGAGGAGATGGAAAAATACCAGCAGACTTTCTATAGACACTCTGTAACCACACATCCCCCTCCCAGAATTGAACCTGACAGAATGGCTGCCCCCGGACCCCGCCCCCGGACCCCTCCCCCGGCTCTGGGCCAAGAGATAACAGCCATCTGACGCCAGAGAAACCCCCACCCAGAATTGGATGTAACAGAATGACTGCTCCCGGACCCTCCATCTGGCTCTGGGCTGAGAAATAACAACCATCTGGTGCCCCGTGGCTTGACAGGAAGACCCTGGTCAATCCTGAGGTGACACATACCCTAGCGGCGCCAACTCAGCAGTTTGAAGAATGACCCTTTGTCTGAAGAGCCCTTTGCCTTAACCAATAATCCATTCCCAGCCTTTTCCAGCTCTGTAGCGCGCCAGCCATATTATAGAGTTCCTTTTTGATTTTCCCGCGGTATGTGGCAATTTGTTTCAAGATACTATGATGTATGCTAAGTCCCTGCCTCCCCAAAAATAGTGTATAAAAAGTGTTGTGATCCTGAGCTTGGGACCTCTTAGCGTCACCGGCAACGAGTGCGCGGAGGTCCGGGTTCGAACTCATAATAAACGACCCTTGCTGTTTGGCTTTGACTCTGGACTCTGGGGGTCGTCTTTGAGGGGTCTCAAAATTTGGGCACAATACTAGGTCCCCTGTAGGACCAAAACTGCAACCCTGAGTTCATCAGTGTTTTGTTATTTTTTAAGATTTTATTTTTTTATTTGACAGAAAGAGAGATCACAAGTAGGCAGAGAGGCAGGCAGAGAGAGAGGGGGAAGCAGGCTTCCTGCTGGCAGAGAGCCCGATGTGGGGCTGGATCCCAGGACACTGAGATCATGGCATGAGCCAAAGGCAGAAGCTTTAACCCACTGAGCCACCAAGGCACCCCTCTTCAGTGTTTTAAATACACTTAAAAATTGTTTGCAAATAAGTTTACAACATTACACACACCAAAGAACTGTCACATATCATTTACAAAAATATAAATTTAAATATATAGCACAGATAAATATATTACAATTATAGGAATATAAACCTTAGAGGTCATGTTTTAAAAGAACTTCTAGCACTTCTGTACTATTATTCTCTCTTTAAAAAAAATACATTTAGTCTGTTAATTATAAACTTTTCCCTGTTATGATCACCTTTGTCCCTCAGTTTGTAACTCCCTGTGTTCTAAATATTTACTCACATTTGCAGCTTCATCTTTAATGTAAGCCAATCTTGACAGTTTGGACAATGCCTAATTCTAGGTCTTAATATTTCCCGTGTAGTACCTACTATAAAATAATCTTCTGTATGCTCTTTTTTTTTCATAAAGATTACTTTAATCATTTAGGAATGGCTTTATTCTTACAATAATTTTTAGGTTCTGTACAGATTCAATTCATTTGACAAATGCCCTGCTAGTGATAGAAGTTTAAATCAAAGTGACACAATATTAATCACAAATTTAATCTGTTCTTTAAAAAATTTTAAATTATTTCCCACAGTCTAATTCAATATATCTTTCTGGAGAAATTTACTGATATTCTGTTCCAGGTGTAGAGTTAGTGTTTCTGAATATTGCTACATCTCTCCCATCTTTCATAAAGTACAGCCTTATATACCACTCACTATCAATCCTCATTTCCAAAATCTATTGGCAGTGATCTGTTCCTCATATCCACACCCCACCTTGTGAGCTGGTTTCAGCCTGTGGATAACCAGCGTTGTAGTTGGACTGGTCCTTGTGATTCTTGTGATGACTGCAAGCTGCCTTCAGCAGAAACCATCAGAAAACTTTGAAAGAGAAAAAGGTTTATTACTTATGAGTCCTGGAAATCATATGGCAAATGGGACCACACAGAGAAGTGAAGACAGGGGAGTGTGTGGGGGCCTGTGGTTCTGCTTTTATTGAGCTTGAGGGTGGAGCCTAGGATATCTCAGGATCACTCTTTATATAAGTGAATTTAAAATGTAAGAATGGGAATTTAAAGCACAGCAAGAAAAAGAAACCAAATGGTCAATTATCAGAATCACCAGAGATCTGTAAAACAAAGGAAGTGTGGGTATTATCTAGTTAGCTCTGTGGCTGGTAATGTGTTGTTTATCTAAGAGCATCCTGGAAACAGGTGCCTGTCTGAAATGGATACCTAGGCAATCAAAACTTAAATCAGGCACTTGCATTACAAAGACCAACTGTCAGGAATCGTACTACCTCCTCCCACTAAACCATTCTGAATTCTTATGACATGACAATAGGTTCCTCCTGGTAAGTAAAGCCACATAATATGTATTGACCTAAAATATATTTTGGTGTAAGGAAGGATCTCCAGAGTTTAACTCAAGTAAAATCAGACACTTAAAGAAAAAAGGGAAGGCAGGTAGGCAGCAAGAGAAATTTGAATATGGACTCTCAAGACCTAGGATTGTTCTTTATGTATTTCCCATTACTCCCTGACATGGGATTGGTCCATTCTTAGTTTCCATCACTCCCAATGCACATATTCCTATTCAGTTCTTTATATAGATATAAAGATTATGAACATTATGAACATCTAAATGGATTTTTTAATGCCAAAAGTGGGGAATAAATATTTCCAACAGCCCCTGCATCATTGTCTTACATCACTTTCTGACTTAAGCCTAGGTAAATAGATTAAAACATTTACATTCGTGGGGTGGAAAAAAGCCGTTAGTACCAACCTTAAATCCTTCTTCTTCTTTACCTCTATGTCTAATATAGAAATTATCTTGTCACTGAACCCTATATTGTTCTAGTTAAGTACCTTAGTTTGGGGAAGGAAAAACAAGGAGATAAAATATATCTGGTCCAATTTTTCAGGAATTTGGTTGTCTGAACATCACAGTCTCCGTGCAAGTTCTTAACTTCTTGATATGAAGACTGTTGACCTGAGTCTGATAGGAAATGTTATATACCTCAAAATATCCTGAGGGAACATTTCAAAGCTTCAGAGATATAAGCTGGTATTGAAATCAAGCTAACCTCCAGGGTCCCATATGGTGATTGACAAATACCTAAATATGTATTTGTATATATATATGAATTTATATGTGCATATATATGTATGCATATTATATATGTATATAGATAGATAGATATGTGAATATATATGTGTGTGTGCACAAGTAGATAGATACCTGGATATAGATCAGAAATGAGATATTTTAATAGAACCTAATGACTTCATTACCCCAGAAGTTTGGCTCCTTTCTCTATGAAGTTTTGCAAAAACCCCAAGGGAACCAAGTTGGATATTATGTGAATTATGTGAGTGATTTACTCACATTTTCATTAAATTACTCTTATAAAATTACCTTTTAAGATATATTTGTTTGTCTCTCCATTGAAGTAACATTCATCAGTATATATTTTTAAATTTATTAACATGGATATATACCCAGGTATTGCTTTAATAAAAATGGAGTATTATATTATTACACATATATAGTTGTTTTTAAAATTAAGAATGGATACTAGCGGGGGGAGACAAGATGGCGAGGAAGTAGGAGGAGGCGCCTTTTCAACTTGTACCCCAAAGTGAGCTGATTACCTACCAAAGAACTCCGATCACCCATGAAATCAGCCTGAGATCAGAATTATGCATGTCTGGATCTCTACAGGGGGAGAAGACACCAGTGGGCAGGTAAAGTGGAGTGGGAATGGTGACTGATATCAGAAGATAAACAAAAGGGGGAGGGAGCCACCAGAGGCAACCAGTTGGAAAGTAATAACCCAATATGAGCGAGAGTGCCCTGCATCTGGGGACCAGCATTAACTTGGAGACTGATTGAAAGCACTCCGAAAGAGCAAAGGATCAAGGGGGTGGGGGGTATGGGAGTATCGGGATGGCTAGGTACAGGGGCTTAAGTCCCTGGTCCCAGGACAGTCTGCCCAGCGCTGAAGCAGAGAGAGTTCGGCGGAGAAACCAGCTCTTGGTCCCTAAGCCAACAGCACACCTGAGAACACGTGGGGTCCATTTCCTGTGAGGGGATGGGAGCCACACCGGGCAGAAGAACGTGAGAGCCCTGCTACAGAGCCTGAGATACTCCCCTGAGAGAGGTATAAAGGCCCAGCCGGTGCCCTTTGATACGTGCCATTGTTTCAGAGCCTGCACCAAACTCCCCCCCCCCCCCAAAGAGAGGTGCGCGAAAGCCCATCCTGGTGCTCTCGGACCGGCGCCCCATTCTCAGAGCCTGAGACCCATGGAGGAACCTCAGCCTCCCCTGAAATTGGTGCGTGCAAGCCGGGCACTCTTAGACCCAGAAAGACCAGGCACTCCCAACCCCAGGCCAGCGGGAAAATCTCAGTGTGCAATTGCTGCTTGGAACCTCTCTGGCGGTCTAGAGCTGCCCAGAGAGCTACCACTGCCTTGGCTTTGGGTACAAGCAAAAGATCCTGCGCCCCCCAGGGACTGCGACTTGAAACCTGCTCTGCCAGCGGCCAAGGGGTAACTTATTTAGGCTCTGCAGCCAGAATGAGGCTTCCCTCTGAGAGGGAGATCAGAGTGCGGTTTGTTTTCCTTTAAAACTACAAAAACCATCAAAAGCGGTCAAAGTGAGAAAAAAAAAAAAAAGTGAACAAACATTAAAAACCACCAGAGAACAAAAGCCTGAAAAAAAAAAAAAAAAAACAGTTTCCTCAGAGCCCACCCCCTTGAGGGGGGCAGGTGGACTTAAGTCAGGGAACATCATTGACTGAAAACCCTTGTGGCAGGCCCCTCCCCCAGAAAACAAACCAAGAAAAAAAAAAAAAAAGAGGGAAAAAAAAGACTACAAGAGAACAACCACTACTTCATAGGAAAACTTTTATTTTTGACTCATTCTCACTATTTTTAACCTAATAACCATCACAACGAGCTGTCCAGTACATCAAATTCCGTAATAACCTTCTAACCTGAACTTTTTGATACATACACCTAGGTTTTCTTTTCCATTTCTATTTTTTGAATCCCTTCTTTTTTTTTTTTAAAGATTTTATTTATTTATTTGATAGAGAGAAATCACAAGTAGATGGAGAGGCAGACAGAGAGAGAGAGGGGAAGCAGGCTCCCTGCTGAGCAGAGAGCCCGATGCGGGACTCGACCCCAGGACCCTGAGATCATGACCTGAGCCGAAGGCAGCGGCTTAACCCACTGAGCCACCCAGGTGCCCTAATCCTTTCTTTTTTTAATTTTAGTTTAGTTTAGTCTAGTTTATTCCTTTTTATTTTTATCTTCTAATATTCATATAGAGTTAAACTTCAAAGTAATCCCCTTTCCCCAATCAATACTATCCCTAGAGGTAAACTAATTATTAATCTCCCTTTATCTTAGGAAAGTTGAGTCCTTTAACAAAGATATCAAGATAAATCCAGGAAGAATCAAAACAACCTTCCTCACACACACTGAGAATTTATAACCACTCTCCCATCTTTTTCTTCCACAAGTGTTTCTGTGTTTTTGTGTTTGTCCTGATAGTATATAAATCTTACACTTGGGGTTCTTTTTGACGAGGTTCTTCCTTTATTTGCATATATATTTTTTTCTCTTGTCATATACTTTTATCAGTCTTTTTGTTTGTCTGTTTTTGTTTGTCTACTTCATAAATCTTACCTTGGGGCCCATTTGGGCTGAACCTTCTCTTTCATATTCCCTTTCTTTCCTGTCTCTCTCTCTCTCTCTTTTTTTTTCTTTTTCTTTTCTTTTGTCTCTCGTTTGGGTGGGTAATCCTGATTGCTCAGAAGTGTTCCAGGGTGCACCTTGACTGCACCATGGTTAATACATCCAGCTACATCTGTTCAGTCATCTCCCACCAAAATGACTAGGAGGAGGAATGCCCAACAGAAGAAAAATACAGAGGATGAACCTTCTGCAACAGACCTAACGGCTATCAACATAGACAATATGTCGGAAAGAGAATTCAGGCTAACAATTATACAGGCAATAGCTAGGTTGGAGAAAGCCACGGATGATCAAACAGAATTGATTAGGGCCAAGCTGAGAGTGACCAGACAGGATGTTCACAATGTTAGGGTGGAGCTTAAAGCTACCAGGGAGGGGGTTCACAATGCTCTCAATGAGTTCAAATCTAATCTAAACTCTCTCAAAGCTAGGGTAACTGAGACAGAAGATAGAATTAGTGATCTGGAGGACAAACAGATAGAGAGAAAGGATCAGGAGGAATCCTGGAACAAACAGCTTGGAAACCACGAAACAGAATCAGGGAAATAAATGATGCCATGAAGCGTTCCAACGTCAGAATTATTGGAATCCCTGAAGGGGAGGAGAAAGAAAGAAGTCTAGAAAATATAGTGGAACAAGTTCTTCATTAAAATTTTCCAATCTCACAAATGGAACCAGCATTCATGTACTAGAGGCTGAACAGTCTCCACCCAAGATTATACATTCCAAAAAAACATCACGACTCCTTATAGTCAAATTGAGGAATTATAATTGTAGGTATAATCTCTTGAAAGCCGCTAGGGCCAAGAGGCTCCTTACTTACAGAGGAAAGCCCATCAGAATAACATCAGACCTGTCTACAGAGACCTGGCAAGCCAGAAAAGGCTGGCAAGATATATTCAGGGCACTAAGTTAGAAGAACATGCAGCCAAGAATACTTTATCCAGCAAGACTGACATTCAAAATGCATGGAGAGATAAAGAGTTTTCAAGACCGGCAAGGCTTAAAAGACTATGCAAGCACCAAGCCGACACTGCAGGAAATATTAAGGGGGGTTCTATAAAAGAGAAAAAATCCTAAGAATAGCATTGAACAGAAATATAGAGACAATCTACAGAAAGAAAGACTTCAAAGGTAACTCGATGTCAATAAAAACGTATCTATCAATAATCACTCTCAATGTGAATGGCCTAAATGCGCCCATAAAATGGCACAGGGTTGCAGATTGGATAAAATGACAGGACCCATCCATATGTTGTCTACAACAGACCCATTTCAAACCTAAAGATACACCCAAACTGAAAGTGAAGGGATGGAGAAGTATTTTTTATGCCAATGGGTCTCAAAAGCAGGTTGGGGTAGCTATTCTCATATCAGATAAATTAGATTTTAAAGTAAAGACTATAGTCAGAGATACAGAAGGACACTGCATAATCCTTAAAGGGACTATCCACCAAGATGATCTAACAATTGTAAATATCTATGCCCCCAATATGGGAGCAGCCAATTACATAAAAAAAAATGTTAATCAAGATAAAGAGTCATTGATATGAATACACTAATCGTAGGAGATCTTAACACGCCTCTCTCAGAAATAGACAGATCATCGAAGCAGAAAATCAATAAGGAAACAAGAGCATTGAATGACACATTGGAACAAATGGACCTCATAGATATATACAGAACATTCCACCCTAAAACAACAGAATACTCATTCTTCTCAAGTGCACATGGAACCTTCTCAAGAATAGATCACATACTGGGTCACAAATCAGGACTCAACCAATACCAAAAGACTGAGATTATTCCCTGTATATTCTCAGATCACAATGCTTTGGAACTGGAGCTTAATCACAAGGAAAAGTTCAGAAGGAACTCTAACACCTGGAAGCTAAAGGCCACCTTGCTTAAGAATGCTTGGATCAACCAGGAGATCAATTAAGAACTGAAACAATTCATGGAAACCAATGAGAATGAAACACTTCGGTCCAAAACCTATGGGATACAGCAAAGGTACTCCTAAGGGGGAAATACATAGCCATCCAAGCCTCCCTCAAAAAAATTGAAAAATCCAGAACACAGCAGCTTTCTCTACACCTTAAAGAACTGGAAAATCAACAACAAATCAAACCAACTCCACACATAAGAAGGGAAATCATCAAGATTAGAGCTAAGATCAATAAGATAGAAACCAAAGATACAGTAGAACATATCAATGAAACTAGAAGTCGGTTTTTTGAAAGAAACAATAAGATTGATAAGCCACTGGCCACACTAATCCAAAAGAAAAGAGAGAAAGCCCAAATTCATAAAATTATGAATGAAAAGGGAGAGATCACAACTAACAGCAAGGAAGTAGAAACAATCATCAGAAGTTATTATCAGGGGCGCCTGGGTGGCTCAGTAGGTTAAAGCCTCTGCCTTCAGCTCAGGTCATGATCCCAGGGTCCTGGGATCAAGCCCCGCATCGGGCTCTCTGCTCAGCAGGGAGCCTGCTTCCTCCTCTTTCTCTGCTTGCCTCTCTGCCTACTTGTAATCTCTGTCTGTCCAATAAATAATAAATGAAATCTTTAAAAAAAAAAAAGAAGTTATTATCAACAGTTATATGCCAATAAGCTTAGCAACCTTGATGAAATGGATGCATTCCTGGAAAACTATAAACTCCCAAAATTGAACAGGACAAAATCAACAACCTGAATAGACTGATATCTAGTAACGAGATTGAAGCAGTGATCAAAAACCTCCCAAAAAACAAGAGCCCAGGACCTGATGGATTCCCTGGGGCATTCTACCAAACTTTCAAAGAAGAAATAACACCTATTCTCCTGAAGCTGTTTCAAAAAATTGAAGCAGAAGGAAAACTTCCAGACTCTTTCTATGAAGCCAGTATAACCCTGATCCCCAAATCAGGCAAAGACTCTACCAAAAAGGAGAGTTTCAGACCAATATCACTGATGAATATGGATGCTAAGATTTTCAACAAGATCCTAGTCAACAGGATCCAATAGCACATTAAAAAGATTATCCACCAGGACCAGGTGGGATTCATCCCTGGGTTACAAGGATGGTTCAACATTCGCAAATCAATCAAAGTGATAGGACAAATTAATATGAGAAGAGAGAAGAACCACATGATCCTCTCAATTGATGCAGAAAAAGCATTTGACAAAATCCAGCATCCGTTCCTGATTAAAACACTTCAAAGTATAGGGATAGAGGGAACATTCCTGAACTTCATCAAATCTATCTATGAAAGACCCACAGCAAATATCATCCTCAATGGGAAAAAGCTTGCAGCCTTCCTGTTGAGATCAGGAACAAGACAAGGATGCCCACTTTCACCACTCTTGTTCAACATAGTATTAGAAGTCTTAGCAACAGCAATCAGACAACAAAGAGAAATAAAAGGTATCCAAATTGGCAATGAAGAAGTCAAACTCTCTCTCTTCACAGATGACATGATTCTTTATATGGAAAACCCAAAAGACTCCACCCCCAAACTACTAGAACTCATACAGCAATTCAGCAACGTAGCAGGATACAAAGTCAATGTGCAGAAATCAGTGGCTTTCTTATACACTAACAATGAAAATACAGAAAGGGAAATTAGAGAATCGATTCCATTTACTATAGCACCAAGAACGATAAGATACCTGGGAATAAACCTAACCAAAGAGGTAAAAGGATCTGTACTTGAGGGAACAGAACACTCATGAAGGAAATTGAAGACGACACAAAAAGATGGAAGACCATTCCATGCTCTTGGATTGGAAGAATAAACATTGTTAAAATGTCTATACTGCATAGAGCAAGCTATACTTTTAATGCCATTCGGATCAAAATTCCACCAGTATTCTTCAAAAAGCTGGGGCAAATAATCCAGAAATTTTTATGGAATCCCGAAGAGACCCCGAATCGCTAAGGAAATGTTGAAAAACAAAAATAAAACTGGGGGCATCACGTTACCTGATTTCAAGCTTTATTACAAAGCTGTGATCACCAAGACAGCATGGTACTGACATAAAAACAGACACATAGACCAGTGGAACAGAGTAGACAGCCCAGGTATGGACCCTCAATTCTATGGTCAATTAATCTTCGACAAAACAGGAAAAAATATACAGTGGAAAAAAGACAGTCTCTTCAATAAATGGTGCTGGGTAAACTGGACAGAAGAATGAAACTCGACCATTCTCTTACACTGTACACAAAGATAAACTCAAAATGGATAAAAGACCTCAACATGAGACAGGAATCCATCAGAATCATAGAGGAAAACATAGGCAGTAATCTCTTCGATATCAGCCACAGCAACTTCTTTCAAGATATTTTTCCAAAGGCAAAGGAAACAAAAGCGAAAATTAACTTTTGGGACTTCATCAAAATCAAAAGCTTCTGCACAGCAAAGGAAACAGTCAAAAAAACAAAGAGGCAACCTACGGAATGGGAGAAGATATTTGCAAATGACAGTACAGACAAAAAGTTGATATCCAGGATCTATAATGAACTCCTCAAACTCAATGCACACAAAACAGACAATCATATCAAAAAATGGGCAGAAGATATGAACAGACACTTTTCCAATGAAGACATACAAATGGCTATCAGACACATGAAAAAATGTTCATCATCACTAGCCCTCAGGGAGATTCAAATTAAAACCACATTGAGATATCACCTTACACCAGTTAGAATGGCCAAAATTAACAAGACAGGAAACAAAATGTGTTGGAGGGGATGTGGAGAAAGGGGAACCCTCTTCCACTGTTGGTGGGAATGCAGGTTGGTGCAGCCTCTTTGGAGAACAGTGTGGAGATTCCTCAAGAAATTAAAAATAGAACTTCCCTATGACCCTGCAATTGCACTCCTGGGTATTTACCCCAAAGATACAGATGTCGTGAAAAGAAGGGCCATCTATACCCCAATGTTTATAGCAGCAATGGCCACAGTCGCTAAACTATGGAAAGAACCAAGATGCCCTTCAACGGACAAATGGATAAGGAAAATGTGGTCCATATACACTATGGAGTATTATGCCTCCATCAGAAAGGATGAATACCCAACTTTTCTAGGAACATGGACGGGACTCGAAGAGATTATGCTGAGTGAAATAAGTTAAGGAGAGAGAGTCAATTATCCTATGGTTTCACTTATTTGTGGAGCATAACAAATAGCATGGAGGACATGGAGAGTTAGAGAGGAGAAGGGAGTTGGGGGAAATTGGAAGGGAAGGTGAATCATGAGGGACTATGGACTCTGAAAAACAACCTGAGTGGTTTGAAGTGGCAGGGGGTGTGGGAGGTTAGGGTACCAGGTGGTGGGTATTATAGAGGGCACAGACTGCATGGAGCACTGGGTGTGCTGATAAATAATGAATACTGCTATGCTGAAAATAAATAAATTTAATTTTAAAAAAACCAAAAAACTATGCATTGAATATATTATTAAAAAATCTTCAAGTAACTTCTTAAAAAAAAAGAATGGATACTAGCATATTAAATGTTTTTCAAAAGAAGGTTTTTAAGACTCTAAAATATTTTTAAATAACTGTACAGGATTTAGTTATTTTTTCTATCATTTGATATCCAGGGCTTTTTTATTTAATAAAAATACTAAAATAAATATAGTTGCTCATAAATCATCTATGACACTCTATTATTATTTATTTAAATCACATAGGGTTTTCATTCTGTCATGCCAAGGACAACTTTATGTTCACGACTTTTACACTTATTTTATTGAAGAAATGGATATGTCGATGACATTTGCATTTATAGATGCTGACTAGCTAAAGATACTGACTTTTATTTTTTTTAATTTCTAGCCTCATTGCCCTCAGTCTTGAATTTTTTAAATTATTTCTTCCTTATGGACCTCACTGAAGCTTCCTTTTTAACCTAATATAATTTCTTTGAGAACAAGGAGGAAAACATTATTGAAATGGAAGAAAAGCTAGGATTGGGTGGTATGACAGATGTCACAGAGGAGAGATTCTGGAGAAGGATGTATGGTTAATAATACAATGTGTTGTAAGGAAGTCTGGTTAGAAAAGATTACCTGTGGCTTTGGTGGCCAATGTTTCAATGGAAACTTTAACTTATGGTGAAATCAGATTATAATGTAGGAAGGGATTGGAGACAAGGAAACAGAAGTAATTGAATCCAAAAGTATTTTTCAGAAACTTGCATAAAAAAGGTCAAAAGAAATTTTGTTGTTGGATCAATGTGCATATAAATTTAAACACTTGTGGAAATAGGAACTAGAAGAAGTGAGTGATGTTCTGAGCTCCCTAGAGTATATTTTATGAAGCTTGCTTGATCAGAAAAAAAATAATTAATAATAAATATGTACAGTAATAAAGGAGGAAAAAATGCCTATATATGTCAAAAGTTAACATGAGGATTAGAATTTGAGGTGTATACTTCTCATAGTGTCATTTTTCTTTACAGAATAGAAATGAATGGACTCTGGCAACCATGAGGGGAAGGGGTATATAAGAAAATTGAAAATGAAAACAATCTGAGGGGTTTGAAGTAGCGGGGGGGGTGGGAGGTTGGGGTACCAGGTTTTATAGAGGGCACAGATTGCATGGAGCACTGGATGTGGTGAAAAAATAACAAATATTGTTATGCTGAAAATAAATTAATTAATTAAAAAAAAAGAAATTTGAAAATGATAAACATTAACTATTTCAAACCATGCAACAGGTAAAAGTATAGCTATGTAGCAACAGATTCCTACTTAATATCCAAAACTGTGAGCAAACAGTGTTTGGAGTCTGCATGTCTTTATATTTTTTCTTTAGAACTGCTCCACACTGAGTATAGGAACTCAAAACACAGAAGTATAGAAGTTTCCCAGAGTTGGGGTGTAGGATTTGTATGCTGGCAAGATTATAAGTTTGAAGTATAAAACTGAAAGTCAGCTGATAAACTATAGTATTTAGAATTGCCTAAATTCTTAAAAATCTTTTACGAATATCTCGATTCGAGGATTAGAATGAAAAATTAATTAAATCAGTACCACCCACAGTGACAATCCTCCTAGAGAACACGATACTGATTTTCTTTCCTTTGAAAAACAGACAATATTCAGCATATTTTATTGAATTGTAATATTTCAAAATTATTTATCCCCACCTCTGTGAAGTATCACAGTCAAAACATTCATATTCTTGGGAGGAAAGCTTTAAAAAGCTGGTCTTCGATGTTCAGCCCTCAGGACTGATACTCTTCAAGAGAGAAAGGGTCTATGAATTTCTAGCAGTGGGTTTTGTGTCTCCTTTCCCTGGCATTATGGGGTGACTCTCTTTTCCTTCTAAATAAATGGATGAATGCATGGCCTCATCTATTGGTTTGTGTAAGTGACTGTTCTTTGTAAGTTTAGAGATAGAAGTCAATGGCCTCTGGGAGGCCCTTGTAAGAATGTGTAAGAATATTTGGACATTGCTTTTCAGGGAATAATATCCAGGTCATCTGGAATTAAGTTCATTCCCTAGAGTGTAGAGACAAGAATATATCTATAGGATGAATATTCCAAATTTAGAAATAAAGGGCTATTCCTGACCTATCCTATACTCTCATCTGTAGATGTGTTATTATTTTGTACCAGAGGATTCTAGGTTTCAAACCTTAGCTCTCCCATTTGCTAATATTGTGGGTGTTGGTGATTCCTTCTCCTCTTTTGGTTTCAAGTGCTAATGGAGAAAATACAACCTTTATCCAAAAGCAGGTAAGTACCTGGCAGGTCTACTTTCTTTAACTTGTGGCTCTATGTCCTATCTCCTGCTCCTTGCAGATGATAACACAACAGCTATATTGTGAAGTATGAGTTTAGAAACCCATACCTGTTGGATTAGGAGAGTGTCAGAGAGTAAGGGAAGTTCTTATGACTACGCAGAGTCTCTTCTAACCTATACTTCCTGGGATGGAAGTTAAGGATGCTTAACTAATTTGACCTCCTCTGTGATTTATTATTCCTGGAAATAGTCTAGGAGGTACTATGGAGGACATTAGTGCAAGACTAAAATCTCTTTCCAGTCTCGAATACTGAGGATTATTTAATCTTGAAAATCTTCTTTTTTGGACTAAGTCCTTCCTATACCTCTTGATCACTCAGATACCTTGACCCCAGTTCCCTGTCCTCTTTGAAACACTCTCACAACCCTTTCCCGAATTTCTTTGGTCTTAACTCCATATACCATAGGATTAAGAGCAGGTGGAAAGAGCAGATAAACATTGGCCAAAAGAATGTGAATATGGAGTGGAACATGGTGGCCAAAGCGATGGGTAAAAAAAGAGAAGAGGGCTGGTGTATAAGAGATTAGGATGACACAAACATGAGAACCACAGGTCCCCAGGGCCTTGGACCGAGCTTCACGGGATGAAAGACGAAGGACAGCTCGTGCAATAAAAACATAGGAAAGACCAATGCAAAATAAGTCAACCCCTATGACCAACAGTGCTGCTGTCAGCCCATACACACGGTTAGGCCTGGTGTCTCCACATGCTAGTTTCACAACAGCCATGTGCTCACAGTATGTGTGGGGGATCACATGGCTTTGGCAGAAGCTCAAACGCCCAATGAGGAAGGGACATGGAAGCATGAGCATGGAGCCCCGCACCATAGCTACCACTCCAATTCGGGCAATGATAGTGTCAGTGAGGATAGTAGCATAGCGAAGTGGATGACAAATGGCCACATAGCGATCAAAGGCCATGGCGAGCAGCACAGTAGACTCCATCATGCAGAAGGCATGAATGAAGAACATCTGTGCCAGGCAGGCAGAGGCAGAGATGTGTCCGGATCCACACCAGAGGATGGCCAGGAGCTTGGGAACTGTGGAGAAGGAGGCAGCCAAGTCAATGGTTGAGAGCATGCATAAGAACAAGTACACAGGCTTGTGCAATGCTGGTTCAGTGGCAACAACAATCAGGATGGTGATGTTGCCCACAATTGTGGCTGTACCCAGGCAGCACACTGGGAGTGAGAACCACAAGTGAAATTGTTCCAGACCTGGGATGCCCAGGAGGAAGAAAACAGAAGGGTCCAGATTAGTATGATTAGGAGACTCCATGGACTGGACAAAGGCTCTGAGCATCTTCTCTGGTCAGAAACCCACACACAGTATCACACTACCTGAAGAGACAACACAGGACAGAGATGTGAATGAGCCTTGAATGACACTTACTAGATATAAGTGTTAGGCAAATGTTATCAACCGTAAATTAGGATAATAAAAATAAAATCCTTTAGAGTTGTTAAGAGAATTATATTGGTTAATATTTGTACAGACCTTTGAATAGTACTTTATACATAATACTTGTTAAATAAAATACATTAATGTGAAAAAAAGATTCAAACAGGCATTTAAAGAAATCAAAATTGTCTTCTAGCTAAAGTCTATTGTTGTCAAAGAAAGGTATGAACTTCATCCATTCTTCCCAGGAATATAACACACACACACACACACACACACACACACACACACTCAGTCACTCATACTCTTCTGAAGTACAGGAAAAGATATGGTGGGACTGTCAGTCCAAAACACAATCTGCCCACACAGTTCACTGGGTGGACCTGGATATTTTTCTTGTTTTTCAACCTAGAATGGATTCTGGTTTGGGACCCAGTACTTGGAAATTGTTTCCAATATTATTATCATGGCTGTTTCTATACCTTCCACTAACCAAGAGAAATTTTTACACATTCCTGATCAATCTACACTTGCGATTCTGTAAGATAATCCAACCACCTTCACACGTCTAGTTTCCACCTCCCAAGATGCTCAAGTAAACCCTTTTTGGACTTCATTCTATTTCTGAAACAGAAACTTCCAACTTCTTACAGTCCACTCTTGGGTTAACCCTTCATTCACATTCTGACTGGTTCTTGGTGATGTCAAAGAAAGGATGTAGCCAATTCCTCAATTTCACTCTTCCACCAATCACAAGAAGTGATTTTGTAACTAGTTTGACTCATGCCTAGATGGCGACGTCTCATCCTCAGTTGAAGTAAATCTTTTACTACTCTTTCTCCCACATTTCCCATACCTCCCCTCCCTAAGAGGATACAGCCTATTGTGGGGAGTACTTAAGTTGGAGAAACCATGCAGAACATTTGAAATCATGATAGTAATGAGATAAAAACAAAAATCTAGTCATTAAGATAAAAGATGAGAAAGCACTTTACCTAGAAGTTTTCGAAACAGGAATAAGAACTTTACTGCCCAGAAATTTGTTCTATGTATTCAACCACAAATATTTAATGTGAGCCTCCTCTTTAATGATCCCTATTCTAGAAACTATATAACCAGTACTGGAATAATCAATACCAAAAAAGCCACTGATTCCAGGATATTTGAGGAGTTAGAAAACAGTTATCACACGGGAATTGAGTCCTTGTTACAACTCTTTCTTGCTCCTATTGTGTATATGTCAGAAGAGAACAGAAGTAAACTCTCCTATTCCTTAATGGACCAGATACTGTAAGAGCATAGTTACTGGAGAAAAAAATCAGGGAAGTTTCATCTTCTGCACAGAAGATCCTTCATTACCATTTAGCTAGGTTTAAGAGAAAAAAAAAAAAAGAAAGAAAAAGAAAGAAAGAAAAAGAAACCACCAGATAAACCAAACCTGTTAGTAAACAAAATCAACTATTTGTTTTCAGAAATAAAGACTAACAGAAGGAGGGGAGGTTGGTGACAAATGCTATGCTAATCACAGCTCTGGGCCAATAAACCACATAACTTCCACAGAAGGGATATAAACATAGTTTTATGAGCAGGTTCATTCAAGAGTCTCATTGGTCACAGGGTTCTGTGAGCTTATGCCTAGAAGGGCCAAGATTGCAAAGATCTAAATTTCTGATCAATTTGACCAAGGGCCTTATCTTCCCTAAGGAAAAACATATCAAGGTGAAAGTTTGAGCTTATCTAAAAATATGACTATTGTTGATGTGATTTGTGTTATTTCTCCACCTAATATTAGGCAAGAATACTTTGAGACCTCATGCTTGTCTTGGCATATTCTTTGAAGAGGTAGGATATTTTGGAAGCAGGAACTTGGAGTTTTTAAAGCAGAAAGTTGTGGTGGTTAAAAAAAAAAGTGTAGACATTGGAATCTATGAAACTGGAAACAAATCCTTGTATTTGCCTCTTACTGTCAGTGCTGACTTGGACTAATTAATTTTCCTCTAAGATCCTATAAATTTTTGACCTTTTTTTAATAATAATAATAATAATAATAATAATAGTTTGTAAGGTTGATGAAAAACTTTAAAAGTACCTTGAAACAGTTTGTGGCCCATAGAAAATATCAATAAATGTCATTTACTATTATCATTGCCTTTATTTTCAGACAAAAATGATCTCCTATCCAATATAGAATCCTCACACTGTTTCCTAAGCCATCCAAATCTAGTCCTCGCATGAACATTTATGTCATGAGAACTGTTCAGTTGCAGAGCAAGCTTGCTGATAAAAGAAATGTTCTTTATAATTTTTTCTGTGTGCCCTGAGTTCACATGGCAATCATTAGGAGATTGGAAAATAGCTCCCCTGGCTGCTTTTGGCTAACCTGGACATACCCAGCACTGTTTTTTATGACACAGATTTGCTTGATGAGCTAATGTGGATTTTGGCTAAGCTGAATGGCTCAACATAGATAATGGAGCTGGAGTCAGATGCACAAGCAGCAAAGCCTTGCTCACCACACCACCCAGCAAACTTAGTTTTTGCCAGACATCCCTACAGTTTTCAATTGCCTCACAAATGCACTCATGCATAGCCAGAAGGCTTAACTTAATGATTCTTCAGTGAGGTTGTTTTCTGTGTGTTAGTTAGGTATCAGACTCTATGCTTTATGGATTTTTTTCTTGTAGAACCTGGACTGAACACAGGTTACCACATATCACTTGATTAGATTGACTCCTAAATGGCTGGATGTAAGTGAACATTACTTGCAGTTTTTGTGGTTTCTTTCTAAGGGATTCTAACTTTATGCACACCAACCCCTTCACAGGGCTCTGCACTCTTAATAACTCACCCAGGTTCATCATCGCCCCATCCAATTCACAGGAATGAGTCTGTAGTCTCACAGCATCTCTTGTATTAAATAGTTTATGATGTTGATAAATATGTATGACCATTGTTACTCACACTTAAATGTGAACCTGTCCCTCTGACTCAATCTCTAAACCAGTTTTCATTGTGACATTACAGCCAATGCTCTCAATAAGATAAAAATTTGAACGTCATAATTTGGGGAGAAAACTGGGGATAGAGAAGACTTTCCACGTCTGAAACTGCACCACAGACCAAAAGCTGTCACTTGGTCTGCAGAAGAGCACAGATAAACATGCCTACTTCTTCCTAGTGAGAACACTGGGCCATGAAAAAGCCCAAAGCAATCATTTTAGAACACTTGACCATGAACACATTTAAGGTAATCATTAAAGTCCCAATGATCCCTCTGTCCAATTTTTGGTGTTGATACAGTGTCTGTCTATTTCACTAGGTACACACATTTCTCTCAAATGGTTAGTGGGTAATTATTTCTTATTAGTGATTTTAGGAATATCATGGTAAATGTCTTGAACTTTCTCCACAACGCCTCCCATTTCCCTGGTCTGGCTAATATATTACTTGCTTCTTCCTTTGCTGGCATCTCCCTACTCCATTCCTCTTTCTATTTGGCCTAATGCCAAACTAACACTTCTATTATAGGAAGACTGTTAACTACAACTCTAATTCAAACCACACAGGGATGTTATTCAGCAGAATCCCCTTTCCTGGTCTCTAAATATCCTCCCTGCTGTGAAGTAAACTTCCGATCTACCAATTTCATAGACAGAGTTCTCTTGAGGGCTAAGAAATATCTTTTTCAGACTTTTTCCTTAGCCCAAACTCACTTGACTCCAGGACAGCAGAAATGAGAAGGCACAGCAGTTTGGAAGCATTGTCAGAAGTCTGAAAGAGCATTGCTAATCTTCCACCCTCAACTATCTGAATGTTGAGCTGAGAAGTTGTTATAATGATGAAACCTATCTTAAAGGAACCCCAGAGATTTCAGTGGGTTGCCCTGGATTTATGCCTGGAGTCATCCAGGGAGCCTTTATGTTCCCTAGGAAATTGAGCAGCTAAGCTTTTGTCTTTTGGTTGACCAGATGAGAATGTAGAAGTGAGGGCAGAGGCTTTTGTTAAAGAGGCAGGAAAAAATATTTGCAGTCTACTCTCTTGGAGCACTTTCTCTTTGTTTTGTTTTGGTTTTAATCCTCTACATCTTAGTGCTGGCACTATTTATCCAAGGGTGCCTAACATTTTAGAAGCACTGAGGCTATAGGGACTGTGGGTATCTGATCTGAATCCCTCTCTGTTACCAATGCAGTGCCATTCCCCAGGGACCTCAGGACATGCTTTCCTTCTTACCCTCAGTGATTATCCCTGGCCTGTCTGCTATGTTTACTCCTTCATGGGACTCCACTATTACTGTATATGTCCCTAGACTGACGATTGTTATGCAGATGCAGAACAACTGGCTTTGTAAGATGTCTTGTCTTTTTTTTTTTTTTTTTTTGTATTATCCATGCAAGATGTAGCAAGCTGGTAATGGAACTCAATAGGAAATTGCACTTATGGGTAGAAGATGTGTATTGCCAAAGGCATTTCTTTACCATATGAGGTAATTATATTAAGAAGACTTATACATTAAATATTACCAAACCTATATCTCCTGATGTTCTTTGCTGAGAATCTATATTCATTGTGTTTATCTCAGTAAACTGTGTTGTCAGAGAGTTTCTTTGCATTAAATCCATAACCTAGTTTTTTCTGGGTCTAATTCACTCTTGGCCAAGACTTCCAAATACAGAGAGTTTATTTGGTATAGCCTCAACACTCATATACTTTACTCCATCATGTATCAGAAACCTCTTTCAGATCATGAACAAGTTTCTTAAATACCACTTCCCAGAAAACCAGCCCCAGCTATGATCTAGGACCCCAGATTATGCAGGAAGACTTCCAAAAATTGTCTTTGCAAAATTATAGTCTCTGTTCACAATTTACTGCAGGACTTGGTCTTCTTGTCACCTTCTTAAATACTCCTCTGGTCATTTTCTCCGCTAATCACACTGTATTGAAATGGACCTATCCTTCCTGTGGGCAATCCCCACAACTGGACCAGATCTAAATTCTGGTCAGCTGCATACTATTGATCCTAGCTCCCGAGACTCTCTAAGCCAGCAATATTTGAACTTCAGTGTGATTCAGAATTACCTGTAGCTCTCATTAAAACATAAGTTGCTAGTCCACACCCCCAGAATTTCTGATTCAATTAATTTGGAGCAGATGGATTTCCAATTAATGCTGATGCAACTGGCTAGGAGATCCCATTTTAAGAATCATTGCTCTAAGAAACAGAATATTAAAATTTTTGTTTTAAATTTCAATGGGGTGTTTCTCCTGAAATTGCTATGTGGTCTGCACTCCTGATGGGTTCTATCAGACAGTGCAACTACCACAAACATCTTTAATAAGTCACCTTAAAAACCCAGAGCAATGCAGGCTTGCAGCAGTGTTCCTCTTACAGAAACATTCCCTGAAACATCTTCCTTGTCTACAGCTTAAAGTGCCTCCAGGAAGCCTTCGATTCATCACACTCCTATAGGTAAAAGGAAAAAATAAAAATAAGAGGAAGAAGAAATAAATAATGTCTTTCTTTGTTTCCCACAAACAAGTCGGCAAGTTCTGGGGAAAGTCCCAGGTCGTACATTCTGTGGAAGCTATGATAGCATTGTGGTATGTCAGCTTGGGCAGGCTAAGCTACATTTCCCTGAATTCCCATTCTAGCATGTTCCATATGGAGTAGTCTTTAGCGAGAGTAAAAATGTAGGAAGGAAGCAGCAGCCACGGTGTGTCACACGTGCACCTCTTGGTGATTCAAACACTCATATAGGTGCTACTGTAAAGGGATTTCATAGATATACCAACAAACCCCAATCAGCTGACTCTAAGTTAGGGGAATTAACCCGAGTGGACCTTTCTTAATCACTTGGACAGCCTTAAAGAGGGCTTGGACCTTCCAAGGAGAGAGACTTGCACTGTTGAAAACAACTTCAGTCCATGCCTGGGGCGGCTCTTGCCTACTGTGATCTTTCCTTCCTGACCATCTGCCTCATTCATTCCAGACTTCCTGGTCCAGCAAAAAAGCGCTGTAAAAGCCATTCTTGTGAATAGAACTATATCTGTATCTACATCTATATCTACATTTATAATTTCACTATGTTTTTCTGTTTCTGTTTTCAGTTACGTTTTTCTGATTGAAACTTGACTAATACAAAGACTAATGTGTTTTATTATTTCATTGTGTTATTGATGCATATCTTCCAGGAATTTGGAGTGTTAGGAAAAGAAAAATAAAATAAATATTAGAAATGGAAACAAGACATAGATCACATATAGCAAATATAAAAAAGTATTAGATGATGTTACTACAAAAACCTAATGAAAATAGGCATGAAATCTTAAACCAACTATACACTTTTCAATAAAATATAATGAGAAGCAAGTGGTGTCAGGTAATGGCAAACCAATTAGAAGTATACAATAAATCATGAAAATTTGAAAGCATTTGTAAGTGCTTCTAAAGAAAAACTACTAAGAAATCCACTAGTATCCCTATTTCTTCCATACTGAACACTGTCCTGGAGGTCACAGCCAAGCAATCAGAAAGAAAACTAATAATAAAAGTATGTGGCTCAGTCAGTGAAGCACCTGCCTTTGGCTCAGGATCCCAGGTCCCAGGACTGAGCCCCACGGCAGGCTTCCTGTTCAACAGGGAGTCAGCTTCTCCCTTTCTATCTCCCTCAGCCTCTCTCCCTGGCTTGTGCTCTCTCTCTCTCAAATAAATAAATAAAATATTAAAAATATAAACAGAATAAGAAGTGCAAGTCATATTTGTGTAGAAATTAAGAGAATCTATAGAGAATTTGTAGCCTATTGAGAGTGCAACAAGATTATCATAAACAAAATCAACATAGACGGAAAAATGTTTTAAATTATGGAGCAATGTAAGAGATTATTAATGAATTTTATATTTGTTACTATATATTTATATTTTACTTATATGTGATTAAAGAGAATACCATGCCACGATCTTGGATGAAAGCCTTGACACCCTAAAGATGTCTAATCTCCTCAAATGGGTACATAAATTAGATGTAAGCCTAGTTAAAATTCCAAAGGGAATTCTATAGAACTTGTCAAACAGTGACATTTACATGAAAAAATAAAAATTTAATAACCAAGTTTGCAATAACATGGTGAAGAGACTTGATCTATTGGATATAATGAATTATTAAATAACAACTGTAAAATAATGAAAAGCCCAGAAAGAGACCCACACATTTATTTGGAATATATGTCATTAATCAGAAAGAATAGGATTACTCATCAGTAGTTGGAGTTGGGTATTTATATATTTTAAACTGGAAATCCTGGGTAACTCAGTTGGTTAAGCCTCTGCCTTCAGCTCAGGTCTTGACTTCCAGTACTGGGATTTGACCCCACAATGGGCTTCCTGCTCAGTGAGGAGTCTGCTTCTCCTCTGCCTTTCCTTCCTGCTCATGTTTGTTTGCTTGCTTGTTTGTTTGTTTTTCCTCTCTCTCAAATAAATAAGCTTTTTAATTTAAAAAATGTATTTTAAAACATAATGACATGATAATTTCAGGATCCATAGGCAAAAACATTCTAATGGTTTAACTTCTTAAAATAGTGCAGGCTTACATCTTGATGATCCTGGGCAATTAAGAAAAGTAAGACAAAAATGCACATATCATAAATGACACTGGGCAGGGAGAAGAAGAAATTACTTTGCCTTCCAGGATTTTTACAGCTGAACTAAGGATCAAATTTACATGAGACAGGTTAACAGGAGAAATCAAATTTAATTATGGTGATATCTCTCTCTGAAGCAGGTCTTCTACCTAAATTCTTCTAGGCAGTTGTAGGGGTGGTCAAAGTTTCTTCTTGAGTTTTCCAGGCTTTCATTTTTTTCAGATCTGCATAATCTGCATGCTGAAATGGCACATCTTGGGGACAACCTGCCTTGGGCCTACAAAACAATTGATACAGTTCACTTTTTCATAATTTATGTTAGCATGATATGGAATAGTAACATTCAATAGGTTAGGAGAAAAGTATTGAAAAATATACGTGGTAATATGTTTATAAACATAAAATAAAAATAACTCCAAATCAGTTTTTAAAGAGACTAATAACCATTTAAGAAAACAGGAAAAATACACAGAAACAAAGCTGATGTGTTTAATAAATTTTTAGAAGAAAAATGCAACTGTAAATACTAATTAGATGCCTTTTCATATGCATCAGAATAACAAAAATAAACCACACTAAGTGCTAGTAAGAATACAGAGAAGTGAACACTCAAATATTGTGGATGAATGTGCAAGATTTTGGAGAGAAATATTTTGGAGAGAAATTTAACAGGATGTATTAAAGGTGAAAGTATGCATATACTTGAGTAAAGTAACTCTGTTTCTTTGTTTATATTATATTGTTCGATATTTCCAACATTGTAATACCATGGAATGTCAAAGAAAAGAAAAATTACAACACTACGGTATAAAAAATGAGGCTCCTCAAAATTGGAGGCAGAGCAACCTCTATGATAGTGTTCCATTCCTACCCACAACCCCAATCCTAACCCCCTTATTCCTAACCCACCCCACCCCATTCTCATTCCCAATCCTACCCCACTCTCACCCATACCCCACTCCCAGCTGGCATAAGGACTGAGATCAATAACTCAGCACAACTGTAACTCATTTATTATCACAAAAGGTATATTATAGCATGTTGATTAAGACACTATTGCAGAAAACCTCTTGTAAAAAGAGACAGTAAAAGGTTGTTCTTTATCTGTGTTAGCAAAAGTTAAAACACTCACATGAGGAATCTCCACACTGTTCTCCAAAGTGGCTGCACCAACTTGCATTCCCACCAAGAGTGGAAGAGGGTTCCCCTTTCTCCACATCCCCTCCAACACATGTTGTTTCCTGTCTTGCTAATTTTGGCCATTCTAACTGGTATAAGGTGATATCTCAATGTGGTTTTAATTTGAATCTCCCTGAGGGCTAATGATGATGAACATGTTTTCATGTGGCTGATAGCCATTTGTATGTCTTCATTGGAGAAGTGTCTGTTCATATCTTTTGCCCATTTTTTGATATGATTATCTGTTTTGTGTGTGTTGAGTTTGAGCAGCCACTTTGGAGAACAGTGTGGATATTCCTCAAGAAATTAAAAATAGAGCTTCCCCATGACCCTGCAATTGCACTACTGGGTATTTATCCCAAAGATACAGATGTCGTGAAAAGAAGGGCCATCTGTACCCCAATGTTTATAGCAGCAATGGCCACGGTCGCCAAACTATGGAAAGAACCAAAATGCCCTTCAATGGACGAATGGATAAGGAAGATGTGGTCCATATACACTATGGAGTATTATGCCTCCATCAGAAAGGATGAATACCCAACTTTTGTAGCAACATGGATGGGACTGGAAGAGATTATGCTGAGTGAAATAAGTCAAGCAGAGAGAGTCAATTATCATATGGTTTCACTTATTTGTGGACCATAACAAATAACATGGAGGACTAGGGGAGTTAGAGAGGAGAAGGGAGTTGGGGGAAATTGGAAGGGGAGGTGAACCATGAGAGACTATGGACTCTGAAAAACAATTTGAGGGGTTTGAAGGGGCGGGGAGGTGGGAGGTTGGGGGCACCAGGTGGTGGGTATTAGAGAGGGCACGGATTGCATGGAGCACTGGGTGTGGTGCAAAAACAAGGAATACTGTTATGCTGAAAATTAAAAAAAAAAAAAGAAAAACAATTGTAAATTGATAACACATTGAAATGATACAATTCTAGATAGATTCAGTTAAACAAAATACTAAAATTAAAAAAAAGAAATTATCTAAAAGCACAACATCTGTACTCATTGATAATACTGAAATGTACATTAAAAGGAGCACTCTGTTTCCTGAAAAAAAAAAAAAAAAAAAAACACTCACATGAAAATTTTTTAAAAGTTACATTATATTAAAAGGATGGACTATTGTGTTACAGATAAAATATAGAGCTAGATTATGCAAAATGCTGCATGAAAACATTATATGGTAAGCCTTCTATGTTTAAACCCATATATAAAGTCAGACAATATATTTATAATAGCTTATTCATAATTATTAAAGAAACAAAGTGTGTAAGAAGAATATATGCTAAATTTACGTCATTAATTGAGTCTCAAGTGAGAATGAGGATTGTGCACTTCTGGCATTTAGTGGACAGAAGGCAGAGATGATAAAGTTCTACACAGTGAGAAACTCTAAAATCTCTTGATTATTGTCTATGCCAAAATTTAAATACTAAACAAAGTATATTAGCTTTAGATATCTTTTGTCATGATAATGCTGTACAACAAAGCAACCCAAAACTTAATGGTTTAAGCAGAATAATGCCCCCAAACCCTTAAAAAATGTCTAAGTCCTAATCCTTGGAATATTTTAGGTTTCAGAGCAAAGGGCAATTAAAATTATAAGTGGAAATAAGGTTGATCAACAGCTGACCTTGAAATAAGGAGATTATTCTGGATCATCCAAATGGGCTCAATGTAACAAAAGGGACTTTATAAGTGAAAAAAAAGCCAAAGGGAGAGAACCAGAAAGATTACAGGGAAGAAGGACCTACTCTTGCTGGGTTTGAAGATGGAGGAAGACAACTAAAAGCAAAGAAATGAGAGTGCCCTCGAATCTGGAGAAATCAAGGAAACAGATTCTCTCCTAGATCCTCCAGAAGGCTGCCCTGATGACATTTTGATTTCACCTGCTGAGATCCTTCTGGACTCCTGACCACTGTAATTATAAAGCAACAGATTTTTGTTGTCTTGAGCCTACTAGCTTTCTTCTTATGGTAGCAGTAGGAAATGAGTACATTTTGGAGCAACATGAATTTTGTTTCAGTTCTACTTCAGTTAGACAAATTCTAAAGTGGCACAGCTGGGCGGCTCTGTACATGAGGCAAGTTGTATTAGCTTGGTTTCAGTATTCAGACTGAATTCATGTGAAGTCATGGTAACTCCAAGTGTTTTCATCGTATAGCCCAGGCTAAGGAGATAGAAGCCACCTGGGGGCGTGCTTCCCTCAGAAATAGATGCACATAGAGAGCCAAGTCCAACCACACAAACACAAAATTTAAATTTCTCTGAGAAGTAATAGGAAATTGGTTCTACCTTAACTTATTCAGGACTTTACCAAGAACTGTAAAGTCATTAGTGACAATAATAAAGCATATTGTATTTGATTTCCTTCCACCACTAACCTCTATCAATCTGAATTTGCAACTGAAGGGGAACAGAACTCCAAAACAGGCTTCTTTATCCTAGGAATTATTTTATATTGATTATTTTTAAGAAACAGCATACAGAAGAAAAGATCTAAAAAAATGAATGGAAGTTACCCTTTTGCAAGAGACATTTACACTTATAAGGGAAATCTCCCTCATTTTGGGGTCTCCCTTTCTGTTTCAGGAAGAGGAGGACTCTACATCACTGGACATTCTTATCAGTGGAGAAGACAATGGTTTAAATCTCCATTAAGAACCTTACCTTCTTTGGGGAGCCTGGCTGGCTCAGTCAGTAGATCATCTGACTCAATATCAAGATCACAAGTTGGAGCCCCATGTTGGGTGCAGAGTTTTCTTAAAACAAAACAAAACAAAACACAAAAACAACCCCCCAAAGCCTTGCTCTTGTTTACTATGCTTTCCCTAATAACCTCCCATAACTGCTTCTCTCCTTCCCAACCTACCAACAACCTCTTTTGTCTTTCACTGAATATATTATTTTAGACAGTGGGTGGTTCACTTCAGAGAATTACTCAGCTCCCTCAGCCTCCCTCAGTCTATCCCATGTATAGAGGAGATAAACATGTTATCAAACTTCTCTTTTTCTCCTGTGAATCTTTTATTTCAGGGATGCCTCAGCCAAGAACCCAATATAGTGAAGGGAAAATTATTTTTCTCCCCCACACAACTGTCCAATTTACAGAGACTAACTTCTAACTTCACTAGATTTCTGTTTCTCATCATGCCTAAATATTGCATATTAAAAGACATTTATCTTTATTATGTATATGTATTATACATACTTGTGTGTATTATACATATGCTTATCACTATATGTATGTATTACATATATACAATTGTTACATCTATTGCAAATTATTTTATCCTTTGTATTACAACTGAGATATTATACAGATTTTAGGTCTATTAAGAGGATATGCATGTAAATTCATAATTAAGAATTGCTTAAGGAAATATTCAGATTGAGAGGGATAGAGCCATTATCCTAGAGTAAAGTGCACATTAATACAAAAAGGACAACATCTTCTCCACACCTTCAAGATTTCCACCAAAAATTACAACCATGCCTTCATTATTTAAAAATGAAAATAATACTACTTAGTATCTTTTTCAAAGAGGAAAATAGTTTAATTGCAAAATAAATTTTCTAGGGATTCTTTGGCTTTTTAAGGTAAAAGCATTCCAAAATGCTGTCCCTGTTGTCAGTCCCTGCTGTTGGTAAGTTAACCTGGCTCACAGTGAGTACTTAATAAATGCAAGTTAAATGAGAAGAATTGCCTCAAGAAAGGAAATTTAGCTGAAGTGCTATACAACAGAACACAGATATGGGCAAGAGCAGAGAATTGAGGATATGCGTTTGTCAAGAAAAGAAGAAGGGAATATGAAAAGCATTTTAGGCTTTAGGAAAAGCATTTAGGCAAAAGGAACTGTTAGTCATGGGTCTACTTTGGACATGTCTCCAGAATTCCATGCACTTGACATCAAGGTCACATTGGAATTCTCACTGTTATTAAATAATCCTAAGCTTTCTAAGTATTGGCAAATTTTAAATCCCTCCGATGTTTCTAATATGTAGCCAGGACTGTGATCCATTCTTTGATTATAAAGTATGAAGATAGCAGGGAGAAAAAGAAAAATGGTTGTTTCAGGATATATGTGGTTTAGTATGATTAAAAATAGAAGCTTAAGAAGCAATTATATCTTTTTTTAATTTATTTATTTTTTTCAGCATAACAGTATTCATTGTTTTTGCAACACATCCAGTCCTCCATGCAATACGTGCCCTCTCTAATACCCACCACCTGGTTCCCCCAACCTCCTACCCCCTACCCCTTCAAACCCCTCAGATTGTTTTTCAGAGTCCATAGTCTCTCATGGTTCACCTCCCCTTCCAATTTCCCTCAACTCCCTTCTCCTCTTCATCTCCCTTGTCCTCCATGCTACTTTTTATGCTCCACAAATGAGTGAAACCATATGATAATTGACTCTCTCTGTTTGACTTATTTCACTCAGCATAATCTCTTCGAGTCCCGTCCCTGTTGCTACAAAAGTTGGGTATTCACCCTTTCTGATGGAGGCATAATACTCCATAGTATATATGAAGCAATTATATCTTCACAGACACACATAAAGGCAGGGAGTGAGTAAAATGAAGGCATGTGGGGAGATGGAACAGCAAGGGGAAACATTCTAAGGCAGGAACAAATTTAGCATGCTTATTTAAGAAGAGCAAAATTGTCAAGACTGAAGTGATCCAGAGGAGAGAGTGGTAGAAGCTTGGAGCTGAGGCCAAAGGACACTTTGCATACCATGAGTATCGTGAGTATTCATGATCGAAGTACTTCAGAATGCCTAGTACGTCATGACAAAGATTTTTTATTTTATTCCTTATATAATAGGAAGTCTTTTGAAGATTGTAATATCATTTAACTTATATTTTTAAAGATAATAGGGCCACCCTACAGGCAATAAGCAATATGTAGGCCAAAGAGAAGTAGAAAGACCAGTAAGGAGATTATTTTAGTGGTACAAGTAAAAACAAAATGTGTATTGGCTAGAATGGTGGTGGTGTAAATGAGGAGTCTCACTGGAAAAGGTAATGTCAGTTGGCCTAGAGAGTAGTAAATTGCGGGAACAGGTTTTTAGTCAATTAGTGGTCGACACCTATATGAAAAGCAAAGGAAATCTTTAATCAGGGATTGTCTTTAATGAGGGATTGTATAAAAACAAGAGTAATAGTAATGAATGAACTCAAATTTTTGGACAAGAACTAGAATGAGGCAGGGTTATAGTTTTTCAAATCATACACAAAATATTCAGTATAAGCAGGCTTTTTAAAGATTTTATTTGTTTGTTTATTTTGACAGAGGGAGTGGGAGGAGGGGCAAGGGAAAGGGAGACAGAAACTCAAGCAGACTCCTCGCTGAGCACAAAGCCCCACATGGAGCTGCTTAAGATTCTCTTTCTCCCTCTCCCTTTGCCCATCCACCCTCTTTAAAAAAAAAAAAAAAGTGCACCTTTTATGACTACTCTCTGAGGAGAATTGTTCCATCTAGTATATTCTACAAAATGCTAGTGACAGTGTTAACTTCATTTGGGCAAAAAGTCTCTTTATGTTATTGGTCCCGGTTTCCTCCCTGCCCCCCCACGAACTTTATTAAAAAGATTATATTCCTTTTAGATGCCCAAGTTTAATACAGATTTCCATCTTAATGCAAATATAGGCATACCTACTTCCTATAGGAATCACTAATCATCTCCATGACTACAACAGCTCAAGCAACTTTCTAAATATAATTTTACGTGATTATGTTAAGTTCCCTAAAATGTGAGACTGTGAGTAGAGGCTATAGGCACAAATTGGATACATAACCTAAAAAATAGATTAAATGGACAACATGTGGGAGATGAAAAAAATAGATACAACACAGGTAGGTGTTTGTGGAAAGGATTTTTGCTTTACTGCTTAGAGTGTCTACAGGTCTTTGGAAGGAAAGAGAAATTCTACTAATTCATGATAGTAACTGAAGAATAAAAGAGCCAGTGGGCTCTAATTTGAAGTAAATGCCTCAGGATCAAAGGCAATTCAATAGGGGCACCTGGGTGGCTCAGTGGGTTAAATACTCTGCCTTTGGCTCAGGTCATGATCCCAGGGTCCTGGGATCAGCCCCACATCTGGCTCTCTGCTCAGCAGGAAGCCTGCTTCCAACTTTCTCTCTGCCTGCCTGTCGGTGCCCAAGCGGCTGGTAGCGCATGCACGGTGATGCTTCTGGGCTCTGCCGTGCCCGCTCGTTGCCTTGGCCGACGCTGCCTCAAGCCGTCACCGCCGCCAGGTGGCAACTGTGCGGAGCTGCTCCGGTTGGGCCTGCGGGGTGCCCCGGGCGCCGCAGGACTTTTTCGGTGCCCGAAAGTAAACACGCCATTAAGATGGCGGCTGGATGCGAGCCAGTAGGCGGAACTTAGGATTTTGTATCTATGTGGCTGCGAGTGATTGGTTGTGCAACCTTGGTATATATAGACATGCACAGGTGGGGGAGAGGAGGATCCCAACACCTACGCAGAAATAAAGCTTGCTTCGCTGAGGTCTCCTGGTCGTTCTTGCTGGCGAGAGTGACACCTGCCTCTCTGCCTACTTGTGATCTCTGTCAAATAAATAAATAAAATCTTAAAATAAAGGCAATTCAATATATACATGAATGAGGGACAGTTGTAAATGAAAGAAAGATGCACAATTCATGCAAAAAACTTCAAAGGACCGTTTACTGAATGCGTAAATACTTGAGAGCTAGTGGGAAGCAGCCATCTGATGGTGTCCTTATGTAGACTATATATCTTTCATATATTGTCTGAAAAGCAGAGGACCCCAGAAGGAGAAACGGGTTTATGACCAGAGAGTGTGGATCCCCAAAAGAGGGACAACACATAAAAAGCAAAAAAAAAAAAAAAAAAAAAAAAAAAAAAAAAAAAACTCGAGGCAAATTTCCCCCAAGAGCTTAGCTCTTCTGCAACAAAGGGTGAGTAAGCATATTTCTTCTCTATTTGGGAGCTTCCCAATGAGAAGATCATGGATCATGTATCAGATTTTTCCATCTTCTATTCTTACTTAGGACTCCAGAAAAAATTTTTGAAGTGTAGAATTGCTGAACCGGGACAGATAAGAGTAAACGTCCACTACAACAGCCTCTATACAGAAAAGACTCCCAAAGCTCAGCTCAAAAAGAAATGAGTGTGAAAACAATAGAGTTGCTTACAGATATACATGAAACCAGATTGCAGATTCCATGACCCCAGAGGTATTTTTCCATCTTTCTCTAAGTCCCATCTCAGCAAGTCATGAAAAGCCAAACTCGTATAAACAAAACACCATAGATATCTCATTGACAGGTAGACATCTAGACTTGCTTTAACAGCCATCAACAGTTTATACCATGCTAATATTCAAACATTCCAGCTTCCTGACCTTCATTCTGATGGGCATACCAGGCTTAGAGTCACACCACTTGTGGTTATCTCTTCCTTTCTCCTCTATGCTTTTGGCTATTCTCATTGGCAGTGGTGCTATCCTCTTTCTGCCTGTCACAGAGCCCAGACTTCACAGCTCCATGTACCTGTTCCTAGCCTTACTGATGGTGGCTGACCTCATAACTACCCTGGCTCTGTTGCCCAAGCTCCTCTACCTCTTCTAGTTCAATGATCGGGACATATCTGCCATTGCCTGTTTCACCCAGATGTTTTTCATCCATGAAGTATCTGTAGTACGATCAGCCCTACTTGCTGCAATGGCCTTTGACCACTTCATGGCTGTGTGTGAGCCATTACACTACAACACAATTTGGAATCATACCTTAGTTGGACGCCTGGGACTGGTGGCCCTAGTCAAAGGTGTGATTCTTATTCTGCCCATGCTTCTTCTATTTCAAGGGTTGACATTCTGCCACATGGTCTTCCTCATACCTACTGTGACCACATGGTTGTGGTGAAAATGGCCTGTGGCCATACCAGACCTAAACATATTTATGGGACTTGATTTGTTGCTCATCGGCTTCTCTTACAGACTCATCCTGCAGACTGTGGTACATCTCAACTCTCTAGATGTTATCTGCAAAGCCCTCAATACCTGTTCAGCCCACTTCTTTGTTATTCTTGTCACTTATGTCCCTGCACTCTTTTCATCTCTTACCTGCTGCCTAGATCACAATATCTCACCTTTTGCTCATGTTCTCCTTGCCAATCTATAACTTCTTTTACCCTCAGTACTCAACCCTATCATCTATGGCATAAAAATGAAGGAAATAAGGCACAAGTTGGCCATATGCCTTTGCAGAGGACCTGCATAGGCTGTGAGCATAGAAAATATACCCATGAGTAAATTAACTAACAGTGAGGACCACTGACATTGCCTTTGCCCAAATATCTAAGACCTAGTTGTATCTCTCAATGATCTGTGAAACAAATAGACCTGAAAGAGTGTTTGTGTAGGGTGGTTTCTTATGTTCTGGCATGTTCTGTTCTGGTTTGAATAAAGAACCAATATCTTTGTGCTTTCATTGAACTAAGAACTAAAATGGAAGAGGCCAAGATGGCTCTTTCTATGTCTGTTTATCAAGAGTCCTCTTGCAGCATGGTCTCCTGATGACTTTCACATATGTGTTCATGTTCATAAGCTACACACAAGCTTTTTCTGTAAATGAGCCAAGATCATCTTTCCTTGTCTAGGTGGAAAGTTTGTATTTGCTTTGGTTTTCTATTTTCTATTTTTTTTTAATTGTTTCTAAAGAATGTCTTAGTACTGAAAGAGACCTGATATACTCATTATATTTGGATACCACCTTAACATGTAATAACTCTTCAGGAAACTGATCTTTTCAATAGGATTTGTTTTTAATACAATGGCAAAGCAACATGTTCACAATACCAATTGGATGATTGCCATGATGTGGATGCTTATAACAAAAATGTAGGAGCTTGAAAAATATCTACAGACTCAGAGTGTGGGGACTATTGAAATGCATATCACAGAAGGTTTCATTGCAAGGGAAAACATGTATCCAGATGACTAATTCAGAAGTTCTGAGACCAGGAACTTATCCTTTAAAAAAAAAAAAAAAAAGCATAAGTTAACAGGAAACTACCTCTTCCTCAAGTGATACTCCACTATGACTTAGATCATCCACAAAGACCAACTTATATAATGAAATTTGCTATGTTGAAATACTTAAAGCATTGTAGTGATTTCGATCCAATCATTTTTAAATACATAGTTATCATAGGGTCGATTGCATAATGTAGTAAGCCAAATACAAGATTGGATAGTTAGGCAGAAATTACCCCATTTGTAACTCAATTTCTAAAAGTTAAAATGACTCCATGGGGTAAGAAATACTAAAAAATAAGATAGTCCCAGTTTTGGGACCACTGGGAGCTCAATCAGTTAAGTGTCTGCCTTTGGCTCAGGTTCCTGGGATAGAGCCCCGCGTCAGGCTCCTTCCTCAGTGGGAAGCGTGATTCTCCCTTTGCCTGCTGCTTCCCCAGCTTTTTCTCTCTCCCTCTCTTCCTCCCATTCTCCCTCTCTCTCTCTCTCTGACAAATAAATAAATAAATAAATAATCTAAAAATAGATAGTCACAGTTTTAGCACAGTCTTAAACAATTGTGATTATTGACTGCGAAATCAGGAAAAAGAATCCTAAATTTCTAAATCCTTCTTAAATCTCTATCCCTGTGCTTGAGATTCTTAAAAATACATGACATTGGGGATAGGAGCTGTGTATGTACTTTTTAAACCTAACAAGGACTTCTAACCACTACTGATCTCCTCTGTACTCTGTTCTGCTAGCTCATCTATAGATCTTAAGAACATCTTCACTTCATGTTACCTTGACTGAGAGAGCCCTCAGTCCTAAATATTCCTTTTCCTTTAGTTTTCCGTGGTCTTTCCTAGCCTGCAGAGTAGGAAGATGCTTACAAAACAGGGGGAATAATTATATTACCCCTATAATAAAAGAAATAAATCATTATCTTAGATCTATTCTGCCATTTATGTCTCTTAGTAAACAAATTTCCTAATTCATTCTTAACTATGAAGATGTTATTCTTATGAAGGATGTGTTGGAGAAAGTTTGTTCTGTGGGAAGGAAAGAGAGTAGAGTCAGATAATCAATCTATGGTGGCTTCCCTATGCCTCTGTGTACTTCATAAACCAGATTTAACACAGATTTCCCATTGTTGGGTGGAACATAGAGAATTTAGGTCTGGCACTGACTTTTGCCCATCATCATGATTGGCATGTCAGAGTTCAAAAAAACTAAGCAAATAAAGGAATCAGTATTCTACTGTTATCAGCATCATATTAATGATAGAGAAGAATGATAACATTTAAACCTTGGATAAACATTTGAGGATACTGAATAGTAAGAGACCATTAAGTTCGGGGCTATTGCCCGAACTGAGGTAGTTCTGTCCTAGAATAGGACTGCATGGAAGAGTCTTATGTTTCTGACATCCTACTAATTTCAGCAGACATACCAGCTGTTGAAGTGGATCTATGCTAGTTATTCTAGGTATTTTTATATATAATAGCTCATGGAACCACTTCCACTCTAACTCAAGTTGTATAATAATATTTTTCAGGTTACAGAAGCTCAGTTTCTTTGTAATTTCTCCATAATTATGTAGGTAGTAATAATGTTTATAGAATTTTATTTACATAAGGAATTGGTCTGAACAGATGCATGCTTTACTTAGTTGAATAGTGTCCCCCAAATTCATATTCACCGAGAACTTCAGAATATGACCTTATTTGGGTCTTTTCAGATGTAATCAAATTAAGATAAAGTTATACTGGATTAGGGTAGGACCTAATCTAGTGACTGGGGCCTTCTTAAGAAGAAGAAAATATGGACACACACAAACACAAAGGGAAGAGGATGTGAAGAAACAGAAGGGAGAAAGCCATGTGATGAAAGAGGCAGAGGTTGGAGTGATGTGTCTTCAAGCCAAAGAATACCAGGAATTGCCAGCACTCATCAGAAACTAGAAGGGAGGCAAGGAAAGACTCTCCCCTTCAATCTTCAGACAGAATATCACCCTAATGACATCCTGACTTTGGACCTGTAGCTTCCAAAACTATGAGAGAAAAAAATTGTTTAAGAGACCTACTTTGTTTTTGGTTTTAAGTTTTTTATTTAAGTACAAGTTAGTTAGCATACAGTGTTATATTAGTTTCAGGTGTACAATGTATGATTCAACAATTCTATACATTACTCAGTACTCACCATGATAAGTGCGCTCTTAATCCCCTTATATGTTTCACCCATCCCCCACCCACCTAATCTCTGGTAACCATCAGTTTGTTCTCTATAATTAGAAGTTTCTTGGTTTGGCACTCTCCCCATCCTCCCAACTTTGCTCATTTGTTTTGTTTCTTAATTTCCATATATGAATGAAATAATGTACTTTCCCTGACTAACTTATTTTGTTTAGCATTTTACTCCCTGGCTTTAACCACATCACTAAAAATGGCAAGATCTCATTCTTTTTTATAGTGAGTAATATTCCATTATTTATTTAATATATAATATATATATAAGTATATATATGTATATGTGTGTATATATATGTATGTATGTGTGTGTATATAAATAGATAGATTGATGATAACATCTTCTTTATTCATTTGTCATTCAGTAGACACGGGCTATTTCCATTATTTGGTTATTGTAGATAATGCTGCTATAAACGTCAGTGTGCCTGTTCCCTTTGAATTCATTGTTGTAGGGTTTTGGTTTTTTTTTTTAATTTTTATTTAACTTGTATATTTTCCTTTACACGAATAATAAATGACTCTAAGTCCCCTTTCTCCTATATTCTACATGGCTATAAGTTTCATATTTAGTTTATCTTTTTTTAATTAATATATAATGTATTACTTGTTTCAGGGATACAGGTCTGTGATTCATCAGTCTTACACAATTCACAGCACTCACCATAGCAATACCCTCCCCAATGCCCATCACCCAGCCACCCCATCCCTCCCACAACCTCCACTCCAGCAACTCTGTTTCTTTTCTGAGAGTAACAGTCTTTTATGGCTTGTTTTGCTCTCTGGTTTCATATTGTTTTATTTTTCCATCCCTTCCCATATAATCCTAGTACTTGTTTCTCAAATTCTTCATATCAGTGAGATCATATGATAATTGTCTTTCTCTGATTGACTTATTTCACTTAGCATAATTCCCTCTAGTTCCATCCACATCATTGTAAATGGCAAGATTTGGGGGGTTTGATGGTTGCATAATATTCCACTGTATATCATAGTGATCTGAAGGGGCATGCGCACTTCAATGTTTATAGCAACAATGTCCACAATAACCAAACTATGGAAAGAACCTAGATTCCATCAACAGATGAATGGATAAAGAAGACGAATTAGTATTTTTGTATTCTTTGGGTAAATACCTAGTAATGCAATTGCTGGATGATAGAGTAGTTCTATTTTTTTTTACTTAAATTTAATTACCCAGAGTTAGTGCATCATTAGTTTTTGTCATAATGTTCAATGATTCATTAGTTGTGTATAACACCTAGTGCTCATCACATTATTTTTAACATAATAGTCACCAGCACTTTGCATGACCTGTTTGACTGCACTTCTGTTGTTTTATTAACTATTTGAATTAGTATTTAAATACTCAATTTCTGTCCTCTGGCCTGTATACATTTGAGAAAATATCAAATCTGTAGCTTCTTCCATTGAACTATAATATAAAAATTCTGAGAACTTTCTAATAGTGCCCAAAATGATAAAAGGAATTTTTTTTTTTTTTTTTTTTTGCTTTGAACTGTGTGCCTTAAACAAACAAACAAAATAAAGCAATGTCTGTCAAAGTCTGCAGAACAGACCACTGGACAAAGGTCCTCAGTTGGTGGCATATATTCAAAGTATCAATCTCTCAGATTTATATATGTATACATGTCTATATATGCATATGGACGCAGATGGAATGGAGTATTGACCTGTTTCACACAGTTGCTAACATGTAAGTTTCCAAGAACAAAGAACATGATATTTTAAAAACAATTGGGAAAATACAACAAGAGACACAGAGTAAATCAATAGATTTGTCTTGCGAATACAAACTCAATAAGCTAAGAAGTTATAAAGATGCTAGCGTATTCTCATGTGTAGTGGTCTACTAAAACAGCAACCACAGGACTGAAGTTTTAAGAACAGAACTACAAAGCAGTGGTACTTTAAGCAGAAGCAGAAAAACTCACCTGAATATTCATCTTAACTCATCAAAGAGATGTTTGGGAAAAGCATATTCAGCCTCATACTATGAAATTGTGTGTCACACAAGCAGAAAAGCAAAATGCAAAAAACCTGCTGCAAGTAAAAGATGAAAGCTAAATAAGTGTCTAGGAATATGGATGGGAGAGTCATCATTGTGAGAAAGGGAACTATATCCAGATGTTTGTATTTATGCTTTAATATTTTAATATATAAGGCAATTATGAGTAGACATAATACATGTCTAAAGGACAGACTTTGGGAACTGACATCATGTTGAAGTAGGTGGACAATTTTATATCCGGTTGTGTATCCTACCACATTTGATTGCCTTTTTGAGTGCATGTATTATTTTGACAGCAACAACACAACCTGAGATAGCAAACATTAACAACATTCTTATTTAGTTCAGTGTGAAAAAGAAAACTCAGACAAAAATAAGGGTTGAGGAGAGCCATGCACATCATTAGAAGCTTTTTTTAGGAACCCTTGAAATACTTTTAAGGATTATCTTTAGGGAATATCAGCTTAGGTTACCTGAGTCAGTTGTAACTGTGAAAACTGAGTTATCATAATAATGATAGACAATTTGGTTACTAGAAGTTAGAAAATCCTGATAATAATTCTGTTGGATATGCTCAAGATGTGAGCTCCCTGTTAATCTCAAATTCAGTCCACAGGCCTCATGTGAGGCTTCAGTGATGTGACTGTTTCAGTAGATAATCTCCATGTCACTCCCTAATGTCTTTGGTCAGACTTCCTATTCAGCCACTGGAGCTGTAACCAGTTCCAGACAGGTGTAATCAGATACTGGACATCAGGTCACACCTAGGACATGGAGTCCTTGCCATGGGATTTCCCCAGCTCCATGGCATGGTGCAGCCCAACGACCAGATCCGCTGTCATGCCTGCACAACCACGAATACCTGGTGTTGAGGACATGAGCCCTACAGGAACCCTGAGCTCCACAGGAGTCATTGGGTAAAATCATCTCATCTCTCGCAGATGACAATTGTGAAATGTGTCTTCTAAGGCTCTACAGCTAGTCCTGCAGGGTTGGACAAAATTCTCTACTAATCCTGTGCAACTGAATAAAAAATTCCCTGTATTGGCTCTTCCTCTTTTCAGATTTCGCTCCACCTGTTTTGTACACTGCATCCCCTGTGATAACTTTTCTAAATAACTTGCCAGTATTCAAGCTTCTGTCTTAAGCCCTCCTTTCTGGGACACCCAGCTTACATTCCCCAGTGGTGAAAACTCCAGTGCTTCTGCCCCAGGACCTAAGACTCCAGTGAGAGCTCTTCCGTCCCCTGGAGATTTTTAGGAATTAATTATATACAAAATCATTATACAATCACTGGTATAATAATTTATAATTTACTTGGGGCTTAGGACATCTCCAGGCAGAAATCCCACAGGAAAGATAATGAAAATGAAATGGATTTGGCATTGATTCAGCCCCTAAAGACCTGACAGCCAAGAAGAAAGTGACTTAAATTTGACCAAGATACCAGAACATATGAACATTGTTCTAATTTTTGCATGGCTAGGAACAATTCTATAGGGTTAAGGGTAAACTAGTCAGTTAACATGTTTGTCAACACAACAACACTGCAACCAGTATGAAGGTTAACTAGCTGGAAGCTTACACATCCCTTGCTTGCTGACATAGGTGCCTTGTTCTGTAGTGGAACAAATTTACTCCTTTTGAGATTTGTAGACCACTAGCCTTGAGAAATGAAGGAACAGACCTTTCCCAGGAGATATGTCCTGACTATACTGAAAAACAGTTTCCAGGGACACCAGAGCCTCTGTTCAGATATCCACATGAGAATAACTTCCTTCTCTTACACAGACACCCCCGACCATTTCCAAAGCCTTCCAGTTGCACCTGGGTAGGAAAGATGTCTTGGAGACATTAGTCCTTCACCTTCCCAAATTGCAGGCTTTCAGAAAAAGCAACCTTCCCCACCATCGTTTGACTCTCTGGTATTGATTTTCCAAGCAGCAAGCGGCCAACCTTGAGTTGGGAATCAGTACTGTGTCCCATATCATCCTTTGGGACATTTCCAGCAAGGCCACAGGAGAAAAATCAAGCTCATCCTGCAGGAAAAACAATCAACCACAGATTAATAACACTTGTGAAGAAGGAAAAAAGCCCAGGGAGGAAGGCAGACACAGTCAGGCTTCCTCCAGAGACTTCTCTGATTGTTCTAGTTCCCCAGTTTTCCCAGCTGCTACTGCCAGCGTTCCCAACACGTTCTCCCAAGTGTATTGTGTTTGAGACTTAATAAAATTTTAGCCCCAAACTTCAGTAAAACAAAGAAAGTCTTCTCCTGTTTACAGACTAGCTCACCAAAAACCAGAAGGGAAAATATTTACCACAGGTGGACTCCCTTCTATACACAAAATCCATTCAAATCAGATGGAAAGAAAATCACTCTCACATCTCAGCAAAACCTAAGCTCATGCTATCACACAGCTCCTCAGATTGTGAGTGCCTCAGGCCTGTTCACTCCCCGCTACTCATTTGTCAGTTACATCGTGAATCATAAAACCTTGTGCTCAGGGCTCTGTTTTGGTTTGAATTGTGTCTATATTTTACAGAGGATTCCACGTCTGACCTTGGTACTCCTTTCAGACAGGGAGAACCCTGCTCCTCAGCCCCTGCTCCTGTTTCTTCCATTCATAGAAATGGCACTTCTTACACAATCCTCCTTTTTCTATCCTGAAGGTTGTGCCCCTTATTTCAAGTTCTGAAATAGCATACCTTTCTCAGTCCTTGTTGTTGAGCTGTGCAGGCTACCGGGATCGTTTATTACTATTTCTTACAGCAAGCACAACTCTCTGAAGAAGTTTCATCCATTACCCCACAGTTGAAGTATTGTAAGAGTTCCATCCAAATAGTGGCCACATGGCATGAAGGGTAGGCATCCGATTCACTGAATTTTGCCTCATATATGAGTTCTACAACATGTTAGACACACTAGAAGCTTTCTGCCTTCCAGATCCATGCAACTTCTAATACTTGCCATTACAACCACATTAATTCTCTAGAGCAAGAAAGAATATCCTCTGAATGGAATGAATGCCCATATCAGGGCCCAGGATCTGAGCTCCACAGCTTCCATGAGAACTTGTTCAGGCCTTCTTTCCAGACGCCCATGGAAATTGCCTTGCAAAGGTCTGCAATCAAAGGGTTCCAGTATAAAACGGACTTTTACAACTAATACCAGTAACAGGACATTCTCAGAAGTTCCCTTTGTAAGAGAGTCTTGCCAAACAGTGAATTAGTTGAGAGGAGTGGGAGAGATGACTCTGGGAGTTTTTACAAGTACAAAATTAGGTCAAATGCTTTTAAACCTTTAAGCTCAGGAACTTCCCCTTTTCATTTCCTTTCATCTGAAATGTCTGAGTTTACAAATTATGTCTCCTGTGCATATTCCTTGGTTCTTCTTGGAAACAAGACACAGTCTACCTACAGCTGAGGCCAGCCAGCAGAGAAAATATCATAGTGACTATAAATACTATCTTGTACTTTCCTTGTCCCTTCTCACTGTCCCCAATCCATACATCTTACTTCCTCCTAACCACTCAAATACAAATGCACACTCACACCCAACAGACCTTGGCTTTGTATGGCATGTTGGTAGGCAAGTCATTGTTTGGTTTATGTTACCTGCATAGGAAGCACTCCACCTTACTTTACATGCACTCAGTGTGTGTTTCTGTTCAAAGTGTTTTGTAAACAAATAATTTGCCAAACTACCATTCCACTATGGAGAAACTACACCATTACTTTTATATCAAAGGGGATGATAGTCTTACTTTGCAGTTACTGAGAGTATGAAGGTCTCCTGTAACTTAGCCTCTCTGTTCAAGATTTTGGCAGTTAATCAGACATGATGACACATTTCTGCCAGTTGCCAATTTGCTCAGAAACATTTTTTTCCTCATAGTCCCTAATGCTGGATGATCAAACAGGCTTCTGGGTATGGGTAATACTTATGGATTCCTTCTTCCAGCAGACATATTTGGTCAGTTTGTAACGAAACTCCTTGGTTTTCACTGAATAAATAATAGGATTGAGCATTGGAGGTACAAGGAAGTAGAGGTTTCCAAGAATGGTGTGTACATGGGGTGGAATTCCCCTGCCAAAGCGGTGAGTGAGAAAAGAGAAGAGTGAGGGTGTATAAGAGATCAACATGACACAGATGTGTGTGGTGCAGGTGTTGACTGCTTTGTGGTGGGCTTCTTTAGAAGACAGTCGCAGGACAGCCCGGATGATAAGCACATAAGAGGAGCCAATAGATGAAATGTCTAGTACAACCACCACCAAGGCCACCACCAGACCATATATCCGGTTGACTGTGGTGTCCACACACACCATCTTCACCACAGCCATGTGCTCACAATAGGTAGTTGGGATGACATGATTTGCATGAAAAGGCATCTTCTGGAGGAGGACAGGCATGGGCAGAATGAAAAGGATGGCTCTCATTAAACTCACTAGGCCAATGAGCCCAATGCGACTATTGGAAAGGATGGTGGCATAGCGCAGGGGCTCACAAATGGCCACATAGCGGTCAAAGGCCATGGTCGTCAAGATAGCAGACTGCAAGGCAGATATAGAGTGGATGAAGAACATTTGGACCAGGCAGCCCATATAGCTGATCTCACTCTGGCCAAACCAGAAGATGCACAGCACCTTGGGAATGGTCGTGGTGGACATGCCCAGGTCAGTAAGCGCCAGCATGCAGAGAAGCAGGAACATGGGCTTGTGCAGGGAGCGCTCTGTGCAGATAATGAAGATGATGGTGCAATTCCCAAGGATGGTGACAAAATACATGGAAGAGAAGGGGATAGAGATCCATCTGTGTTTGTCCTCCATCCCAGGGATGCCTTGGAGAATGAAGAAAGGAGGATGACCCAGGGAGGCATTGCAAATGGTCATGGTGGTACCCACGTGCAGTTCCTGAGAAAAACAATAAAAACCTTCATGAGCCTCAAACTTAAAAACATCAGGGGTTTCAAAGTGGAAAGCAAAAGGAGTTTTAAGATACACAAAAATTGTTCTGAAATCAAGGCAATATGTATTACACATCATAGTCAAATATTGTATTACTTATTATATACTATACTGTAATATTCCATTAATAATAATGTGGTCTTCCAACATTAATATCTCACAGACTAAATCCAGCATCCGTTCCTGATTAAAACACTTCAAAGTATAGGGATGGAGGGAGCATTCGTGAACTTCATAAAATCTATCTATGAAAAACCCACAGCAAATATCATCCTCAATGGGAAAAAGCTCATAGCCTTCCTGTTGAGATCAGAAACAGGACAAGGATGCCTACTCTTACCACTCTTGTTCAACATAGTATTAGAAGTCCTAGCAACAGCAATCAGAAAACAAAGAGAAATAAAAGGTATCCAAGTTAACAATGAAGAAGTCGGGACGCCTGGGTGGCTCAGTTGGTTAAGTAGCTGCCTTCGGCTCAGGTCATGATCCCAGCATCCTGGGATCGAGTCCCACATCGGGCTCCTTGCTCTGCAGGGAGCCTGCTTCTTCCTCTGACTCTGCCTGCCACTCTCTCTGCCTGTGCTTGCTCTCTCTCTCTCTCTCTCTCTCTCTCTCTGACAAATAAATAAAATCTTAAAAAAATAATAAAAAATAAATAAATAAATAAATAAATAAATAAAAACAATGAAGAAGTCAAACTCTCTCTCTTCTCAGATGACATGATACTTTATACAGAAAACCAAAAGACTCCACCCCCAAACTACTAGAACTCATGCAGCAGTTCAATAAGGTGGCCGGATACAAAGTCAATATAAAGAAATTAGTTGCTTTTGGGATGCCTGGGTGGCTCAGTTGGTTAATCAGCTGCCTTAGGCTCAGCTCATGATCCCAGCGTCCTGGGATCGAGTCCCACATCGGGATCCTTGCTCAGCAGGGAGCCTGCTTCTCCCTCTGCCTCTGCCTGCCATTCTGTCTGCCTGTGCTCGCTCTCTCTCCCTCTCTCTCTCTGATAAATAAATAAAATCTAAAAAAAAAAAAAAGCTTTAAAAAAAAAGAAATAAGTTGCTTTCTTATACACTAACAATGAAAATACAGAAAGGGAAATTAGAGAATCGATTCCATTTGGAATATTTCTATTAATCATTGTTCCCATTAAAGTATGTCCTTAAGTACATGAAAATATATTTTGTAAATTTTTGAATGTGACTGCACTTGAAGAAGGGAACTTGAAGAATACAAGAAAAAAAAAATGGATAGACATACCTTACAAAATGACCTAATATTTATTACCATGCTCAATAAACATAAGATGAGATAGGCCAATAAAACAGTTTTTCAGAAATAGGATAGCTTAAGTGCTTACAACAAAATGCTCACTAAGACATGAAGGATCCACATTTGCAGCACATAAGGTACTTGCAGGGACTCTCATGACAACTGATCAATGAGGACCAAAGGGAGCAGGTGGCAGCTTCTGGGACCCTGAGACTAGACTGCTCAAATGCAACTGTGAAGCCCACCTCACCAGGAAAACACTCACCTGAGTGTGAGGCAGAGTATGGGAAGCCGGACCCACACAACTTCTTCAAACTTGTGTGTCTGAGTGTGGAGAGCTGACTGTAGCAATACACACATGCACAACCATATGGCTCCTGGATAGTACACTCAGGGCCCTGCATGTCCACACTCCTAACTCTTGGGCACCCAGAAACCCTAGTGTGGTTCTTTAAGTCACCTAAGGGAAGATCCCCTGGGTGTCCAGAATTAGCTCTCTGCCACTCCCTCCTTCCCCAAACACACACTAATCTGGCACCACAGCTATTATGTGCAAACTTGACCCTGGAGTTTTCCCTGAGCTCCTAAGGAGATGGGGCTGGTTGACCCTAGGGTTCTGGATATGTTGCAGTCTTCGGCAGTCATGGATGAGCCTCTAGAGAGAGGGTAAAGTTAAAACTGAATCTGAAACTAGATTAGGGCCTGGGAGGTTGTATCCCCAGAGCCCTCTTTCCCAAATTGTGTAGGTGTGGGAGCCCATTCACTTCTTACTCCTTGGCTGGAGTAGTCATGCTTCTGAAGGTATCAGAGGTACAGCCCCTGTTGTTGGACACCTGATAAAATGCTATTAGTAGCTCTAGTCCTATCTGTCCTTAGCATCCTCCAGATCCCTTACTCTATCTTATTTCCCTGGCCAATGGCTTTACCTTGGACATTTCCTCTCCCCCTGCCCCATGGTATTTTCTGCAATCCCACCTCTCATGTTCCAACATCACATCAACTTTTGAGTCCAGATGTGGCCATATTTCTTTATTATTAGTTCAAAGAAAGAAAGTTTTTAAAAAAATTCTGTCATGTCCATTGCAGAATGCACAAACCAACACCAAACATTGTCAAAATCATGCAAAGTCATTTCAGGAGTGGGACTCAGAGGGCCAGATTCTAAATAATGATATAGTGCAAGTTCTGTTTCCTCCCTGTAGGGAGTCTTTGTTCTGGAGGCAGGTGTCAACGGAAGCAGTGGCTTAGGGAAGGAGAAGCAGAATGAAGGGCCTGACACAACATATCAATCAACAAAGAGAATCACAAACAAAAATAGGCTAGCAGTGACACATCTGCTCATAAACACATCTGCACAGCTTCCTCTGCAGAAAGCTGGTTCTCGTACCATACCAAAATCCTGGGCTCTGTCATTCAATCCTCTATGCCCCAGGGAGATGCTGAAGGATCATCATAACATAACATCATCATCATCATAACATCCTTTTTTTCTAGCCCTACCTATTGTCTTAGTTTTACCTTTATGATCCTGAACACTCCTTGTCTACAACTTCTAAAGAAGCTTATCTTTTAGCTTCTTTCCCCACATTCTCTCAAATGAGGTAGTACTGCCCAAAATCTCAGTTCAAGTTTTAAGCTTGCTCTTTGGATAATCCCACTACTCAGGGAGAATAGCCCTGGCCCGGTTTCTCCCCAGGTACTGTATCCCAATCATTAGCATCAATTTTATCACATAGCAGGCAGATAATAAAAGCCAAATAAAGGAATCAGGGAATGAACAGCCCATAAATAAATTCTTTAAACATGAACTCATTATGTATCCTGATTTATGAGATCCTACATGGTTTGTTTTCATGTGTTCATGAAGAACAAAAACACAGCTACCAAAAGGTTATGCCTTCTTCTTCAATGAATTCATAAATCAGGGCCAATCCAAATTTCAATGACTTATTCTTTTTATTTCACCTATCCCCCCATGGACCTCCCCTCTGGTAACCACCAGTTGGTTCTCTGTATTTAAAAGACTGTTCTTTCATTTGTCTCTCTATTGTTTTGTTTCTTAAATTCCACATATGAGTAATATCATATGGTATTTGTCTTTTTCTGATTGCCTTATTTCACTTAGCATAATACCCTCTAGGTCCATTCATGTAGTTAGAAATGGTAGGCTTTCATTCTTTTTTAATGGCTGAGTAATATTTCATTACATATACATATATGTGCAAAGAATATACACTATTCTTTATCCATTCATCTATGCAGGGATACTTGTGTTGTTTCCGTATTTTGACTAAGATAAAAAATTCTTCTCCCAATGACGAAAAATGTTGCAATGAACATTTTCAAATTAGGCTTTTTGTTTCTTGGGGGATAAATATCCAGTTGTGGAATTACTATCTTTCTTTTTCTGAATTAGCGTGGGGATTTTTTTTTTTTTTTTTTTTTGAAGGTGGGGAGAGGGTAACTACCCAGTAGTGGAATTACTGGATTGTACTGTACTTCTATTTTTAGTTTTTTGAGGAACATCCATCCTCTTTTCCACATTGCTGTACCAATTTGCATTCTCACCAATAGGGCAAGAGGTTTCCTTTTCGTTCACATCCTGATCAGTGCTTGATATTTCTTGTGGTTTTGTTTCTTGTTTGTTTTTATTTGTTTGATTAGTGTTCATTTTAGCCATTCTGACAAGTGTGAGGCAATATTTCATTGTAGTTTTGATTTGCATTTCCCCAATGATGAGTTTTGGTGAACATTTTTTTGTGGATCTGCTGGCTATCTGTATGTCTTTTTTAGTAAAATGTCTACTCGAGGGGCTTTGCTTATTTTAATTGAATGATTTGGTTTTTGGTGTTGAGCTGTCGAAGTTCTTTACATAACCAAAGACGTGAAAGACCTAGACTCTGAAAACTATAAAAAATTGATGAAAGAAATTAAAGATGACACAAACAAATGGAAAAATATTCCATGCTCATGGATTAGAAGAATTCATATTGTTAAAATGTCCATACTGCCCAAAACAATCTACAGATTTAATGTAATCTCTGTCAAAATACCAACGCCATCTGTCACAAATTTAGAAAAAAATAATCCTTAAATGTTTATGGAACCACAAAAGACCCTGCATAGCCAAAGCAATCTTGAAAAAGAACAAAGCTGAAGGAATCACAATCCCAGATTTCAAGATATGTTACAAAGCTATAGTAATCAAAACACTATGGTACTGGCAAAAAGAAAAAAGAAATAGATACACAGATTAATAGAATATAATGCAGAGTCCAGAAATAAACCCATGCTTATATGGTCAACTAATCTAAAACAATGGAGGCAAGAATTTGCAATGAGAAACAAAAAGAAAAAAAAAAAAGGAATTTGCAATGAGGTAAAGACAATCTCTTCAACAAATGGTGCTGCATGCAAAAAACAAACAAACAAAACAAAACCAAAAATGAAATTGGACCATCCTCTTCCACTCTACACAAAATAAACAAGATGGATTAAAGACCTAAATATGAGACCTGAAACCATAAAACTACTAGAAGAAAACATAGGCAGTAATTTTTCTGACAAGATCAGTAGAAACATGTTTCTAGATATGTCCCCCAGGCAAGGGAAACAAATGCAAAAATAAACAAGTGGGATTATATCAATCCAAAATATTTTGCACCGCAAAGGAAACCATCAACAAAATGAAAAGGCAGCCTACTGGATAGGAGAAGATATTTGCAAGTGGTATACCCAATAAGAGGTTCATATTTCTGATTCTTTTTAAAAATAATGTAGCGCAGGCACAATTGCAAACCCAATAAGAATTTCTGATGGTTAACTCTATGTGTCAACTTAACTGGCCTAAAATGTTAATATAACATTATTTGTGGGTGTGTCTCTGGGAGCATTCTGGAGGTGGGGTGAGATTAGCATTTGAACCAGTGAACTAAGTAATGATAGTAGTCACTAATGTGGCCAGGTACCGTCCAATCCACCGAGGGCCTAAATAGAACTAAAAGGGAGAGAAAAGTTGAACTTGCTTTCTTTGTTTGAACTGGAACATCCATCTTTTTCCTTGAACATCAGCATTCTTGCTTCTCAGGCCTCAGGTCTCCTACTGAGCCTCATGCTATCAGCTCCTTAGTTTCCAAGCCTTTAGTCTCAGACTGAATTATACCACTAGCTTTCCCAGGACTCCAGTTTACAGACAGCAGATTGTGGGACTTCACAGACTCTAAAATTGTATGAGCCTTTTTTTTTTTTTAACTTCTTTCCTTACTGCATGAGTTTCCTGAAGTCATATACTGTGCCATATTCACCTGTGAATTTCAATGTCCATTTTACCTAGTATATAACTGATCACACATAGAAATCTCCTCTTTTATCTGTCTGTTTATCTATCATGTTCCCATCCATCTACTTACTTATCTATGTTTCTGTCTATCTCTGTAATTATTTATCATCTATCTATCTCCTATTGATCTGGTTTCCCTGGAAAACCTGAGTAATAGAAAATTTTGTGTTCTAATATAAGCTGTCCAAAGGTTAGTTTTTGGAAGAAATTTTGATGTGCACAAGATTTTTCATTTTTGAGACACCTAAATCAAAGAGTAAATAATGTAGCCAATGATCTGCTTTCTTTAACTGGAATGAGTAGAGTTGTAATCATATAATAGATTCAGAAGTCTCCTTCCTGTTATCTTCCTGAGTCACACCAAAAAGGAAAAAGCCTATTGAAGAGGTTCTACCTGTTAAGTTCCTGCATTCTGGGTAGAGTCAGAAGATCCAAAACGGTGACTGGAGAAGAATAACTGACATGGTCCTGAAAATAATTTAAAGTGGTAGGATTTCTAACATATCTCTTACTCTCTGTCTGCTCCAACATGTAAGTATAACATTTTTCCATTGTTAATCTGTGGCTGATACCCTCTTTCCTCCTCTCTTTCCACCCCCTTTCCTACTTTTTCTCTTTCTCTCTTTCTCTCTGTCTCTTTCTCTTTCCCTTTTTATTCCTTCTGTTTCTTCCTCTCTTTTAAAAAAGTTTGAGAATTAATTGATTCCCAAAATTGTTCTTTTAGTTTGTGCCCACTCTAAGATTATTTTTCCAGAGAACTCTAATTTATATAGTAGATAATTAACCTATTTTTTCTATTTAGAAAATAGCTATAATGTATTCACATTATAAATTCTATATAATGTATACATTATTTATTACCTTGATATCATTGGTTATGCTTTTAAACTTAGTTTCATAGCTTTAAACTTACGATTTTATGTTTGTTTATTTATAAATATATTTATATTTCTGTAATTCTAACTATATTGATACAAATATATGTTAAAAATAATTTTAAAATCTATAAATTATGAAGAAAAGAATACAACTGTTAAAAAATATAGATCTTTAAACATTTTCTCTTTTACCTTTAAATTGCTTCATTGAAAGTTCAGTTTTTAAAAATATAGTAAAGGTTTTAATAAGCAAGTTTCTTATGGATTTGTGTTCTCAGTATATTAACGTTATTATTGCCTTTTATCATTTATATCTTATATTCATATCTTGTCTTCTCTGATAATTTTCCTTGACTTTATATTTCCCAAAGGAAGGCCCTGATTTCAAAATAAGAAAAATGGTAAGATGTCTTGATACTTAAACTATCTTTGAGCTGTCTAAATGACCATTACTTATCACAAAGATTTGCTTGCATAATTTTCTAAAAAAAAAGCATAATAAAAATAATTAGGTTTGTTTTGCTTTCTCTTTTTAAATTTTTTTAAACTTTATATTCAATTTAGTTCACATATAGTGTATTATGTGTTCAGGGGTAGAAGTTAGTGATTCATTGGTTGTATGTAACAACCAGTACTCATTACAACAAGTGCCCTCCATAATGCCCATCACTCAGTTACCCCATGTCCCCCCTACTCCCCCTCCAGCAACCCTTAGTTAGTTCCCTATAGTTAAGAGTCTCTTATGGTTTTGCATTCTACAAATTGTAATTCTATTGCGAGAGGTCTCATTATCCATGTAAGATAAACTTTATGATGACTGTTCACTTTTTAGATTAGACAAAACATATTCATTTTTACATTTAAAGATATTAAAAATGTATTGATAACATACATAATGAAATAAACAAGAACCTTGAAGATTTAGTAATGTCTTTACAGTCCATAATTCATTCTTACTAATAGGATACTTATGTGATACTAAAAGGGTAATCACAGATTAAAAATCCTTAAAAGTTAATTGTGTGTTATATATCAGTTGGGAATTCCACTTTCTTCCACTTTGATAATGTTAGTTAAGATGATAAACTTAAAACTAAGTTTACAAATAAGGCCTGCCTTCCCACACCAGCCACCTATTTACCCTCTACCGTACAATCTTAAAAGAAGAGACGGGATACTTTGGAAACAACATCAAAAAAAGATTGCCCTGATCCTCACTAGAGAAGACTTCTCAGGTATTGTAAATAACCAGCACAGCAGTGAGGCTCCGAGGAATTGATCTTTGAATACATGTTTCCAGTTAACAATATCTCTTTTCTAAGGAAAATTATTAAGGCATCCACATATTGGAACCTTAAGAATTTTCCAGAAGCAGATAATCTTTTGAGGGCAAGAGCTTACCCCAAATTTTCTGATTATCAGATGATGATACAATGTTCAGCCTCTAGAAAGAAAACAAACTAAGTTAATTTTTGAGATCTCTGTTCTCTTTTATTAATTTGCTTTACTATTCATCTTCCATATTATCATAATTTTGTGTATTTTACCCAGTCTTAAATTTGTTTTAGTAATTTTTAACAGGGAGATAGTTATCACAGTTACTTAATTGTCTTTTCCCCAAAATATAGGAAGCACATTATTGCAATTACTTTTTAATATAATTTTTAGGGATGGCTAAGTTATTTGTCATGGGAACCATAAGAAGATTAAAACCAAGAAACAGGTCAGACCATTGCCTCAGCCCAACAGCAAGAGAACCTAGTTTTAGGATGGATCATAAATTAATAATTATTTCATTGTAAGAAAAAAAATAGAATTATCTTAACATGGGCATACTTTCTTCTTTAATAGGATCTTTTATACCTTGTCACTGCAATGCCATATTCTGCTGTATTACGTTACTTCCTCTCTCCTTAGAGTGCGAATTTCCTAAAGTCACACACTATGTCTTATCCACCTGTGAAATTCAGTGCCTACTGTACCTATTACATGGTGGATCTTCAATATATACTTTTGAATGAATGTTCAACTAAAAGAGTGAATAAATAAGCAGTCTTTCTAAAGTTCTTGCAAAAGGCTTGTGGTGTTGTTCTTAGTAAATTAGAGATGTCCAAAGACTGGGCAGATGTCAGAATGTGGAGTTATGCATAATGGTTATAAAGTTACTATTTATGTGACAAAATGTTTGGAAATACATAGTGCTGATGGCTATATAACATACTGGTTTGAAAGGCAGGTTTTATGTGATATATTTCATAATAGCAAAATAAAAATCTTCTTAGATGACCCTATGCTTCAAACATCACATTAGAAATTAAATCAAGTCTATATAAGTTGAATCTCAGATCTTAGAAAAAGAAAGACATGGATACTGAAGTTGAAAAGTGGTACAAATGCCTTAGAAGATGGAGAGTTTCTGATCAAAGAAAATATACAGTGAAAAAGTGGCTTAGGAGAAGACAGATGTATTGTGTATGAGGATAAACTGGTTATCTGCTTTTATCTCTTTCAAGGTATCCAAAGACAAACACCCCAGCTCCTATGGAAGGCAAGCCTGTGCTAAATCATGAGGGCCAGCTCTTTGGAGAAAGCTACTTGTTAACTCTAACTAACCTGGGTTACCCTGGCTAGCACTAGCAGCAAACTCTATGTCCTGGTATTTTGTATATACCCAGAGTGTTGACTAAATGAGGCAAACAAAAGGTCAGACTACCTCCATCGGGGCCCACAAAATCATTTACATGTAAAGTTCATCGCTCAGAGAATATCGGGCAAAAATACAAAGCTCATCAGAAATGAAGTGACTATCTTAGCTCACAGTGTCATTTTTGGAACAATTCTTTGAGAAACTTGAGTTATGGCTTTCCCACTGATACATGTGCTTCCAAACTTCTTTCAAAGAGTTGATTAGCAGTCATCATTCTCCATCTGGTCTAATGCCAGATCCAGAAGATCCTGGGCTGCCTCAGCCCATCTTTTGTCTAAGGTTGACACTGTTACTGCAAACAGTCTTGGTCTAAGAAAGTGCTGGCAGTCAATCAATCAGTGTGGATGTGTGTGTCATTCTCAATTTCTTGAAGCTATACGTGAGTAAGTCTTTTTTGATCCCTTTTCTTCTTTCCAGGGCTGGGTTTTCTGAAAATAGAGTAACTTACTGGTTCTTACTGTCAAAAGTACTACTACCATGCCTCCTGATGTGTTCCTTCAAAGATTCAAAACCTACAGCCACATGATGAGCCACATAATAGCCTAACAGGAAAATAGTATTCTGCAGATTCAGCAAGTATAAATGTGTTATTCTAAACACTTCAAACTCTTTCAGATAATACGTGATACTGGCTTGCTAGAATTACCAGAAACCGAAATCTCTAGCTCAAGGAAGGTGACAGATTAATTGTAACTTTTACCACTGATTTTGGGGTACACAGAAAGTCTAGCTACCTCCTTCCCATAAAAAAGCCAAATACTCTCAGGCGGATCTGTTTGGTATTAATGCCATAGACCAGGGGGTTGAGAACAGGAGGCACAAGGAGATAGAGATTTGCAAGTACAATGTGGATGTGAGGAGGTACTTGGTGGCCAAAGCGGTGGGTGAAAAAGGAAAAAAAGGCAGGGACATAGAAAATAAGAATCACACAGATGTGGGCTCCACAAGTGCTAAATGCTCGGAATTGGGCATCCTTGGAGGGCAGGCGCAGCACAGCCCGCAGGATCAGGCCATAGGAGGTGGCAATGAGGACCACATCCATGCCAGTGACTGAAAGTGCCACCGTGAGACCATAAATGGTGTTGGGCTTGATGCTGGCACAAGCCAGCTTGGCAATGCCCATGTGCTCACAATAGGTGTGGGGGATGATGTGATGTCCACAGAAGGGCAAGCGTTCGATGAGGATGACAAAGGGAAAAACAAAGAGGAGGGCACGGACCACACATGCCAGACCAATCTTCCCAATCACTGCGGCATTGAGGATGGAAGTGTAATGAAGTGGTCGGCAGATAGCCACATAGCGGTCAAAAGCCATGGCCAGTAGAACAGCTGACTCTGTGGCAAAGACAGTGTGAACAAAAAACATCTGAGTGAGACAGCCATGGTAGGAAATTATGTGGGACCTAAGCCAGAAGATTGTTAGCATTTTGGGCAACGTGGTGGAACAGAGAATCAGGTCAGTGATAGAAAGTAGGCACAGGAAGAGGTACATTGGCTCATGCAGAGTTCTATCTGTCATGATGATATAGATGATGGTTCCATTGCCAATGAGAGCAAGGATATACATGGAGCAGAAGGGGATGGCAGCCCACGTGTGCTGGTCTTGCATCCCAGGGATTCCAAGTAGAATAAATGTGGAAGGATGGAAGGCAGTGTCATTGGTGACCAATGCAGAAAGCATAATGATGAAGAGAACACACGGCTTTGTCTTCCTGAAAGTGGTTAGAAAATGAAATGGATCATCCTAGATGTCACTTATTCCTCCCACATAACCATTCAGTTTTTTGCCTCTCTTTCATTCCCAGCAGTTCTACTCCAATTCATGCTTTCCTCATTTCTTGCCTGGGGTATTAAAATAGCTTTGTAACTAATATGCCTATTTCTAGGTTTTCCATCTTTCAGTGAAGACTCTACATTGCTAGGAAATATTTTATCATGTGAAATTCATTAACAATAACACAAATATAACCTTTTTTATTGTATGCTACTCAGAATCCTTTGTATTGACCTCCTCTTGTCTACACTCCACCACTTCCCATTATGTTCTAGTTCCTGGGACATTGGAAATAGTCCAGTCCAGATTCTCTTGCTCTCTCACTTCTGATTGGCATTGACCATAAGAAACACCAACAGAGGATTAAAGGCAGGTGAGGGATTTATTCCTTCAACTCCCTCCCCAAAGGATTGCTGCAAGCTGGTTTTATCTCTCTAAATATCCTTCTCTGGCCTTGGTTTCTTCTTATAACCATGTCTTCCTCTTGTCCCCTCAGTCCAAGGGATGACAACAGAGCCTCCTGTCACTAATCCAGGAACTTCACAAACACTAGTGACTTCCCTACCCTTATCTACCCTACCCTTACCTAATACAGAAAATGGTTTCTGTATTAAACGGCCCTGAATGTTCCTAATGTAACTGTGAGCTCCATTTTCTCCTAGGACCTTTTTTTTTTTTCTTTATTAACTTCAGTAACCCACTTATAGTACATCGTTAGTTTTTGATATCGTGTTCAATGATTCATTAGTTGCATATAACACCCATTGCTCATCACAACACATGCCCTCCTTAATACCCATCACCCTATTACCCTCTCTCCCCACCCCCTCCCCTCTGAAACCCTCAGTTTGTTTGCCAGAGTCCATAGTCTCTCACGGTTTGTATCTCTCTCTGATTTCTCTCCCTTCAACAGATGAATGGATAAAGAAGTTGTGGTACACATAGACAATGGAATATTATTCAACCATCCTGCTAGGATCTTGATATGGCATGCAAAGCTCTTGCTTTTGCTCTTTCCCATCTACCTTAGATTGTTTACAATCCTACTCCACCACATACTTCATGTTCCAGGCATGGAACATGTTTTATCACATCTGTGTGCTTTTTTACATGCTGCCTTTTGGGGGCACAGAATAGCTATTCCCCTTGGTCACCTGGCAAACCACTATTTAACAGACTCTCAAAATCCACATGACTATGTTCCCCTCTATGATCATGGCCCTTCTATGATCCCTGCTGCTGTGGTGAGACAGTCCTACATCTTCAGCATACCTCCCTTAAGAAATATAAACTGCTTTCTGAATGTGTATGTCTCCTGCCCCATAGTGTATGTGTATCTTACATACATTACGAAATTTGAGTCTCATTTTTTCTACAATTGACATTAATGCCTTACATACATAAGACCAAAAAACAGCATTTAATTGGGAAATGGATAAAATGTTGAACACAACAAATGAATTTAACAGACTTTTTTTAAGTGATCACAATTGAAAAACTGTGTTTCTTTGGCTCAGACAAGCTCTTTTCTCACCAGATCCCCATCATGTTCTTTTCACTCAATGTACTCTAGAATGTGCTCCTATTTAGTTCTTCAATACATTTATAGTCTAATCTAATCTACGGATATAATACATTTCTATCTGCTTTCTTGATTGGCCACATGATTTAGTTGGATTATAAGATATATCTGACTTAGTGTGTTTTGTTTGCCTTAAAGTATGAGCCCTGATACAAATGGCCAGGCCACGAGCCTCACAGGTGTGTGAGTGAAGCATGCCCCGAAGTCTCCAAGTGAAGCATGCCATAGGAAGGGAAGTAGAAAGTCCCAGACCAGGGGCTCACAGGTGACTTAAGTAAAAGAAGGTTTTGGGGAGTGACTGAACTATAGATTGAAATTATGACAACAGCCAAGCAGAAAAGAGTGAGGGAGGCATCTTTCACTGGAGTCATCTTGCTTTGAGAGATCCTTGTAGGTGAAGTCAGAGTCATAATTCCTAACTATAAACATTTCAATAAATTAATAATAATAATAATAATAATAATGAAATAATAAACAATAAACATTTCAATGTCCATCTTGGAAAGTATAAATTGTTTTAATTCTATCCAGAGAATACCTGTGGTTTTTAAACAATAGAAAAATTAATGAAATATAATCTTTCACCTATCTGGGAAATCAGTTACAAAACGTGTATAGTTCAATAATTTTATGATGCTTAGCTCCCATATCTGATATCCTCAGAAGCAGTCATCTGGAAGAGGCTTGTACAAATCAAATGGCAGAAATTGTATGCTTTCTTGGGGCACTCATTTTCAATGTCCGGACCTCTGACTCTGAGAGTATTTCTCCTTTCCTTAAGTCTATATATATAAACAATCTACATCAGACAAGCACTATTCCTCTTCAGTGTCTCAGGTTTCCAATTTTATGAAATTAATATTTCTATTAATACTTATATTACTATTTCTATTAATATTAATATTAAAGTTTTTTAAGTTGCTCTTTCAGTTTATTACTTTGTCAAAAGCGCATTACTAACAGCCTACTATGTACAGACACTTTTATAGATGTTTTGTTCATACTAAATAGTAAGAATATGCATAATCCATGTTACACTGGGCTTGCTAACAAGAAGACATAATTAATCAAGTAATCTCCAATATACATGTGGAAATTCTATGCTGATGTATGCTATGAAGAAAAGATATATAAGCCATTCTTATTTGAGAAAGCTTCACAAAGGAAATAAAATTTAGTGTCCTAATCTGAGTCTCCCTCAAATGCTTCAGACAACTCTTGTGTTAACTCATTTCCTAAGATTGTCACCCTCTTTATGTAGCCTGGAAAATAAGAGATCAGAGACTGAATTGAGACTGCTTGGGTTCAAAATCTGGCCTGATTGCAGTTACTTGTTAGGTGTCTTATTCCCCTCTGTTCTCAGTTTGCTAATATAAAATGCAGATGATAATTCTTACTTCATAAGGTTGTCAGGGAATTGAGAAAAATCACAGAAAACATCTCATAAAACAGTTTCTATAATTTAAGAAGCATGTGGTATAATACAGATATTTCTCATATTTTTGCACGTCTCAGTTCATTGGTCTGTGTACTTGCCTGTCAGAAGAAGAAACGTCATTTAGTTCCTCAAGTTGAAAGACATATTGACTTCTCTTGAGTCTGTAATCCAAGGGTGAAGGCACTGTGATTTCATCCACTTTTAAGTTAAGATCTTCAGAGATATCCCAGATGACTTCTCATGTAACTGGGTTTGGTGGACTCTCCTGAGATCTGAGATAGAATCGCTCCTCCATGACCCCAATCCCATCAATATGATGATGTCATTGTGTTCCCCTCATTAAACTCCTTCGGAACAGAGAAAAAATTGTGGTATTTGGGATCCTTCAGTACAATAGGAATGAACATGTTCCGTACTGCCACTAAGAGACAGCAAAGATGAAGAAAATTTTGTATCTTATTTGAGTGAAAGGAAGAATTTCTATTAGGCTGTTAAGTAAGACAGTCATCTGGTTTTGTCCCGAAAAAGACAATAGAAGCTGGAGATACTGAAGCAGAGATTCCTGGTTTGGTGGGCTTCTAAGATTCCTGCATGTGAAATTACTGGAAAGAATTAGAGAATTTGATTGAAATTTGGGTGATAGCTGTAGTTGGACCCTGGTGAGGTTGGAAATCAGATGAGTTTGCTGATCCCCTAGGCTTTCTGAGGGCACTGTGAGGATTTTAGGTACTCAAGCACAAGATTACTTTCTAATCAATAGGTGGTAAATAGATCATAGATAGATAGATGACAGATAGATAGATGGATGAGAGTTAGATAATAGATTCACTCCTGCCAAGGTGATATGAGTGAGAACAAAATGCAGTTAGTGTCAAGAAATTCTGAATTCATCATTGATTTAAGAAAGGCTGTCCCCAGAAATTTATCTGAATTGCTTGCCTTGAGCCCATAAAGGAAACAGCAAGAGACTAAAATCTCTAACTGCAACATAAAGGACTGAAGCACAAAGAAAAGATGGAGTATAGGCAATTAGGCTATGCAAACACCTGAGGAATTAAAGGAACCATACCTTTAATAATGGACTCAGGGGACAATCAGAGTGACCAAGGACATTAATAACTTTGTATGATTATCTTCCTTCTGTATTTTCCCCTACTGCTCCTCCTGGCTTTACAGAATTGTCCTCAACCTTATGTTGTTAGTCCATTTCATCCATTTAACACTCACCCCAGCCTTGGTGGTTAACCATACTGGAAAAATCTTGATCCAGCACAAGTAACATAGCTCCTGGATGTATGATTTGGTCTTATTTATCTCCACCTTCTGAAGGCTTCTTTGACCCAGGGAGGCTATGGTGTGGCTCAGAGCACCAAAGGTCCTAGCTGTTAAAAGGAGTGGTGAATTAGCAAATAAGATCCCTGGGGAGACTGGCACATATAGCCAGTCATATCAGAGTCTTCTCATAAAGGATGGATATTTTTTAAGGCAGGAGAAATGTCATCACTATCCTATAGTAAGTTAATATCTGCCCAGCTCTCAAACAAACAAACAAACAACAACAACAACAACAAAATATGTAGCTGTACTGTGTCAAATGCTTGCGGTGGTGGGGAGTTAGGAAGAAAGGAGGTGACACAGGATGAGGATAGACTGGGAAGAGATATACCTTGAGTTAGATTTTGCATGGCTTCCTTTCCAATTCCTGGTTAATTCAATACCACATATTACCTGCCCTCAAGAAAACAATCTCAAGATTGTTCTCTTGTTTTCAAACAAGAAAACAATTACCACTCTAATTCATCTGAATTTCTCCACATTGACCTTGAGCTGGAGTCTTTATTTCCCTTAAACAGTTTATGACTTTGTTAGGGTAATTATTTGTCTTTTCTCCTTCGTCTAATTAGGTAAGAAGATAAGCTACTGATCCAAAGATCCAACATTCTTCTCCTATAACACACTGAGGTAATGGTAATGACATGGTGGCCCTTTAAATTGTACCTCAATATTCTCCTTCACTCGGGCCAAGTATCTAAGTACCTACAGAAGAAAGGTGCAAAATTAGAAGTGGAAATGATTGGGTTGGGAGAGACTCTTACAAATTACAATAGCATTTCCTCCCAGGACTGGATTGTCATCTGGAACTACCCAAGACTAGGGTATATCTGAGCCATGGGAAGATAGATTTCTAAGGAAGAGTGGACAAAGTGGACTCAGATTCACTTCAATGGTACTCACCAGGCAGATCTCATAGAACTGTAAACATCTTAGTTATCCCTCCCCTCCCTCCCTCATTCCAACCCTAAACATCTGACTCATGGTACTGAACGAGAAGTACATATTCAGAGCACAATTATATTTAACATTTCTCTGTGAATCCTTTCATGCAAGTTGGTGTGTAAATTAGTTCAAGATTTTTAGAAAGCGATTCAGAAGTATAAAAACATACATAATCTAGTGCAACTCATAGAGTTTATACTCTATATTAGAATTTATATTCTATATTTATATAAACTCTATAATATAGAGTTTATATTCTATAGAAAATAAAAGAAATTAAAATGAAAGAGATATAGATTTGAATCCCAGGTCTGACATTTACTAGCTGAGAAATTTTGAATAGATTGCAATGGGCAGAGGAGCTGCAGGAGGCCATGGACAGAGGCATGGATACTGAGGCAATAAGGACATTTCACTAATTGGTAGTGGGACAGTAATGGCTCTGGACTGGTGCGGATCTGTAGGCACCAGTGATGGCAGCCTGAGGGTCTTCAGAAATGACTGAAAGTTACCCACTTGCGGGAGGAAGGTGGGCTTTGTTACTGGGAGGTAGATAGTCCCAATGTCTAAGCAAAGCTAGTGAGATCCACGTATACACATACCAGTGGTGAGGAAATTTTTTTTTCAAGAAACTAAATTTAGTAAAGGTGGGTAAACAAGTGCATAGCATTTAAAATGTAATCCACTCCCCAAATTGGGCCTTTCCCAAGCCTTAAGGTTTAGGGATTGGGAATGTGGATTTTGAGACTGGATTGTATGGGTTAAATCCCAGGTCCTCCATTTACTAGCTGTATGAATTTGGGCAAAGTAAGACCTTCTCTGAGCCTCAGTTTTTCATCTACAAAATGGGGATATTGCAATAATATTATTATATTAATTATATTATATTAAAAATAAGATAATAGCACTTGATACAGAGGATCCTTAGCAGAATTAAATAGGATAACGGTGCTTGTTGCTCTGTCGGGGACCAGGCAAGGCCTGAGAGGTTCTACATCACTGAGATGCCCTAACTCCAGATATTGAATGTTGGCAGGACCAAACAGCATATAGATCCATTAAACTGCCCAAGCCACTCACACAGCCCAAGGAAGCAGCTACTTGCTGGGGGATCTTAGGGCCTGAGGGAGGCAAAAACCCAATAACCCCAAAACAAAACCATAAAAACGAGTACAAAAATAAATGGAGAAATGTGATATGATTGCCATGAATTATAAAACTCGGGTGCATATACACCAGCTTGCACAGAGAAGTCCCAATTTGTTTCTGTTGTCTAAGTGAAATTATGTTTCCCTATCATTATCAAGTTACTGTGGTCTCTTTATAACTAAAAAGACATTCTTAGTTCAGCAATGCTGAATTTAAATAACATGAGTCAGCTTATTTACAATTTTTACTCCCTACCTGCAGACATAGAGTGAGAAGTTAGATTTAGAAATCAATTACTGGAAAAGCACAGTGAAGTATATGTGGTTCTGGGTGTGGGTGTGTTGCAAAAAGATGGTGAAAGGAGAGAAATAATTTGTATTCGACAGTAATTCTAAGAATGAATCATAAAATTAAGGCTGGTAAAGAGGAGAGAAAAAGGAGAAGAATGGGGAAATGTGAGAAGATAATAAGATCAACTCATTATAAATGCATTGAAAAGGTAGAGAGATTATTGAACTGGGATTCACGAGAGTGAAAATAGATGGTAATGGGTCAGGAACTGAATGCCTAAAATTCAGATTATTATAATTTGCGTGAATTTGTGGAAACACACATTCTATGGTATTTATAAGGAATGAAGTAGTTGAGGTAGGATGGTCAAGATCTTTAGAGAAAAATTCAGAGTACTGAGAGTCAGGTTCTTCCAATTATTTATTATGGCATAACCAACTACCCCCAAAAGTAGTGGTTTCATTCAATTTATTATTATTTCATGATTCTGTAGATCTCCTGGGATCACACATGCAGTTGTTTGGGGTCTCTCCTTCTCCCTCTTTCTCTCCTGAGGCTGCAGTCAGATTGTGGATGGAGATGCAGTTCATTCTAAGCAACTGATGCAGTTCATTCCAGCTGGTAACTAGTAGCTCAGCCAGGCTGTTAAGCACATAAACTCTACGTGCAGTCTGGGATTCTCATGGGATGGTGGCTGTGTTCTGGGAAGAGTGTCCAAAAATGCAAGTATCTACCCAAGGACACCAATGAAGAAGATGTAAGGGTTCTTATAACCCACTCTTGGATATCCTGAAATGTCACATCTATCACATCCGTTTTTTCAAACTCATCACCAGCAACAGGGCACCCTAGGCCATAATAACACAGATCTCCTTTTACATACAAAAACAGTCACAAAACAAAACAAAAATAAAAACAAAATACGTTCACCTCTGCCCTAAGATTCCCAAGGTTTCATTCCTATTATGCAACTAGTTCAAAAATCCAGGATCTCAACTTCTTTAGCAGGGCATTTGTGAATAGGGCTCCTTCAGTTCAGTTCCTTGTATGCAGATCCCTGAACGCAGTTCCTTTCAATCTGAAGACCTAAGAAGTCAAGAAATAAGAAAAAAACCTGCCATCTACACAGCCAACACACTCTGGTGATGCTGAGATAGAGAGCTGCAACTGATCCTCATATGTAAAATATTGGGAGAGTCACATTACGGTCACTAGTCCATTATGGTTTCTAAAAATCCAGGAGGAGGTTAATACTACTGGTTTCTTAACAAAGACCCAATCCTACTCCTACTCCCAGGGAATGATTTTCCATAGCTTTTATTTAACCTATGGGCAATTGGCTTTATACTCTCTGTCATCTTTGCTGCCCATTAAGTAGTAGCCTGTGTTTACCTCTTGAGTATTTTTCTTCACCTGCTTCCTGCCTAGTGAAGTTGGAGACCCAAAAGCCTTTTTTCATTTTGCATTAACTGTCCCTTTTATTCGAAGCTGATGGTGCTTACCTCTGTAACTTTCTCATAAAAACTGTAGTTATTTATGAATCCTTTAGGGTTTATTCCTTTAGACAAAAAAAGTACCCCCAAATATTTCCCAGTTTGCCCCCTGTCTGATTTTGCCTGAAAAGTTATGGTTCTCTGGGAAAATAGCCTTAAGATTCCTAGAAGTTTCTTATCTAATTGAAAAAAATTAAATAGGCATACCCTTAAATATTTTTCTATTCTTAGCAAAGGATTTTATAGTCTCCTCCTAGAAATGGTATTATCCCGTGAGGACATATTTTTCTATTTGAGAGTCTTTTGTCATTTGGAGAGGCTTGGGGAAGATTTATGTTTCATTTGATTTTAGCCAGCCATGACTCCTTTGCATTTACTCCAATTTATGCTGGAACACTGAAAAATTTCACTTTAGCTTACATCTATCTGTACTTGTCATCTGTAGCATAAAAATAATGTTGATATTTTCGGTAGTCAGCTTCAAGATCTCCTTGGCCAAATGCATCAATTAATTAGGCCTATTTTCTGCTTTCCAAGTTATGGTATTTTTTTTTTAATTTATTTATTTATTTATTTGCCAGAGAGAGCGCACAAACAGAGGAAATGACAGGCAGAGGGAGAGAAAGAAGCAGGCTCCCGTTGAGCAGAGAGCCCGATGTGGGACTCGATCCCAGGACCCTGGGAGCATGACCTGAGCTAAAGGCAGAGGCTTAACCCTCTGAGCCACCAAGGTGCCCCTCCAAGTTATGGTATTTTAAAACTTCTGATACCTAGCACCTATACCTTTTTCTCCAGCCTCAAATAACAATTTCCTCACTGTCATTGGCCTCTTTTAGGCCCTCTCAGCTTTTGCTTGCTGTCTATGCCAAAGCTAATGCTACATGTTTTAGGTTTTGCTATACCAGCACCGAAGTTCTGCATCATTTACCTATTGCTGCATAAAACCATTCCCAAGTTTATTAGCTTAAAACAGTAAATTATTACTTCATGTGGTTCTATGACTAAGGTTCGTTTGGTTGAGTAGTTCTCTCTTTGAGTCCCTAATACATTACCAAGAGATGCCAACTGAGCCTACAGATACCTGAAGGTATTTTACCCACATGACTGGTAGTTGTTGCAGACTGGTGGCTGAGATCTCAACTGGAGTCGTTGCCCAGAATATTTAGACATGGCTTTCCCATTTGCTCGGGATTCTTGTAGCTCAGTATTTGGGTTCTAAGACAGACCATACCAAGATAAATCATTTCAAAAGACCCAAATGGAAGCTGCAAAGATTTTTGTGGTCTAACCTCAGAAGGCTCAGAATGTCACTTTCACTGAATTCTGTTTATCAAGGAGCCGCTACGTTTAACCCAGATCCAAGACAAGTAGAATTGGACTCCAACTGTAACGTGGGAATGGCAAGCTCACACTGCAGAAGCATGGGTTATGAAATATAGTACTGTGGCTATCTTTAGAGGCTACCACACAAAGTTATTAATGGGTCATCTCTGCGTTCATTAAAATCATCATGAGAAGAATTTTTTGTGCCAGAAGTGAAATCCTTCAAAGACTATAATAAGACAGAAAATTGATAATATATTTTGATGATATGATATTTACAGTTATGGAATTTTAAGATGGATCACTAATACTAAGCAAGAGGCAATTATGGGGAGCATGAAAGACACCTATCTTACTTCCAAGCTAGGAAATTACTAGAAGAACCAAGTATATGGGTATTTCAAAGGACCAGGACTTTTCACATTTGGAAGGATCCAGAATTTCTTAGGTGTCAGAATCACCTAGAGAGCTGTTAAAGAACACAGAAATCCATTGAAGTAGGATAGAACCTGGGACTTCGCATTCCTACCAAATCCCCCAGGTGATTTTGGTACCTATCTATGTTTGAGAACCAGGCTTTTCGATGATTAATCTTCCTGGATGATTCCTAAGGATGGTAATCATTTGCTGTTAGCTTTACCATCTTTCATATGGAACGTATCCAACAAAGATAGCTCAAATTGTTGGACCCTTAGTTATCTCTTTTAACCTGTTAATTAAGAATAATATTCTATTTTTTTCCACATTATATACAATCAATATTCTATCCCATAAATCTTGGAAATCTATCTCAAAATGAGATAGAAATTTCCATGTGATCTATGTTTTCAAGCAGACATATCTTCTTCAACTTATTTTATTGCATTTCTCGACATCTAGCTCCTTACTTTATCTTACAGATTCCAACAGCACATGGAGGACTTTTAGGATTTCATATGTATTTAAATCACCATTACAGATATTTTAGCTGTAAAAAAATGAAATGCATTCCAAAGTCAATATAGTTACCTGTTTCCTTTCCCAAGCTCTCAGTCTCATGTCACTGGTTCCCTTTAAGGAAGAGGAGTAGGATGATTTTTTCCCAAATCTGCTTGGTCTTCACCCCATAGATGATTGGATTGAGTGCAGGAGGGATGGCTACATGGAGGTTGGCAGCCAGTATATGGAAGGAGTGCAGAATTTTGTGACAAAATGATGGGTGAGAACAGAGAACAGGACTGGTGTGTAGAACATAAGAATGACACAAACATGGGAACCACACGTGTTGAGAGATTTCTGACGGGCATCGTGGGATGGAAGGTTAAAGATGGCATGAAGGATGAGACTGTAGGAGATGCCAATAAGGATCAGGTCTGATGTAACAGTCAGTATAGGTACAGCAAAGCCATACCAGATGTTGATGGAGATGTCTGCATAGGCGAGTTGTGCAACACCTATGTGCTCACAGTATGTGTGCGGTATGATGGGAGTTCGGCAAAAAGAGAGTCGCTTTAATAGGAACACACATGGGAAGATGATCAAAAAGCTTCTGCCAACAATAGCCATTACAATCTTAGTAATACTCTGACAGGTGAGAATAGTGGTGTATCTTAGGGGGAAGCAAATAGCAACATAGTGATCAAATGCCATAGCCAGCAGAATGGCAGAATCCATGGCAAAGCTGTAGTGGAGAAAGAACATCTGAGTAAGACAGGCAGGAAAGGTGATTTTCTGAGGACCCAGCCAGAAGATGCTGAATGTTTGGGTACACATGTATTAGACAGGATGATATCTGTAGCAGCCAGCATGAAGAGGAAAAAGAACATGGGCTCATGAAGGCTACGCTCCATGGAAATAAGGTAGAGAAGGACACTATTGCCTGCAAGACCCGCAAGGTAAATAATAAAGAAGAGAATCCCAATCCAGACATGGAACTCCTCCAGCCCTGGGATTCCCAGCAGGATGAAGGGGCCCAGATTGAAGCTGCTCAAGTTGAATGAGGCCACCATGGTCTTGGACTGGATATGTCTCATAGACTGAAAATAAAAATATCATGGCTTATTGTTACAGTGATCTACAGATAACCCTCTAAGCCTTCTTCAATATTATCCCCCACTTTCAGCTCTGTAAAGTGATACACTATCACTTGTCTCTTCTCTTTACTAATAAATACCTGACAAAGTTGTCATTACAATTTTCAGTCAGAATACAAATGATATCAAAATAATTTTTTCCCAGAGATACAAATCACATAACTCCTGGCATATAATTTTAGACCTGCCCAGTTAACAGCAGCCCAGGAGGTTTTCTAGGAAAATAAGTGTCCAAAATACGGTTAGATTGAGAGACAATGACTAGTTAGGGATTTGGAACAAAGCTCGATGTAAAGTCCCAGCACTCGTGACCTGGAATAACAGACCCGCTCCTGGGGGTCAGGGGTTAAACAAAGACATGCCCCATGTCTAACAACAAAGTAGACCATGCAGTCTCTCTTTTTTTTTTTCCTCCCTCTCTCTCTCTTTCTCCACAACAGAATGTCTGCCTTGGCTCTTATCAGATATTCTCAGGTTGGAAAATTTCTAAGAAAAGACACCCACCAAGAACTCACTATGTCAGATTGGTCTCAAGGAAAGATCAGAACCCTCCTCCCCTCACAGAAGATATCTCAGCAGGGGGAGCCCAGTCTCTGGATAAAGTTAGACCACAGCATTCTTTCCCCAGTCTAATCTATGTAACGACTCACTCTTGTGAGACTTCATTGAAACAGTTGTGTCCTTCCTACAAAATTCTTCTGTTTGTGACATGATACACAAATCTTTTTCTCCAACTTCAGTAGTCTCTCATTTTTCTTTCTACTTGTTCTTGAATATTGATACTCTATAGTGCTCTATCTATGTCTGCTGCTTTCTAGGTGAACAACCTCCACCTGGGTGATATCCCCAAATGCCATGACTTTGTGATTCCTATGTTTAAGATTCTGATGTTTATAGTTTTGAAGCTATTCTTCTCTCCTCAGGTTGAAACTAGTTACCCCATGCCTGCCATCTTCAAAATCTTCAAAATCCCACAGGTGTATCCAGTTCAGCATGTTCCAAACTCCCCTACTTCTCTTTCCATTGCTTCAAATCTGTTTCTCTTTTTATATTTCCCAACTCAGCAAATGATAGTATAACACGGTTCCTCAATTTGAATACCTTGAAATTATCTCAATTCTTCTTTCACAGGCAATCATCTCACTCACCTTCCAAACAAGCTCATGTTACAGGGGCTCATTCCCTAAGTATCTTCTTACATCCTCTTATTTCTATGCTTGCATTGGCTGCTCTCTCCCACAGGCTATCATCTCCCATCAAGACCTCTGCATTCTAATTCAGATGCACCAATTTGCCTTGAGCAATTAAAGGCAGATGTGATGTAAAATCTATTCCAACAAGAAAGAAGTGAAAAGTAGAAAGACTATAGTTTCAGATAGGAAGAAATGGCAAGACTGGCAGTCAGCAACAGAAAATATCCTCACTGCTCAAACCTAGGTGGAGTCCATTTCATTAAAAATAGAGTTACAGCAGAGGCCAATGTATAGAAAAGCCTCACCGAGGTTTCAGATCCAGAATTTTGGTTTCCTATTTACTGCCACAAAATCATGTATAGCCCATCTTGCCCATATCCCATATCCCCCATCACATATTCACCCAGAGAATATCTAAAGGAGGAAAGGAGGACAAAATGGAAATTGGAGGGACAAACTACTGCAGAGAAAAAATAATAAAACAGGAAACAATAAATTCCTTGGCAAAAGTAACACAATTAAAGATTAATCCAAATGGGAAATATGGAATTACATAAACATTTATTCAAAGTATTCTTACTGATCACTAAAACAAAGCCCTTTGATCAAGTGGAACGTTGACAATGAATATGAATAACGAAGTCATATTAGAAGAAATTCTAAAGTATAATACACATGTAGGATATTCTTAGTCTCATAAGTAATTAAACTCAATAAAAGATGAATGATGAGGCATATTATTTATCAATTAAGAAAGACTGCAAAAGACCAATGGCTTTATTGATAATATCTGTCCTGTGAAGGTTCTGAGGAAGTAGTTGTTGCAACTATTTTAGAAGGGTTTAATGTATAACATTCTTAGATAGTAATTTGCCAATGTGTATAAAAACATAAAAAAACATTAAAAACATATAAAAACATAAAACATAAAGAAACATTGCCCCAGAAGTTCCAAATATAGGAATGCTTCCAAATACACAGTTATTAAAAAAAAAAAAAAAAAAAAAGACACAAAGCTATTCACAGCATTGGACACCCGGGTAGCTCAGTGAGTTAAGCATCTGCCACTGGCTCAGGTCATGATCTGAGGTGCTGGGATCAAGCCCTGTGTTGGGCTCCCTGCTCACTGGGGAGTCTGCTTCTAGCTCTGCCCCCCCCCACCCTGCTCCTTCTGCCCCTGCTGGTGTGTTCTCTCTCATGCACATGCAGATGCTCTTTCTCTCAAATAAAGAAATTTTTATTACTCTCTAAATCTCTTTAAAATCTCTTTTAAAATCTCTTTAAAAATCCTTTAAAAATCTCTTTAAAAAGAGATTCATAGCAGCAAGATATTTAATATTAAATTTGATTGAAATAAGTATGAAAAATACAAATTGAAATGTTAGCACCAGTTTAATTTTTAATGAGGGAATGAGTTTAACATTTACGGTATGTTCATACAGTGGAAGAGTATATAGCTTTGAAAAAGAATGAGGTAAAGCTATGTGTATAGGAATCAAAAGATGACAAAATACTGCTGGCTTCTCCAGCACCCATACTGAAACTGGAATGATACAGAGAAGGTTACCTGAGATATAATTAAAGGGTAACATAATTCAGAATATTTTCTAAAAGTAAAAACTATGTAAAGAAAATGTCTTAAGTTATAATAAAAAGAGGGATTATGCCATTTATGAGTTAAAAATAAAATGGCATGATTAACTTGAATATATGTATTAAATGCATAAACACATAAAACAAATGAAACACATGAATAAATTACATAGTATACAGCTGGCTCAAGAATAAATATGCCAAAGAGCAGAATTTGTGGTCCTAAAATTGGCTACAATTTTTATAATACTATATGCAATTGGATGAATGAGGATCAGTGAGAAAATACTGGATAATCCCACAAGTAGCTTGAAAATTATTCACACCAAGTAAAATAAAATTCCTCAAGAATCAAAAAGATACATGTAAATTATTAAAACCACTAGCTTATATTAGAAGTGTATACACCTCGGGTGCCTGGGTGGCTCAGTGGGTTAAAGACTCTGCCTTTGGCTCAGGTCATGATCCTGGGATCCTGGGATCGAGACCCACATTGGGCTCTCTGCTCAGCAAGCAGCCTACTTCCTCCTCTCTCTCTCTCTGCCTGCCTTTCTGCCTACTTGTGATGTCTGTCTATCAAATAAATGAATAAAATCTTTTTTAAAAAGCTTTTAAAAATCCAGATAAAAAGACAAAAAAATTCTATTGACAAGGCAGATACGTTTTTAACAATAATGGTATTTTGAAATCAACTCTCATGCTCTGACAAAATGTAATGACATTCAGGAAAATATACATTAACAAACATGATTGATGAGAATCATAAAACCTAAATAAACCAATTTATGTAAAATTAAAAGGTGTCATAGATCTATCTCCCTCCATATTGTCCCCAAACTAGACAATTTTATCAAGTTTGCCTTATATTTAAAAAATAGGTAATTCATGTAGGATACAATTGATTTCTGAGCATTTAAGAAGCCTGAAAATATTCTAAGTTTATTTTAAAAGCCAGTAAAGCTATTTTGTGAAATCTAAATGTATTCATTTATTGGAACACTATTTATAAGACCTAATATGAACCCAGATGGAATAGGAACTCATTCTGCAAACAAAGAACCAAGTGTAATTACTGTAGTGAGGTAGAAAATGACAGCCTAAGTCAATGTAACAGAAGAGCCAAAGGGACATCAGGAAGATGAGAAGACAGAATTGGTAGGACTTGCCAGTTGATAGAAGGGTGATAGAGGAGTAGTAAAGGTAGGGAAACATCAATGAATTCTTCCATCTCTACAAACTTGAAGTCAGGTTTGTCTTATTTTATTTTGTTTTCTGGGCTTCTACTTTGTCTCCTCATTTTTTTTTTTATTTTAAGAATTTATTTATTAGAGTGAGTGAGAGAAAAAGAGCACAAGAGCACAAGAGAGCACAAGTAGGGGAAGAGCCAGAGGGAGAGGGAGAGGGAGAAGCAGACTCCCCACTAAGCAGGGAGCCAGACATGTGGCTCAATCCCAAGACCCAAATATCAAGTCCTGAGTCAAAAGCAGATGCTTTAACTCACTGAGCCACCTGGGCACCACCTGTCTCATGATTTTAGGGAATAATTTTTAAGATAACATGCCCATTTATTTACTATCTACTAAGGTAAGCAAATGAATTTTAACTTGAAGACACATTAGCTGGTTGTGGGAGTAGTATCCACATCGGTAATCTCTTGTTGTGTACTCTCACAACAAGAATTTGCAAGGAACTCATGGTTCTCTACCTAACACTATGGTATTACCGACACCCATGTAGTTCCTCAAAGTCACTTTAAAGACTTTCATTATTTTTCTTTTCTTTTTATTTTTTAATTTTTTATTTTTTATAAACATATTTTTTATCCCCAGGGGTACACGTCTGTGAATCACCAGGTTTACACACTTCACAGCACTCACGAAAGCACATACCCTCCCCAATGTCCATAATCCCACCCCCTTCTCCCAAACCCCCTCCCCCCAGCAACCCTCAGTTTGTTTTGTGAGAATAAGAGTCAGTTATGGTTTGTCTCCCTCCCAATCCCATATTGTTTCATTTATTCTTCTCTTACCCACTTAAGCCCCCATGTTGCATCACCACTTCCTCATATCAGGGAGATCATATGATAACAGTTAACAAAACAAAAAGACAACTGACAGAATGGGAGAAGATATTTGCAAACGACATATCAGATAAAGGACTAGTGTCCAGAATCTATAAAGAACTTAGCAAACTCAACACCCAAAGAACAAATAATCCAATCAAGAAATGGGCAGAGGACATGAACAGACATTTCTGCAAAGAAGACATCCAGATGGCCAACAGACACATGAAAAAGTTCTCCATATCACTCGGCATCAGGGAAATACAAATCAAAACCACAATGAGATATTACCTCACACCAGTCAGAATGGCTAAAATCAACAAGTCAGGAAATGACAGATGCTGGCGAGGATGCGGAGAAAGGGGGACCCTCCTACACTGTTGGTGGGAATGCAAGCTGGTGCAACCACTCTGGAAAACAGCATGGAGGTTCCTCAAAATGTTGAAAATAGAACTGCCCTATGACCCAGCAATTGCACTATTGGGTATTTACCCAAAAGATAAAAACGTAGTGATCCAAAGGGGCATGTGCACCCGAATGTTTATAGCAGCAATGTCCACAATAGCCAAACTATGGAAAGAACCTAGCTGTCCATCAACAGATGAATGGATCAAGAAGATGTGGTATATATACACAATGGAATACTATGCATCCATCAAAAGAAATGAAATCTTGCCATTTGCAACAACATGGATGGAACTAGAGCATATCATGCTTAGTGAAATAAGTCAAGCAGAGAAAGACTTTCATTATTTTTCAATAGTTTTCCTTCTCCAGTTATAAACAAGTATTATATTAACTAACACCAGGCACCACGTGAGACGATAAAAGTGGAAGAAGCCAGAAAGCTTCTCGCATATCAAAAGGGAGATAACTTTAGTCCACTGACTACATCACACACACCTCCCATGTAATCTTCAGCTCTGGAAAATATGCTTGTCTGATTCCTTTTCCTCCTACATTTGGCCCTTGACGTTTCTTCAGTTTGGCCCACTTTCTTTCTTTCTCCAGCTAACTCTCTCATGTTCAGCACATGGCAAGCTTTCCTGAACAATATCCAAATTAGGTAACGTTCCCAGGTACACTCCTGGCACTCCATATTATCCGATCAGAGGACTTACCACACTATTTTCATTTTACTTTACTTAGCTTTCTCACTTAAGAAGTGGTAAACTTTAAGAGGATAGATATCGTGTCAGCTTATTTCACGGTTCTATCCCTGGAACGGTATCTGTCACAGAGTCTTCAATAAGTTCTTGTTGAGTAAATGCATGGCAGAGGGTCCAATGGACTTCACACTAATGAACTTGATCATCCAAATAGTGCTGTGAATACCTTATCATTCACCCACCTCTCCCTCAGTCTTATATCCTCACGGCCTACCATAATAACACAAGCTAGGCTCCTCCACCTAAATACTGGATAATTAAAGACCTGGAAAAGCATGAAATGTTGCTTCCTATATTTAAATACTTCCAAACCAGATGAAGCTCCCACCAAACAAACCGAAGCCATCCACTGACACTGCAAGCTACCAAAAGATGGTTTGGAAGGAAGGATGCAGCTAGATGTGGGAAACTTCAGAACTTTCCTCACCTACCTCCAAAGTCCTATATGTAGAAGGTTTGTGGCTTTACATATCCTGTCATGAAACTTCTTAGGTATCGCTTACTACACATTCTCTTTAATCTAATAGTATCAGTATTCTTTGATTATAGATTACTGAATAGGATTTTACATTAAGCAAGCATTCTACTCCCATCCTATTTACTGGTCTCTGATTGATTGTTGAGCCTTTTTCTCCTCCCTCCTAAGGCTAGGAATATGGCAATGACACTCCCAATATCTCTACCTACTCCATCTCCTCCAGCACTAAACAAAGAAAGGACAGGTCTTTCAGTAATATCTTAGTTACCAAGCATTATAATCCATACCTTGACTTTATTTCTCTTTTTTGTGTTAAATGTGTCTATGTGCATATCTTTCTTCTGCCCCATTGTAGAGAAAAGAATATCCATGTTTGGTTCATGGGTCACAAAAGGACTATTTTATGACCCATTCCAAAAGCAACTGTTCAACTTCATTTTGGATTTGTGTCTTGCTATGGTATATAGGGTGGGTGGATATCTTAGTGTTTGCCCACATCATCCCAAAGGACAACAGGACACTCATTCATAAATGCATCCACAAATATAAACCCATGCTTACACATACAAGATAAACTTAAAAAAATAAAAACTCTGAGATAGCATATGAAATTTCAATCTCCATGTGTCTGGCCCCCGTCTGAAATGGCCAATTCTATATCTATCATGACCACTTATGTTTGTTTGCTTGTCTTTTTATACATCCATAGCATTTCTGATCTTTAGAAAAATCATAGAAACATCTTAGGAATATATGTGGTAGGGGCTCAGAATTAAGCTCCTAATAAATACCTCTCTTTCACACCATTCTTTTTGCATGAGTGTAAGCTTTATAATCTATCTGTGGAATTCTAATCTTGTCCTTTCTTCTTTCTTGGAGCCCCTTCTTTCCCCACCTGCCTCTTTCCTCCTCACCAGCTCCTTTTCTCATCGTCTCTACTCCATTACTCCCTAATAGTTCTGTATGCTCACCAAGGGCTTATACCTTGCAGATCCTGGTCCCGGAACTGCTTTGCAAAGGGAAGGTGCTGATAAGAGTGTGCAGGAACACAGCAGGTGAAAAACAGACCAAGGAACAAAAGAAGAAGTTCCAGGATTAGTAAGGACAGATAAAGGGACATAAGGGACAAACATAGACCACGCTTACAGTAGGGAAGACCAACATGGAGCCTGGAAGAGTGGAGTGCAACTGTATATCCCTTGACATCTCCAAGGATTAAAGACAGGTTAGAACAGAAGATTGTGAACCCAGAGGACCTAGAGGCCTCAGGTCCCAAGACTTCAAGTCAGTGTGGGACATGAACAAGGATTCAACCAAATTAACACTTTCCCAGGTTAGAAACTTACACTTCAGCTCATATTGGTGGTGCATTAGAAATTTTGGAATCCATGATGTTAGAATACATGAACCTCAGTGGGGCCTGGATCTAGCTTTATTGGTAGTTTGATAAAGAAGGTCTGGCAAGAGTCATTCTACCATGTGTCAGCCCAGTTAGAGAACTCCTAAAATTTCATGTGCAGAGACTGTTTCATTCTTTGAATCTGTGGCTGAGGGTACTTCATAGTGGAAAATCAATAAATGTCTATTGGATTGAAATACATCAGCTTCTAGCCTGATATAACAAAACCCTGGAGATATTTCTGCCTAGGGCTGCATCTCTCCAGGTGTGAAGAGGCCTGTCTTTTCAGATGCTCACTTCAATGTTCAGTCTTGCTTGGTAGTTCTGTCCATCTTCCCTCAGTGGAGAATCATCATTAACTCAGTATTTAGTCAATTTGTCAGGCTACAGGCCACTAATCTTTATGTTCAGGACAAATGTCTAACACAAATCACACACATATCTGAAAATCATAGCAAGCCAGCCAGGATAAGTCTCATCTTTCCAACAGAACCCCACATATGGCCTCCCATCAGATCCACAAGGACATCTACTTTCAATGCCTAGTGGCTAACCATGTGGAATATTCCCTGTTCTGCTCATCCCTTCCTTTGTCCTCTAACAAAACACTATTATTGTTCTGGAAATCAGGTTCTGCATCTCTAAAAATGGAAAAATAACTTAGAAATATTTAAGTTAAAGAAAGGCTCTGAAGAATAAGTGGAGAAACAACTATCACCTTATTGTGGAGAAAATAAGTCTTTTTCCATGACTCTCCTTAATTTCCTCTCTGATAATGCAGAGTTACAAATCCATGTAGATGCTCACCAAACAAAAGGGATTTTATTCATTCGTTAAAACTCATTCATTTCATCAAAAACTAATGATGTACCATATGGTAACTAACATAATATAAATAAACAAAAAAATAAATAAATCTTCTAAAAAACCTCATTCCTTTCAACTCTTTTATTCAGCAAATATTTATTGAATGTCTGTTACAAACTAGGAGCTTGTAAATGATAGGAATGCAATGGTAAACAAAGTAGGCATGAGCCTGGTCTTTGATGATATATAATGGAGAAACCAACACTAAACAACCGAGTATACAACCAGTCATCTTATTAGAGTTGTGATATGTCCTACAATGAAAGGTCCATTGTGCAACGAGAATGTATAGGAGTGATGCTAATGTAATATACAGGACTGAAAAAGAAATATTGGAAGGAATTTTTAGTTGAAACTAAACAGGAACTGCCGGGCAAAAAATAAAGAGAAAGCACAGGTAGAAGAGACAAGGAGAAATGTGATGCATTGGAGAAGCTGAAAGTAGACAACTATGGTGGTGTATGTCTTCATTCATCAACAGTAGTATCAGTCTATCTTGTGCAGTCATTATCTCTAACTTCCCCAAAATACAGGGCTATTTTCATTAAGAGTCATTAGAGTCCTTTTTTTCAACTGAGTATATAAGAGAGACAGTACGGTTTAGAACAAGTTGAGTTTAGGATAAACAAGACAATGGCTGCAGTAACATACGTTGGAATCTAAACTGGATAGAGAAGGAAGAAAAGAAAAGTTAATAATGACGTCAAGAAGGGGTTTCTAATAAAGTTTGAATGTGTATGAAACCTTCATTGAGAACACATGGTGTGTCAGATATTTTCATTTAAAAGGGCATAAGAAGATGCCTAGGACTAAGTTTCTGCCTTCAAGGAGCTCATCATGTAGGTGTGGATAGACAAATAAATAGGCAAATAAATATGATGGTTTATAATTGTGGTTTGGATAAAGCAGCCCTTCCTGTGCATCTTCTGAATTCCCCAAGGGCTTACAGACATAAAAGAAAATGTCAACACACATGCAGACCCCCCACACACAGAAGATCTTACCTCCTTATACCAATTTTACTATTTACTTCTTATTCCTGAGTAATTTAACATGTTTGTCTTGGATAAATTTATGGCCTCTTTTCATGTGGACAGTGTAGGAAATGAGCATTTTTTTATTAATTAATTTTCAGCAAAACAGAATTCATTGTTTATGCACCACACCCAGTGCTCCATGCCATATGTGCCCTCTATAATACCCACTACCTGGCTCACCCAACCTCCCAACCCCTGCCCCTTCAAAACCCTCAGATTGTTTTTCAGAGTCCATATTCTCTCATAGTCCATCTCCCCTTCCAATTTCCCTCAACTCCCTTCACCTCCCCATCTTTCTATGTCCTCCATGCTATTTGTTATGCTCACAAATAAGTGAAACCATATGATACTTGACTCTCTCTGCCTGACTTAATTTCACTCAGCATAATCTCTTCCAGTCCCGTCCATGTTGCCACAAAAGTTGGGTATTCATCCTTTCTGATGGAGGCGTAATCCTCCATAGTGTATATGGACCACATCTTCCTTATCCATTCGTCTGTTAAAGGGCATGGGCATTTTTTTATCCTGAGAGGTTTTTTTTTTTTTAAGATTTTTTTTTTAATTTATTTATCAGAGAGAGAGAGGTGGAGAGAGCGAGCACAGGCAGACAGAATGGCAGGCAGAGGCAGAGGGAGAAGCAGGCTCCCTGCCGAGCAAGGAGCCCGATGTGGGACTCGATACCAGGACGCTGGGATCATGACCTGAGCCGAAGGCAGCTGCTTAACCAACTGAGCCACCCAGGTGTCCCTATCCTGAGAGTTTTTTAAGAGAAACATAGATGGTTCCTACCCAGCTCTACTTAATACTCTACTAATCTACTACTCACACCAAACTATTGTTGTTGTTGTTGTTTTAAAGAACCAGACACTGTGTACACAAAGAACATCACTTCTGAAATTACCTGCTCAAAGAGTCAGGGATGTGCAAATTAAATGAAAAAAATATACATGAAGTGTAAATAAATATAAATTGAATGTAAAGCTCTGATTTTTATGGACGATCACTCTTTTCATTAGATTCTTCCATTCCTTATATTGATGCTAAGGTCAATGAAATTATTGAGGAAATGCAAGGTACAAAGTGACAGAATCACATGAATTCTAAGATGAACACTATAGCTTTTATAGATAGAGTGGATTGAATGGAGCAGGATTGGAACTCCTTTAAAAAGACGACTCTGAAATACTCTCAGAGAGACAGATCATAGAGAAGGACAGAGGCAAGTTCTATGGTCATGATAAAAGTAAGAATCTCATGTATATATCTACTGATGTGACTTACAAGCATCTTGAAATAAAATATTTAACCCAAATATTGACTTAATTTTGCTAGAGCACGACATAGGATAAATCAAGAACAAGCCACAGGTTTCTGGCTTGGGAATGCATTTGGTGGTAGTGCCATCATTCACCATAAAAGAACACTGAAAAGGAAGAGCACTTTTTGTGGAGGAAGTTAGTTTCTAGGTCAGTTTTGGAAAAATTAAGTGGGAGGCATTTGTAAGCCACTCAGTGGGTAGATATTCAGGAAGCAATTGGATAAAGAATTCTGGATCAGACAGACCTGGTTTTGGATACTAAATCCACTATTTGTCTTTCTGTAATCTTTGTGAATCTCCATTTCCTCATCTGTGAAATGAATTAACTAAAATTATGCTATGATAATTATTTTTATTTTTATATTTTAAAGATTTTATTTATCTATTTGAGAGAGAGTGAGTGAGAGAAAGCATGAGAGGGGAGAAGGTCAGAGGGAGAAGCAGACTCCCAACGGAGCTGGGAGCCCTACTAGGAACTCGATTCTGGGACTCCAGGATCATGACGGGAGCGGAAGGCAGTCGCTCAACCAACTGAGTCACCCAAAATAAATTATTTTTACTTAAATTAATTAATACTTCTAAAATACGGACCAAGGGTAGTAAAATTTTTCTTGGAGCATGCAACTGAAGAAAACAGAAACAAAAGATAATCAGCTCTATGTAATTTGAGAAGGATAAGGAAAAAGGTAAAGCAAGTACAGGACATAGAAGAGGGGATTAATAATGTATAGACTCGGGAATGAAGCTGAAAGCAGAAAGTTTAGTAGTTATACTTGAGAGCATTGATAGCTACTAAAGGAGGAACACAGGAACTTTTGTCTTTAACTCAGGATCTGAAAAATACAGGGGTGAGTTGTATATTGGGAAATATCTAGCCTTCAAACATCTCAAAATTAGCAGCAGGAAAAATGGAAGCCTGAGTTTTAATGCTCTTGTGTACCCATCATCACCTTCTTCATACAAGTGTTGAGAAAACTGAACCAAGAAGAGGCTTGATTTTCTGAAAGTCTAGAAGATTTTCTCTTTTCCTCCCTTCCCATACTTTGCTCATGGCTAGAACGCTAAAATTTCAGGTTAATAGGAATTAAAGTTTATTTTTATGTTTCCCATCTTACATAAAATTTCACCTACTTGAATTTTACCTCAATGTCTTCTTCAGTGACCCTCCCCACTCATTGTGTCTTTTTTAAAGAGAAAAGCAGAATAAATTTGTCTTGAATCTGCTTGTTCTTCACTCCGTAGACAACAGGATTTAGAGCAGGGGGGATGGCCACATAGAAGTTGGCAAATAGGATGAGCACATTTCGAGGGACACTGTGCCCAAAGCGATGAGCAAGGATGGAGAAGGTGGCAGGTGTGTAAAACATGAGAATAACACAGACATGGGAACCACAAGTGCTGAGGGCCTTCTGACGGGCACCCTGAGATGAGAGCTGAAAGACAGCACGAAGGATGAAGGCATAGGAAACAGCAATAAAGATCACATCCGAGAAGACAGTCATGAGAGGCACAGAAAATCCATACCAGATGTTGATGGAGATGTCAGCAGAAGAAAGCCGAGCAACACCTATGTGCTCACAGTATGTGTGTGGGATGATGCGTGTCCCGCAGAAGGGTAACCGTTTCAGCAGAAAAACATCTGGCAAGATGACACAGAAGCTCCTCACGGTGATGGTCACCATAACCTTGATGACCACCTGTGGAGTCAGGATGGTGGTGTACCTCAAGGGGAAGCAGATGGCCACATAGCGATCAAATCCCATGGCCAACAGGATGGCTGAGTCCACTACAAAGCTGAAGTGGAGGAAAAACATCTGAGTGAGACAGCCAGAGAAGGTAATTTCCTGGGAGCCCAGCCAGAGGTTACTGAGTAGTTTGGGCACTGTGTCCGTGGACAGGATGAAGTCCGTGGTAGCCAGCATAGCAAGGAAGAAAAACATGGGCTCATGGAGGCTGTGCTCTACAGCAATGAGGTAGAGAAGGGTGCAGTTGCCCACAATAGCCAGAACATAGATGACACAAAAGGGAATCCCGATCCAGCTGTGGAATCTCTCCAGACCGGGTATTCCCACAAGGATGAAGGAACTGGGATTGTAACAGCTCAAATTATACATGATCTCCTCAGTCTGGGATCCTCTGGTCTTGGAGCCCCGAAGTCAAATCAGCTGTCAGAATGGGCTGGGGCTGACCGTGGTGGGGGACAACAACTGTCACATTCAGGCTTCCTCTGTCCCCTGGATGTTGGAACCTATAAAACGGACTTGTTATTGTCCCTTTTCTTTGCAAGTGGCCCCACTTGATTTCCTTTATACCTTTATTAATATGTCTTACTGGAGGGTTATTTTTGGAGGTCAGCAATTTCATGTGATTAAACCTCAATAACTATGTCCCTTTCTTAATGTAGACTATGTGGCATAGGCCCAGGCTCAGGAAAACAGAAAACATATTGTATGTAAGGACAAGAGGTTTGTGTATGTCAGTGAGACAGAGAGTGGGGGAGGAAGACAAGCAGGAAATATGACAATTATTACATGGGATGAGCTGCGAGTAATGGACTTTTATACAGCAAATACTGTTTCCAGCAATAGTTTTGATATAATAAACTGAAGGATTTCAGTAGAGTGGTAGAAAAGGTAATGAAAAGGGAAGGGAAAAGAAAGAACAGATTCCAGAACTGTGGGTGATACAGGAGATTTGTTGCACAGGGTTTCAAATATGGTTTAGTCTAAGAGGGATGCTTCCCCAGATGTGAAAATGAGAGATGGCATCAACCAGCAAGTGCGTGGGGACAGGTAAGCAGCATTCTCCTGACTCAGGCAAAGGGCAGTGAGCTCAGAGGATGACTTATGGTCTCAGGGATGATTCCCTAAATCTTGGAGGATTTCCGTTCCCTAACTTAGTAGGGGACAGAGCTCTGCCCACCAGTGAGTATGACAATGCCTCCATAACAGATACCAGCCAGGGTGATTGGCCTGGGGCAAATCCGGCAGAGCAGAGTCTCACCTCCTAGAGATAAAGTTAAAAATAATAAAATAGTGCTGCTTGAATGTTTTCATGTTTGGTGTGCCAGAGCTTGGACCCCATCTTTGGACTAAATAGAGCCTGCCTTTTGCATTTCCATTTTAACTCCAGTGTATGATCTATTTTAAAGTATTTTTGGCAAAGGGGACCAGTAACAGTGAAGCAGGGAGTACAGCACAAGAGGCCAGGACACCTGGAGCCATCCTTCAGCCAGTTTGGAATAGGTTTAGTTCTTACCCTCTCCACCAAATTTACAAAGTCATTCAAAAAGCTTTGATGGAAAGGAAGTGGGATTTGAGGATGGGTCCCAGCAGCTCTATATTATTGTGTTTGGCAGGACTTTGTAGGTGTGTGGCAAGGAGGGAAAAATGGGATGAGCCATGTGGGATTTTGTGATATCTCAGCCATAATTCTAGCCAAAGCTTTATATAGCAAGGTTCTCTGATGTAGCAGATGATTTTGACATGGCTGGAGTCCTTAATTAGGCAAAGTGAACAAGACATCAACCTGGGAGGAATGTAACTGTTCCCACTGTCCAAAAGCAGCCGTCTGCCCCGCCCCAACCATGACTCTTCCTCCACGCCCAGAAGAACGAATGCCCTAAGTTCCACCTGCAGGTCTGATGCAGGCTAACAGCTAGTGGGCACTGAACTTATTACATTTACATGAAGACATCAGAGTCTTCATGAAATTGTCCCTAAAAGGACGGCCACCTCATCTTCTGTGGTATAAAATGTAGGTAGCCTAAGAAAGCCCCCAAATGTCAAATTTTAGGCTAGATTGCAGCTCAGTCTCCTGAAGCATAGACTCCCTGCCTCTGAAAAGAAGCACATTTGATCAGGGTCTCAGGGAATACATTTAAAGGGGAAAAAATAAAGTACTGATCATTAAAACTACAAAGGAGGTTAACAGAAAACATACACACCAAGTTTTGCTGCTTCAGTCTGAATCTAGTCTGACTTCACTTCTTTTACCCAAAGAGCTCCTCTTTCCTTCTGGATTCCCCACTGTATTCCTGGTCACATTAGTTGGTCTGCTCATGAAGTCAGTCGTTTTCTGTGAGGAGCTGTCTTCTTATGGAATCACTGGTGTCAGCAGAACTCCTTTCTCCCAGAGTCATGTCCTCTAGAACAGAGACCCTACTTGGACACTGAGCAGACCCAAGGCTACACTGTTTGATAAAAATCAAAGAACCAGTGTAGCATTTTTCTCTTCCCTAAATGGCTGTAGTTTTCAGCTCACCAAATTATCTTCTATCTCTTGCTTTACAGGAGTAGTGGAAAATATCTGTTTAGAAGGAAACAAGTAAAATTTTAGGTTGGGACATGTTCCATAGAAGTGAGATGAACGTTTTTATGCATTACCTTATATTCCCAGAAGATAGAACTCATGTTATGTGGGTACCACCATTTTTTTTCCATCCCCAGAGAAAGGATGAGGTCAATCATATGAACTATTTTCCTTTGAGATGGAACATACCTTGGTGGTTTCAGTAGGCTGTGGATATTGGATCCCTAGGAGAGTCAGTCTAGACAATTTAGACCCAGTCGGCTGAAACAGAATTCTCAGAGGCCTGAGAATGTTCCTGTACATGTGATATTGCTCAGTTAATTAAGCATCTGACTCTGGATTTGGGCTCAGGTCATGATCTCAGGGTCGTGAGATTGAGTCGCACATGACCTTGGGATTCTTTTCCTCTCTCACTGCCCTTCTCCCCCATCCAAAAAAAAAAAAAAAAATTTAGCTGTTTTTTGCACTTTGCATTCCCAAAACTTTATAAGCAGTTTCTAGATTTATAACCACACACACTTAGAGTTTTTGTTTTGATTGCATTGAATCGGTCTATCAATATGGAAATACCTGATACCTTTATAATATTTTATCATTCTATTATAAATATGATATACTATGTTATTCATGTAGTCTTTTAATTTCCCTAATAATAGGTTTAAAAACTAACTCAAAAAGATATCTGTATACCCATATTTATTGCAGGAATATTCAAAGCAGCCAAGATATGGAACGTGTGTGTGTGTGTGTGTGTGTGTGTAATATTATTCAGCCATGAAAAATAATGTAATCTTGCCATTTGTGACAACACAGATGGACCTCGAGGGCATGATGAAATATGTCGGAAATATATCAGAAAGTGTAAAATATGTCAGAGTAAGACAAATATTATATGACCTAACTTATAAATACACAGAACAGACTTGTGGTTGCCAGAGGCAAGGAGGGAAGGGTGGACAAAATGGGCAAAGTGATCAAAAGATACAAACTTCCAATTATGGGGGCACCTGGGTGGCTCAGTGGATTAAGTCTCTGCCGTCAGCTCAGGTCATGATCTCAGGGTCCTGGGATCGAGCCCCACATCGGGCTCACTGCTCAGCAGGGAGCCCGCTTCCTCCTCTCTCTTTCTCTCTGCCTGCCTCTCTGCCTACTTGTGATCTCTGTCTGTCAAATAAATAAATAAAATCTTAAAAAAAAAAAAACTTCCAATTATGTAATAAATAAGTCTTCAAGTAAGAAGTAAGGTACAGCAAGGTGACATAATTATAATTACTAACTAGACTTATTGTGGTGAACAATTGCAGTGTATACAAATATTGAATCGTGTTGTACACTCAAAACCGATACAATGTTATATGTCAATTATAACTCAATTAAAAATACATATACTCTTTTCTTGCAGAATGCAGAATATTTGCTCTTTATTATACTATTATAAAAATTACTACAGATTCCATTGCTTAAAATGCCACAAATCACAGTAATTATCTTATAATTTTGTAGCTCACTTCAGCCTAGGTCTAACTGAGCTAAAATCCAGGTGTTGAAAAGGCAGCTTCTCTTTTTGGAAGCTCTAGAAAAGAAACTCTTTCCTTCCTTTTTCTGGTATCTAGAAGCCCCCTTCTTCCATCTTTAAAGAAAGCAATATTACTTCTGCCCTTCTGCTGTACTCAGTTCCCCTCCGGTTCTCCCCTTGAGCTTTCCTCTTCCACTTTTAAGAATCTCTATGTTCCCATTTGAGCCAGCTACGTATTCTGAAATGATCTCCATATTTTAAGGTCTACTGATGAGTTTCATCTGATAGTCATCTTAATTCCTCGCGGCTTTGTAACCTAACATAATCACAGAGGTTTAAGATGGGGACATCTACCACACAAAGCTTCAGAATCTGCAAATTATGTTTGTCAAACAAACTTACTGTTCTTGATTAATTTAATATCTAGTTATATTGACAATAATAGATGCATTTAAACATCTCATTTTGTTTTGTTTATTTCTCCTTGCTTCTTAGTGAGTATTTTGCATATTGAGGGCATATTGTAGTGTGCATATATAATGCCTCTTTTCACAAGTCCTGGTAGTTTGCAGCATGGTTCTGAGGGGGAGATTCCCTCTGACTCTTCTCTTTCTCTTTGACTTCTTTGGTGTGCTCATTCTTCTAGTTACTTCATTTGACTCTCCTAAACACTCTGTCCTGAGCCAAAGTTTAGTGTGTTGTCTTCTGATCCTGATCAGCAATCATTTCATGGAGACCACTGATGGTCATTGGGACAGATGGAAGATTTGTTCGATTCCTTGGGGCAGAATGTCTCTATCTTGTAACATCCCTAAGTAAACCACTTCCTATTGTTGGGTCGGTGGGCTCCGGGAGTTCAGGAGGAACAATAGAAATGACCAGCTGCTCCGGAGGCTCCTGGAGTGCAGGAAGAGCAATGGAAATGACCACTGCAGGGTCTCACCGCCACAGGGTCTCGCCGTCTTCCAGCCTACCCCCGCTCCTAACCCTTGACTCTCCCGCCAAAAGGATGTATGCCCAGGTCACGTCTATGCAGGAGACAGATAAATGACACACCACCACCCCCCACCACCCCCACTCCTCCGCTAACTCCCTCTCAGCGCAACTTCCCCCACTCTGCTTTCCAGAGTCCCGGAACCTTGCCCGAGGGTGCCCACCTCCTCCCAGCGCAACTTTCCTGTCTCCCCTTCTCCTGAGCCCTGAAACTTCACTGGAGAGTGCCTTTAATAAATCTTGCCTTGCACCCACTTTGCCTGGTGTAGTGTTTATCTCGCCTACAAAACCTTACATTTGGTGCCCGAAACCCGGGAGAAGATTGAGCCCCCAACCCAGTGGGAAGGCTGTCTCCTCTCCCCCCTAGCCAGACCTGGACCTGCCTTTCCCAATGCCACCTCTGAAGCCATGGTGAGTTCTCTGCCCGCCCCCCCCCTGCATTCCTCACCTCCTTCTGGAAAGCCCTGCCCTAATCACAGCCACGTCAGGGCAGACGTGGGTCAGGGCAGACCCCGCCAGTCACCAGGTGACCTCCGTGACTCCGGGAGTCTGGGAGATGTCCTAAGCTCTATGGAAGTCAACAGTTCTTCTTCAACCCAGTGGCAGATGAGGGGAGGCCTTCCTCCAGCACGCGGGTTGCCCGGCAACGAATTGTGGGGACCTCCCAATCCAAATTCGACCCCAAAACATCCCAGGGGTGTTTTAGGCTTGTTGGCCAATCTTAAAACCCTGGAACAAAACCAGGACCTGTGAAAACGACGTTACTGTACTGTAGCTTGGCCACAATACCGATTAGACAATCAGTCCCAATGGCCTCCAGAAGGCATGTTTAATTATCAGATTCTCATGGACTTAAATAACCTCAGCAGACACCAAGGCAGATGGGCCAAGGTCCCTTATGTTAGGATTTCTGAACCGGCACCCTCGTCTACCCCTCCCCCTCCTCTTCCCCAATCCTATCCCAACTCCTGACAAAGTTATCCACCGTAAACATGAAACTTCAATCAAAGTTTACTGAAGGTCAAATAAACTCATGTTATTTGTTAAAAATCTGTTAGCAAAGAAATGACTAAACTGATGGTTAGTTGTCTGTCTCAACGTTTTAATGGATAATTGCTGAGATAGCTTTCAAAGTCTTTGGTAACCTGAAAGTTTAAACTTTTGCTTGGATGACAAATGGAATTAAATTGTTGGACATTTAGGTCTTTTCCAAAGAGGATAAAATGCCAAGTCATTGATTACTGAACATAGGTTTGTGCTTTTGACTTCTTACAGCAAAGAAAATAAGAATATTTAAATCTGTTAGTAAGCATGGTTTGTGCTTAACTGATTCATAAATTGGCATCTAAAGAATTCTGTTATAATCATTCACAATTGATTAATAACTAACTGGAGGTTAATAACTAAAGGTATTTCTAAGAGTACAAAATTCTGCTAACTGTAAGAGTGATGGAAATAAAGGAAGCCACTCTGTATGTAGGAAAGTAGAAGATATATAAGAAAGATTTAAGGAATGGGAGTACATTTTATTGAAAGTAAAAGGAGATAATTTTGTCCTAAATGAGATGGTTGTTAGGGACAAAACCTGAATGTGAAGGAAAGTTGTAGAGGGTTTGTGAAGGGAAATCATTCAGGAACCCAGTGAAAACCAGGCCATGTTTCTTAACTGACTTACTGAGGCACTGACTTAATACACTCACCTAGACCTGGCCTCTCTGGCAGGGGCAACTGTTTTAACTACCCACTTCATTTCTCAGTCAGCCACCGACATTTAGAAAAAAATTAAAGAAAGTGGAGGAGGGCCCTTAAACTCCCATTTCTGATCTGGTGAAAATGGCATTTAAAGTCTTTAACTCCCAAGAGGAGGTAGCAGAACTTAAGCGCCAAGCCAGACTCCAACAGAAGGTCCAACAGCAGACCCAAGCCCTGGTAGCAGCCCTGAGGCTGGCAGGTTCTAGGGGTCAAAAAAAGGGAGCACCTAACTGCGTCCTTCCAGGGGCCTGTTTCAAGTGTGGAGCTAAGGGACACTGGCCCCATCAATGCCCCAATCCAAAATCGCCTACTAGGCCCTGCCCTCAATGCTGCATGATGGGCCACTGGAAATCGGACTGCCCCAGCCTTGGGGGATTCCTGGGCCTCCATGTTGGGGAGACCCTGAGATGATAAGTCCTGCCTTCCAACTTCTCAGATTGGAGGATGACTGATGGAGCCCAGACTCAGACACCCCTCTCACCCATGCCAAGCCCAGGGTCATGCTCCAGGTAGCAGGTAAGTCCATTTCCTTTCTGCTGGACACGGGATATTCTGTCCTGCCTTCCTACTAGGGTCCTGCTCGTCCCTCCTCAGTTGCTGTTATGGGAATTAACGGTACTTCCTCCACTCCAAAGGCCAGCCCACCCCTTACATGCAGCCTGGATGGGTTGCCCTTCTCACACTCCTTCCTCATCATCCCTTCCTGCCCTGTTCCCCTTCTAGGGAGGGATATCCTCCACAAACTTCAGGCCACCATTCGTCTCTCTCCCTCTCCCTCGACTTCTGCTCACCTCATCCTCCCTCTACTCCCCTTTGACTCATCCTCTATCCCAGACTGTCTCCCCTACGTAGACCCGCAGGTATGGGACATTTCCTGATCTATAGTAGCAACCCATCCGCAAGGACTTAAGCCCATCATTGACTGCCTCCTGCAGCAGGGTCTCCTTATCCCCATTAACTCTCCAAGCAACTAGATGTCACCGCCCAGGGATGGCAGCCCTGCCTCAGGGCCCTAGCGGCAGCCACTTCTCTGACAAAAGAAGCCCTCAAACTTACCTTAGGACAGCCCATCATGGTCTTCTCCCCACATCGATTTATGGACTTAGTAAGCCACAAATCCTTGGCACAACTCACTCCTTCCCATCTCCAACTCTACCACCTGCTGTTCATAGAATACCCCCAGGTCACACTCTCTGTCTCCCCTCGCCTAAATCCCGCCACTCTCTTGCCGATATCTTCATTTACCCCCACTCCTTCCCATTCCTGCTCTCAACTCCTGGAAGAACTCTCTCCCTCCCATCCAGGACTTTTGGACCTACCACTGCCTGACCCTGATCGCATTCTGTTCGTGGATGGGAGCTCCCTCATAGCTCCAGATGGATGGCGACAAGCGGCCAATGCAGTGGTCATCCTGGACACAGTCATAAAAGTGGCCCCCCTTCCCATTGGGACTACTTCTCAAAAGGCAGAACTCATGGCTCTTACCAGGGCCCTTCACTTATCTGAGGGCCAACAGGTCACTATACTGACTCCCAAGTATGCTTTCCTTATTACTCACACTCACTCTGTCCTCTGGTGAGAAAGGGGGATTTCTCACGACCAACGGAACCCCCATAGTCAACGGGCCTCTTATTGCCAAACTCTTCAAGGCTCTCAATTACCCTACTGAGGTGGCTATTGTCCACTGCCATGGCCATCAGGCCTCCAATGATCCCATCTTTTGGGGGAACAACAAGGCCAACTCTATTGCCTGACAGATAGCCTTAAACTCCTCTCCAGCCCCTCTCCTGTTTCTCAGAACTCCTCACAGTCCCTTGTACACTGATGAGGAGACTCGGGCCCTTAAAACATAAGGTGGCAGGTTGGATGACAAGGAAGGGTATTTTGTCCAGGACAAAATTGCCCTCCCGAACAGCCTAATCCACACCCTCATTACTGACATCCACTAGTCTCTCCACATCAGTCCAAAGGCCCTATTCCAATTTATCCAACCTCTCTTTCACCACCCTCTCCTCCTCCAAAAGACCACTAAGGAGGTACACCAGGCCTGCAGAACCTGTTTTATGGTCAATGCCCAGGGCAGCCTCCACAGACCAGGACCCATCCACCAGCTCCATGGGCATCAGCCAGGCTAGGACTGGCAACTTGACTTCACTCACATGCCTCGACACAAAACCTTCAGATACCTGCTAACTCTTGTGGACACCTTCATAGGCTGGATCGAGGCATTCACCGCTAGGGAAACAGCAGACGTGGTCACCCCCATTCTCATTGAGCACATAATCCTGAGGTTTGGACTCTCTCAAACCCTACAATCAGACAATGGACCAGCCATCATCTCCAGCATCACCAATAGATCTCTGAGAGCCTCAACATCACCTGGAAACTCCATATCCCCTATCACCCCCAATCCTCGGGTAAGGTGGAGAGGGCCAATGGCCTCCTCAAGGAACAACTCACCAAACTCACTCTTGAAACCTGCCTCTCTTGGCCAACCCTTCTCCCAACGCCTCGCAGCCCATCAGGATTCAGCCCTTTTGAGCTCCTATACAGCAGGCCCTTCCTGCTTAATCACAACCTGCCTGCCTCTCCTCCACCCCTCCCCTATCTGACCCTCTTACGAGCCCTCCTAAGGGCTCCTGCGGATTCAACCATCCCCACCCCTGACAGCCTGGGCGCCCCTGACAGCCTGGGGGGAGACTTCCCCCAGGCCCTAAATCCTGGGGACCAAGTTCTCCTATGAGAACTTCACCCAAAGTCCTTACAGCCCAGGTGGACCGGCCCCCATACTGTTATTCTCACAACTCCCACAGTGGCAAAACTCCTAGGACACCACCGGTGGGTACACATTTCCAATCTAAAACCAGCCCCACCACAGGATGGCTGGACTTCCCAAACCCTGGGGTCAATGCAGTTGCAGATTTCCCGCACTTCTTCTCCTCACTCTCCCCTTCCTCCTAACCCTCTCTAGCCACTTGTCCATCACACCTGAGTTCAGGTGGTGCTTTTACCTGAGGGAAAACTGGACCCATGGGGAGACTGCCCAGTCTAGCCTACTAGCTACCACCGATTGCCAGTTTGGAGGGTGCCAGGTCTCTATCAACTTCATGCCTTCCTTCCATTCAGAGGGGGCACTCCAACCCCATTATCTGCTTCGTCTATGACCAAACTCATCCTAACTGCCGAACATACTGGGTCCAGACAAACGGGGGCTGCCCATATACCTACTGCAAAATGCATAAGGCCTGACTAGATATTTATGGAAACCAGTGCTCCCAATATCGCTTCACCACTGATGGGAGTAGTGCTTGGTACCTCACCATCCCCAACCCTTGGGATCCACAACCGGCTACTGGAGTTGAGGCCAGACTTTACACATGACCCTCTGATTCATATCCAACGGCCTCCTTGCACATCTACCGGGCCTATGTTAGAAACACTCCACCAAAATCCTCAGGACCTCCAGAGCCAGTCACAGTCCATCCAGGCCCAGGAACACACAATCAGAAATGTCCTACTCCCCTCTCCTACTCAGGATTCTGACCCATTTTCCTGGCTTAAACTGATTCAACAAGATCTTACTCTAACTAACATTTCTGGTATGGGCAACCTGTCCCACTGCTTCATCTGTACAGCTCTCACCCTTTCGAAATAACCACTCCTACTCTTACCTCTTGAGAACCCATCACTCTACAGGTCGTTCCCCTATTTGTTCATCCTCAAAACCTAGTACTCCCATTCTGCTACTCATCCCAAAACCCTTCCTTATGCAATTTGACTAATTCATCCTCCCCTATTCATGCTCCTCTGGAAGGTTTCTTTTGGTGAAATGGCACTCTGTCGAAAACCCCTAAGTTCTCTGACACCCTCCTATGCATCCCAACATTTTTGGTCCCCCAACTAACCATCTACACACAAGCTGAAGTGGATATCCTCACTGACCCCCTCCAGCGACAGAAAAGGGCTGTGTTTCTTCCCCTGGTTATTGGGGTCTCCTTGGCGTCTTCCCTAGTGGCCACCGGGCTGGGCACTGGGGCCCTAGCTCACTCCATAGATGCCACCAGAGATTTATCCGAACAGCTCCAAACAGCCATGGAGGCCTCAGCAGAGTCTTTGGCATCCCTACAACAGCAGATTACTTCAGTGGCCCAGGTAGCCCTAGAGAACTGGAGAGCCCTGGACCTGCTCACTGCAGACAAGGGAGGAACCTGTTTATCCCTCAATGAAGAATGCTGCTATTATATCAACAAATCTGGTATAGTTGAAACCAATATTGATGCCCTGGCAAAAATCCGCGACTCCCTTGGTAGCTGGCATCACCCTGGAATAAACCCCTCTCAATGGTGGCTCGCCCCCTTAACGACCTGGTTCCTTCCAATCCTAAATCCCCTTATTCTCCTCTGCCTATTAGCACTATTCGCCCCCTGTGTTCTTCGCTTCATTCAGGAACACATCCATGTGGTTTCCAGGGTCACTGTCAACCACTCCTCCTGCATCCCTATACCTGCCCACCCACATCGGAAGGACGCTATGATGACGCCCCTTTGCCAGCAGGAAGTAGCCAGATCTGAGTCGCCACCCCTATTACACCAAAAAGGTCAGAATGTTTGGTCTGTGGGCTCCAGGAGTGCAGGAGGAACAACAGAAATGACCAGCGGCTTTGGAGGCTCCCAGAGTGCAGGAAGAGCAATGGAAATGACTGCCACTGGGTCTCGCTGCCACGGGGTCTCCCTGTCTTCCAGCCTACCCCCCCCTTAACCATTGACTCTCCCACCAAAAGGATGTATGCCCAGATTAGGTCTCCATAAGTAACCCAATACCTTTGCAGGAGACAGGAAATTTTGCTGGAGAGTGCCTTTAATAAATCTTGCCTTGTACCCACTTCACCTGGTGTCGTGTTTATCTCACCTATAAAACCTTACACCTATTAATGTAGTTCTAGAAAGTGCTTTGATGCCAATGTGTGTGTGTGTGTTTAATTTAGGTTTTAGGTCAAGAATCCCATCCCTCATTCTTAGCCTCAAGTACTGACCTCAGTTTCGATCTTCTACATGAAAGAACTGGTCAAAATTTTACAGGAGCTAAATATCTTTTTAGGCTACTACCTTTTTCTATCTCTGGAACACAGAATATTTAGGGATTTGTGAGCCCTCTTACCCAAAATCCTTGTTTTATTTTTTTCTCTTGACCCACAAAATGTCATTAGTGTTTAGATATCACAATTCCTCAATATTTATTTACCTGGAGCCTAAAAACAGGTGTTTAATCTATTTTCTCCATTTTACTATTAATTTAAAGGGAGAGAGAAAGTTCCATTTGTACCATTTACTTCTCATAGACTAAAGACAAAATACCTCTGTTCATATCTAAAATAACCACTATCAAACCTCTCAGCTCTCCTTTCCCACTAGAGTGATGCCTTTGGGTACAGGGAGTGCAATAGAGAAAGTGTTCAGGAAAGTCTTCTCTTGCTTTCCAAGACATCATGTCTCTGATATCACCTGCCACATTCTCAGTTTCCTATTGCTATTTCCTCAGCCACGTTGGAGCTGCTTACAATTTCTTTGAGAACTAAATAAGGTCCATATATAACATGGGATGAATAGGAGGCAAACATTTTGTTTCCTATGAATAGAATGTGACTGAAAGAGCCACAAGCAATGTGACTGCATGCCAAGATAAAAGCCAATGCTCTATAAGGAAAGTCAATAAAACAGATATTAAATGTGAAAAATACAAAGTCTTTAGAAGAAAGCATAATAGAAGAAAGCATAAGAGACCATGTTTACAATCTTGAGTAGTTAACGATCTTTTTAAAAAAAATTTTTAGCCAAAGATGGAGCCACTCCAGCCCCAGGTTCCACAATAGGGCACCCAGACTTAGACAACTTTCATGACTCCCTGTAAATGTTCTACTTGACCATACACACAGTATATCCAGTCAGCCAGGCCCCAAACATCAAGCCAACACTGGGCCTTCTCAACTTACACAAGGCTGACTATGTGTTCCCTGGCCAGTCTGATTTTTTTTTTTAAGATTTTATTTATTTATTTGACAGACAGAGATCACAAGTAGGCAGAGAGGCAGGCAGAGAGAGAGAGGGGAGGAAGCAGTCTCCCCGCTGAGCAGAGAGCCCGATGCGGGACTCGATCCCAGCACCCTGAGATCATGACCTGAGCCGAAGGCAGCGGCTTAACCCACTGAGCCACCCAGGCGCCCCAGTCTGATATTTTTTATTTGCCTCTTCCTTGTTGCTTATTCTTCGTCCCATGAAAGCTTTTTGCCTTCAGCCCCATTTTGTGGTTGTCTGAAAGGAGACTATCCACTTCATGAAGTATTTAAAAAGCTTGAGTGTATCACACATAATCACTAAATTATTTTCTTTGTTTAAAAAAATTTTTAAAGATTTTTACTTATTTATTTGAGAGAGAGACACACACACATATATAGGCACACACACACGCACACACTAGCAAGAGCAGGGGGAGGGGCAAAGGGAGAAGCAAACTCCCTCATGAGCAGGAAGCTCATAGCCAGGCTCAGTTGGTGGGGTCAACCCCAGAACTCTGAGATCATGACCTGAGCCAAAAGCAGACACTTAACTGACTGAGCCACCCAGGCACCCCACTAAATTGTCTTCTTTTTTTATTTTTTTAAGATTTTATTTATTTATTTGACAGAGAGAGAGAGATCATAAGTAGTCAGAGAGGCAGGCAGAGAGAGAGAGAGGGGAGCTGGCTCCCTGCTGAGCAGAGAGCCCTATGTGGGATTCTATCCCAGGACCCTGGGATCATGACCTGAGCCGAAGGCAGAGGCTTAACCCACTGAGCCACCCAGGCACCCCCTAAATTGTCTTCTTTAATCATTTTTTCAACCAAGATTTTCTGAAAGGTAACCAGAAATAATCAACTTTAGAAAATGATAAATTGCATAAGGAGTATAATCAATAATGTCATAATAACTTCATGTGGTAACAAAAGGTAACTACACTTATGGTGAGCATTTTGTAATATATGTAATTGTTGAATCACAGTGTTATACACCTGAAACCAATATAGAATTATACATCAACTGTACTCTAAATCAAATTTTTTAATACTCCAATTCAAAATTTTTTTTAAATGGAAATATTTAGCAAAGGTTCTGATAATCTTTGCTTCTTTGTTGGGTTGATCTCCAATCCTCTGTCCCCCAAGTCAAACACAATCTCCCCCCACCTTTTTTTTAAAGATTGATTTTATTTATTTATTTGGCAGACAGAGATCACAAGTCTGTGAGAGGCAGGCAGAGAGAGAGGAGGAAGCAGGCTCCCCGTAGAGTAGAGAGCCCATGCGGGGCTCAATCCCAGGACCCCAGGACCATGACCTGAGGGGAAGGCAGTGGCTTAATCAACTGAGCCACCCAGGAACCCCATCCAATTCAAATTTTTTAAATGATAAATTAAACTTCAAAAATGTTAAAGTTCTTCTCAACCACAGACATCTTTAAAAACATGCATATGTAAGCCAAAGAGAAGAAAATAGTCCAATATTCATCAAACATTTATTTGACAAAGGTCTTGTATCCAGAATCTATATAGAACTCCACAAGTCAATGATAATTAAAAAAAAAAAAAAACAATCTAATTTTAGTATGGACAAATGATTTAAATAGACATGTCATTGTAATTTTAAAATTGAAGAAGATTCGAACAGACCTGAGGTAAAGTTATGAATGGCCAAATTTGCACAAGAAAAAGTGCTTGCCCTTATGAGTTCAGGAATATACACATGAAAATCATAATGAAGTAGAACTAAAAATCACTACTTGCTTACAATTACTGTGACTTACAATTTCACACATTGGCAAGGATACTCAGCAATCTGAAACCTCATATGTTTTTGGTGGGTGGTTAGGTTGCTGTGACAACTTTGTAAGAAAATCTAACACTTTTCTTAAAGTGAAATACATATCTACACAGCAACAAAGAAATGCAACTTTCAGGTGTATTCTCATGAAGATTTAAGCACATGTCCACCACAAGAAGACTTGTATAAAAAGACTTGTATAAAAATGTTTATAATAACTTGATTCATAATATCTAAAAATTGAAAGCACTTTAAATGTGTCTCAGCAGGAAAATGGATAGATGGTATATATTTATACAATGTTATGAATGTTAATTAGCAGTAGAAGAGAACAAATCACTGATACAGAAAAGGACAGAAATAAAGAACAAAAATGTTAGTTAGGTCAAAGAAAGTTGTTTATACAATGAAGTTTATACTGTATGATTCCATTCATAAGAAAATCCAAACTGAAAAATTGAGACTCAACTTCAGGCAGTTGAGGAATTCATTCTATCAAGATAAACCTCCCATAGATAACTTAAACTCATATAGGGGGCGGGTAGGGAGGGGAGAATGGAAAAGAATCTGAAATCACTGTAAAATTATAAAAGAGAGTCAGAAACCAGAAGTGAATATGCCCTCAGTAAAAAGGAAATAACTGTGGGTGAGTTTCCTGTTTTTGTGTCTTTTCAACTGAGAGGTACAAGGTAACGCAATTAATATTTATAGGAAAGCTCAATTTGTTGACAACAAAAGTAATTTAAAAAAGAAAATGCAAGTGTACCAAATATGCTGGAAAGTGAAGAGAAATACCCACAAAAGAAACAGTTGAAAAATTCTATGTATAAATGCTGTCCACATATCTGAACTACACATTTGAGGAAGACTTCATACAATCTAAGTAAACTTACAAGAGCTGAAGAGGGATTTTAGCTACCACATACTGAAGAAAAGAAGATGGAATTTGAGATCAGCCAAGCAAGCTGCCTGAAAAAAAATTAATTTAACCCAGAAAACTACAACAGAATCCAGAATTTTTTTTATTACAACATACCATTCACAATTTCTGGAGGACAGTATGCAATCTAAAATTATTAGCCATACAAGAAAAATAGAAAAAATATGACCCAGGCACCAAAAAAAAAAAAAAAAAAAAAAAAAAAAGACAATGGAGAGTGATTCCAAGATGAGTCAGATGTTTGAATTAGTGGACACAGTACTTTTCATTTCTTTCTTTCTTTTTTTTTTTTAGATTTATTTAAAAGAGAGAGAGGGAAAATGAGCATGAGTTGCCGGGGAGGGGCAAGGAAGAAGCAAGTTCCCAGATAATCAGGGAGCCAGATGTTGGGCTCTAGCCCAGGACCCTGAGCAGAAGGCAGTGCTTACCTGACTGAGCCATCCAGGCACCCCAGTGGCCAGATTTTAAAGCAGCTGCTTTAACTATACTCAAAGACACAGGATAAATTTGTTTCTAATGAATAAGTAGGAAATCTCAAAAGAGGAAAATGAGGGAAATGAGGAGATGTTGGCCCAAGGGTCTCAACTTATAGTTATACAGTGCAGATAAATTATGGGGAGCTAATCTAGGGCATGGTGACTATAGTTAATAATACTGTATTGCAGGGGTGCCTGGGTGGCATGGTTGGTTAGGCATCCGACTTTGGGTTTCAGCTCAGGTCATGATACTGAAGTCCTGGAATCAAGGTCTCTTGTGGGGCTCCACACTCAGTGGGGGATTCTGTTTAAATTCTTTCTCCCTTTGCCTCCTCATTTACTCTTCACCTGCTAATGTCCTATCTCTCTCTCTCTTTCTCTCTCAAATAAACAAATAAAATGTTTTAAAAATACTGTATTGTGTACTTGAAATTTCCTAGTAGAATAAATCTCAAGTATTCTCACCACACAAAAAAAGTAACTCTGTGAGTTGACAGATATATTAATCAGCTTGATGGCAGTCATCATTTCACAGTTTATACATATATCAAAACACTATTTTGTAGACCTTAAATATATATAATTTTTATTTGTCCATTATGTCACAATAAAGAGGGGGGAAAATCTAACTTGAAATGGAAGAGGAAAAAAAAGAAAACAGTCTCAGTGACTTGTGGGATAAAATAAGAGAAATAATACACATTTAATTGGGATTCCAGAATTTAAAGTAAAGGAAAACAATATATATTTTAAAATATTTAAAGCAATATTAGACAAAAAAAAAATCCTCATTTTATGAAAGACCCTAACTAGAATAAATACAAAGAAAATAGGAGGTAGTGCGAAGGGCAAAGCCTGACAACGGACACCTGGACGATGAGAAGACCTGGAGCTCAGACGATCTGGGGAGTGCTAAGCAATCAAGCATGAGAGTAGCTGATTAAAAGCAATAAGCCAAAATTAAAGTAATGGTGAAGCCTTTAGTAGCATCAGTAGAAGTTTATCATGCACACATCAAAAAGACAGTTTGCAAACCAGGAACACTCAAACCAAAACATGGTATGAGGCATGGGAGTGTATGAAGCAGCTTGTATGGAGGAAAGCTTTGACTGTGGATTCTTCACAGTGATTAGTTATAATTTTAGAATTGCCTTATAAATTGCAGGGAATTGATCAATGGTTACCTGATATCAACCCGGGGAGAACAGTTCAAGTTTTTCTTATGATTTCCAAAAGCCTAAGCAAGAAGTGGCCCAGATCAAGGTAGCCTTGCAAAATAAGCTAAATTCAACTTTCCATGGCTAAACAAAGGCTGAATCTATTACTGATTTTAACTGCCAAAGAACTCTGAATGCAAGTCTCCTGCTGTTTTATGAAGCCCATGCCTGAGGGAAATTAAAGAGCAAAGGGCTAGGAGAGGAAGAGTACTGAGAACTGAGTTTCCCAATAAGGAGACCACCAAGTGAAGCCTACTGGGCCAGCACATGAGTGGCCTGCCAGGGGGTCTGGGTCCCTGACCACAGCTTTCTCCTGAGACTGCCGTTCATGGCTGTGCACCACATCATGTGTGGGAGGGTTTTTTTGCCCTGGGAGGCCTGCCCTCTGTAGTTGAGTTCTCTCAATCGTCAAGGGACGGGCCTGAGAAATTACACATAGGATGTCAGCCTGAGCTAAAATCCTTCATTTCATTCCTTAAATTTTCAGGACCCAACCAAGAAACAGTCTACCCCATCACGACCCTAATGGGTGCGACTTGGAGAGGTTCTGTCAGTAACTGAGTAATTAGTCTGGGGCAGCAGGGAGCCCGACAAGTATCAAGACCCCTCTGAGTAGGATGAGACCTGTCTGAAGAACTGAATATAACCACGGGTCTCCACAGTTACCAAGCCAGAGAAAGAAGTCTCATAGCCAATAGGGTTTACTTTAGAGAGCCAGGACGCTTCCTCCCTGTTTCTATAGGAATCCTTTCCCATCTGGTCCAAGGCATTGAGTCAAACACAGCACAACTTTGGGTACAGCACAGTGTTCAGAGGGATTGAGGTGAGATCAGGATGGTCACGTTCACATACAAGAAGTATAATCCCAGGGGGCCCATGTGGTCACTTTAGAAACAGGGTTTACAGAGTGAGGGCACCCCAAGCAGGACATCTATCATCGTGAAGCAGGCTGACCGAGCTCCTGCCTTTTGGTTCCCGATCCAGACCTAATTATTCCACTTAGAATTGATTGGTTTCAGAACGACAACAGATGGTCAGTTTCAGTCTGGTTTGTGCGTGGTACTGTTCGGGAACGGAGTCAACCAGCTTTCAATTAGACAGACAACACTCTCAATAATGCAAGTCACACAGCGAGGTTTATTTCCAGCTAGCTGGGGTCCAAGTATCTGCCCGGCACAGCGGGTTTCAACAAGGACCCCGAGCACTCAAAGCCAAGGGTTTATATAGCATTTTCAAGGCACTTTTTCATAGCTACATACATGTCTTGCGCCCCACTTTGACAGTTTAACTTTGTTTAATCTTTTTTTTTTTTTGCTCCTCCCCACCACCCGGCATCACCCAGGCGCCATCCTGGGGGTTAAGTGTGATTTAGGTATAAAAGAAATTTAGCTTTATTTCCTTCTGCCTCATCCTTCCTCAGGTTTATGATGGGGAGGGGGACCTTAGGCCTTGAGGAACTGAGCCATTTGTCTCTGGAAACTGAGATATTGAAAAGATAGCCTTTTTGTTGTAAATCACCAGGACATTTGCAAACCAAGGGAGGCTCCTGTCTTGCAGGATTGTGATCTCTGCAAGGTAACTATTTGTTTTTCTTTAACATTTGGTCCCTATGGTACCACCATCTCTTATCTCAAGTTTTCTACGTAGTGTCACAGTGTAGGCCTGTTAGGGACAGTCAGTAAAATGGCTTCCCAGCCTTCAGGATGGCCATTCTCATGCTAACCCACTCTTACAGTGCAAGGTGCCAGCTTTTGCTTTGCCAAGATGGCTGTACTTATGTCGGGGCTAGACTCGAGGTGGGTACAGCCTTGTTTTAATTGGCCTCCACACCTGGAGCTGGTTTCTGGGACTTGTTTTCAAGTCCCCTGGGGGAAGGGGAGCAGGGACAGTAAAATAGGTCTGTACAGTACCAGTTCATCAGCCTTATGGCATGAATGACATCTGTGTGTTCTGTTGTGTGACTGCTGGCCCCACAGTCAGTCTGAATCCAGAGGTCCTCATAAGAGCTCAGAAAGTCAGTACCCCAACATTCAATTCAGGAACAGGGCAAAGCTTTCAGGGTCCATTCTGAAAGATCAGAAAGACCATTGATGTCTTTCCCCCTTTATCAGGCCTCGCTAGATCCCAGAGTTTAGGATTTTTGCTCTGTTGTTTGTTATTCATTTTCCTATATTGTTGCTATCGAGTCGCTTTTAAAAAATGAACTTTATGTTTCTTGAAATGCCCTATTTTCATCCAAACCTTTTAGTCCAAAAGGATTCTATGTAAGGTGACAAAAGCATTTATATAGGAAACCATTTTTTCCATCTTAATCAGCAAGACACATCATGTTAAAGGATTGGTCAGCACAAAAGTTTTAAATCTCTCATCCCTTGCTGTCATATTAATCTTGTATCCGCTTGAATCTTTAGAAAGGGGTTGAAGAGATTCGCTGGCCCTTGTAGAGTCCTCCACAAACACCAAGATGTTAAAATTGTAAAAGAAGGATATATAACTGAAGGAAAGGAGCAAAAACCTGACCAAAGTTGAGGAGCAAGTGAGAAACGTCCTTTTGGGAGAATTGCGAAGCCAGATTGTTTATCTGAGATGTGTAGTCCAGGCTGGGGTTGTCTTATCTCTTACCATCAGCTGCAAAATCTCATCCATTAACTGTCCATGAAAATCCTCAGTTTCCCCTGTGGCTTGAGTGCGGCATGAAGCATGAAGAGTCCACTACACATCCCATGATTAGGTCCATGATTTGTAGCTTGGGCTGCAAACCCAGGGCCATTATCAGAGACAACAGGAAACAAATGTGACATTGTAGGGTCTGGAGAGAGGGGCTTGAGTCAGTGGAAATTATGGTATGGCCAGGACACATGGAATGAAAGTGTCAAGTATAGGCAGGACCGGATGAGATTCTCTGATGAGCCCTGAGGTTTGATGTGGGGCAGGGCATTCTACCCGCCAACAATATACTCCACCCCTTAGTCTGGGGAATCTGTCCTTGGGCAGTGATGTAGTCTGAGAGGTGGGATGGGACAGGCTTTTTGCACTCTTTCAGCATCGTCTTGTCCCCCAGCAGTCTGCGTGGGTAGGACCGATGCAAGACGGTGTCTAGAATTTCAAAGGCTGTCCTCACCTGAATTCAGAAGATTGGATACATACCTGTTGGCTCTGGGGTGGAGGACATGTTGGTCTCCACGTTTAGTTGACAATCAGGGTCTGCTCACTGATTGTTCCCTTGGACAAGTGTGGGGTCCTCTCTGCTGAGCATCCATAGGAATCATAAAAATTTAGTAGGAGCAGAACGGGTTTTTCTCTAAATGCCCATCTCCGTGAGGAGGCTTGTTTTATATGCCAGTCTAAAGGTCTCTAGAGGCCCAATGAAAAAGCCAGGCCATTTGCTATAGACCCCAAATCAGGGAGGTTTGCAGTCTTCCACATGTCGCACAAAAACGTCGCTATGGTGGCGTGGGGGCAAAGGATTAACAAAGATGTGCACAGACAATTTATCCATACCAGTAATACATTCAGCAGTGAGGGACATCACAATAGAAGGCTGCAGGGGCCCACAGACACCTGCCCATTGTCGGACTTGGGCAAAGTCTTGGGTCGTGACAATTCTCTCCTTGATCGAACTCAGTCAGGATCCTCTAAACTCTCTTCTCGGCTGGGCCCTTTCAGGCTTCCACTGTCCTCCTCTGCATGTCTAGAATCCTGCTGCATTTTCTGGAAATTGCTACCCCTGGTCTGAACACGCTTCAACATCTTATCACCCTGGACTGCCTTCAACAAATATTCTGTTGGTCATTTCAGCAATATGTACCCTTTTAGTGATTTTCTTAGTAATGTTAGTAATTTTCCATCTACTAACATCTCATCCTGCTCCTTAGCTATAAATCCTCACTTTCCCTTATTGCATTCAGAGTTGGGCTAATCTCTCTCCCCCCACTACAGAACCCCCTTGCAGTAGCCTCCTTGGAATAAAGTCCTCCTTACCTTCCATCTTAATCAAGTGTCCTGAATAGTTTACTTTATCTAATTGGTGGTGGCTTCTGACCCCAAATCAGAAACTATTATGTTTTTCCTTCATTTTGCTGCCGGGGATCACAGTAACCAGTACATGGCTCTATAAAATACCTAAAAAATGCAATTCTCTTTAATCTTCCTATTGAGTTCTAACCTTGGCAAAAGGATCTGGTCCTTACTAGGGACAGAGGGCCATCCACTGAACACCTAGTCTTGGTGATATCTGAAAACAGAAACATGCAGGCAAAGTGGCAAGGCCCTCCCACCATCCTGGGGACCACAGGAAGGCCTGGTCCCTGGATGAGTCACAGGGGTGGCCCTCAGGATTGGGACACAGGTAGGGACTGGAAAGCAGGTGGCACAGAGGGGGCAGACTGATGTGAGCTGAGTCCAAGCCTCCCCCATGCTTTGCTGGCCATGCCAGGGAGCACTGGCTGCTGCTGGTGTTCTTCTGGGCCAGCAGCTGCTGTCAGGGCCACTAATGCCCTCGCAAGGACAGGGCTTGCACTCAGGCAGCCACACAGTGCCTCTCACGATTCCAAACTGAAGCAACATCTCCTGCCTCCAGAGAGGATCTAATTAAGGCTCCTACAACTTTTAGGGCGGCTGGGTGAATGGATTCCAAAGGACTCTACACTCTTTCTTTTTGTTCTGAAGTATCAGCATCTGCCTCCCACACAGAGTGCCTGTCAGGGCCTGGGGCCTGTGTTCAGTCATTCAGCTCCTGGACACCCATGGGCTGTCCCCACATGGCAGAGGACACTGGGCAGTGGCTGGGAGACAGTTCACCTAGCTGTCTTCAAACCCCTCTGGCTGAAGAGACCCCTGGTGTTCATGACTTTGTGCAATCCCTTCCCCTAGAGAGAGGGCAGAATGTGTGAATTCCTTGTGGTCAGCGGAATGTGGTAAAGGTGATGGTCCATCACTACAGTGGGTAGGTGACTTTATCTAAGGTTGTCTCCCTAGAGGTGCTGTCTTTCTCCTGCTGGCCTTGAAGAAGTAACAGCCACATTATGAGTTTCCTATGGAAGTTTGGACCCTCTGTACAAGCTGAGGGTCTCAGTCTTGCAAGTGCAAGGAACTGAATGCTCCAAAATCCCAAGTTAGTTTAGATCTAGGCCATTCCCTGCTCTCGCCTGTTATCTCAGGAAGCACCTTGTACACATCCCAGGGAGATGCTAAAGGAGACAACCCAGAAAACTGTGCCCAGACTGCTGATCCACAGAAACTGTGATAGAGTAACTGTGCATTCTTTTAAACCTAAAAGTTAAGCCCCTCAGTGAATTTGTGTTAGTTTGTTGCAAACCAGGAGAATATGAATACATTTTTACCTAATATGTTAAGTTGAAGGGGCTTACCATGATTATAGGAGATGAGGAGAATGAAGTTATTTTTACAATACTCTATTATTTACTTTAAAACTCGATAGAAGGAAATTTGAAAGACTGTGTTTTGTTACTCAAATTATTCTATTTCTTGAAATAGAGCAAAGTTAATGATTTTAGAATGAATGAATGTGCTTTCTTAAAATCATTTATATCAAGTCAGAAAAGAAACCAATAAAAAGCACAAATTGGCATGACTCTGGGGCACTGCTTATGTACTAGAAAACAGCAGGTTATCGCAAATATCCTAGTATTTAAATCCCACAACATCCCCATCTGGTAAGTTTTAATATTTTTATTTATTTTATACAGGAGAAATTGAATCCCACAGAACTTATTTAATTTGATAAGGGCCGCAAAGGAGCTATATCATCATTATACAAAATTTGATCTGTTTTCAGAGTTCCGCCTTAGGACCTCCAATGCCAATGTTCACCATCTACACAGAGGGCAGGGATACTTTCTTCATGTCATCTGCAGTAACACGCTAACCATGAAGAAGCTCACCATAATATTGTCTATGGTCATAACCTACTTCTGTCTCATTTAGGCTAGATGCAATGAGCATATCAAATTGCATTTCATGGCACCTCCAGTTTTCCCTAAGATTCACCAAGCTTCCCCTACAGGTAACATTTCCAGGCTCTCCCTTTTTCCCCACACCTTGGGAGTCAGACTGCTGCCTTCTCTGTGGTGTGTTGCACAGGAGAGTAACACACAACTGATACTAATTCTGCCTCTCCTACTCATTAGCTGTTGGAACATAGGAGAAAATTTTAATGGCTTATAAACTCCTTTTTTTTTTCAGTTTATAAATTATTTTAATCTCCTGATGTAAATTTCTCCCTCTTAGGATATTTGTTAGGATTAACCAGGATAACGTTAATATATGTTCATGTATTTACACAAATGATTCTATGTATATATACCCATATGTATATATGTACACCACACAGATAGACATGCAAAGATATGGACATTGCTCCCATGCCAGACATACTCATTTTCATCCAGCATGGCCAAGATTCTCATTTTTCTGTCATGTCCTGCAAATCTTGATTCAAATTTTGCATAGTGGCCTAGCCTGTCCTAATTTATAAAACGTGCTTCTCAAAGAACAATCTGTGTTTTCACTCTTCTAGGTAGTTCTATCGTTCATTCATATTCTCTAATGAAGGAGAAGGAGGAGAAGATGGAGGAGGAGAAGGGGGAGAAGGAATAGAAGAGGGAGAAGGAGTAGGGGGAGAAGGAGGTAATTGGGAAAGGGGAAAAGAGAAAGGGGGTGAGAAGGGAGAAGGAGGAGGAGGAGAGGGGAAGTGGGGGAGAAGGAGAAGTGAGAGAAGGCAGAGAAGCAGGGGAAAGGTACAGAGGAAGGTAAATGCAGTGGCCTATTCATGATTTGCACCATGAGGACAAAGACTGAGCACCGGAAGGCTGTCTCTCATAAGCACAGATGAGCCTAGTCCTGACCCTCTCTATAGGACACATCATGAAAACTCATACTGTCCGCATGGGATTTGGGGACCTGAGAAATGAGACTTCAATAGAGTCAATTATCATTTATTAAAGCAAGACCAAACACAAACAAACAAACAAACAAAATTCTCATCGATACAGCTTGTATTTTTCCAGCAGTAACAGATATTTATTCTTACATATAAGACTCTGAGGTAAGTGCTTCACCTCTAATAAAATTTGATTTCTCAATGTGACTCTACGAAATAGGTACAATCTTTAACATCAATTTTTTTTTTTTTTTTTTTTTTTAGGAAAATGAGAGCAAGAGGTGCTAAGAGACTTGTTCAAATTTACACAGCTTATAAGTAAAGAGACAAGATTTGACCTTAGAAACTCTGAGTACCAAAAATCTACTCTTACTATATATTTTACTTATGCACTTCTGCTTTAACTCTGTGATACATAAAGGGGTGTTATTGGTAAAGCAACACACTCTGAAGGATTTATTACCTAGTGACAGATTCCTATGCACTGTTCTATGCCCTATGCACTTGGATAGAATTTATAATTTTTCCTTTGTTAATTCCCTTAAACAGAGGGAATGTGGAAAGGAGATGTCAGAGGAGGTACAGCAATACTGCTCTTTCTATAAAAGGGATTAGATGTGTTCCCTTTGCAAAAAAGCATTCTCTCCTAATACTAAGCAAAAACTAATAAGGAAAAAGAAAGCATTCTCCCCTAATGAAGACAAAATATTAGGAAGGAAAACCTCAAGCTTTCACTGCATGGTAGGGATGTATAAAAGACTGTTGAGTTGACTTGTGTTCCACCCAAATTCCTGTGTTACAATCCTAACCCCCAATACTTGAGAATGTGACTTTTTGGAAATAGGTTCTTTACAGGGGTGACTAAATTAAAATGATGTAATTAGGGTGGGTCCTTTTCCAATCTGACTGGTGTCCTTAGAAAAAGAGAGATTTGGGAACATAAAAATACATATTGGGAAGATGAGAAGATAGGCGTCTACAAGGTGAGGAATATACTCTTCCCTCACAGCCCTCAGGAAAAACCAACTCTGCTGACACCTTGGTCTTAGACTTCCAGCCTCCAGAACTGTGAGACAAGAAATTTCTGTTGTTTGAGCCTCCCATTCTGTGGTATTTTGTGACAGCAGTCCTGGCAGACTATCTCAAAAACATTCTAAAATGAAAGATGGAGAAAAGAAGGAAGACATGTTCAGAATGGTGCAGATGAGCTCAGTTGTAGATGAACCCCAGGACAAGGGGTGCTACACAGAAGTGGGTGAGGGACTGAGAAAGTTTAGGAACTCGGTGGGCACAAGGTTATGGGGCGTTGACAATTCCAAGGATTGAAATATGGATAAGCAGCATGAGAAAACTGACAATTAGAAAACCTGTAGATGAGTGACCCATGGTTTGTGACATTGAAAAATGAGACAACACGTGCTTCATAGTCAAGGAAAACCCCAATACGACAGGGAGGAACAGGTATGAAAAGAGTCAAGATCCTGGGATCAGAGGTGGAAGACTCCTCAAAGACCTTATACTCAGATTCATTTTGTAAACCAATAACCCAGTAGCCAAACTGAGGTTTGTATCTGGAGTAAACATCTGGACGATTTACATTTGGATCAAAAACAAACCCAGAACTCTCTTTTCTCTTGAGGTTTCTTGCTTTACTGTACACCCCAAGGATCCAGGCAATCTTTTCAGACACATCTACTTCCCAGTAATACTTCCCTGAGGAAAAATGTTGGTAGCCCAAGACATCAAAAGCAGAGAAATCACATATAAATACATTTTTAAGAGAGAAGTTGTGCACAGTTGTCATTTGTCTTTTATCAGCAGAAATGGCAATATTCGAAATAGCATTGACTGGCTTCAGCAACACATCCACTGTAAGAAAAAATGAGAGGGTCAGGTGATGGATATGGAGTAGGTGTGTCTTGTGACATTGTGAGGGAGGATGTAAGGAATGGACTGGGGGGAACTTATGTGGTGGGTCAGAGATGAGTAAAACACTTACGAACTGTCATATGTTTGGGGAGGAATACATGAGGCTAAGACCACAGGACCTCATAGTACCCACAATGTCTAAAAAGGGATCATAATATGGTGATTTGAAGAACCTGTAACTCCTTCTTACCCCAGTAGCGTTGGACCTCTGTCAGCTCTGAAATGACAAAAGTTTCAATGATGTTCTTAGAAACAAAGGAGTAAACACTGATACCTATCTTCTCACTAGGATGAGGGTAGGGAGGGGAGTTCTGTGAGGCTATGAACTGGTGAATGAACCAGACACTTTGCCCATTCCCCCTTAGGTCTTTCAGCGTAAGAGATCTAGCTCTCCGGGGCGCCTGGGTGGCTCAGTGGGTTAAGCCGCTGCCTTCGGCTCAGGTCGTGATCTCAGAGTTCTGGGATCGAGTCCCGCATCGGGCTCTCTGCTCAGCGGAGAGCCTGCTTCCCTCTCTCTCTGCCTGCCTCTCCATCTACTTGTGATTTCTCTCTGTCAAATAAATAAATAAAATCTTTAAAAAAAAAAAAAAAAAAAGAGAGAGATCTAGCTCTCCTTCTCAGGCCTCCATCTTCTTCCATCTAAAAACATCCTCCCCCTTATTGTGCCTTATTTTGCTTGATACTACAAGAATTCCACACCTGCAACCTTCCTCTGATTCCCCTTACCTTTAAACACTTGCAGCATCCCACTCAGATCTGGAATTCGGAATGTACTCTTCAGTTTCTTGGAAACAATATTTGGCTTCTTCAAGGTCCACCTCTCACTCCTAGAGAAGACAAAAATTGATCACCCCATACTTCTGACCTTAAGTCTCAGCGAGACCGTTTCCCTTACTTTTTGCTCCACTGATGCACTTGAATCTCCTCCACTGGAGATCCGGGGAAGAGGGTTTGGGGAGACCCCTGATGCTGCAACCAGAGGGAATATGCTCATGTCTACCTTTCCATTTACCCTCTGTGTGATCTTCAGAGGGTCTTCACCTCAAAGAAACTCATGTTCTTCCTCCTAAAATGGAAAAATTAACCACATACTCTGTCTTTTCATAATAAAGCTAGATGAAATAATGGTGCCTTTAAGAGGTGTTGATACTTCTAAAAAAAGTATTTGATATACAAAGAAGTCATTGCCATGTAGTGGTTCTACCAGGGACAGGCCAGAGATGTGAGTTCCCAGACATGTGATCAGTAAGAAGCTCCAGAGCTTGGCTACAGAAGGATTTAGGTTATCAAGTATGGAGCTCCTGTATTAAAAGTGTGAAGGGTCTCCAAAGCCTTTTATCCCAGTACAGATGTCCAGATAATAAATAATATTTAAGGTTATATTCTCTGGGGAAACATTACAAACATCTGGAAAAGAAGAAGATATGACAACCAAATGAATGGTGGTCTGAATTTCATGTGTTTAGGAAGACCTTGATGTCGCCAAGTGGGTAGGCAACATTAGACAGAAAAATGTATTTTCTACAAGATGTTAATATATGTAAGCAAGAAGAGATTAATTATTGGCATTAGGATGAAGCCACTATTCTCCAAGACTAGAGACTTTTTTTTTGGAAGTGCAAATAAAACCACTAGAAAGACCTTGTTTCTTCTAATATCAGGAAGAAAATAAATGCAGAGGAGCTGTCCTTGTGGAAAATTTGGGGGCTTGGCAGAGGGAGGATAGGGTCTTCTCTGAAATAAGATAGGCACCCATGAAATATGGAAACAAACTGCAGCAGAGACAGGTTTGACCAGAATGAGTGAAACCATGATCTCGTTGGCCCTAGCTCTGTGACCTCCTACCACCCCAATTCCACTGAAAATCTTCATCCGTGATCAAAAATTTGTAATGATATAATTCCCAAATTCCCCAGCTTGGTGACTTTTTTTTTTTTTTTATTCTGATTGATCCCAATAACTCTTATGGCTATAATTCTGTCTTCACATAAAAAAAGGACCATACCTGGTCTCCTACACATACCTTTTCATGACATTAATCATATCCTGGGGAGAAGAGAGAAAACATGAGTCATGTATAGGATTGCCATATTTAGAAAATAAAAATGGCTAATTAAAATTTAATTTAAGATACTTTAGTTTAAGTATACCTCTTGTAATATTTAGGATACCAGAATGCCCTTCTACTATAAGAAAACAACTTATTATTTATCTGAAATTAAAATTTAATTATGCATCCTGTATTTTGTCTGACAACCCTCCAAGAGTTATAAGATCTCCTAAATTAAAAAGTTTTCTCCACCTTAGACCCCTAAAGCTCCTTGGTATGAGGTGAATAAATAGATTATCAGAATATGAAGAACAAAATATAGAGATAAGACTGAGATCAACCATCCCAAGGGCTCATGTAAGGATGTTAGAAAGATGATTTCGAGTACTTGGAGGTGTGATACATTTAACAAGTAGATAAGAAACTTTGACATTACAAAAAATACATTCATGAGGAGACCTCATTAATTCATCATGCTTTTATGTATTCTAGAGAGAAATAAAGGTGAAACCCATATTAGCCAGACATCATTCCAGGCTCTGGAGAGTCAAAGATGATAAATTAATAATAATAGTTCTCCAAAAGTATATTTTCTTTCACTGCAGGTACAAGTAATAAAGAACTTCAAACAAATGTTTCTCTGGCTTCCCTCTACTCATTCTATATATGTCCTCTATATTGCCGACAGTTACTCTCTCCAGTTTTTAAGCATGAAATAAGCCACAGGAACCAGAACCCTAGGAAGTCTAAAATGTAGGTTACTATTTCCCAACTATTTACATCCCACTGTCCAAAATGATACCAATATCTACTCAGTCACGGCTTTAGAAACTATAATAGTCTACTCTGAATTCTAATATTGTATTAAGCCAGTCCAGCTTATATCCTCAAAATCTTTTAGCCATCTTTTTATTCCCAGCATAGCCGTTATTTGCCTAATTTGTTGAACAGAAATGTACCAATATATTTGGTTTCCCTCTCTCCAGCCTAACCCATTTATACCAACAAAGTCTTGACCATCAGTTGGCTCTAGGTCCTCAGATAAAGTTTTATTCTCTGTATTAGGCTTTTTTTTTGTTATTGTATATGACTAAAACCGGTTTAAAGTTAAAAGATAGAAGAATCATATTGCATGGAGCACTGGGTGTGATGCATAATCAATGAATGCTGCAACACTAAAAAGAAATAAAATAAAATAAAATGGAAAAAAAGAAAAGAAGAATAAATTCTGGGGCAGGTGTAACTTTAGTCATAGCTAGGTTTTTAAATGAAAATCTTGTCATCAGAATCTTTTTTTCTCAAATTCTATTTTCCACCTGCAATATTGGCTTTCTTTTTAGACTCTGTATGGAATCAACTTGAATCTCCTGCTTTAAATGATAATATCTGATATATTACTTGCTGAAAAAGGGAACTTCTCTTTCTAGTCATGATAGTAAAATTCTAAGGCATAAAAATCATTGACCTAAATTGGGTCAGGTCCCTATCTTAAAATAAGTACTGCATCATTGGTAAGCATATGGGAATCTCATATTCTGATTTACCTAGAATTGAGAGACACATACATGCCTGATGCTACCGATTTTATAAACCCTAACTCCATGGACTGAGGATGAGGATGGTTCTTAATGGGTCAATCAAGAGGTTGTTACCAAGAAAAAAAAATGAATTAATTGAATTAAGATTGGACAGATGTCCCATACAACCCATTTCTTCACTGTCATCTCCTCACCCTTTTTACCAAATTATTTCTCCCTAAAAAGGCTGAATATAATACAACAGTTACAATAATATTAAACATGGATGACTAATATCACATATAAATTATGATGTAAGAGCAATTAAAGATCTAAACTTAAGATCTGAAAGTATAACACTGAAGAAAAGAAAAAGAAAAATCTTCACAATATTGGATCTGTAATGATTTCTTGGATATGACAGGAAGAAAAGGACAGGGAATAAAAGAAAAATAATTAAGTTGGACCACACCAAAGTTAAAAATTTCTGTGCATCAAAGGACACCAGGAAGACAGTGAAGAGACAATGTACAAAAAGGGATAAGATATTTGCAAATCATATATCTGATAAGGTATTAGTATAGAGAACATACAACAAACTTCTACAACTCAACAATAAAAAGCAAACAACCCAATTGGAAAAATGGGGAAAGAATTTGAATAGATATTTCTCCAAAGAAGATATACAAATCTCCAATAAACTGCATGGAAAGATGTTCAACATTATTGGTCTACACTTGGAAATGCAAATCAAAACCACAGGTTTTGCACAGTCTGGACTCAACAACAACAAGAAAATCAAACATAAACAAAGATTTGTGGTATTTGATTAAACTTAGTGAAGAGATGCCTTACAAATGCAAGAAGACAGATAATGGGAGCTTATAAAGAATTTCTCTCCAGGGACACCTGGGTGGCTCAGTTGGTTAAGCAGCTGCCTTTGGCTCAGGTCATGATCCCAGTGTCCTCGGATCGAGTCCCACATCGGGCTCCTTGCTCCGCAGGGAGCCTGCTTCTCCCTCTGACTCTGCCTTCCACTCTGTCTGCCTGTGCTTGCTCTCGCTCTCTCTCTGACAAATGAATAAATAAAATCTTAAAAAAAAAAAAAAAAGAATTTCTCTCCAAATTTTTTGCACTGCCTTTCATAAATTACAAACAATGGCAATTTCCTTTGTCATTCATACTTTGAATTATCCCTATGACCCTTGAAATGACACAGAAGGTATACTGAGAGGCCCAAGAGCCTTGAAGAAAATATTCTCTCTCTGTTTACCCTGAATCTCATCATGTGGAGCTCCAACCCAAACCTTACCTGCACTGTGTCTACTGATGACCCCCATATCTGATGTTCAATATCTGAGATGAGCTCCCTTAAGCACTGCTTCTGCTGGGCCAGTTGGTCTCTGGCCACTACCAAGTTATCCAGCACATTCACTTCATCTTCCTCCAGCTTTTGTAGCACCCTCTTCTCCTCGCTGTCCAGGGTTGCTCTCATGTCATTAAACCCTTTCAGAATCCTTTGTCTCTCAGTCTGCATATGATTCTTTGGGGATGAGAAGAGAAAGAGGCAGTCAGTCTGTCTGGCCAAGAGCTTACATTATCTGGGCCTGGGTGCCAAGACAAGAACTATTTACTTCAGGGACTTCTCAAAGAGAAGGGAACAGTCAGAGAACAACTACTGAGAAAACCATTTCCCAACTCTTTTCTCCTGAGTTTCTCCCAAAGGAATATATTAAAGTCTGCTTTAACGAGGCCCACCCCGAGACACAAAGCAAGACCTGGATGAGGCTAGGATTGCAGACACCTGTCCTGGGTAATCATGCCACACTGCCTAGGAACTCTTTCCACCCACAGCTCCTAAATAGGGAACACAGGGCTTTCCTTGGTATGTTTTCTGGAAGTATTCGTGCCTCAGACATGGTGATGGATACTGGACATGGGATTCATGAGTCATTTTTACATTGCTTTCCTCCATGTCTTCACCTCCAAATATTTGGTTTCACTTGTGATATGTATCCTCTCTGGTACCCAACCCTCAACAGGAAAGGAGCGAAATGAGGACCAGTTGAGAAGCCCCCAAACTCATTAATCTGAGGTAACAAAGAGGAAGAGGCCTCCTTGTGACTGGACTGAGGTGCTGCCAGTTTTCTGTCTCAGTACTCCCTCAGGAAATATCTCTTCCTGCCTTCCAGGAAGCTTTCTCCTCTCTGATGCTAGCTTCCAACTCCTCCATTTTCGGCTGCTCCTTCCTCAGTTTCTTCAGTGCTGCCTGGAGCTTTTCCTGTGAGAAAAGAATCACCAGAGTTAAGCTATGAGCTTTTGTAGCACCTGGATAGAGGGAAGAAATCAGACTCATCTCAGAAGAGAACAGGTTACAGAAATGAAACTGGTGATTAGAATCTAAGATGTAGACAAAAATCTGAAGAAGTTAATATACTCTGCATCCCTGGATGATGCAAGCGACCATCCCTTGATCAAGAGTAACCTGAATCTCTCTCTTCCGAGAGGAAGAATTGATCCTGCAGCAAGGAAAGTCCTTTCATCTCATTGACAGGTTCCCCTCATCCAACCAACCATGTTCTCCAGTAACCCTTCTGCTCAAAGGAGAAATCAGATTCATCTTGGGGAGTATTTCTCCATTCATCCAACTTCTCTTTGTAGCCTAGACTTATTTCTGATAAAAAAAAATAGAGTGCACAAAAATTTCCTTTAAATCTCAGAAGCTAAACAAGGATATGGAAAGAGATCGCAGAGCTCAGTTCTACGATGACAAAGGGAAGAAAATAATTTTAAAAAGTGAAGGATTCACTTGAGGTAATTTTCTGCCACATCTACTTTCTCCTTTGGGCCTACCTGATAGTTCTTGGCCACCTTCTCCATGAAGAATATTTGATGACCACTGTGCTCCAGAGACTGGGCACAGTGCTGGCAAATTAACTTCCCATCCTCCTTACAGAAGATCAGGAGTTTTTCTCCATGGTGCTCACAGAGCTTTTTCTGCCATGGGCTCATGTTCTCTTTGACTTTCTTCACTATGTTGGCCAGGGGCTGATTAGGTCGGAGATTCCAAAACTGGTATTTGCACTGGCACACTGGGCAGTTGCTTTCCCCTCCTTGGTGGACCCCTGAATCCTGACTCTTTGCAGTGATGCAAGCTTGGCAGAAGCTGTGGCCACAGTCCAGACTCAGGGGCATTGTCAGAAGATCCAGGCAGATGGGGCAGGTCACTTCCATCTGTATGTTCATCTGTGCTGGAAAATTCATTGCAGTGCTCCCCTCCTTTCTTCTTGTCCTGACAGTGGAGTCCTGTCTTGCTCACAGACTCCTGCAGGGCAGAGAATGTTGAAAGCAGCATGATAAGAAAGGCAGAAATAGAAAGGATACTGATTATGTAGAGATTCAGAATGGGCAAAACATTAATATACAATAAAGGAAAGAAAACAAACAAGAAGAATAGGTCAGTATCAGAATGAAAAGGGCTCTTAGTAATAATTGCAAACACTTTCCTCTCATTTAATGTTACATGACAAATTTCACCCCACCAGGGCAAGCTTGCTAGTTTCTCTTCTCCTCCTGGTATTGAAGCCCTTCCTACCAAGAATATTGTGTAACCCATCAATTTTTTTCTGTCTTTTTTTCCCCACCCCAAACACATCCTCTCTGTTAAATATACTAAATCCACTATGGCCCCTGGGTTTTTGCACTGTTCTTCTCCTGTGTGGGTGATCCGACCCCTGATATTTGCATGATTCACCTTTTTTTTTTTTTAATTAACATATAATGTATTATTTGCCCCAGGGGTCTGTGAATCATCAGGCTTACACATTTCACAGCACTCAGAATAGCCCATACTCTCTCCAATGTCCATAACCCAGCCACCCTATCCCTACCCTCCCACCCCCCTGCAATCCTCAGTTTGCTTTGTGAGGTTGAGTCTCTTAGGGTTTGGCATGACTCACCTTTTAAAAACAACTTTATTGTCAATCGGAGAAAGATAATTATAATATGATCTCCCTGATATGAGGAAGTAGAGAAGCAACGTGGGGAGTTTGGCGGGTAGGAAGGTAATAAATGAAACAAGATGGGATCGGGAGGGAGACAAACCATAAGAGACTCCTAATCTCCCAAAACAAACTGAGGGTTGTGGGGGATGGGGGCGGTTTATGGACATTGGGGAAGGTATGTGCTATGTGAGTACTGTGAACTGTGTAAACCTGGTGATTCATAGGCCTATACCCCTGGAGTTAATAATACATCATATGTTTATTAAAAAATTATTTTTTTTTAATGTTGATTCACCAACCAAAAAAAAAAACAAAAATAAAAACAACTTTATCAAGTTATGTTTAAATCAAATGCGTTGATTTTAAGGGTACAATACAATGATTCTAGCAAACTTAGGGAACTGTATAACTTTCCCCACAGTCCAATTTCAGAACATTTCCGTGTTCTGAAACATGGTTTTCACTTGAAAACCAACTGAGTGCCATTAGCGGTCATCCCCATTCTGAACCTGAGCCTTGGGGAACCATTGATCATATGTTTTTATAGATTTGCCTTTTCTGGTCAATTTGCATAAGTAGAATTATAATGTGATCTTTTGAGACTGAATTCTTTCACCTAGGAGACTGCTATTGAGCTTCATCTAACCTGCCTTTCTTTCCAGTTTCTTGAAGTCAAAAGTACAAAAGCCACTGCTGCCTCAGAGAAACTTTGCACTTGCTTGTCCCTCTGCAGGGAACCGCTCTCCCATCTCAGCATGACTCACTCTTTGGTTTCATCAATCTCTTCTTCAGCCCTCTTATCAGGACCTGCTTTGACTTCTCTATAGCAAAACTGCTGATACTATTGCTTGCTGTATATTTGCTATATTTCTCTTATTTTTGCTATGTAATACATAGCATCTTTAAATGTCTGCCTCTTCCTCCTAAAAAGCAATCCATGCATACATCAGGCATGGTTTTGTGCACTGACGGAGCCTCAATACCTAGAACAGTGCATCATACACAGGAATACAGTGTCATGAATATATAAAGTTAGACTTCTCCTCATCCCTCTGTACATGCTTAGACCTTTCTCATCAGCTTTTCATCTTCTCTTTCTATTAGCAGTTCTCTAATGGTCCAGAAGAATTTATCTCCCAATTCACCTGTTCCACCCAGAGCCTTTCCATGTCCTTAAATTCAATCCCCAGAGACACCTACAGACACAGCAAGGGCCACAATCAGGAGGTAATTTCATCACTAACAATTTTATAATCAGTTGCAATTTACAAATCACTTAGACCTATTTATCCCTTATATAAAAATCCTTGAGAAATAAGAGTACTCCCTTTCTTCAAATGTAGAAATAGAATCAAATGACCTACAGATCATTCTTTTAGAGTTCATAAGGTATGGTAGGCTCATCCTTGTCTGTCTCAAATTAGATCTTATCCACCTGAGTCTTTTACCTGAATTCCAGGAAAAGGTCCCCCACCAGTTTCCCTGATACTGTCATTCATCTCATACAATCTGCTCTCATCACTGTTCACACCACCAGCAAGAATGATTTTTTTTTTTTTTTTAAGCATCCATTAATCTTACTATTTCTCCAGTCAAATACATGTCGTTCAATTTGAGTCACTCTTTATCATGGTCAACTTAGGTCCACATTATACATTCCCTCTGTTGCGTCATCCCCTCAGCCCAGCTCCTACTCCTTCCCCACCCACACTGGCTGCCTTATGCGTTCCTTGATCACTCCGGGGGGGAAAAAATCCATCTTAAATCCATCAATTCCTTGAAAACTCAGCTGAAAATCACCTTCCCACACTGAGACCTAGCCTGAAAACTATTTTAAAATGCAAAGCCTGCACTGGTGTTACCTGTGACTAGTGAATCACTGAATCAAATATTCATGATGTACTGTATGTTGGCTAAACAAACATAATAATAGTTAAAAAAAAAAAAAAAAAAAACCTACAAAGCACTTTACCAGGGTACACCATAAATACTAAGCCCTGTGATGGGTCTTTTTCCTTTTTTAATGCTATTATTTCTTTATTTTTGTCTTTTCTTAGACTGCATCATTCATTTGTTATTTGTTTACTTTCTCTCCACTCACCCAGATTATAATCCTTTATAGATGCTTAATATTTACTGACTGTTCAGTAGGTGTTAATACAATTTTTTTTTCATCACAGTTATATGCTTTTGCTCTTGTGAATTTAATCAAAAGTATTTTAAAAAATTTAAAGCCCATTTTCTCCCATCCATTGGACACTGTACTAGCCCCCTGAGTAAACAATTAATAAGCACCAGATATGAAACTTGTCTAGATGTAAGAGACAGACCAATGACTTTTGAAAAGGGAGAAGAAAGGAAAATACACATCAAAATATTATGTAACACAGAGATATGATACAAGGTGTTCAGAGGTAAGAGTCCTTTCTGAGAAATTACCGACTCCTTTCCTTAGCTCTGTGCAGAGAAAATGGAGTGAGGAGTTTAGCAATGGAAAAGTAAGGAGTTTAGCAATGGAAAAGTATGTCTAAGATGATGGAGGACAAGTTCTAAATCAGGAGTGGACATCAGAGTGTCGTCGGGTGCTGCTGAGGTGAGAGTAAGCTATGTTCACTCAGAAGAGAACAAATTCCCTGCATCTGGAGCCCCAGAGAGACAAGTGATTGTGTGGGAGCTGGAGAGGTGGACATCAGTCTGATCATCCAGCCTCTCTCATCAGGCTAACCAAAAGTGGTGATTTATCAGGAAAGTTCTGGACAACTTTTCAGAAATTATCAGTACAAGAAGAGTAATAGGAGTGATGAGGGAGCAGGAGGCTGGCTGAGGACAAAGCAGGAGCTGGCGCCTTGCACCCCCTCTTCATCCTTTCCCCTCCATAAGTGTAGCATCCCTCAGGCAGCCCTGACTGCCATGAACAATAAGCAAATAGTGAACTTGCAGAGCTCACAATCCTGCTAGACAGGAGTCTCCCTTGGCTTACAAATGTTCTAAATCTCACTAACAAAGACGATTGATAGCAGGATTGTGACACCCCATCAAAAAGTCTCCCAACTATCTTAATGTTAATGGCTGGTCTAAAGACAACATTGATCCAGCAGCAAGGGCAAGGCCTCCGGCAGGCCTGGAACATCCTGGCACCTTGTAGGCCCTCTTTAGCATATGAAAACTCCACTGAAACCTTCCTTCCCCTCACCTTCCCCCAACAGCAGGGTACTTAACCTGCCATCCCTCACAACCCGGGGCAGCAGCTCTTCCTGCCCACGGGTCCTGTCCCCGTGCTTTAATAAACCACCATTTTGCACCAAAGATGTCTCAAGAATTCTTTCTTGGTCATCGGCTCCGGACCTCAGCCCACCAAACCTCACCTAGGTTCTAGAACTTCATCAGGAGGAGTTACAAGAGTGTCTTCTCCTTGGCACAGGCCCTAAGATTCCTTTCCCTCCCACAAGTCCATATAAGGACTCTTGTCTCTACTGGCTCTCTCAAGGAGTTTGGGCTTTTTTTTTTTTTTTTAAGATTTTATTTATTTATTTGACAGAGAGGGAGATGGCAAGTAGACATAGAGGCAGGCAGAGAGAGAGATGGGGAAGCAGGCTCCTTGTTGAGCAGAAAGCCCGATGCAGGGCTCAATTCCAGGATGCTGAGATCATGACCTGAGCCTAAGGCAGAGGCTTTAACCCACTGAGCCACCCTGGCGCCCCGGAGCTTGGGCTTTTATGAAAAGGGAAAACAGGGCCCCATCTCACACACTTCACTGGAGGAAAAGAAAAAAAGATTTTTCTATTTCTGAAAAAAAAGTTACTCTGGCTCACCTTAGCAAGGTAGAAAAGTCAAAACCTCAGAATAGAAAGAAGATGAGAGTAATTCAGCCTAAGAAATAATGATGATCCCTCCAAGAAGCAAACAAGGGTCTCAGTGTTCTTAAGTCTTACTTTTTCAGCTGTCATGCCATCCCCAAACTCCATATATCTCTCTTCTGCAGAAAACATACAAGCAGTCTCTCTCCTTTAAGAGCAGCTTCAGAACCACAAATTAAATTCATCCAAATACATTCACTCTGTTCCTCCCAAACTTCCTGCCCTTTGCCTTCACAAACTGCCCCACAGACCTTTAGGCTGAAGTGGAGAAGTCTTCGCTCCGTGGAGTTCAGAAGCTGGTATGGGCAAGACTGATTCACCAAGCCAGAAAACTATTAACTGAAAACAAGAAAGTTTCTGTTTAGGAACTGGGTAGAAATGAAACTTAAAATCTGAGAAGGGGAAATGAAAGAAAGGAAGCAGAATGGAAACTTAAAAAATAGCAGCGAGAAGACACCACAAGGGTGTCAGAAAAGGGTGTGTTCTAGGACCTGCACCAGCCAGGCATCCAGTCACTACATTCTTACTCCTACCCCAGCTTACTCCAGCATGAATATTTGAGTAAGAAAACAATGAGAAGTAAAATGATACAGCCTGAATACTCAGCATTTCAGTTCAATCCTATAATTATTTGTTGAGCTTATGCTATATTCAAGCCCCAGTCAAGCCAGGAAAGATAAAATAATCATCTGGAAAGGCTTGGCGCCTGAACTCTTGCAATGCAGACTGCAACGGGAAAGACAATCAGTCATAAAGCTCTGTAAATATGGGCAGACATAGTTACTATTAGCAGGTGATGAGGGAGCAGGAGTCTGACTGAAGACAGAGCAAGGGCTGGCACTTTGCACCCCCTCTCCATCTGCTCCCCCTCAGTAATATGTGTAGCATTCCTCAGTTACCCCTGACTGCCATAAACAATAAACAAACAAATAGTTAACTTGCAGAGATCACAATCCTGCAAGACAGGAATCTCCCTTGCTCTACAAATGTCCTGGAGATCTACAAACAGGGAGGATGCCTTATCAATAGCACAAATTTCCAGAAGCAAATAACTCTCCATTCCTCAAGCCCTAATGTCTCCCTCCCCATCATAAATGAAACTGGAGGAGGCTGAGGTAGAAGGGAATGTAAATGATAGCAGGATCATAACACCCCACCAAGAATCTCCCAACTAACTATCTTGATGTTAATGGCTGGCCTAAAGACAACATTGATCAAGCCACAAAGGGCAAGGCCTCCTCCTGGCACCTTTGTAGGCCCTCTTTAACATATGAAAACTCTGTTGAAACCTCCCTTCCCCTCACCTTCCCCCAACCTCAAGGTGTATAACCTGTCATCCCTCACAACGCGGGGCAGCAGCTCTTCCTGACCACGGGTCCTGTCCCCATGCTTTAATAAACCACCATTTTGCACCAAAGATGTCTCAAGAATTCTTTCTTGGTCACCGGCTCTGGACCTCAGCCCACTGAACCTCACCTAGGTTCTAGAACTTCATCACAGGCATCATTGTGAATAGTAAAAATCAAATTTAAAAGTTTCTTCAGTGTGAGCCGATGGAGAAAATTTTTCTAAAATGTCATTGAATCTTAGGAGTATACCAGTTAACTACCAGTTTCTATTTCTTATGCAGACAGGTCTGAAAAGGAAGACTTGCAGAAATTAACCATAGTAGAACCAAGTCAGTGTCTTGTAACCCAACAGCTAGGAGGCAGGTGAGAACATGGAGGTTAATACATGGCAGTATTCAAGCATAATCTTTTACTGAGTAACACACCTCCATAATTTTTCTTTCTTTACTTCCTTTGGGAAAAATTTGCCCTTTTAATCTCAGTCAGAGGCAGGTCTGGAACATCTTGTATTTCCTACATGCACTTTTGTGCCATCATCTATCTTGTTCTGATGACATGTTCTAGATGGGGAATTGCATGGTGGTGGAAGCTCCACCATGGACCCTGACTGGCAGAATGGCAGAGCACAGCAAACTTCACACATGAGCCAACATGAGACCCCGCAGGGCAAATGAGAAACCCAGCTTGGAAAATTAAAGCACAGATATTTTGGCATTGTTTGTAACCCACAGAAATGTAAGGTCATCGGGGCTTAGAAACTCCTTTTGAATCACTTAGAGCTATGAGGCAGGAACTGAAAATCATGCAAGCAGAATTACTGAGCCATACTGAAGTAAGTTTTTCATAATAATGAATAAATGTGTGATGCTTTTCAAGTGCAATCATAATCATCTAAATTTTGGACAAATTACATTCTGAAAGCTGGCATTTTTTAATCACCTTTGTCTTATGATCCTATCATCAAGTATCCTTCCTGCAGCCCCGTACCCAAACAACAGTACGTTTTATGAAGGCAGGAAGGGAATTTTCTATGTTCCTTTTTGTCTCAGTTCTATTACAAGGCGCTGAACACAGGGAATGATTTTTCTTTTTATTAACATATAATGTATTATTCATTTCAGGGGTACAGGTCTGTGCTTCATCAGTCTTACACAATTCACAGAACTCACCATAGCACAGATCCTCCCCATCCCTCCCTCCCCAGTCCCTTCCAGCAAACCTCAGTTTGCTTCCTGAGATTAAGAGTCTCTTATGGTTTGTCTCCCTCTCTGGTTTCATCTTATTTCATTTTTCCCTTCCTTCCCCTATGATCTTGTTTGATCTTGCTTGTTTCTCGAATTCCTCATGTCAGTGAGATCATATGATACTTGTCCTTACCTGACTGACTTATTTCACTTAGCATAATACCCTCTAGTTCCATTCATGTCGTCGCAAATGGCAAGATTTGGGGGTGTTTTGTTTTGTTTTGCTTTTGATGGCTGCATAGTAAGGAATGATATTTGAATAGAAAAACACACAGTTATACAGCTCTAGTATTTTTTTTTTTTATTTGACAGACAGAGATCACAAGTAGGCAGAGAGGCAGAGAGAAAGAGAGGAGGAAGCAGGCTCCCAGCAGAGCAAAGAGCCCGACATGGGGCTCGATCCCAGAACCCTGGGATCATGACCTGAGCCGAAAGCAGAGGCTTTAACCCACTGAGCCACCCAGACGCCCCCAGCTCTAGTATTTTAATTGCATTGAACTTGCTAACAATAATCATGGTTCTGTTCCACTGTTACTCTTGTAGCCAACTTAATTGCTGTGGTGCATGTGAATTCTGGTATGAACCCTGGTATTGGTTCCTGTGCAGAACATTAACAATTTTTCCTGTCTTCTCTGTTTTGTTTTTAAAGCGTACTCAGATACTTCTCAATTCCTGTTGTTTACCCATTCTGTACCAGCGCAATTGAACCACATTACTTCCTGTGGTCTGTGTTTGGTTTTGTTTTGTTTTTCAGACTGAAAACAGTTAAAATTCATGGGCCCAAAGTGGGAGAGCTTTCATTTAGATTCTTTCCCAGCAGGAGATATAGGAAATGGAGGGGGATACAAAGCCCTAAAGAGGACTTTTTATTCCCTGATCCCGGAGAGCATAGTAAACTGGAATGTGGATCACAGCAATGCGCTGAGCTCCAGAGAAAGACTTTGGGTGGTAGGAGAAGGTGGTTCATTCAGGTTTCCAACCACAAGCCCATGTTTCCTTGTACCGGCAAGCTCTGATTTCTTCACTGATTTCTCCCACCCGAATCTCATGTCTTACAGGTGGTTCCCAGGACATCCTCCAGAGCCATCCTCCTACCCTCCTACCCTTCCACCCGCTCATCTTCTCTTGGGTCTCCGCGCCCCTCCCACATTTTCCAGATGAATTTTTTGTTATCTCTCTCAGACAAGCTCAAAATCATCGGGTTCTCTGTGTACGTGTAATTTTCAAATTACAGACTGAGCCAAGGCTTTACAGCACAAAGCTACCATATCTCAACTTAAGCAGAAATGTGTAACAGGTACTGGTATTTGGGTTTTAGAAGTAAGGGAGTTCTGGAGAGCTGAAGAGAAGAGATCCTTTTACACCCCGTACTGCCAAAAATCTCTTTCTTCACATTTCAGAAGCTCTTGCCCTCACACAAACTTCTCACATGAAGTCTGGAGGGAAAGCTTAGGTGTTTGGGGCTAGGATATGAGGTCAAATCAGAGATTCAAAAGGAATAAAAGGATGGATATGGGATTTATAGGAGGCATGAGAAAAGACGAACTATTTGGAACTCATCTTCTTGGTCCTTGCAATCAGCTCACCTACCCTGTCCCTGTTCACACCCCATAAATATACACACACTTGGAGCCCTGCACTCCCCTCTAATTGTCAGCAAGATTTACAGAGCAAAAATAGACTATCCCAAAGTCAAACCTACTGTACATCTCTACCTTCGCCATGACATACGATATCATCCTTTCTCTTTTCTCACCTCTGATAATGAAAAAAGGGACAACCACTTTGAAAAACATGTGGTAGTTTGTTATGACATAAAATATGCATTAATTCTAAAAACCAGGAAATCAATTTACAGTATTCACTCAGAAAGGATGATCGGTTTGGATTTTTCCAGGAGTCAACAGATTCCATCCAAGCCTGCATGAGGAACCACTGCAGAACCAATTCTGGAAGAAAGGGAGAACCTGCATTTATTCATTCCTGAGGAATATCAGAGTCCATCAGCTCCCTGGGAAGAATGAGGCAAACCAGGAGACATCGAAGTTTGGTTTAGGACATTGCTGAGAAATCCCATAAAGTACTCTGGACTCTTCCCATATAGTCATGAACAATAATTGAGTAAAGCCAGGCAGACAGAAGGAGATTTCTAGAGAAAAAGAATTACTGCAGAAACAGGGGAGGATATTAACTTTTCATTAGTATATTCAGTTGAGGAGGCTATTATAATTATGAAATAAGACTGGGCAGCTATGAAAGCAATAAGAAAAAACTCTTATAATGCTAAAATATTTATTTTGCAATCAGATGAAATTCTTTAAAAAATCTGTAAGTATGTAAGCAAGTTATTCTATTAGTTACGACAAAGCAAAGGCAGGGGTGCCTGGGTGTCTCAGTGGGTTAAAGCCTCTGCCTTCGGCTCAGGTCATGGTCCCAAGGTCCTGGGATTGAGCCCCGCTTTGGGCTCTCTGCTCAGTGGAGAGCCTGCTTCCCCCCTCTCTGCCTACCTCGTTGCATACTTGTGATCTCTATCTGTCAAATAATAAATAAAAATAAAAATAAAAAAAGAAAAGAATTTCTGTTTAAAAAAAAGACAAAGCAAAGGCAATAATTTTGAAAGTAAACTAATATGTGTTTTTTAAATAATTTATTTCCAAGTCACAGGTAAAGGGAATGCGAAAACTAACGGACACCATTCTAAATCACTGCTCATATGTTACAAAATAATAACAATTATTTAAAATATTCTGTTACTTAATTTTAACCATAACTCATCAAGTGATTTTCATTGTTTTGTTTTGTTTTTTAAATGAGAAAGCATATCTCATAAAATTTAGTTTATTTGATAAGGGTCAGTATGTGGCAACACCAGAATTATAATAAAAGTCCACCTGTGATATAGAGAAATACCGCATGATCTCACTTATATGCAGGATCTGCAACAGTTACACTGGGAAGTAGATATTACAATGGTGGTGGTCCAGGCTGAGCAGAGAAGGAAATGGGGAGACACACACACACACACACACACACACAATGATAGCCATGTAGAGGTGATGCATATGTTTATTAGCCTGATTATGATGATCATTTCACAACATAAACATGTATTCAACCATCAAGTTGTATACCTTAAATATTTATAACTTTTATATAGCAAGGTTTTATATAGCAAAGCTGTTAAAAACCTGAAAATAAGTCTTCCTATAAGGGTGTGTGTGTATATCAAAAATAGAACTGGAATAATCTTGACAGTGGTGCCAAGGATCTGAAAAATGAGGGAAGTTGAGGAAAGTATACAAGGCATGTCTCTGTATTATTTCTTACAAATGTATGTGAAGTTACAGTTATCTTTTACTTTTTAAAAATGTAGACAATTTTGGAAATTCTTCTCTAGGGTGCAAGTTGTCCTTTGCTTTTGCATCCTTGGCTGAGCTTTGTTTCCAGGTGGCAGACAGGGCCTGGGCAGAAGCGTGAGTATTCAGAAACCTCTGGGTTTTTCAAGAGAACTGGGCATAGGACTCAAGAAAGACAAGTGAAAAGAGGAAAGGCTGCAGAACTGGGCAGGGACCCTGTCATCAAGCCTGCTTTACACAGGTGAAGGGAGCACTGGGAATTTCTCCATAGGATCACAAACACACTGTATATTTACAAGTACAAGAAGCAAATGGATTGGCTTTCCTAGATGCCTCCAGCTTTGAGATCATGGCATTTCCCTCTCCCTCCTGAGACAGGGCAGACAGGGATATCATCTGCTATCCCTAACTACTACAGAAGTGACCCAGATGCTGAACTATCAAAAGGAGCACTGCCTCGTGTACTTTGGACACGTCTCATTTCATAATTTTGCACATTTTCATTATTACGATCCTGTCACATTTTCTGCTACTTCTAGAGGACATTTTTATATTCCTCAAATTATTCATTGTAGCGATGGGGTAGCAGGAAGGCAGAGGTCAAAGGGAAAATTTAGAAGATCAATTTCCTCCAGTTTCCATGGATGAGTCCTAAGATATAGGGGAGCTGTGTGTGCGCACACACACACACACACAGTGTACACACACAGATTCTAGAAATATTCACCTTGGAATCCTTTGCGTCATCAAAGGTCATCCAAAGATGAGGCCCATAGGGTTCTGGGGACAAGCAGGAGTGAGAGCAGATACTGTTTAACCAGACAGCCCACTTCTTTTCTCCTAGCTCTGAATATAATTAAAGAAGAGTTGAGAATAAGAATGCTGAAAGACATAGGGATGTCTTTTATGAACAAGCCCCAAATGAACATCCATTGTAGTGATAACACGGCTCCAATCTTACTGAAGGAGGAGAGTAAGTTTCCTCTACCTTCCTGAGAACTTCCAAGTCACTGCAAAAGGAAAGCTGATCACGCAAGCAAAACACTTTCCTACACCACTGTTAAGAAATCCCACGATCATACCTCTCTTACTGTATCACTGTGAATAATAACCTTTTAAAGCTGGGCAAACTGCCCAAATCGAAATTCAATTTCAATGAAATAGAATTACTGCAGAAAAACTTAAAAAAATAAAAGAAAAAACCAGGCAGCTATAGAAAAACATTAGCTAAAATTTAAAGAAAATTGTAATTCTTTAACCCAGTTATTTTATTTCTTAACACAAAACAAGATTACCAAGGGTCTTAACACAAAACAAGAATGTAAGAACTTATATTCTTAATGTAAGAATACATTAAGCTAATATGTATTCTTGAAATCATTTATTTTAGTCAGAATGAGAGGGGGCAAAAAAAAATAGACACCTACTAGATCCCTTCTTAAGTGCTAGAAAACATTCTGTTGGTTAATTTTCACAATTCTACATCAGGTACATTTTTTTTTCTTTCTTTTCTATTTCTTTCTACCTTTCTTTCTTTTTTTTAACAAATGAGAAAACTGAATCCCATAGAATTTCATGAGACACTGACACAGCTTGTATTTTTTAGTAGCAAATATTTATTAATAAATCAAGATACTCAGGGGTGCATGGTGGCTTAGTAGGTTAAGCATCTGCCTTCAGCTCAGGTCACAATCTTGGGAGTCCTGGGGTGGAGCCTCATGTCGGCTCCCTGGTCAGTGAGGAGTCTGCTTCTCTCTTTCCCTCTGCCCATCCTCCTGTTCTCTCTCTTTCTTGCTCTTGTTCAGAAAACTAAATCTTTTACAAAAATAAAAAATAAAAACACTTAGATGTTTATAATGACATTTATTTATTTTCTTATAGTAATTCTAAATATGCTGCAGTTTTCACACCAGGATGATTTTAAGAAAATAAACACAGCATTCATGTACATTATTCAAAGTTCCATTGAATTGTGTGGAGAGACAGGACAGGAACCCAGACACTCTGGACACAAAACTATCACTCTTAGTTATTAATTTTTATATCTTCTCCTGAATGAAGGGTGTTCAAATGGAGGAAAAGAAGGCAGCAAGGAACAGATGGTGAGAATGGTGCAGATAAGCTTGAAGCATCAGCTGCACCCAAGGCAACAGGCACTACAAGGAAATTAGCAGGGGTGTAAGAAGGTTCAAGAGCTTGGTGAGCACAGACTACAGTTGTCACAGACTACATGTGTCATTACATTTCACAGGGTTGAAAAACGGAAAAGCTTCCTGAGAAAAGGAACATGAAGAGAATTTATAGATGAGAAACCCGTGGTTTGTGACACTCAAAAATGAGACAGTGCCAGCCTCATAGTCTAGGAAAGCTCCAACACAGTGGGGAGGGACAAACAGGACCAGGATTAAGATGAAGGGATCAGAGAAGGATGACTCCTCAAAAGCATTATATTCAAGTTGATGTGTCACCTTTTAATGCAGTAATCACATGTGGTAGAAACACAGAATGAAGATGTTGTCATTTTAATCATGTCTATCATGAAATTTCACATTGGGTTCTGGGCATTTTCCTTCCTATACCTCCAGGATCTACCTCCCAGTAATGTTTCCCAAAACCCAATAACCAGGGAGCCCAGGACAAATTAATTGTTATTATATGCATTATTCCGTTTCCAACAGCGCATACATCTCATTTGTCTTTTTATCTGTAGAAACCGGCAGTATATGTTGTATTTTCGAGATGATTTGGAGTCATGTGAGCTGCAGAAAAATTGGGGCTGGGTGAAAGACATGACATAGCTTTATTCGTGACACTGTGAGAGGGATTTTGGGAATAACTTGAGTGAGAACTCAGAAGAATTCTGTTCTGTTCTTGTTCTTCTCAGAGGCAGAATATGCATGTATGTGTTAGAAAGGAAAACATGGGTGTTGGAACATGAGACCTACTAGGAATGAAAAATTCTGAAAGGTGATGAGAACAAGGTGGCTTGATGACACTGATTTCTCTTCACCTCAGTAGCACTGCATATTGTCAGCTCTCAAATAATAAAAAAAATATAATCAAGACAAGCAAAGGAGGCAGCCCTGAAATCTCTTTCCCCTAAAGTATAGGGGAAGGACTGGGGACTATGGCAAGGTAGTGAACTGGTGAAGGAGATTATGCCCCAGACACCTGGCCACTCCCCATCAAATATGACCATATCATCATGTGATGTCCTTTGTGTTCTCTCTCCATACCTAGAAATTGTACCCCTTTCTCCTTTAGGCCCCTGCCCACAAGACTCTCACAGCCACTTACCATGCTCTAGCATTCCTCACCTATAAACATTTGCATTATCTCTTTCAGAACAGAAATTCCGGACACTTTCTTTTGTTCCTTGAGAAAAGCTTTTTGTTTCTTCAGAGACAAGTTCTTACTCCTAAAGATGACAAAAATTGAAACCCACATTTCTGAATTTTTGTCCTTCCAAAATGACTGACTTCCTATTCACCCCATTGAAGAGTTTGAACCCTCCTCTCCAGAGACCCTGAGAAAGAGGACAGCAGACTCCTGACCTTGGAGCCAGAAGAAATGTGTTCATGTCTACATTCCCAGTCTCCCTTTCTATGACCTTAGGAAAGTCTTGAGGTCTCAGAGACACAGTTTCTTCCTTCAAAAATTAAATCAACCTCTCCCTCTCGATCTCCTAGAAGTTTACGAAATAATGGATATAACAAAACAAAACTTTGGTACCTTGAAAAAAACTTAATGTATGGAAAAGTCACTGCATGGATGTGGATTCCCAGGGCAGATGATCAGAAAGTGAGGTTGCAGAGCCTGACTCCTGAGTGTCTGGAACATACCACGTGTGGAATATTATCTGGGGAGAACCAAGCTCTTTAAACTCTGCCCAGTAGGGAAGCCCTCAGAATAACACCTGAGCTTTTAAGTTTTCTGGGAAAATTTGCAAACACTCAGAACAGAGGACACAAACACCAAACTAATGATGGCCTGAATTTCAGGTGTTAGAAAAAAGCTTGATGCTGTGAGGTAGGTGTGCAAATTTAGACACAAGGATGTTACCTTTCCATTCTGCCTTCTAAAGTATGTGACCAAGATGGATCACTTGTGTGTACTAAAGCCAAAATATTCCCCGAGATTCAAGTCTGTTTTTGGAGATCTAAACAGAGCCATATAGAAGGTCTCTTCAATTCCCAGGGCAGAAGTTTAAATATAAGGAAATTTTCTCCAATTCCAGGTGCTTGGCAGGTGAAGCAGACATGAACTTACCATGATAAGACAAACAGCTATGAAATACAAGTACCTGAGTTAGATACGGGTATACAGGTGGATAAAATTTAAGAGATCTGCCACCTCTTACCCCCTGTACTGCTACTGACCCACACTGGTCCATTCTCAATAGTTACAGAACCCTCAAACCACGATTTGTGAACAGAAATTTGGCATATAGGAGCTCCTGGATGGCTCAGTGGGTTAAAGCCTCTGCCTTAGGCTCAGGTCATGATCCCAGGGTCATGGGATCGAGCCCCGCATCGGGCTTTCTGCTCAGCAGGGAGCCTGCTTCCTCCTCTCTCTCTGCCTGTTTCTCTGCCTACTTGTGATTTCCATCTGTCAAATAAATAAGTAAAATCTTTAAAAAAAAAAGAAAGAAAGAAAGAAAGAAAGAAAGAAAGAAAGAAATTTGGCATATAACTACACCCAAATTGTCTGAGAGATGTTTTATTCTAACTGATCATAACAAAACTCTAATGACTTTAAACCTTTTTTTACTGCACAAAAGGACCATTCTGATTCCCCCCACATACCTTTCCATGACGGAATGCACATCCTAGGGAGAAAAGGAAAGACGTGAGTCAAGAGGTAATAGAAACTCCCCCTTACAAAGCTTCATCACATCCTCACCAACCCCATGGTAGGAGTAAAGATGGCCCAATGTGAGAGCAAATAAGTAAAAATAAGATCCAGGCTAATCATTCCAGAAAACTCATTTGAGGTTTTCAGATTTCCTAAAAGGTAGAAACAGCTTTGAGCCTTGCAGAATTATAGCATGAAGCTTCTAGTATTTGGAAATGAGATTTATTTATGAGGAAAACAACAGTTCTATAATTTGTTCCTAAATGCATGAGATGGTTTGAATAATGCAATGCTTCTTTTATTTACTCAGTAGAAATGTAAAGTGATACACTATTATTTGCCAAACATCAGGACAGACTCTGGAGACTCAAAGATGAGTAAAAAAAGGAAAGAAAAGAGTAAATAACTGTAGTATCCCTGAAGAAGTTTACATGGCTTTGAGGAGGATACAAGCAAATATATTGTTCGGTGTTTTCCAATTTTCAATTATCTCCTCATTTTAAACACTATTTACAGTTGACCTTGTCCAGTCTCTTAAATTCAATACACACATATGTGCACTTTTTTCCAACTCTTTGCATGTCTCTTAGATACTTGTTAACATAGGCAGTAGTAAAGAAGCCACAGGAACTAGTAGGTTAGGATGTCTAAAATGTAACTTACCACTCACCCACCAAATCATCTCCTCTCTTATACTCCATTGTTCATAATGTTACCAATATCCACTCAACCACTGTCCTAAAATTACAATTTTTACCTGCACTTCAGTCTCTACTGAGCAATTTAATCCATGTTGTTTTTTTTGTTATTGTTTTAATTTTTTGAAGTTTTTATTTAAAATTCCAGTTAGTTAACAATGTAATATTAGTTCAGTTTAGTGCACATTCTTAACAGTTTTTAGCTATCTGATTTTCTTTATCCTCACAGGTATTGTTTTGGTTGTTTGAATATATATCTACCAACATATTTGGTTTCCTTTACCTCAGCCTTACTTCTTTCATGTCACCAAAAACAGGCCAACAGGTGGATCAATAAGTGAAAAAAAAAAATTGCTCTCTGTATTAGGGCTTTTATGTTGTATATGCCAAAAAAGAAAACCAGATTAAGTGGAGAAAAGGATTTGGGAGGGCAGCTATAACTTTAATCAAAGATGAATTTTGAACCTCAAATCCTATCATCATGATCTGGTCTATGTCCTCCAAATTTTATTTATTCCCTCTATATTGACTCTCCGTCCATGAAGGAAACTTGAATCTCCTGACATAAACTCCAGAAGAAAAGAGAACTTCTCTTCCCAGTTAAAAACAGTAACAATAAACAATAAGAATAAAAACAACAACAAAACACAAACAGAAAACAAAAACCAAAAAACTCTTATGCCTGCATGCCATTGCTCTGCATTGATTAGGTACCCATATTAAATTATGCCTGTGTTGGAGCTGGAAGGAAATGAAGCAATGTTGGAGATGAGTTTCTATATCTTACTGAAATTAATTTAGTATTAATCTGAAGTAGACCACAAGAGAGTAAGATGCATACTGTAATCATTAGAACCACCACTAGGGAAGGAAAAAAAAAATGAAACAAACAAACAACAACAACAACAAAAACCCCCACAGAAATAGGAAAACTTAACATTTCATACTCAAGCAAAACAAATTAAGGAGAAAGGACAGTGGAAGCTACAGGTGACACATGGGAAAAAAAAAACAGCAATATGAAACATGTAAATACAGCTACATCAACATTAGCACTAAATGTTACTGTCTTCACACCCCCATTTAAAGGCAATGACTGTTGGACTGGATAAAAAGCAAGATTCAACTATTGTGATCTGTAAGAGATGATTTTGGATCCAAAGACACAAATATGGCCAAACTAAAAAGACAGAAAAATATACACAATGCAAGTAGTTATCATAAAATAGCTCAAGTGCCTATATTAATATTACAGAAAATAGACTTAAAGACAATAAATACTATGAGAGAATGAGAGGATAATTTCAGAATGATAAAAGGTTCAGTAAATCAAGAAGGGATGTAACAATTACAAATGTAAATGTACACAACAGTAGAGCTTCAAAAGACACAAAGCGAAATTGAAAGGATTAAAAAGAAAAATAGAAAAAATAGAAATAGAAAAATAGTTGTAGATTTCAATAGCTCACTCAAAATAATTGATAGAACCGTGTGTATGAAAATCATCAGATACAGAAGACATGGATGATACTATTAACTAATTTGACCTAACAGACATCTATAGACTATTTAATCTAACAAATACAGAATACACATTCTTCTCAATTCACATAGGAAAATTTTATGGACATACAATATTTTAGTCCATAAGACAAGTATCAATATATTTAAATACTGAAAAAATATGTGTTTTCAGATTATGAAGAAATTATATTTGAAATACACATTAGAAAAAAAAGTAAGAAATCAAGTATTGTTAAATTGAACTGCACACTTTATAGGTATTTAACCAAAGAATACAAAAATACTAATTCAGGGTGCCTGGGTGGCTCAGTGGGTTAAGCTGCTGCCTTCGGCTCAGGTCGTGATCTCAGGGTCCTGGGATCAAGTACCTCATCGGGCTGTCTGCTCAGCAGGGAGCCTGCTTCCCTTCCTCTCTCTCTGCCTGCCTCTCTGCCTACTTGTAATCTCTCTCTGTCAAATAAATAAATAAAATCTTTTAAAAAAAATACTAATTCAAAGGGCTATATGCACCCCAATGTTTCCAGCAGTATTATCTACAATGTCCAAATTATGGAAATGGCACAAGTGTCCATCAGCTGACAAATGATAAAGAAGATGTGTTGTATATATATTATAATATATAATAATTTATTTATATATTTTATATATATGAGGCTGTGGTATATATTTGTGTGGGGGACATGCATAGATAGATAGATGATAGATGACAGATAGATAAAGATACATATGCCATGGAATATTACTTAGCTATACAAAAGAATGAAATCTTGCCATTTGCAACAACATGAATGGAACTAGAGAGTATTATGCTGAGTGAAATAGATCAGTCAGAGAAAGACAAGTATCATATGCTTTCACTCATTTGTCAAATTTAAAAAACACAACAAATGAGGAAAGAGAGAGAGAGAGAGACAAACCGAAGAAAGAGACACTTAACCATAGAGAACAAACTGATGGTCAGCAGAAGGGAGGTGAGTGGGGGATGGGTTAAATAAGTGTTGGGTTAAATAAGGGATTCAGGAGGGCACTTGTGATGAGCACCTGGTAATGTATGGAAGTGCTGAATCACTATATTGTATATCTGACACTGATATTACACTATATGTTAATTAACTGGAATTTAAATAAGTAAATAAATAATATAAAATTTAAAAATATATGGAATATATCTAAATCACTGCATTTATATCACTAAATACTGTATCAGAAATCATGGTCTCAAATAAGTAATCAAAGTTTTCTCTTTAAGAATCTAGGGAAAAAATGGCAAACTAATCCTAATATACACGCACACTTTTGTTCATATGTGTACACACTCATGTTCATGTATGCATACAGTCTCATGTTCGTACATTCATATACACATTCACTCACAAAGTAAACAATAAAGATGAGACCAGACACAAATGAAATAGAAATGTCAAAAAAAAAAAAAAAGCCAGGTGCTTGGGAGGCTCAGTTGGCTGAGCAACAGCCTTTGGCTGAGGTGGTGATCTCAAGGCTCGGGGATCGAGCCCCTGTTGGTCTCCCTGCTCAGTGAGGAATCCACTTCTCCCTCTCCCTCTGCCCCTCACCCCACTCATGCTCTCTCTCTCTCCCTCTCAAATAAATAAAGTCTTCAAGAAAAAAAAAAAAGAAAAAAAGGATTTAAAAAGTCAATGAAATAATGAAGTTTATTCTTGAAGAAAATTTTAAAAAAATTGACCAAAGACAACTAAACTGTCCGAGAAAAAGCACATCATCAAAATCAGGACTAAAAGAGGGGACATTCGTGTGTGTGCTGTAGAAACCGGAGGGATTATAAGAGATTATTATGACTACCTTTATGTCTCCAGATCAGGCAACTTTAGAGTGGACAAATCCCTACAAAGACATTTATTATCAAAATCTGACTTAATAATGGTAAAATATATAAGTAATCCTAATACATATTTTTAAATATTGTTTTAACCCTTTTGAAAAAGAAATAGGATGAGATGGCTTCACTGGTGAATTCAATTGAATATTTAAAGACAAAATAATACTAGTACTTCACACTTTTTTGTTTGTTTTTCAGGAAATGGAAAAAAAGGGAGAAAAATCTCAGTTTATTCTATGAGGGGGAAAAATAGGGTCTTAGAATGTGACATTCACTTGTTTGTGATCAAGCTGATTCATGAAGAGGTACCTGAGAAGTCCTTAGCACTAGATCACTGAATAGAAGCCTCTAGACTATCCCTGGATACCATGCAAATTCAGCCTGTCAGATTTCTGCACTGCACTTGATAAATATGAGACTGTCCCTTGTTATTTATTCCTATAACCTCTGTCACAGATACAGGAAAGGGGATACTGCAAGGCCAAAGGAACCTTAGTGTTATCATCAGGAAGTGCAAAGAAACGGGAGAGAAGGAAACTCGGTCTTCATTTTTTCTCAAATCTCAGATGCTGGGGCTTCTTCTTGAGTCTTACCTGCAGCATGCCTACTGTTGACCCCTGAAGCCGATGCTCTAGTTCTGAAATCAGGTCTTTCACTATCTGGCTGTGCTGGGCCACTTCATCCTCCACTGAGACAAAGGAGTTGAGAATAGTTTCCTCCTCGTTGTCCAGCCTCTGCACTATATTCTTCTCCTTATGCTCCAGCATAGTCTTCAGTTTTTTAAACTGTGTATGGACATACTTTTTCTCATTTTGCATATGATTCTTCAGGAATGAGAAAGAGAGAGTGGTAGTCAGGCTATCAGCCAGAGACTGGGAGCCAGAAAGAGAACTATTTTCTTTAGAAACTTCTTACTGGGAAATGAGAGAGAAGCAAGGGAGCAATTCTTGGGGATCCTGACTTTTCTCATTATTTTTTTCTCCATCACATTCCAAAATAATGGCCTCAAGTTTACATTATTGAGGCTAACCTGAACCCAAAGAGGAGCCTTGGGTGTGGCTCTGCTTTCACACAGCTGTCCAGGACAACCAAGTTCTCTATGCTTTACTCCTGACTCCATCCCCTCATCCTCAGCTGGAAGTTGAACAATACAGACAGAACCCTCAGTCGTTGCTAACAGTCCTTCCCCAGGAAGGTCAAAGACTCAAAATCACAACAGGAATTTAACACAGAACTCACTCGTCATCCTCTATGTGAATACCTCTCTTTAAATGTCTGTGTTCATTTGTAACGTTCATTTTTCAGTCCCCACCTTTATCAGGGAAAAGAGAAGGGACTAACCAAATGACTTTTGGACATATTGACTATCAGGAAACAAAAAGGAAGGGGGCTCCTTGTGACTAACACCCAAGGTCCTGTCTATATTTTTTGTCTCAGGAAGGATCTCTCCCTACCTTCCAGGAGGTTCTCTGTTCTCTGAGGTTAGCATTCAACATCTCTGCTTCCTGCTGCTCCTTTCTCACCTTCTGCAGAGCTGTCTGGAGCTTCTCCTATGGAGAGGAGTCACCAGAGTAAAGCTGTCAGATTTCTAAGTATCAGCATAGAGGATAAATGGAGAAAATATTAGGCCAATGTCCAAAGAGACTAGAGTTTACAGAATCAGTGAGAACAGCAATTAGAAACTATGACTTGGAAGAAAACTTGACGTGATAAATCTGTTCTTTAAGACCCAGGTGATGAGCACTGGGTGTTATTTGCAACTAATGAATCACTGAACACTACATCAAAAACTAGTGATGTACGTACTATATGTTGGCTAACTAAACATAATAATTAAAAAAATATTTTCAGCATCTACAGAAATAATCACTTTTTATATATAAATGTACCAATTATATTAACAAAATTGCATTCTATTCAGAAAACTATATTAGAAGATTTTCCAGTGTTGAATTATTGTGTTTAAAAAAATAAACCAAAATTAATCAAGAGGGAAAAAAAAGACCCAGGTGATAGACATCACCAGCCGTCATCAAAAAGAGGGGTTGATTCTGTTTGTATCAGGGCAACTATTAGAACAAACCAAGCCCTCCAGCAAAGAACGAACTTACATCTCCTTCTACCTTCCTGTTCAACTCAGTGATGAGGGTCTCTCTTGGGCACTACATTTCCGCCCGTCTAGCACAAGGTACAAAGTATCTACTTTTGACTAAATCTGTACCATAGGTTTATCCTTTTGTAATTTAATAGAATGCACAAAAATGTCCTTCAGACAAAAAAAATTTTTTTTTTTTAATGTTCATCAGGCCTTTAGAAGGTAAGACATCAGAGGCCTCAGGTCTATGATGACAAGGTAATGAAAGTTGAATGCAAAGTGGAGATTTCTCATCAAGTTCTATTTTCTGCCCTATATTCCCTCTATCCTGGTCTCTTACCTGGTACTCTTGGACAGCCTCATCCATGGGGACCGTTTGGTGACCACGGTGCTCCTGAGACCGCTCACAAACCCAGCAAAGGACCTTCCCATCCTTCTTACAGAAGAGCAAGAGCTTCTCTTCATGGCGTTCACAGAGATTTCTCTTTTGCCCTTCCTCAGAGCTCACCTTGACCTCTCGGAACCTCTCCACTATGTTGGCCACGTGACAGTTAGGCCGCAGCTCCTTAGCACAGTAATGGAATTGGCACACAGGGCAACTGGTGCTCTTCTCTTCCTGGCTTGTCTTGGACTCCTTGTTTGCTGTAGTAATGCAGGCTTTGCAGAAGCTGTGGCCACAGCCCAGGCTCAGGGGTTCCTTCAGGAGGTCCAGGCAGATGGGGCAGGTCACCTCCTCCTTTATGTTTGTCAGGAGTTTAGAAGCCATAGTAGCTGCTCCCTTGCTCCTATCTCTCCTGACCTCAGTGGTTCCTCTTGATCACAGATGCCTGCATCATTGGGAAGGTTAAAAGGGGGCAGAGTTGGAAAGGTAAGAATAAAATTACACTAATTGTGGAGAGATTAAGGACAAGCCCAAATCATAATATTGAAGGACAAGAAAGAAAAGGTAGAGAAGGGAGGAGTAGGGGACCCCATTTCAACCAGTCCCCTGAATTTAGCTGGATATCTACCAAACCATTCTGAACACCTGCAAAATCAGCCTGAGATGTAAGAATGTACTGGGATCTCTGCAAGCAGAAAAGCAGGGCCTGTCACAAGGTGGGAAGGGCAGAGTCATGACTTGTGACTCTGTGGGAAGATATCAGAAGATAAGCAGAAGGGGGCAGGAACTACCATAAGCTGGCTTCTGGAAAGATATATAATACTGGAGTACAAAAGCATAGTGCGCCAGGGTCAGCAAAAACTTTCAGAGCAGTAGCAGCTCAGAAGGGGCTTTAGAGCAGTGCCCAGACATGATCCAGGAGCTGAGGGTGCATGCACAAGCCCACAGCTCCTTGACATTTTAGAAGCACAAAGGGCAGGGACATGCAGGGGCCCCTAGGATGACCTCTGGGAGAGTCACTTTGGACATGCACCACAGGAGGCTACAGTTCTCAGCAGCACTTACAGAAACAGAGACTCTGTCCTGGAGGGCTCCGTGAAGAGCAGACTGCTATTTCTCTGTTCTGGGACAGAGATTTGGATGCAGCCATTTTTTGCTCTGACCCTCTGAAGAGGTGCAGAAAGCCATCAGAGAACAAAAGCTCAAATAAAAACAAAAGCTCCAGTGAGCCCATCCTGTCAGGGGCAGCGCAACTCCTCCTAAGCACGGTTGCCTGAGAAACAGCATGGCAGGACCCTCCCCCCAGAAGACAGAATGGAAGAACAAAGGGACAACACTATGGATCTCATAAGATTGTAAAATCCCAATATCAGGGGAAAATATATTAAGCTCCAGGCATTGCCTCAAAGCTTATTTATTTTTCAAATACAACTCTTTATTTTTTGTTTTTCTTTCTCTTTCACTTGTTTTTTCTTTTTACCTTTTTTTCATTTCAACCAGCTCTTTAATACAACTTGTATTTCATAGCAGTTGTTACTTTTTAAAAAGATTTTACTTATTCATTTAACAGAAATAGCACAAGTAGGCAGAGTAGCAGGCAGAGGGAGAGGGAGAAACAGGCCTCCTGCTGAGCAGGTAGCCTGACATGGGACTTGATCCCAGGACCCTGGGATCACAACCTGAGTTGAAGGCAGATGTTTAGCTGACTGAGCCACCTAGGCACCCCTCATAGTAGCTTCTTAACCTGTACTTGTTCACACCTATATTTTTTATATGCTTCATTCTGGTCCTTTTCTTTCCTACTCAATATGATATATTTATACACACACACTCACACACACACACACAAGTTATAGTTTCCCTGTAATTTTGAGAAGTAGTGTCCTCTAACAAACAAACCAAAATATGCCCAGGAACAAATGAAACACCCTACTTTGTCCACACTGAGTGATTATAGCCCTCCTTCCCCTCACCCCACTTTAAAAAAAAAATTAATGTTTAAAAAAATTTTAATTTTATAAATTTTATTCTTGTGTTTCATTTTGGCTTTGTTTATTTGGTGGTGGTTTCCAACTGCTCTGGAGCTTCCTAGGGTGTATCTTTCGAGGGTCATGGTTGGTATTTTGGATTCTGTACATTCCCTCAACCATCCCTCAACAGAATGAGTATGAGGAGGAACTCCCAACAAAGAAAAGAACCAGATACAATGTCTCCTGCCACATATCTAATGGATATGGATATAAGCAAGATGTCAGAGATAGACTTCAGGGTAGCAATCATGAAGTCAATAGCTAAGCTTAAAAAAAGTATTAATGAAAATACAGAAACTCTAAGGGCAGAAATGAGATCTGATCAGGCTGAACTTAAAAATACTATGAATGAGGTGCAGTGAAAACTGGATTTTCTAACAGCCAAGGAAAATGAGTCAGAAGAATGAATTACTAATCTAGAAGATAGGCTGATAGGAAGGAAGGAAGCCAAGGAGGATAGGAATAGGCAGCTGGAAGCCCATGAGAACTGACTTAGAGAGATGAAGGATGCCATAAATGCTCCAGTGTCAGAATTACTGGTATCCCTGAGGAGGTGGAGAAAGAGAGAGGACTAGTAGGTGTATTTGACCAAATCATAGCTGAGAACTTCCCTAATCTAGGGAAGGAGATAAGCATCCATGTCTAAGAGGCAGAGAGGACCCCTTCCAAGATCAGTAATACCAAGACCCAGTCATATAATAGTGGAACTTGCAAATCTTAGAGACAAGGAAGCTATGCTGAGAGCAGCTAGGGGAAGAGATTTCTTATGTATGGAGGGAGGAATATCAGAGTAATCTTAGACCTGTCCACAGAGACCTGGCAGGCCAGAAAGGGCTGGCAAGACATATTCATGGTACTAAGTGAGATGAACATGGACCCAAGAATATTTTATCTAGCAAGGCTGTCATTCAGAATGGATGGAGAGACAAAGATCTTCCAGGACCAGCTGAACATGAAAGAATATGTGAAACATGAAAGAAGATGACCACCAAGTCAGCCCTGAAAGAAATATTAAGGGGAATTCTATAAAAGAAGACCCCAAGAGTAATATAGATCAGAAATTTACAGAGTCAATCTGTAGAAACAAGGACTTTAGAAGCAGAATAATGGCACTAAATTCGTATCTTTCAATAGTTACTCTCAATGTGAATGGCCTAAATGCTCCAATGAAATGGCACAGGATTTCAGATTGATAAAAAGATAGTATCCACCCATATGCCCTCTACAAGAGGCTCACTTTGAACCTAAAGACACCCCCAGATTGAAAGTGAGGTGATGGAGAACCATTTATCATTCCAAGAGACCTCAAAAGAAAGCTGGAATAGCAATTCTCATATCAGACAAACTAGACTTTAAACCAAAGACTGTAGTAAGAGATGTAAAGGGACACTGTATCATACTTAAAGGGTCTATCCAACAAGAAGATCTAACAACTGTAAATATCTATGCCCCCAAGTGGAAGCAGCCAACTACATAAACCAGCTATTAAACAAAATAAAGAATCATATTGATAATAACATATTAATAGTAGGAGACCTCAACACTCCACTCTAAGCAATGAACAGATTATCTAAGCAGAAAATCAATAAAAAACAAGACCTTTGAATGACACATTGGATCAGATGGACTTCATAGATAATTACAGAACATCCCACCCTAAAAAAACAGAACACTCATTCTTCCTGAGTGCACATGGAACTTTCTCCAGAATGGACCACACACTGGGTCAAAAATCAGGTCTCAACTGATACCAAAAGATTGAGATTATTTCCTGCATGTTATCAGACCACAATGCTTTGAAACTTGAACTCAGTCACAAGAAAAAAAAAATTGAAGGAATTCAAACATTTGGAAGCTAAAGAACATTCTGCTAAAGAATGATTGGGTCATGGGATGCCTGGGTGGCTCAATTGGTTAAGCAGCTGCCTTCGACTCAGGTCATGATCCCAGCGTCCTGGGATCGAGTCCCACATCGGGCTCCTTGCTCCGCGGGGAGCCTGCTTCTCCCTCTGACTTTGCCTTCCACTCTGTCTGCCTGTGCTCATTCTCGCTCTCTCTCATAAATAAATAAAATCTTTAAAAAAAAAAAAAGAATGATTGGGTCAACTAGGCAATTAAAGAACTTAAACAATTCATGGAATATAATGAGAATGAATACACATCAGTCCAAAACCTATGGGCTACTGTAAGGTGGTCCTAAGGGGGAAATACATAGGCATCCAAACCTCTCTCATAAAATTAGAAAAACAAATGCACAAGCTAACCTTACACCTAAAGGACCTGGAGAAAGAACAGCAAATAAAACCTAAATCAAGCAAGAGAAGAGAAATAATAAAGATTGGAGCAGAGATCAATGAAATAGAAACCAGATGAACAGTAAAACAGATCAACAAAACTAGAAGCTGGTTCTTTGAAAGAATTAATAAGATCAGAAACCTCTGATGAGACTTATCAAAAAAAAAAAAAAAAAAAAAGAGAAAGGACCCAAATTCATAAAATCATAAATGAAAGGGAAGAGATCATGACCAACACCAAGGAAATAGAAACAATTATTAGAAATTATTATCAGCAACTATATGCCAACAACTTAAGCAACCTGGAAGAAATGGATGCCTTTCTGGAAACTTAAAACCACCAAGACTGAAACAGGAAGAAATAGATAATCTCAGTAGTCCAATAACCAGTAATGAAATTGAAGCAGTAATCAAAGACTTCCCAAAAAACAAGAGTCCAGAACCAGGTAGTTTCTCAGGGAAATTCTACCAAACATTTAAAGAAAAAATAGTACCTATTCTTCTGAAGCTGCTTCAAAAAATAGAAACAGATGGAAAACTTCCAAACTCATTCTATGAGGCCAGTATTACTCTGAATCCAAAACCAGACAAAGACCCCACCAAAAAGAATTATAGACCAATATTCCTGATGAACATGAATTCCAAAATACTCCACAAGATCCTAGCCAATAGTATCCAATAATACTTTAAAAAGATTAATTACTATGACCAAGTGGGATTTATTTCTGGGAGGCAAGGGTAGTTCAACATTCACAAATGAATCAACATGATAGAGTACATTAATAAAAGAAAAGGTAAGAAAAATATGATCTTCTTAATTGATGCAGAAAAAGCATTTGACAAAATACAACATCCTTTCCTGATTTACACTCTTCAGAGTGCAGGGATAGAGGGAATATTCCTCAATACCATAAAAACCATCTATGAAAAGCCCACAACAAGTATCATCCTCAATGGGGAAAATCTGAGAGCTTTTGCCCTAAGGTTAGGAACATGGCAGGGCTATTCACTATCACCACTGCTATTCCACATAGTACTACAAGTTCTAGTATCAGCAATCAGACAACAAAAAAGAAAAAAAAAAGGCATTCAAATTGGCAAAGAAGTCAAACTCACTCTCTTCACAGATGACATGATATTTTATGTGGAAAACCCAAAAAAGACTCTACCCTCAAATTACTAAGACTCATAGAGCAATTCAGTAATGTGTCAGGATACAAAATCAATGCACAGAAATCAATTGTTTTTCTATATACTAACAGTGTAACTGTAGAAAGAAATCAATTCCATTTATAACAGCACAAAACCCAAAACAAAACAAAAAACAAACAAGCAAACAAACAACAATGTAAGATACCCAGGAATAAACCTAACCAAAGAGGTAAAGGATCTATATCTAGAAATTACAGAACACTTACAAAAGAAATTGAGGAAGACACAAATGAGAAGACACAGATGAGAAAACATTCGATGCTCATGGACTGGAAGAATAAACATTGTTAAAATGTCATCCTACCCAGAGGAATCAACACTTCCAATGCCATCCCTAAAAAATACCATTGACATTTTTCAAGAACCTGGAACAAACAATTCTAAAATTTGTATGGAGCCAGAAAAGACCCCAAATCACCAAGGGAATATTGAAAAAGAAAAACAAAGCTAGAGGCATCATGTTGTCTGACTTCAATCTATATTACAAAACTGTGATCAACAAGGCAGCATAGTATTGGCACAAAAACAGAATCATAGACAAATGGAACAGAATAGAGATTCCAAAAATGGATCCTCAATTCTATGGTCAACTCATCTTTGACAAATCAGGGGGAAAAAAATTGAAAAAAGACAGTCTCTTCAATAAGTGGTGCTGGCCACTGCTATTCAACATAGTACTAGAGGTCCTAGCCTCAGCAATCAGACAACAAAAGGAAATTAAAGGCATCCAAATCAGCAAAGAAGAAGTCAAATTATCACTCTTCGCAGATGATATGATACTATATGTGGAAAACCCAAAAGACTCCACTCCAAAACTGCTAGAACTTGTACAGGAATTCAGTAAAGTGTCAGGATATAAAATCAATGCACAGAAATCAGTTGCATTTCTCTACACCAACAGCAAGACAGAAGAAAGGGAAATTAAGGAGTCAATCCCATTTACAATTGCACCCAAAACTATAAGATACCTAGGAATAAGCCTAACCAAAGAGACACAGAATCTATACTCAGAAAACTATAAAGTACTCATGAAAGAAATTGAGGAAGACACAAAGAAATGGAAAAATGTTCCATGTTCCTGGATTGGAAGAATAAATATTGTGAAAATGTCTATGCTACCTAAAGCAATCTACACATTTAATGCAATTCCTATCAAAGTACCATCCATCTTTTTCAAAGAAATGGAACAAATAATTCTAAAATTTATATGGAACCAGAAAAGACCTCTAATAGCTAAAGGGATATTGAAAAAGAAAGCCAACGTTGGTGGCATCACAATCCCGGACTTCAAGCTCTATTACAAAGCTGTCATCATCAAGACAGCATGGTACTGGCACAAAAACAGACCCATAGATCAATGGAACAGAATAGAGAGCCCAGAAATAGACTCTCAACTCTATGGTCAACTAATCTTCGACAAAGCAGGAAAGAATGTCCAATGGAAAAAAGACAGCCTCTTCAATAAATGGTGCTGGGAAAATTGGACAGCCACATGCAGAAAAATGAAATTGGACCATTTCCTTACACCACACACAAAAATAGACTCAAAATGGATGAAGGACCTCAATGTGCGAAAGGAATCCATCAAAATCCTTGAGGAGAACACAGGCAGCAACCTCTTCGACCTCAGCCACAGCAACATCTTCCTAGGAACAACGCAAAAGGCAAGGGAAGCAAGGGCAAAAATGAACTATTGGGATTTCATCAAGATCAAAAGCTTTTGCACAGCAAAGGAAACAGTTAACAAAATCAAAAGACAACTGACAGAATGGGAGAAGATATTTGCAAACGACATATCAGATAAAGGACTAGTGTCCAGAATCTATAAAGAACTTAGCAAACTCAACACCCAAAGAACAAATAATCCAATCAAGAAATGGGCAGAGGACATGAACAGACATTTCTGCAAAGAAGACATCCAGATGGCGAACAGACACATGAAAAAGTGCTCCATATCACTCGGCATCAGGGAAATACAAATCAAAACCACAATGCGATATCACCTCACACCAGTCAGAATGGCTAAAATCAACAAGTCAGGAAATGACAGATGCTGGCGAGGATGCGGAGAAAGGGGAACCCTCCTACACTGTTGGTGGGAATACAAGCTGGTGCAACCTCTCTGGAAAACAGCATGGAGGTTCCTCAAAATGTTGAAAATAGAACTGCCCTATGACCCAGCAACTGCACTATTGGGTATTTACCCTAAAGATACAAATGTAGTGATCCAAAGGGGCACATGCACCCGAATGTTTATAGCAGCAATGTCCACAATAGCCAAACTATGGAAAGAACCTAGATGTCCATCAACAGATGAATGGATCAAGAAGATGGGGTATATATACACAATGGAATACTATGCAGCCATCAAAAGAAATGAAATCTTGCCATTTGCGACAACATGGATGGAACTAGAGCGTATCATGCTTAGCGAAATAAGTCAGGCGGAGAAAGACAACTATCATATGATCTCCCTGATATGAGGAAGTGGTGTTGCAACATGGGGGCTTAAGTGGGTACGAGAAGAATAAATGAAAGAAGATGGGATTGGGAGGGAGACAAACCATAAGTGACTCTTAATCTCACAAAACAAACTGAGGGTTGCTGGGGGGAGGGGGTTTGGGAGAAGGGGGTGGGATTATGGACATTGGGGAGGGTATGTGCTTTGGTGAGTGCTGTGAAGTGTGTAAACCTGGTGATTCACAGACCTGTACCCCTGGGGATAAAAATATATGTTTATAAAAAATAAAAAATTATATTAAAAAAAAAATAAGTGGTGCTGGACAGCACCAGTGGTGGTTGGACAGCTACATACAGAAGAATGAAACTGGACCATTCTCTTACATTAAACACAAAGATAAACTCAATATGGATGAAGACTTAAATGTGAAACAGGAATCCATCAAACTCCTAGAGGAGAACATATGCAATAACCTCTTTGACATCAGCCACAACAACTTCTTTCAAGACACATTTCCAAATGAACATTTGGGACTTCACCAAGATAAAAAGATTCTGCATAGTAAAGAAAACAGTCAACAAAACTTAAGAGGCAACCTATGGAATGGGAGAAGATATTTGCTAATGACATTACAGATAAAGGGCAGGTTTCCAACATCTATAAAGAACTCCTCAAACCTAACACACACGAAACAGATAATCACGCCAAAAAATGGGCAGAAGACATGAGCAGACACTTCAAAGATGACATACAAATGCCTAACTAGACACATGAAAAAAATATTCAACATCACTAGCCTTCAGGGAAATATAAATCAAAATCATAATGAGATACCACATTACACCAGTTACAGTGGCAAAAATTAACAAGGCAAGAAATAACAAATATTGGCAAGGATGTGGAGAAAGGGGATCCCTTTTATGCTGTCGGTGGGAGTGCAAGCTGCTATAGCTGTTGGGCTGGCAGGAAGGCCTACTAAAGATGGCGAAAGTTCCCGCCACAAGACCTGAGCTCGGACAGGAGAACAAAGGCCCAAACAGGAATCGGAGACCCCCGCCCCGGGCTCCTGTGGACCAATGGGATCCCGACGAGCAGGCGGGATATCTGAATAAGGGAAACTTGCCAAAAGACCCCTGAGGTTTCCCCAAGACCCCCTAAAAGCCCCCTCCTCCCTGCCTTGGGTGCGACTTCCCCCACTCTGCTTTCCAGAGTTGCAGAACCTCGCCCGAGAGTGCCCACCTCCTCCCAGTGCAACTTTCTCGGCTCCCCTTCACCTGGGCCCTGAAACTTCACTGGAGAAAACCTTTAATAAACCTTGCCTTATACCCACTTCGCCTGGTGTTGTGTTTATTTCGTCGGAAAAAACTTTACAATAGCCACTTTGCAAAATCGTGTGGAGGCTCCTCAACACATTAAAAATCAAGCTACCCTACAACCCAGCAATTGCACTACTAAGTATTTACCTCAAGGACACAGATGTAGTGAAAAGAACCCCAATGTTCATAGCAGCAATGTCCACAATAACCTAACTGTGGAAGGAGCCAAGATGCCCTTCAGGTGATGAATGGATAAAGAAGATGTGGTTCATGTATATAATGGAATATTCCTCACCCATCAGAAAGGATGAATACGCACCATTTGCACTGACATGGATGAAACTGAAGGGGATTATGCTAAGTGAAATAAGTCAAGCAGAGAAAGTCAATTATCATATGGTTTCACTCATATGTGGAACATATGGAATAGTACAGAGGACCATGGGGAAGGGAGGGAAAACTGAAGAAGGATCAGAGAAGGGGTGGAACCATGACAGACTATGGACTCTGGGAAACAAACTGAAGGTTTTAGAGGGGAGGAGGATGGGGAAAGGGGTAACAGGGTAATGGGTATTAAGGAGAGCACATGTGATGAGCACTGGGTGTTATATGTAACTAAGGAATCACTGGACACTACATCAAAAACTAATGATGTACTATATAGTGGCTAACTGAACATTATAAAATAAGATTAAATTAAATTAAATTTTAAAAAGATACCACATTTGGAAAGTTATTCCTTTGCCCCTCATCTCTCGGGTGGCCAATATGGCCCTGGCAGAGGATGAGTAAGATTAGTGACTTGGGCTTGCCAGCTGTCACCCATCAAACTCCTAAGCATGGCCAAACCAAAGTGATGAGAATTTATCTAGAGTCATGCAGAAACGCTACACTGTTACCCAGCGGACACTAAAATGTTAGGATTCAAAGATCCCTCTGCCTTTGTTCTTGCTGTGGAGAGAAGAACTTTCTACCTCTGAAAAACAGAGAATTCTGGTTGGTCCTCAGCGACATGCAATTCAGAATTACAGAATGAGAAGGAGAATCTCCAGGGTAGATTCAACCTCTAGAAATAATGGTAACTCCAGAAAAGCACAAAGCCTTTCAAGCCATCAAACTTCCCTTCTTTGAGGACTGCCCTTCCCCCAACTGCCCCAGGCCTCTTCGCACCCACCCCACCCCCACACTCTTAGCAGGAAGCTTGCAAGCTGGTTGTTGTCCCCACCCACACTTCACCACAGCTGCTTGAACACACATTAAACTCACTCCAAAATTCAGTTCTCCCCCACCTCTGCCTTCCGCAAACCAGTCCACACACCTTCAGGCACCAGGTGAGAAGTCGTGGCTCCTCGGGGAAAGCGTGGAGGCAGGCCAGAGTGTGGTCAGGATTCTCTCAGCAAACTAGGGGCCAATCTCCACCAAGCTCTTGAAGTGCTAAGTGAAAATGAAAATTAAATTCTCCCGGACTGGCAGGAAAGGAGAGACACCACAGACCAATGGGAGGCCTGCGCATGGGACTCCAGGAAGTGACTAGACGCTCTGCCCAGGGCCAGTCCGATGAACCAGTGGTGGAACTCCTCATCTGTTCCACTCTTAGAGGATGCTCTCCTGTCTTTTCAAGGTAATCAGTCCTTTGGAGCACGAGGCTTACCTGAACAAGATAATTTCACACAAATCCGCCTAACTTTTATCCGAGAAATGAGCTTTCCTGTAGTGGGGAATAAAATTCCTCCTTTACCACAAGGAGACCCACACTGAAGGTTGCCCTAAGGCAGCCCTGGGGACATGCTCTCTACTCTTACATGTTCACCTAAGGTAAATTAATCCTATTAGGCATGTGAGAGGGAAGGGCTAAGGGACTCTGAAATTTCCTCCAGGGGACAGTCAGGGACCATCCCAAACTGGCAGCACAGTGAGGCTGACCTTCAGAATTTGAATTCAGTACTGCCAAAATAACCCTTCTGCTAAAGATGCTGGGAAGATCAAACTGTAGGCAGTGTCATTTGCTGGGCAATGCCATCTACTATTATTTAACAATCTCTATAATCTTAGCATAATAAAAAGGAATCAGGAAAATCATTGTGGAGTGGTGAGGGAACAGAAGGCTGGCTGAGGACAAAGCAAAAGCTGACATCCTCCAACCTTCCCCCACCACCACTCCTGGTGGGACATATGTGACCTTCTCTAGGAATCTCCCATCCACTAATACCTTGCTGGAGGGCAAAATGACCTTGGCAATGGCAAGGCCTTTGGTATCCAGTATCTTGTAGGTCCTCTTTAGAATACAAAAGTTCTGTTGAAACCTCCCTTTCCATTACCTTCCCCCAACTCCATGGTATATAACCCTGGGGCAGGATCTCTTTCTGCTCTCAGGTCCTGTCCCCATGCTTTAATAAACCATTTTGCACCAAAGGTATCTCAGGAATTCTTTCTTGGTCATCAGCTCCAGACCTCACCTATATTCTAGAACTTCACCATTAGGATCTTGTTATCATGCTACTACTTCTGAGGTCTCTTCATATTATTAACAACAAGCATGCACCTCATTTTGTTGTTGGTAGTGGTCCTTGAGCCCTAAGATCAAGACCTGAACTAAAATCAAGGGTGGAATGCTCAACCTGCTGAGCCACCCAGATGCCCCTCATTTTATTAAAAGTTGTCAAGATGTTCCTTATGGAAATTCTTCCCATGTGCTCTTCTGGCTGATCCCCCAGGTGAGGTCAGCTTCTGGGTGGCAGAAATGGCCCGAGGAGGAGGAGAAGGAGCAAAGTTAGCGTATTCGTTGTTGTTTCTGTTTTTTTCGTCTGCTGTAGATCCCTCAGTTTGAACTTGGAAAGCTTCTAAGACTAGGAAACACCAAATAAACTGCAAAGCAGAGCAACCATCACCCCATTAAGGCTTCCAAACCCAAGTAGGACAGGGTGTTAGGAATTTTTTTGGAGAGTCATGCAGAAATCCTACATTATTATACTGAGTCATTAAATTGGTAAGCTTCAAAAAACTTTGACTTTCCTCTGTTGTCTTCCTCAAAGTACCTTTTTCATCCCTGAGCAGAGCCAGGCTAGTTCTCTTCTCTGCTGCTCTCAGTGCAGAACCGATCCAGTAGCCTGGGATGTGGCCCCCCAGACACTCCACAGGCGCTTTGTCTAGGGCTTCCCCTGTTAAAATTTTTCTGGGAAGTCATTGCCAAAACTAGGATTACTCTTAGAGGTGAGGACTCAGTCACTATTCCTTGAATTAGAAATGAAAATGCATGAGTGGAAGGCAAGAAAGAGATGTGCATGGGAAACCTAGTGTTATTACTGATCTTATCAGTGGTAATCATCCCTACCTCACATTACACCCCTAACTTAAGTTTCATGAGGTCAGGGAGGGACTTTCTCTATTCTGTTGCTTGTTGCCTCAAATCTAATAGAAGCTAATGCATATAAGGATTGATAGATATGCAGATATGTAACTATGAAAATCTTTATAAATGAATGGAACATCTTGATGCTAAATCATACATTCTTGCTATGAACACAGTTGCTGTCACATCATGTAATTCAGTTATTCTTGAGACACCTGGGTGGCTCAGTCATTTAAGCACCTGCCTTTGACTCAGGTCATGATCCCAGGGTCCTGAGATTGAGTCCTGCACTGGGCTCTCTGCTCCCGAGGGAGCCTGCTTCTCCACCCTCCCCTTTCTGCCTGTGCTCACTCTTTCTCTGTCAAATAAATCAAATCCTTTTTAAAAATTCAGTTATTCTTCTGGTATCAATAACATACATATAATTCCCCTTTGATACTTTTTTTATTTAAGTATAATTAACATACATTAGTTTAGGTATACGACATACTGATTCAACATTTGTATACATGGTGAAATGTTCACCACAGTAAATCAAGTTATCTATCACCATAGGAGGTCATGAGAAAAATATTTTTCCTGTGATGAGAACATTCAAGATTTACTTTTGTAGCAACTTTCAAATTTGCAATACAATACTATTTGCTACAGTCACCATGCTATGCATTATATCCCCAGGACTTATTTTATAACTGGAAGCCTTTACTTCCTGATCCTCTTCACCAATTTTGCCAACCCCTAAACCCTGGCCTCTAGCAACCACCAATCTGATCTCTGTATCAGTGAGTTTTGTGTTGTTAAGTACCAGACAGAGAAGAGGTCTTTGGCTAAGAAGTGCCTTCCTTCTGATCACTACAATCAATACCACTATGCTGTCCTCATCAGACAGTCGGACTCTGAGCTCTCTGATCCCCTTCAATTTCAACCAAATATACCAAAAAATACATCTATTCTTAGTATCTCTGCATTGACCACCCAACTGTATGCCATCATTGTTCCCTTCCTGAATTTGTGGTAATCCAAAACGGTATAATCACTGAATAAAATCTATCAGTTTGTGTTAACAAAAAAGGAAAAAAAAAAAAAAAACACTAGAATTCACCAACTGAACTTACAGCTTAAAATATCCAATGCAAGCAAAACTGATGTTCTGTTTCCATAAATGGTGGTATTTATTTCAACGAAAACAGCACCTATACCTATAACCTACAGATCAACACTATAAACCGTGAACAATTGTAAAAATGAAGCAAAACAAACAAAAACATGAAGGCATTAGATACTGACAAAACACTTAGAATCTAGGGTGTAACAGACAATTGGAAGAAGGGAATACTACTGGACAAGTTTTCTGGTTTTATAGCTTTTTATTTGAAAGCAAAACTCAATTGGTAATGAGTGGGACAGTTAAAACTCAGCAGCATACAGATTTACTAGCTTGACGAGCAAGAAAAATGATTTGTGGCTATTGCAACAGCTGAAAAATGGTAGGAAAATGTAAAGAGAGATTCAGAGGAGAAACTCTCAAATTGTACATACACACTGACCAACTCTTTGAACTACACTTTTGACAGATACCAAGCCGCCTAAATGGAGCTGAAGGAACCGACCAGAGATTTCAGCTTCTGCAAAATGCATGAGAGAATTTTGAATCTGATTTCAACCAAAGGCTTGAAAAAAAATATTCTTCAGAAAAATGAACAGAATCCAAAGTCTTTACATCTTATTCACAATTCTCCTGGGGGAATTTTAGATATATGTTAAAATTGTTTAACACACAAAGAAATTAATGAGGCCCCTACTCAAGAACAAAGGCAATCAATCAATGGTGATCAACTCCAAAATAACACAGATGTCAATTTATGACAAGGATTTACAACAAGAAGACAATACTTGAGAGCAGCTATCATATCCAGGGTAAATACTATGAAAGAAAATATGTTTATAATAAGCAGCAAATAGGAAATGTCAAAAAACAAATAAAAATAGTTTCGTTGATTGAAATGCTACAACTAAAAGTTATAATCACTCAAAAAAATTATCTAGGACTGGATTAAGAGAACTTCAAAAAAGAAACACAAAAGAAAGACTAAGTGAACATAAAGATTAGATTAAGGGTAATTAACCTGTATTAAAATGAACAGAACCTCAGTCATCTGTGAGGGGCGGAGGAATCAAGGTACTAACAACATAGGCTTAACCACAGACTAACTATTAAACTATAATGATAACAAAATTATAAAGGTAGTTGAATTAAACGGAGAAAAGTTGCATGTTCATTTCAATACATGCAGAAAAGCATTGCACAAAGCCATTCTGGAAGGAAGAGGTGTTCAGAAGGGTGCAGGTAAGCTACGTGTAGGTGAGCCTCAGGAAAAGAGGCTCTACACAGAAGTGGGTGAGGTGCTAAAAAGGTTCAGGAATGTGGTGGGCACAGGATGATGGGGCCTGGACAGTTCCAAGGATTGAAGTAGGGATAAGCACTCTGAGAGAAGCAACATTTAGAAAATTTGTAGATGAGTGACCCATGGTTTGTTACATTGAAAAATGAGACAATGCCAGCATCATAGTCTAGGAAAACTCCAATACGATGGGGAGGAACAGCCATGGAAAGAGTCAAGACCATGGGTTCAGATGTGGAAGACTCCTCAAACGCCTTATACCCAAATTCATTCTGTAACCCAATAACCCAGTAGCCACACTGAGGTCTGTATCTAGAGTAAGCACTTTGATGATTTGTGCCTTGTCTAACACCAGACTTTTTATTATGGAAACCTTTTCTACAGTATACCCCCAGAATCCAGGCACACTTCTTGGACACCTCTATTTCCCAATAGTGTTTCCCTGAGGAGAAATATTGGGACCCCAAGATACCAAAATTAGTACAGTCCACAGGCCAAATTGGCACAGACATCACTTGTCTCTGATCTTCTGAAAGGACAAGGTTTAAATTTAAGTTGATTGGATTCAGTGTGATGTCCACTGCAAGAAAAAAAAAAAAAATAAGATCAGGTGATTAAATATGGAGCAGGTTTATCTGGTGACATTGTGAAGAGGGAACATGGGAAGTGGCTAGGTAGAGCTTGTATTGATGGATTGGGAAGGGGGTGAAACACTGGGGAATGTATTTCATATACATATACACACACATATGTGAATATATATGAAATATATATATAAATATATATATGAAATATATGTATGGATATGTATTATATGTAAAGGCATGGACCTAAGATCATGACATCACACTGAAATCACAAGTTTCTGAAAAGACATTAGAAACACAGGGCTTCTTACCCCAGTAGCACTGGACATGTGTTAGCTCTGAAATGATAAGAAGATTCAATGATGTTGATTGGAAGCAAATGATTAAGCACCAATACCTATCTCTTCTCCGGAGTAGGGCCAGCAAAGGGGAGCCGTGTGAGGCTATGAACTGGTGAATGAGATAATGTACTAGTCACCTTGCCATTCCCCCTTAGATAGAACCACATCTCTCTCAGTAATATCCCTCCTTCTCTGAATACACTCCTCCTTTCTATCCTCTCTTTGCAACTATACCAGCTCCCCAGGTTAGTTGCTGACGTCACAGGAATCTCACTTCCGCCCTCCTGTCCTGCTCTCCTCACCTCTACACATGCGCAGCACTGTGCTCAGATCTGGAGCATGGAATACACTCGTCCGTCTTTTGGAAACAGTTTTTGGCTTCTTCAGTGTCCAGATCTCACTCCTAGGCATGACAAAAAATGTTGACCCTACATCTCTTACCTTGTATTCTTCCAATACAACTGCCTTTCTCTCTCCTTTCATGCCACAGATGCACGTGAACCTTCCTCCCTGAGAAGCCTGAGCCAGGGAGTAGGGAGAGTTCTGATGCTGAAGCCAGAAGAAATGTGCTCATGTCGATCTTCTCATTTACTATTTGTGTAATCTTGGGAAGGTCTTTACCTCAACGAAACAGTTTCTTCAAAAAATGGAGTAATTAACCTTTTTCTTGATATCGCATGGACATAGTAGAAAATTTGATAAAATAACATGCAGAAAAAGCTTTTGCTACCCCTACAAAAGATATGTAATATATGGGCAAGTCAATTACAGTGGGTCTTTCATGGCGGCCATATGTGTGTCTTCCCAGGCAGATGGATTAGTACTGAGGCTGCAGTTCCTAGCTATAATGTGAGATCCATAAGTCTCTTTTTGAGAGCCTGTGAGCTTGTGCTCTAGTCCAGAACCTAAACCCCACTGGTGAGACCTGCAAATAACATTCGAGATTTCAGTCGCTCTTGAAAAAAGTTAGAAAACACTTGGCAAAGGAGAAGTTATGGCCACGGAAATACAAATGGTTAGAATTCCATGCATTTCTAAGGAACTTAATTGTCAGATGGGTTAGCAACTTAAGCCACAACAACTACAGTTTCCCATGTAGGTTTTTAACACGTGACTAGACAGAGATTAGTTATGGCACCAAGGTCAATGTCACTAACCCTGAGGTTCAGGTTTTGTTTTTAGAAATCTAAACAGAACACTGTAGAATAACCTAGTCTTTTGTATTTCCATGTAAATGAAATAAATATAAAGGAGCTGACCCTATAACCTATTTTGGGGCCTGATGAAAACTTCCATGTGATAGCACAGGCACCTATAGAATACAGGAATGAGCACAAGGGCAAAGTCAAGTCACAAGAGTCTGATAGTTGAAATCCCTGGTCCCTATTACCCTTACTGTCCCTAATTCCATGAACCCCAACCACTGAATTTACTAGCACAAATTCTGATCTACTCTCCATAGATAGGGAACACTCAAATCATTGCCCATGACCAGCGATTTAAAAGAATACTACAACCAAATATCTCTGATTTGGAATATTTTTCATTCTGATTGACCATCAGAACACTCTTATGGCTACAAACCTTTCTTCATAACACACAAGCACCACTCTTGGTCACCCAAACGTACCATTTCATGATTCCACTCATGTCCTAGGAAGAAGAGAGAAAACACGAGTCAGAGAGTATATAAAGATTAGAGCAAGATTAATGAAATAAAGAACAAAAAAGACTAGAGAAAATCAGAAAAATCTAAAGTGAACTATTTAAAAATATCAACAACTGACAAGTTTTTATGCAGACATACCATGAAAAAAACAGAGAATACAAATTATTAAAATCAGGAATGAGGGCACTTGGGTGCTTCAGTAGATTAAATATCTGCTTTAGGCTCAGACATGAGCCTCAGGTCATAATCCCAGGGTCCTGGGATCGAGTGCCACCTCAGGCTCATTGCTCAACAGGCAGTTGTCTTCTCCTTCTGTCCCTCTCCCTGCTCGTAAACTCTTTTTCTCTCTCTCAAAAATAAATTTTAAAAAAATCTTATAATAAGGAATAAAAGTGAAGACTTTACTGCCTACTTTTACAAAAATTAATAGGAATATAAAGCCTATGAACAATTGTATGCCAACAAATTAGATAATCCACATGAAATGGACAAATTCCTAGAAACACAGAAACTACCAATACTGATTCAAAAAATAATAGAAATTCTAAGTAGTCCTAAAAACATGTCGTGATTAGACTGGAAATCAAGAACTCCCTGGAAAGAAGTCAGGCCCAGATGGCTTTGCTACTGAATTCTGCTAAAGGTTTAAGGAGGAAATATCAGAAATACTTTACAAATACTCAAAAAACAAAAAACAAAAAACAAAAAAAAAACCACACACCAGAAAAGGAGGTTATAGTACCCAACTCATTCTATGAGGCCAGTACTACTCTGATGCTAAAATAAGACAAAGACATCACAAGAAAAGTGAACTACCAGCAAATATAGATATAAACTTCAACAAAATACTAAAAAACTGAATCCAGCACAATATGAAAGAATATATATATATATATATATATATATACACCATAGTCAAGTGGGACTTATCCCAGAACTATAAGGTTGGTTTAACATAAGAAAAGCAACTAATGTAATTCACTGTGTTAACAGAATAAAGGTAAAAACCACATGATAATTTTAATAGACACAAGGAAAAAATTGACAAAATTCAGTATCCCTTCATGATTGGGAAAAAAAAAAAATAAAAAAGGAGTAAGAACAGAAATAGAGGGGGACAGAGGAGAACTTTCTCAGGCTGATAAAAGGCATCAAACTCGTGGCTAACATCATCCTTATGATGAAAAACTGAATTTTCCCCCCTGAGATTAGGTATAAGACAAGGATGTCTACTCTTACTACTTCTATTTAAAGTGGTTCTATTTAAAGAGGTTCTAGTCAAGGCAACTAGGCAAGAAAATAAAAGGCATTTATATTGGAAGGAAGTAAAACTATATTTATTTGCAGAATACATAGTTTATATATAACAAAGCTCTGCTCCATACACTACTTTTAGGTAACCTCTTCCACTCCAGAAATTTCAGCTCACATGAGTTGCTGTTGATCCCAAACTTTATATAATCTAATCATGGTCTGTTGTCTCAAATCATGTATACAGGCTAATACAATACACAATGGAAAAGAAACAGGTGCCACAAGCTCAGAATTCTAAAATATAACCTACTACTCACCAAGTATATTGTGTCCTCTCTTATGCCCACTTGTCAAGTATGTTACCAATATTCACTTACTCCTGTCCCAAACACTAAACATCCTACCAAGCCAATCCTTTCCACATCCTTAACTTCTTTTGGTTAGTCTGCATTTCCACATCACCACCACTGTGGATTTATTTGTTTTTAACAATATATACCAATATTACTTGGCCTTACTCTTAAATGCAACCAGCTGGATTTACAATCAAAACAAAGGAATGGTTTTGCTCCTCTGTATTAGTATAGTTTGGTTGTACATGAAAAAGAAGCCAACTAACACTGCCTTAAACTACCCCCCCACTTGCCACCCCCTCTAAAAAACCCATGTGGCCAGAGAAATACTATTTCAGTCATGGATGGATCTGGACAGGGATTTTCTTCCCTGTCTGTTGCCTTTACTCTCAGGCTTTAATTGATAGCAATTTGAAAATCTCCTGGTTTAAATTATTTTCACTGATGTAATTCACATGCAAAAGGAAAATTTTCTTCAATGTAGTGACAATACAATTCTGATGCCTCAAGCCACTGACCAAAATTGTGTCATACGCCCAACTTTTAATGCCCAACTGTGTAGTTTGTGGAAATACAGGAATTAGGTAAACTAATTTATGTAAGATTAACCTATCCATCTTCCATGATGCTGATTATCTCAGCCCCAAACAAGTACATGGATAAAAAAAAACATGCTCCGTTTCGTCAGAAAGAAATCCCAGGTGTTGTTACCAGGACAAGAGTGAATGGACACTGAGCAGATAAAAATAATTGGTGCCATCCTCACTCCATCATTTAACTGCCTATTGTCATTCACTCGTGTCATGATACAAAATCTGAAAAACAAAAATGGCCCAATGTAATAAAACTGTTACAAAAACTTTAGTAGCAGAAGTGCCTCCTTCCTAAGGTAAATAACCTAAAATCTCATCTAAGTTTTTATCCATTTTCAAGTTTGGCATTTCTCTGTTAGCTCTTTCTTCCCAGTCAGTTTCGAGTGTAGCCTTCATGCAAACAGCCGCCCCTCTAGCAAACAAAAAGCCTATGATAAAATGACCCACCCCAATCACTGTAGGTGAAGATCCAGATAAAAGAAAAGCTGTTTAAGAACTCTTGGGAGAAGGTTAAGGGACATCACTACTATCAACAGCATGTATCTTTAGAAGTTGGAAAGGAACACCCAAACGCCCTAATCTAGTTAAAGAGTAAGTCCCTTGGTTTAGCCCATTTGTCATTCTTTGAAGCTGTTACCTAAATAGGGGAGGCTAATCCCACAAAATTTATAACATTTATCTACTGAGCACTGTTTTTATTACAAGTAACCAGTTACCAACTTAAGCTGGCTTAGTGGAACAGATGCTTGGGAAAGTGACATAAACACAAGAGTCTTCGTGAAGTTGACAATTCAAAGAGTTGTGAAGAGCCTGTGGATGTTCTACAAACCAGGCACAAGGAATAAGCCTGCAAAGTTTTTGTTTTTTACTCAGATATAATAAAATATAAAAAAAAAAATGACCTAGCACTATAAAGTGCACAATTTAGTAGGTTTTAGTATATTTACAATGTACATTTACCATCAGCACTATTTTATTTCAGAACATTTTTATTATTGCAAAAAGAAAGAAACCTTACCCTCAGTAGCCATCATTTCCTATTGCCTCCTCTCCAGTCCATGGCAATTCACTAATCTAATGTCTGCGTCTATGGATTTATCAATTACAGACTTCGTATAAATGGAATTGTACAATAAGGGCTTTTTGTGTCTGCCCTCTTTCACTTATATTTCCATATGGTAGCATCTATTAGTGCTAATTTCTTTTTAGAGCCAAAATATATTATATTATTTGTAATATATACATTATCTTGATTCTTCAGTTAATGGACAATTGCCTTATTTCCACTTTTGGGTTTTTATGAACAATGCTGCCATGAACTTTTGTTTACAAGTTTAAGTGTGGACATGTTTTCATTTCCAGGAATGGAATTGCTGGGCCATATGGTAACTCTATCTTCAACTTTTTGAGGAACTGCTGAAACAGCTTCATCATTTTACAACTTCACTAGCAATACACGAGAGTTCTAATTCCTGACATCTTTGTCAACTCTTGGTATTGTCCATTTTCCTGATAGTATTATCACCGTGGTTTTGATTTTACATTTCCCTGGTAGATATCAATCATCTTTTCAGGTGCTTATTTACTATTTATAGATCTTCTCTGGTGAGACAGCTATTCAAGTCCTTTTTAAAAAAAGATTTATTTATTTATTTGAGACAGAGCAAGTGAGTGGGGAGAGGGGCAAGGAGAGGGAATCCCAAGTAGAATCCACCTTGAGTGTGGAGCCTGACTCAGGGCTTCATCTTTTGACCCACGAGATCACAACCTAAGCCAAAATCACAAGTGAAAGCTTAACAGTGTGAGCCACCCAGGCACCCCTCAAGTCCTTTATCTATTTTTAAATTAGGTTGACTTTTTACTGTTTTTTTTTTTTTTTTAAGTTATGTTTATTTGAGAGAAAGAGCAGAGGCAATGGCAAGCCAGGAGGAGGGGGTGGGGAAGGAGCAGGGAGAAGGCCAAGCTAACTGCTGTGAGCACAGAGTTAGATGTGGTGCTTGGATCCAAGACACTGGGATCATTGACCTGAGCTGAAACCAAGAGTCAGATGCTCAAATGACTGAGCCACCAGGAGCCCCAGGTTGTCTTTTTATTGTTCAGTTGTGAGAGGTTTTCTATATATCATGAACACTAAACCTTAACCAATATATGATTTGAAAATATTGTCTCCCATTCTGTGAGATGTTCTTTTCACTTCTACATGGTTTCCTTTGATGTACAACAGTTTTGAACTTTGATGAGCTCCAATTTATTTTATTTTTGGTTGCTTTTTGGTGCTTCTGTTTTTTGGTGCCCTATCTGTAAAGCTATTGCCTAATGCTAAGTCACAAAGATTGATTATCTATGCTTTCTCCTAAGAGTCTTAGAATTTTTGACTTTTAACTTACACTTAGGAAAGAGAAAAGGGAAAAACTTAAGATACAAGCATCAGAGACAAAGGAAAGCAGCCAACATGTGAAATCAATTATCCTGCTTTCTGCTTGACATCAAGAAAAAAAAAACAAAAACAGCATTTGGAAATCCAGAAAAGAAAAGGGAGAAGACAGATAATCAAGCAAAAAATATGAAAAATCCGGAATTCTCTACCATGCCTCAGGATCATAGTCACAATATTAAGGCTTAAAAAAAAAAAAAAAAAACCTGTATGAATTTAAATTGTTCCCTCAAGTGTCTATAGATTTGCACTAGCATGCTTTCCTGACACCAGCGGACTTTCTGGCACACACACTCACATACACACTTGCAGACTCTCTCACCTCTCAAGTATAATGCCTCCTATCTATACATTTGCCCATCCTCCTAAGAAAAGACTCAATGTTCTATCTTTCCATGTTTTAAAAAAAATCTAACAAGAGAAGTTTATAATAATAAATACAGATTTGGGGCGCCTGGGTGGCTCAGTGGGTTAAGCCATTGCCTTCGGCTCAGGTCATGATCTCAGGGTCCTGGGATCGAGTCCCACATTGGGTCTCTGCTCAGGAGGGGCCTGCTTCCCTTCTTCTCTCTCTGCCTGCTTCTCTGCCTACTTGTGATCTCTGTCAAATAAATAAATAAAATTCTTAAAAAATATTAATAATAATAAATACAGATTTTTAATTTTTTTAAAGGATACATTTGTTATACCTGAAAATGCATGTATTTGCCTGTGGCTAAGATGGATGAAAAGAACGTGACAATTGTCCAACATTGATTGGATCACAGATAACAGGGATCCAGCAAATATCACTGGATACCATGGATCTTCTCTCCATGTATTCCCTTACTTCATTAAGTAATAAAGTAGGACACTCCTCTGGAATGTTTATATTCAATGGTCCATGATATCGTGAATGGATGGCAAAGAAGGGTTCCACAAAGCCAAAGGAACCTCTGTGAAAACCTGAAGATTAGAGCCCAAGGACACAGAAAATAAGGTATCTTAGACTGGGTTTCAAGAACTCCAGATTGGGGCATTCCTCTTACCTGTAGCTGGTCCACTGCTGACCATTTACAGCGATGCTCTAGATCTGAGATGAGATCTTTTACCAGCTGGGTTTGCTGAGCCAGCTCAGCCTCAGCCTCAGCCAAGGTGTCCAATATCCTCTTCTCCTCTTCTTCTAATTTTTGCAGTTCTCTCTGCTCTTCACTGTCCAGAATGCTTCTAAGCTGATTGAATTCAGCCCATATCCTTTGTCTCTCAATCTGTATCTGGGACTGCAAGGATGGATAAACAAAAGTGGTAAAGAATCTATCTGCCTGTAAACCTGCTGTATAAGGGGTTAGGAACTAGGAAAAGAAATATTTTTCTCTGAGTTCCAACCAAGAGGGAAATGGAGGCATGGGGCCAATTTTGGGGAAAGCTGGACATTTTTCCTATTTTCCCTTTAGCAACCCATCAAAACAGGCCTCAGACTATTATCTAGGCCAACCCTGGGATCAAATGTAAAACCTAAGTGAGGTTTAGGTTGCAGGTGGCTGTACTGGACACTCAACGCCTCCCTGCATTACCACACTTCCAAGTTTGAACTTTGGGGAAAATCTTGGTCCTTTGCCCACTGTCTTTCACTGGAGGTTCAGAGAATCACTGGAAAAGAGGAATGGAAGACAGAATTTTCCATCCTTCCTCACCGAGAGTCTATCTTTATTCCCAATTCCAAACACTTGTGTGTGCTTGTAACATGTCCGCTCTCTAGTCCTCTGCGTAACAGGGACAGGACAGAGAGGAAAACTAATCAAATGGCTTCTGGATGCATTCTGTGTCAGGCAGCAAAGAGGAAGGGGCTTGTTATTTGGACTGAAGATCCTGTCAAGATTCCTGTGTCAAAAAACCCTTAGAAAGAGTCTCTTTGAGGGGCGCGTGGGTAGCTCAGTGGGTTTAAGCCACTGCCTTTGGCTCAGGTCATGATCTCAGGGTCCTGGGATCAAGCGGCATCGGGCTCTCTGCTCAGCAGGGAGCCTGCTTCCCTTCCTCTCTCTCTGCCTGCCTCTCTGCCTACTTGTGATCTCTGTCAAATAAATAAATAAAATCATTTAAAAAAAGAAAGAAAGAAAGAAAGAAAGAAAGAGTCTCTTCCTACCTTCCAGGAAATCCTCTCTTCTCTGATGTCTGCTTCAAACTTCTCAGCTTTCTGCTGTTCTTTCCTCAGCCTCTCCAGAGCTGCCTGGAGTTTCTCCTGTGAAAGAGAAGTCACATCAGATAACTCACATCAGGATTCATCATCACTCTATGAGCTTTCTCAGCAAAGAATAAATGGGGAAGGGACGCCTGGGTGGCTCAGTTGGTTAAGCAGCTGCCTTCAGCTCAGGTCATGATCCCAGTGTCCTGGGATCGAGTCCCACATAGGGCTCCTTGCTCCATGGGGAGCCTGCTTCTCCCTCAGCCTCTGCCTGCCATTCTGTCTGCCTGTGCTTGCTCTCTCCCTCTCTCTCTGAAGAATAAATAAAATCTTTAAAAAAAAGAATAAATGGGGAAGAAATCAGGCTGATGCCTGAAGAGACCATTTACAGAAACTGTGATTAGAATCTAAGATACAGAACAAAAACTAAGGAGGATACATTCTTTGTTCCTGGGTGTCACCATCCCTCACCAAGAGTAGCCTAGTTCTCTCTTTTCATTGAGAACGGACTCTGATGTCATGAGAAAAATGCTACACTCTTAGTGACACTCTTTCCAAATCCAGTCCACAATGTTGAAGAGCAACCATCCTGCTGAGGGGAAAAATGAGAGCCAAGCTCTCTACCCACATAACAAAAGGGGCAAAAAAAGGGAAAATCTCTCACCCTTGGCCAAGAGTAAGCTCAAGACTCCAGGCTAATCCTTTTTTTTTTTTTTTTTTTAAAGATTTATTTATTTAGAGAGAGAGAGAATGGGAGTGAGGGAAGGGACAGAGGGAGAGAGAAAGGGGAAGCAGACTCCCCACTGAGCAGGGAGCCCCATGTGGGGCCAGATCTCATGACCCTGAGATCACAAGCCAAGCTGAAACCAAGAATTGGGAGGTTCAACTGAGTTAGCCATACAGGCATCCCAAGGCTCATCCTTTATGTATGTGGAAAGAATACGCAGAAATGTCCTTCATGCATTGGAAGCTGAGCATAGTGTAAGAGACAAACATGGAAGGAGATTACAAGATTCAGTACCATGGTGCCAAGGTGTGTACAGAAGGATGGAAAGGTGAGATTTCCCACCAAGTACCACCCTCCTCTCTTCCTCCCTCCATCCTGGGCCCTACCTGATATTCCATGACTACTTCCTCCACAAGGAACGTGTGGTGACCACGGTGCTCCTGAGACCGCTCACAAACCCAGCAAATAACCTTCCTATCCTCCTTACAGAAGAGCAGGAGTTTCTCTTCATGGCGCACACAGAGGTCTTTCTTCAGCTTCTCCTCTGCGTTCAACTTGAACTTTCTGATTCTCTCCATCATGTTGATCAGAGGCTGATTCGGACATAAGTTTCTAAGTGAGTATCTGACACCACACATGGGACAGCTGCTTTCTTCTCCTGGGCTGATCTCTGCCTCCATGGTATTCACAGCGATGCAGGCTTGACAGGAGCTGTGTCTCCAGTCTAGAGTCAGGGACTCTGTCAAAAGCTCCAGGCAGATGGGACAGGACCCCTCATCTTGTATGTTCAGGATTTTTGAAGCCATAGTATGTCTCCCCTGGTTTCTTCCAGTCCTTAGTCCTGGAGCTCTTCTTGCCTAATCGTTCATGGATGGCTGGGCAGATGGAAAGGGGATGAGGTAAGAACAACAGGAATAAAAAGGATTCTAATTGTGCAGATACTGAGGATGGGCCAAAACCAAAATGCTGAAGGACGAAAAAGAAGAGGGGGAGAAAAAAAAGAAGAAACGAAATTCAGTGGCCTGGGTAAACTGCTAATGCCCCAGGCTTCTCATTTGCTCTTCTTTAAGCCTGAACGATCCATCCTTTCATCTGTGCCTGACTTCCTCGTATATACTTCATCCAACGGTCTCCTTAAGTATCATTTCGTCAGAAGGACCTAATGATTATTTTATCTTTAGCACAATTACCAATACATCATTCACTACACATTTGCCATCCTTTCTTATTATCACTCTATGGTATCTTTTTCTTAAATGCCCTATGCCTAAAATATAATCCACACATAGATCAGGCCCATTGTTTTTATTCACTGCTGTATCCTTAACGTTGGAAGGCACAGGAACACAACCTTTGATGAACATATAAAGAACCTCCTTGGGGCAGCTAGGTGGCTCAGCTGGTAAGCGGCTACCTTCTGCAGATGCCCTGCGGCTGGCCCCTTGCTCAGCAGGAGGCCTGCATCTTCCTCTCCATTCCCCCTGCTTGCGTTCCCTCTCTGTCTCTGCCAAATAATAAATAAAATCTTAAAAAAAAAAAAAAAAAGAACCTCCTCCTTTCTCCACAGTTGATTAGACCTCTTTTTTTAATCAGCATTCCATCTTTTTGTTCCATTAATTATCTGTTCTCCAGTAGGTAAATGTTGGTACCACAGATAGTTTCCACATAAGAAAAGCTTACCTCCACATATTATCTGTCCCATACAAAACCCTTCCATTACCTCATATTTACTCCCAGAGACACTCACAGAAACAGTCAAGGCCACAATAGGGAAAGAATTTTACCACTCAGAATTGTAGAACCAGTTACAATTTATACATCACTTTGACCCATTTTGAGAAACAGAGTACTTTATTGAAATGTGTAAATTGAATGAAGTAGTTTATAAAGATTATTTCATTCAGTAAGTTGAATTAAGGTGAAAACAATGTCCTCAGAATTCTTTTTCAGAGGTCCGGTAGGTGTGATAAACACTATCACCCAGAGGTCCCTGTTTAAAGGGAACTAATGATTGGCCAAACAGGAGAATATCAAAAATATCCTCCTTGAATAAGTAAGGACTGAACTAAAAGTAGTGGGAAAGGATATGGAATGAGGAAGAGGAGAAATACATTTTAGAGAGAAGTCGTCACATATATGAATGCCCTGTTGATGGAAGGCATAACATCTTCCACAGGTTTTAAAATGCCCATATGGCTGGTGTGCAGAGAGCTGCTAGACTTTTGGCATTAATGTGCCAGCAGAGACCAAAAAATGTGACACTTTCTGAACAATGTAAAAGACACAGTCTCTCTCCAAAGAGTAGGATCAGTGATGGAAGTTTGTAGGACAAGCTGTTGTAGGGAATGGAGAGAACTAGATGAGGCTGATAGAGATGGTAAGATAAAAGGGACAGGACTGGGAGTTAGGTTGGACATATGGAAACAAGAGGGTCATCATCAGGCTTAAGTCCTTTCTTCCCATAAAAAGGACACGGACATTACCTTCTCCTACCACTTTGTCTTATTATTTTCAGTAAGCACAGACCTCCACTTCAAGTGCATTGTGGCTCCTGTAATGAAATATTTGCCTATAGGGTCCTGGAAGCTATGCTTATGGCTCTTTTGTAAGGTAATCAGCCTGTTGGCACAAAACTCACCCTAAGCTATGCTAGTTTCATACATACCACATGGTCTTGTTCTCTCATAAATGACCTGACGAAGGGGATAAAGTATCTCCTGCACCATATGGACCTTCACTGAAAGCTCATATGAGGAAGCCATGAGGATTCCATGAGGAAGTCTCCAGTCCTGTAGGCTCCAGCTGAGCTGTGTGAACCTGATTGGTTTCTGCCCTGCTAAGTCACATGAGTGGGAGTGGCAAACCAAACCTAAAACTGTTGCTGGTGGTCAGTCAGAAGGCATATCACAATGACCGCATGGAGACGCTGCTGATTCTCAGAACCCAGACTTATTACAGACAAGAACTGTGAAGCATATAAAAATCAAAATAAAATTTTTTTTTAAAAAGGAAGCTTTCAGTAGATATTAGTCACGATACTTTTTTTTAAATGTTTAAAAATATTAAATGTTTTCAATTAAATCATGATCCTCCTCAAAACTCTTCAATGATTGAACTCTATTCCCTACATCGACGTTACCTGTGTGAATGTGACCTTGTTTGGAAATATCTTTGCAGACATAATCATGTTAAGATGAGGCAATGCTGGGAATAGGTGGGCTCTACGCCCAATGACCAGAGTCCTTAAAGGAGAGGAGAGGACACACCACATACAGGGAAAAAAGCTGTGTGGGAATGGCAGCAGAGACTGCAGCAGTGCAGCAAGAAGGCAAAGAATGCAAGGCTTGCTGGAGACCATGAGAAGCCAGGAGAGAAACGTGGAACAGATTCTCTCTCCGTACCTACAGAGGAAACTAATTCTGCCAACACCTTGACTTTGGACTTCTGGCCTCCCGAACTGTGGAAGAATACACTCCTGTGGTTCTAATCCATAATTTGTTATAAAGCCTTAGGAAAATAACAAACGTCTGATAATGAAAGAACTGAGGTTTATAATAAACTATAACCTTCCCTTTGCTCTAAAAAGAGAGAAGAGAAGCATGATGAATGCTGTATAGAGATCAATGTAGGTCTAGAAATATGCTCACTTCTCCCATCATCCATGAAGTGAACCTGGTGAAAAATAAAGCTGAAAGTGGGCTGGTCAATGTGATCTAGCCAACGATACAGGTACTGAAAATTGTCCAAAGGCCACATGCTGTCAGCTCCTGGCTGCAGTGACTGTCGTCAGATTAGGCTTTATTGACTGGCAAGAGCACGGTTTTATACAACATGGTAGTATTGTAATACCTACTTATAAATGAAGCTATAAGCCAATCACAGGTGTGGGGTTCTCGATTATCCTTCATTCTGTTCAGTATCCAACCAATGCTGAGAAACATCTGAAGTCTACAGGGGAGTGGACCACGTATTCTACTATGAGGTTATAAACCCCGTATGTTCACTGTGGGGCTATAAGAAGTTGATGTTAAAGCAACCGTCATCACATTGGCCCCAGAAGGAGGAAGGTACAAAGGAGCCAGAGCCCCCACACAGGGTCAGTGACCCCATCAATGCCCAAGAGTGACCCAAGAGTCCAGCAGTGATCAGGAAAGTAAGAAGAGAATTCAAGTAGTATCTGCCTGATGGAGTCCCAGGTCAACTGGCTGCCACAAGTATCAGATAACGGTATCCTACACTGGAGTCTTCTCCTAACATCTGGACTCTGATAATGCAACTCTCTGCCTCTCCCCAGGTCACACAGTAAAATGAAAGTACCTCCAGGAAGTGGTGTGGCAGGAAGGATGTTCTTATAAGTTTCAGACAGCGTCCTAGAATACTTCTCATGGTTTCCTAAGCCAAAACTGCCTGTGGGGAAAGTCGGACCTGTTTTTTACATGGAGAGACCTGGGGAACTCAAATACTGCAATTCCCCCTTCCCATAACTCTATATTGAATAGAATTCCTGCTCTAGCAACTCCTTAGAATCCAGGACTAAGTTTGCACCTCCCCATCTCCAAGACCTCCATTCATGACCCTCTCTCCAAGACACCTAGCTCTCTGGTGAGTATGTTTTTATTTTTTTTTTTTATTTTTTTTTTTTTTAAAGATTTTATTTATTTATTTGACAGAGATCACAAGTAGACAGAGAGGACGGCAGAGAGAGTGAGAAGAGGAAGCAGGCTCCCTGCTGAGCAGAGAGGCTGATGTGGGGCTTGATCCCAGGACCCTGAGATCATGACCCGAGCCGAAGGCAGAGGCTTTAACCCCCCGAGCCACCCAGGCACCCCGAGTATGTTTTTAGAAAGTAGTGATTTTTAAAAAGTAATTAAAAAAAAAAACAACTCATTTTATAACATAGGATCACTTTTATTAAATTGCTCCTGGTCTCATTGGTTCATCAGAAGATGCTAATTATTTGTCTGTTTACAATCTCTCCCCAACACAACTGTAAGCTCCTATATGTATTTAACATTTACTCCATGTTGAATGCATATTTTTTTTTACACCAGCAGCTTTAGTTCCTATAAATCAATCGTTCAAGTTCATGCCACGTGTTGGGCCTTGTGTTGGACCCTGGGGGACATCAGTATCTGTGCAGAAATGGACCCTATTCAAGAGTAAAGCATAGACCCCAGGAAGACAGCAACAGAGACTTCTGGAAAGTAGAGGTACTGGAGGTACATGTGTCAGAAGGTATGTAACCAACCCATCAATGTGAACATTGCTCCCAAGTGAGCTCAAGATGGGATGTCATCACTGTCAGTCATGACGCAAATTTCACAGCAAGACCACTGGATCTCTGGGCTCCTTCTGAGCAATAATCAGCTCCTGTTCATTAGCTCTGCATGAAGAAAAATAGTAAGGAACTGAGGTAACCATGCAATGGTGTATCTGCAGAGGAGGAATGCCAAGCCTCCTGCAAGCCAGAGGACAGGGACCTATGCGGGGATGTGCAGGGAGACCCCTGAGACTGACACTTGGAAGGACACAGGGTGAATGGGGGCCACAGAGGCAGGTGGCAGGCACATCACCCTACAGGCCAGCAGCTGAGACCTCTCGGGAAGGCCACAAGCAGCCCTTCAGTTGCTTCTGGGCAGGGGGCAGGGAATGAGAGAATCAGCTTCAATATGAGCCCTGCCACGCTTGCCCCCCAAACTCCATTCTGTCTGGTGCTCCGCTCTAGGAGCCTAGGTTTTCGAACGTTTAGAACACAGGGACCTCTTCTACCGGCTTTTCTTCAAGCAGAAGAGCTGGGCAGAACAAAAGATAACTTTCTGTTCATTTTTGAGAAAGAGGAAGAGAGCGTGACAGAGGGAAAGGACTCCAGTTCCCTCCCTTGAGGTAGATAATTCAAAATACACAATAGGAGGGAATGAGGGCGGCGCATGCAACCTGGAGAAAGAAGGACCCCTCCAGCAAAGAAACAACGCTCCCACCTCTTGGGCACTCCTTTTTCTCCAGGCCGTCCATCTCCAGAATCAGGCCTCTGCACTCACAACAGAAAGTCCACAAACTGGTTCTTCTTCCCTTCAGACTGAGACTGGGTCACACACTGAACTCACATACCTTCACATGGTACCTTCCTTCTGGCGTCTCCCACTGCCTGCCCCCCCCCCCCCCCCAATAACTTCCCCACGCACCTTGAAACCCCCTCAGAGAAGTCTTGGCTTCAGATTTAAGTGATGAAGAAAAGCCAGGTCAGGCGCGGTCAGCGTTTCCTCACCAAAAAGGCCGCTGGGTCAGCCTTTAGCCACTCCTCCTGAGCCGCTGGTGGGGAAATGAAAGTGAAATCCTCAGCGCTGAAAGGAAAATGAAAGGGGAAGGAGCTTCTGGAAGGCGTTGGGCAAAGCCAGAGGACAGATTTGGTTGTCCTACCTGGGTTATGCTACTGCCATCTAGTGGGTAGACGCCAGGGGGACAGCTAACCACTCTGCAGGACACCTCCCACAGCGAAGGATGAGCTGGTCCAACATGTCCTTGGTGCTGGGTGCTGAGGTGGAGAGGCTGTTTTAATCCTCTCTGCTTCCCAAGCCAGCTAGGTCTCCTCCCATTTTATGGTTGTTCACAGGCTGTCAGTTCAGCCTACCAATTTTAAATTATCCCCTCAGGTCCCCCCTTCCATTTGTCCCCAAAGAGCCCACCACCGCCCCCTAGGAAATAGCCAGGAGTAGGGCAGACCAGGGAAGGAGGTTGTTGGAAGAGCTGGCTACAAAGGACCAAGACAACTTTTTAGAGTATCATTTTCTAATTCCTATTCGTGCAGTAGTCACACAGATGCAAAACTTTGGCTTTTTAAGCTTTTGGCTTTTTTAAAGCTTTTGGCTTTTTAAATTCTGGTTAATTAACATACAGTATGTAAGGACCTATTTAGCAAGAGGCGTTCAGTAAAGTTAAACTGTCCCTGCTTCCCTTCCCCCAGGGGATTCACTTTAAAACAAGTCCCCGAAACCAGCTTCAGATAACAAAGCCCAGACACAAGGGTGGGTCAGGCTAGGTGGAGGGTTGCATACTGTCTCCCGAGCTACCAAGGAGTAGGGGCCCCCACCCTTTGGGAACCCTTTTTGGCGCCAATCCTAATCAAGGTGTAATAGGTTGGGTCAGATGTCTACTAGGGTAAATTGTAACTCAATTGGTCACCTAGCATCACTATGGAGTTTCCTGTGTGTGTTACAATCTCATTGGTCAGCTGTGCATGGCCAAACCCGACCACATGGCCTTTGTCCTTAAAAGCTAGGACTGTGAAACAGAGAAGGGTCTCCCTCTCTTGTAAGAGGTGCGTCCCCGAATGTTCAGTTAAATTCTTTTTTTTTTTTTTTTTTAAGATTTTTTCTTTATTTATCTGACAGAGATCACAAGTAGGCAGAGAGGCAGGCAGAGAGAGAGGAGGAAGCAGGCTACCTGCAGAGCAGAAAGCCCGATGTGGGGCTTGATCCCAGGACCCTGGGATCATGACCCGAGCCGAAGGCAGAGGCTTAACCCACTGAGCCACCCAGGTGCCCCAATGTTCAGTTAAATTCTTGATGTTTGGCGCAAAATAAAGCTTTGCTTGACCTTCACTTTGTATTAGTCTCGCTCCTTTAATCACGGACCCATTATTGGGGCATAACAAGTATACTATAATTAGTCTCGGGTGTACAATACAGTGATTCAACACTGCCATACATCACCCAGTGCTCAATCACAAGTGCACTCCTTTTAAGATTTTATTTGAGAGAAAGAGAAAATGGAGAGAAAGCATACGAGGAGGCTCTCTTGCTGAGCAGGGAGCCTGATGCCAGGACTCCATCCTGGCACTCCAGGATCATATCCTGAGCTGAAGGCAGTTGCTAAACCAACTGAGCCACGCAGGTGCCCCACAAGTGCACTCCTTAATCCCCAGCACCTGTTTTACCTGTCCCCTTACCCTCCTCCCCTCTGGTAACCATCAGTTTGCCCTCCATAGTTAAGAGTCTGTTTCTCGGTTTCTCTCTTGCTTTGCCGCTTCCAGTCGGTGAACGGGAGAAGAATGAGGCACAAACAAGTCAGCTGCAAGAGAAAGGGAGCAGCGGACACAGTAGAAAAGACTGGGGCCACGAGCAAGGCTCAGTCTCACTTTTATTAGATAGAATGAATAACCAACAGCAGAGTAGATGAAGGTCAAACATTAGTTCCAGGTCTTGTGGACAAACAAAAAGGAGTGTAAAGTTTATAGCTAAACAAGAACATTCAAAGGATTCATCTAACTAACAACAGGTGCTTTTGGGAGGAGAAGGGGGAGATAACGGAAAAGGGAAGCAGGCGGAGGTCTGCCTGAGGACCGGAGGACGTTCCCAGCTGCTCAGCTTCAAGGTCGTAAATATATCGTCCTCTCCCCCCAAAGACCTGCTGCCAGTACGTGTTTTTCTTAAAGCTCTATCTAAATGTCCTTGGTAACTAGGAAAATCTTCCAGGGGTTATATTTTAAGTAATACATTGTTCTGAGGGGTAGTTGCATCTCTTTGCTTTTTTCTTTGCTCATTTGTTTTCCTTCTTAAATTCCACATGAGTGAAAGCAGATGGCATTTGTCCCTCTCACTGACTGACTGTGCTTAGCATTATAGTCTCTAGCTGAACCCACATCATTGCAAATGGCAAGATTTTATTATTTTTACGGCTGAATAATATTCCATTGTAGATATATATTACCTCTTCTTTATCCATTCATCATTTGATGGGTACTTGAGCTGCTTTCATAATTTGGCTATTGTAAATAATGTCTCTGTAAATAAGGGAGTGCGTATATCCCTTTGAATTAGCATCTTTGTATTCTTTGGGTAAATTCCCAATAATGTGGTTCCTTGATCATAGGGTAGCTATATTTTTAACTTTTTGCGGAAACAATTCCATTTCCCAGAGTGGCTGCACCAGTTTGCATTCCCAACAACAATGCATGGGTGTTCCTTTTTCTCCACATCTCACCAACACCTGTTGTTTCTTGTTGATTTTTGGCAGTCTGACAGGTATGAGGTGATACCTCATTGTAGTTGTGATTTGCATTTCCTTGACAGTAAATGATGATGGACATCTTTTCATGTGTCTTTTGGCCATTTGTAGGTCTTCTTTGGAGAAAAATCCATTCATGCCTCCTGCCCATTTTTTAGTTAGGTATCTGGTTTCTTGGGGTGTTGAGTTTTATAAGTTCTTTACAGATTTTGGATAGTAACCCTTTGTCAGATATGTCATTTGCAAGTATCTTCTCCCATTCCCTAGATTGTTTTTTAGTTTTGTTGATGTTTCTTTCACTGTGCCTTTTATTTTGATATAGTCAAAATATCTTTCACTGTGCCTTTTATTTTGATATAGTCTCTCCAAGTGATTCTTATTTGAGTGTCAGGTTGAGAACCACTGGCCTGGAATGGTGAATTATGCTTTGCGGGGCCTGGGAAAGAAAGGACTGCTTTGAAATTGAGATAAGCTTTGACACCACACTTGATGGGACATCATTTTGAACAGAGGTAGGTGTTCCTGTTAGGAGTCGCCACCTTTTCTGGGTGCAGGATGATCCCAGCACACATTGTGCCTCCATGCAGAGCACATGAGGAGAATAAATTGATGGATGATATGTTGTACTCAGCAAGGAAATCCTAGTTTCCTGGGCTCCTGGAGAGCAGGTTACATAAAAAGCACCACCTCTGAAATTGCTTTCCAAGGTACCATTGTTCTTTCTGCTCTACTTCATCACCTGGCTCACTCTTGGGGCCCAAGGGCAGAAAGACAATTAAAAAAATGCTTCAAAATTTTTACAACTTTCCCATAAAAATTTCTGTATCTATTCTATTTAGACATATGCTTTGGCCACTTTTAAGGAGTCAATAATTGCCCATTTAGGCTTGCTTATCCTTAATTCAATATTGGTAATTTACATCATTCAGATAACAAGTCATTAGACAGCTTTGTTAGGTTAGGTGTGTAAATCACTAGTTCGGGTGTGTAAATTACCTCAGCACTGTCCATCACTTCTGTGTGAGTAACATCTGATTCTCATCACTAATGTTATTCACTTTTTTTTTCCATTTTTCTTATACCTGATTTCTTTATGAATTCAGTGGGCTTGCAACCATGCAATGACTTTGCCATCTTTTTATTATTTCCTTAACATCCATCTACCAACATGTAATATATTAAACATAGAAGAAAATAGCATTTATGAAAACTCCTCTTAGGATATCAAGAGTTTCTCTGGCATGTCACTGTCAGTTGAGCTATGCTTCCAGGAGACGAGAATGGCCTGAAAGGAAGGACAAGCAAGTTTGGTATATGTGAGGAATGGACTGCAAGCTGACAGGGTCCTTGCAGTCAAGGAAGTTTTGCCAAGGGCTAGCTCAGCAAATGCCTGCAGGTAACTCACTATTTGCTTTGGCTTACATAAGTTCTCTGGGTCAGGCTGACAGGGTCCTTGAGTCTCTCTGTAAATATGCTCAAATAAACTCTTTTGTTTTGAAGCAAGGCAGCTGTGTGGAACTTGTGGTCGTCTGACCTCAAGTTCCTTGATAAACATTCTTGTTATTGCATGTTGGGACTCCACTGGGTTACCAGCTCATGGAGACCTCCTGATCCCAGCTTCCTAACTTGTCTTTCTTAATTCCCCACCCATCTCTCTCCATCTTCCCTTGGACTTCTCATGCTGGTGACAAGTGGCGCCTCAACAGGGACCCACAAAGGAGAAGACGCCTTTAAAGTGAAAGTGAAGAGGTTAAGGAACTCCCATGCACGCACAGTAGGTTCTTATTGTGGGGAGACGTTTAGTTAGGAGTAATAAATTATGGGACAGTTAGGCTCCAAGATGAGAGAGCTTTTAGTTCAAATGTTGAAATCTATGCGTAAGGTTCAAGGCTGTCGGCTTCACACTCCGCAGCTGGAACATTTTTCACAACATGTCCAGGATGTTTGTCCCTAGTTTCCAGAGGAGGACACAGTTAATTCGGCTACTTGGGAAAAGGCTGGGCATTGTTTTTGCGAGCTCATTATACCGTTCACGGCCCCTTGCGCGTGCCAGTAGACACCTTCCCCTTGTGGAGGCTGGTCCGTGAGTGTCTTGATCCGAAGCATGGAAAGCACAATGGGCCTATGGATACACAGGTTAAGACTTATGCAGAGGCTCAAATGGAGCCCTCTGCTCCTCTGGAGCCAATGCTAAAGGATGAGCCTCTGCCAGAGGAATACCAAAGAGAATTAGAGGATGGAAGTGAAAGACCCGCGGATCCCCTTACCCAAGAATTCAACACTGCCACAGGATGCAAACAGCAAGAGGTTCTTTATTGTAGCACAGGCGCCTGCGGGTGGTCAGCAGCTCCTGCTAGCTGAGCACACTAGGCTGGGGTGGTGCAGGATTTTTATAGACAGGTACATACAAGTCCCGGATGGGACGGGGCTGATTGGCTGACAATTTGAACATTTGAAAAAAGGCATACTTGGTTTTAGTGGATTGGCTTTGGAAGACCCCCTCAAGCGAAGAGAAAGGCGGGAAGGGGAAACAAAGAGGGGAAGTTTGACCTTATTACTCAGCAGAAAGACATCCTGTCTACGTGATTATGCAGCCCCCTGTCTACGTGACCTACGTGACCATGCAGCCCCCTTGCCTGCGTGACCATGCCTCGGCTATTAGGAGAAGGTATCTTGTTCAAACAGGAGACAAGTGTCATGCCCTAAAAGCCAAGCGGTTACAGAAAGGCAAAAGAGCAGTTACATTGAATTCAACCCTGGGGGAAGGGTCTTTTCATTGCAAGGGGAGGGGGGGTACTCTTACACAACAAAAGAGCAGTTAATTAGTTAACGACGGGGGGGGGGGGTCTTTCAGAAGGAAAGTACGAAAAGGGAAGGGAATTGCCTCCTCCCTCTGATACTGAGGAGGAGGATGAGGAGGACTTCGGTGAGCCTTTTGCTACCTTTTCTAAATTAGTTGTTACTGTTGCTCCCTCTACACCTTCCTGCCACCCTGGCACTGGCTTGCCCTTCACGGCCTCCTCCTCTGCTTCAAATACCATGGGCTGGAGCTTGTCTCAAAGCTCTGGTCGAGTCTCCTTCACCGTGGGCACTTTGCAGGCACAGGGACATGGGGAGGAGACCACGGGCTTTAGCTGCTTCCCAGGAGCCTGTCCACACTCAAGGTCAGGTCATTCAAGAGCATCAACCACTACCTTCTAAGACTCTTAAAGAATTAAAGACCATTTGGTTCAGCACGGCCCTAGAGCTCTTTTTACTTTAACTTTGGTGAGTAGCTCTGCTACTGAGGCTATTCCTCCTAAGGATGGGTGATGCTTTGCTGTGCCTGCCTCTTCCCTGAGACTATTTGTTATGGAAATCAGATTGTTCCGAGAAGCTTCCCAGCAAGCTGAACAGAGTCGCCAACGTAATCCAACTTTTTTTTTTTTTGAAGATTTTTATTTATTTATTTGACAGAAATCACAAGTAGGCAGAGAGAGAGAGAAGGAAGAAGATTCACGCATACACCTTTCCTTACAACTGTACAGGTCGATCAGGCCATTCAGTCTCATGTTATTCATCATCAAAATGCTTCCACTCTTCACAAACAGTTCTCTCTCGCTGGAGAGGATGCTCATCAGATCATAAAGTCCTGCCCTGCTTGCCCTGACTTTCTCCCTGTCCCGTCATTTAGCATTGACCCTCGGGGTTTGTTAAGGTCACCTTTAGCAGATGGCTATTGCTGAAGTCCCATCTTTTGTTAAACAATCTTATGTCCATGTTATTACCATGTTATTACCATCTTATTTCCCGGTTGCTTTAGCCCAAATGGGAGAAGCAACTAAGCATGTAATTGCTCATTGCCTCTATGCCTTTTCTATTTTAGGTTTTTGGAAAATTATTAAGACTGATAAGGCCCCTGCCTATTCTAGTAAAGCCTTTTTGTCCTTCTGTGCTGCTTTTCAGGTCACATTACAAACAGGCATTCCCTACAACCCTCAGGGTCAAGTTATTGTGGAATGTGCTCGAGGTACATTAAAACACCAACTTCGGGGTGCCTGGGTGACTCAGTGGCTAAGCCACTGCCTTCAGCTCAGATCATGGTTTCAGGGTCCTGGAATCGAGCCTCACATCAGGCTCTCTGCTCTGTGGGGAGCCTGCTTCCTCCTCTCTCTCTGCCTGCCTCTCTGCCTACTTGTGATCTCTGTCTGTCAAATAAATAAATAAAATATTTTAAAAAAATAAAACGCCAACTTCAAAAAATTAAGAAGGGGGAATTACATCCCCAAACACCTGATAACATATTGAATCATGCTCTGTTTTAAATTTTCTCAATCTTGATGATCAGGGGCCTTCTGCAGCCAAACGATTATATGCTCCTTCTTACATGGAAAGCTCCCAAGTGTGCTGGAAAGATTTTTTTTTTTTTTTTAAACGTCGTCCTCAGACAAAGGGAAGATCGTATAAGAATCTCACACAGGGGTGCAGATCCTAGGTCTATTCCAGTGAGGAACTCAGGTTCCCAGGATTGAGAAACTTCTGATCGCCCTCTGGTGGTGGTTCTAGTTACTGCTGCTTGCTCAGTCCTGCAGACTGAAGGTTCCTTATGCCCTGAGTTTCTCCTGAATCCCCCCAAACTTTCATGGTGGACATGTTATCTCTAACTATGGCCCAGCGTCGTCCTAAGGCCCCAGAAATACCAGATGGCATTCCTGTCACATACACTTTCAGAAATAATGAGAAGGAGAAAGTCCTAAAACTGAATTTTGGGTGGTGAGAATCCACACTTGGTACCCACAGGAATTTTTTTTTTATTCTTTATTTTTTATTTATTTATTTATTTTTTAATTCAGATCCCTTCTCTGGTCTTTCCCTGAAAATGGAACAACTGGAAGCAGCTTGCAGACTTCCTGGTATTGTCAGCAGAGGGCGCCATTTCTAGGGCTGAGGGCTCTGTAGAAAAGAGCAGGACCCTTAACAGGCAGATCTTTTTGTTGGGGTTTGCTGTTTCAAGTCTTTCTTTCTTTCTTTTTTTTTTTTTTTTTTTTAAACTCTGTAACCGGGCGCCTGGGTGGCTCAGTGGGTTAAGCCGCTGCCTTCGGCTCAGGTCATGATCTCAGGGTCCTGGGATCGAGTCCCGCATCGGGCTCTCTGCTCAGCAGGGAGCCTGCTTCCTCCTCTCTCTGTCTGCCTGCCTCTCTGCCTACTTGTAATCTCTCTCTGTCAAATAAATAAATAAAATCTTTAAAAAAAAAAATAAAAAAATAAACTCTGTAACCACTTTCTCATCTCGAACTGAGGAATTGGGAATTTCAAAGAATGAATGACCTGATTGTCCCTGGAGAGTTTTTTTGTCAATAATTCAAGAGCCTGTGCTGCATTGTGGTGATAAGCTGACTGGTATGCAAGGGTCCAAAGGAAATAGATACAAGCTGATTGCTGTCAGTTTCCATGGATGAGTGCTGGAGATAAAGGTGTGTGTCCATGTGCAGAGAGACTGGCTGTGTCTATTTGATATTCCCTCCCTCAGCAAAGGTCATCCACTGGGAGCAGCGGGACTGAAAAATTCCTGGCAGAAACAACTTGGTCAAGCAGCTCATTACTTCTATTTGTGTCAGTTCAGAAGTTGGTTAAGGGATAACCCGCAGTGAAAATGCCGGAAGACCTGGGGATATTACCAAGTATGGCGATACCATCTGACCTCTGTTGCTTGAGGCACAGAACAGGCCTCACCTCATTCCTGACCAGAAAGAGTGAGGCTCTTCAGGCGAAAGGCAATGCTGACCCACCCACCTACATGGCTGCTGACGGCACCCATCCCAGCACTCCGGAACCTTCTTCTGCCACTGTCAGTCAAAATGTGAGCAAGCAAGCTGAAAAATGAACACTTAGTTGGGCAAAGAGAATAAGAGTTTCTAGTGAAAGAGAACTACTGAGAATTAGAGAAGAGTATCAGAGACTTGCAGTTTTAGTTCCAACATGCAGAGAACATGAAAGTCATTACTTCCAATGTTATAGTAAGAAAAAAGATGAACAGAATGGCTAAAATCAAAAACACAAAAAACAACCTGTTGGTGAGGACATGATGAAAAAGAAACACTAATGCACTGTTGGTGGGAATGCAAACTGGTGCAGCCACTGTGAAAAACAGTATGGAGGTTCCTCAAAAGACTAAAAATAGAACTAACCTAAGGTGCCTGGGAGGCTCAGAGAATTGGGCTTCTGCCTTTGGCTCAGATCACAATTTCCAGTCCTAGGATGGAGCCCTATGTCTGGCTCTCAGCTCAGAGGGGAGTCTCTGCTGCTTCCTCTCCCTCTGCTTGTGCTCTGTCTCTGTATATCTCTCAGATGAATAAAATTTTTTAAAAAGCTTTAAAAAATAAAAACAAAAAATAAAAAGAGAACTACTCTATGACCTGACAATTGCACTACTGGGTATTTACCCAAAGAAAATGAAAATACTAATTCAAAAAGATACATGTACCCAGTGTTTATTGCAGTACTTGTGGTGAACGGAGAACAGTGTCTAGACTTGTGTAATCACTATGTTCCACACCCAAACCTAATCTAATATTGTGTGTCAACTACACTCAAAAAAAAAAAAAAAAAAAAAAGTAAAGAAAAAAAACTACAATAAAATGCATAGTTAAAAACAGAACACTCCAGGGGCGCCTGGGTGGCTCAGTGGGTTAAAGCCTCTGCCTTCAGCTCAGGTCATGATCCCAGGGTCCTGGGATCAAGCCCCGCATTGGGCTCTCTGCTCAGCAGGGAGCCTGCTTCCTCCTCTCTCTCTGACTGCCTCTCTGCCTACTTGTGATCTCTGTCTGTCAAATAAATAAATAAAATCTTAAAAAAAAAAGAACACTCCAAATGTCTAATAAAATTTAAAATGTTTTAAAAAAATATATGCAAAGAACAATGAATGTAAGGCAATATACCAAAATGTTACCAGTGGTTTTCTCCTGACTAGGGATTTTCTCTATACATTTGCTGTTTTCCAGCTCTCTTACACTGAGTATTTGCACCTTATATTGAAAGATAATACTTAAAAAATAATTTATCTAAATGTATCTGGACTACATACTTAAACAGCAAATAGAATTCAGCCTTGAAGTTGTAAATAAATAGTCATAATGCCGCACAAAAAGGGCTTAAAAAAATAGTGTTTTATAAAATACAGTAAAACCCCGCAGTAAAATACTACGCAGGCACAGTAATTGATTATATAAATGCATATGTATTAGAAACAAACAGTGTCAACAAGTACTGCCAGAGCAGAAGAGTAGTTATAGACCATATGCATAGTACAATCAGTATTTTATATATGTATCATATAATATTTTCCAGGTAGATAAAGGAGTAGATCAAGCTATAGATACAGATGGAGAAAAAAATACAGACACAGATGTAGATACAGATGGAGATAAAGATATGTACGTATACAGATACAGATCTATAACCATAGGGGACAAAATTTTAACAGTAAAATTGCTTAAGGGCTGTTCGTTTATGGTGTTATGAATTCTGTGGCATGTTTGTCTCTTTTCATAATTTCTAATATTTTCTACAAGGGACATAGATTTTTAATTAAATGCATATTTTAAAAAGAAACATGGATAGCACACGATCTTTCTCTGAGAGGATGTACCAACTAGAGAGCACACTGGGAAGGAGCTGTGGTTGGAGAACGTGTCACAGAGGAGAGCAGGTGAGAACTGGGTGTAGAAGGAGGAACAGGCGTTTCCACAAGCTGATGGAGGTTATTCCAAGGCAGAGCAGGGACATGGAGAATGTGGCATGATCTGGAAATGGTGAGATCTTAATGGCCTGGTGTCCGATGGAGGTGACATGGGCAGTGTTTCAGTAAAGGACATCAGGATACAGGTCACTAAAGGCCTTGAATGTCCCACCGAGGAGGGGATCACTGAAGAACATGGCCTAACATTGAGATTGGAGGACCCCTCCCTCATCATCCCACAAGACACATCACCCCTCAGAAACCACAGGAGGGACCAGTGTCCATTCCTTCAACCCTCAGAGGTTGTTCTGCCAAATACAAAACACACAATTCATTTACATTCTCTTATTACAGACATGCATGTGGACAGGATATAAATTATAATGTAATAGGAATAACTATAAAACATAGGAGTCACTGATTCTAAGAATATCATTAGCCAAAATGAAGGGCATTAAGGGGTATATGATTGTTTAGAGACATCACAAGACGAGACATCTCAGAGCTTGAGGAAGCTCACTGAGGAAGAGTTGAACCAAATCCTAGCCCAGAGCACAGCTCTCACTTCATCTATTTCTAAAGATCATGTTAGAGTCATTAAGGATATAAGACTTCTGCAAATCAAACATCCTGTCCCAGGGTCATTGTGGGAGCAGGCTTGCTCCTTCCAACGGGAGTGCTGTGCTCAGGTTGTTTTGACGACAAAGGAGTAAGTCCTGCAACACCGTGGTGAACTTGCCCCACAGACAGAACTCACTGAGCCATTTCCGAGTATTTCAGCAGATCCTTCCCACCCTCCACTTCCAGAGATCACCTCACTGATGGCTGGAGAATCCAAAAACTCAGATTTTAAACTGAAGTGATTTCTGCTTTGGAAACAACACATGGACCACCTCCTCCTGGATTTGCTTGGTCTTGATCCCATAAATGATAGGATTCAGCACAGGTGGGGCAAGCATGCAAACATTAGCCAGCAAGATGTGCGTATGAGGAGGAATGTGGCGTCCAAACCTCTGAGTAAGGGTTGTAAAGATCCCAGGCCCATAAAAGAGGACAATGACACAGATGTGGGAGCCACATGTGTTGAGAGCTTTGTGGCGAGCATCTCGAGAAGGGATGCGGAAGACAGCATGGAGAATCAGCACATAGGAAACAAAAATTAACACAACATCTAAAACCACTGTTAACATTAGAATGGAAAATCCATACCAAATGTTCACACGAATGTCATTACAAGCATACTTGGCCAAACCAATGTGTTCACAATAGGTGTGTGGAATAATATTATTTTGACAGAAAGTCAATCTTTTCAGAAGAAATATTACAGGGAAAATTGTACCGTAACTTCTCAGACAGACAGTCACTCCAATTTTCCCAATCAGAGCAGGTGTAAGAATAGTGATGTATCTCAGGGGGTAGCATATGGCAATGTAGCGGTCAAACGCCATCACCAACAAGATCCCTGACTCAGAAACAAAAGTGGAAGAAAAAAAGAATACCTGAGTGATGCAGCGATCCAGGGAGATCTCACCAGCACGGAACCAGAAGATGGCCAAGGCCTGAGGTACGGTGCATGTGGAGAGCATGAGGTCTGCTCCAGCCAGCATGCAGAGGAAGAGGTACATGGGTTCCTGGAGGCTGCGCCTTGTGAGGATCATGCCGATGAGCAGGCTGTTCCCAAGCAAGGTGATGACATAGGAAATGAAGAAGGGGATGGAAATCCACATGTGCTGGTCCTCTAGCCCGGGGACGCCCAGTAAGTGGAAGACCGTGTGGCTAACACCAGTGTGGTTTAAGGCAGTCATGCCTGGAGCAGATGGCCTGGGATCTTACTTTCTGTTTACAAAATACATATTCTTAAAAAAGAGAGAGAGAGGTTTTATTTATTTATTTGAGATAGAGAGAGAGAGTGAGTGAGCAAGAGCAGGGGGAGGGACCAAGGGAAGGGAAAAGCAGACTCAAGAGCAGGGAGCCAGACACAGGGCTCAATCTCCGGACCCTGAGATCATGACCTGAGCTGAAGGCAGATGCTTAACTGACTGAGCCACTCGGGCACCCTGAAAATACATATTCTTTTTAATATATTCTCAAGGGAAATTATTCTAATATTCTTTGTGAATAGTAGAGCTTTTGGCATATCTCACACTCTTCATCTTCTCGGAACATGCAGATAGAAAGTATGCAAAGATGAAGGACATGGTGTGTGCCTCAGTGAGTGACAGCCAATTATACTCACCTCCAACTAACCAAAGTCAGAAACATTACTGTATGTATTTCACTCTTTTTTTAAAGGTTTTATTTATTTATTTGATAGATAGAGATCACAAGTAGGCAGAAAGAGAGGAGGAAGCAGGCTCCCTGCTGAGCAGAGAACCCGAGGCGGGGCTCGATCCCAGGATGCTGGGATCATGACCTGAGCCGGAGGCAGAGGCTTTAACCCACGGAGTCACCCAGGCTCCCCTGTATTTCACTTTCAAACAGAGGATTATACATAAACAGGGAAACTCATTATGCATGACCAGGAAGAGTGTAAAAGACCCGTGAAATTGACTAATTTATCAGAAGGGAGGCAGCATAAGAAAAGGTGAATATACAGATCCCTGCATGAATGTTCATGAAACATTTCCAGCCTAGGATGGCAGGTGCATAGGCAATGCTTGAGAGGCAGGGAGGGGAGCACAGGCAGTGAAGAGCCTTGATCATAACTTCATACTTAGACCTCATCCTTTATCCAGGGGGCGGCCATTACCTGTCTTGAAGAGTTATTAGACTAGTAATTGACTGAGAAACTGGATGCTAAAAAAGTTAAGTTGTGTTCAGGAACTGAATGTAATACAGTCAGAGAGGAATTAAACTAGTATTTACTAGTCATTGTTTTTCCAGGAACTATAGTATCCACATTGCATGTAGCATCATGTAGCAAGCAGACCTCTACACTAGGAAATGAATATTTTCATTGTGTCCATTTCACACCTAAAGAGAGACTCAGAGGATATGAATCACTTGCCAAATTTCACAACAGTAATTGATGGAATGGGTTTGAAATTTCTTGGACTTCATCACATACATTTTGATCACTTGGGAAGAGGATCATGAGGACTTTCAGAGGTAACAGTCAGGACTTCTGTGTCTCAATGTTCACACCCCAGGGAGCTAAGTGTAGAAATGACTGAAATTGGGGGACCAGTCAGCAGATAGTTCGACTTTTGATCTTGAGGTTGTAGGTTGAGCCCTGTATTGGGTGTAAAGGACACTTAAAAATTTAAAAAGAATTAAAAAATAATAAGAAATGACAAAGTTGAGGGGGGGGAAAGGCATTATTTCTGTGGGAGGGTGTGCAATACTTGATATTTGGAAGATTCTTCTGCTAGAAACTAACACGTAATTTTACTATTTGCTTCCTAGCAGACTTTCCTTCATTCATTAGCGTAATCATTCAGGAAGCTTGTTTGGAGTGTGGGCTGTATTTTAGGCATCTGTCCTAACTGGGTGTATGGGTTGAGAGAGTGTTGGGTATGTACATAGACAGGATCAGTAAAATGTTTCAGGTGTGGCTCAGAGGGCAGCTCCTGAGAAGAGCGCCATATCTCATCCAGTTTTCTCCAGAATGAAGAAGAAATGGAGCCAATAATAAAGTACCTTCTTCTGAAGGTACTTTACCTAATTCTGAAGATATTAGATGAAGGGGTATCTTAAAATATCTAGCTCAGGGGCCAAGAAAAATCGTACACTTACTAACATTATTTCTTCCACTCCAGCTCCCTCTCTTCCTGCCTTGATTTTTTTCTTTCTGGGAAGGAAAATTGGCTCCTAGTTCTCACACCTGCAGAGATGCTCTGGCTCCTTTCCCAGAGTCGCCTCCGACATCCAGCTTGGGGCAGGTGGCCAGCTTGCTGCCATTCTCAGGGTTCCTTGCACGGTTTTCCAGGAGTCTGTAGTCTAAGCAAATGCATTTTCTGTTTGCTCATCTCTAGTGTGTAATTATTAGGGCATCTGCCACCGACAGGATGGCTTCTCCTGATTTGCCACTTGTCAGGAGCTTCCATCCGGCCCATATACTCAGCTCCCCTCCCAGACCTCACTTTCTGCGTCTGCTAGAACCAATCAGATTTGCCCCTCGGGTCTTTACCATTTTGTCCACATGTATCAATAGCCTCCAAGAGTCCTGTCACCTCTGGTCTCTTGGGGACAGAACACCAGCCCAGTCCTTACCTTGATCCGGAAACCTCCCTACCCTCAGATGTCTAATTCACTCACCAGCCTTGGGCTGACTCTCCAGAGTAGGTGGCATAGCTCCATAATAAAATTCAGGTTGTGGGTCTGGAGTTGGGCTGTTTATCCACTTTTGTGGAACGGTGGAGGGAACACTTCCACTCGGGCTACAGGGACAGAGCCAGTTTCCACCAGCCTCACCTTCTTCCCAAATAGGTTGGCTCTGTCAAACCATTTCCCATCTCCCCTCCTCTCCTCTTGAGAATCTTCTCTTCTGGAAAGCCTTTTCCACCTAATCTAGCCTTCCTAGAGGCCTATTTAATGAATGTTAACTCATTTTCAAAGGGAATATAAATATAAAAAATATGTACCAATGATTTCTATGTGTAAAGTTTTGTTCCTCATGAAGATTTAGGTTGAAGTTATATTCATCCCCTGGATTTTAATAAGTTGCAAATTTTAGAATCATGAATAATGATTTTTTTAAAGATTTTATTTATTAATTTGTCAGAGGGAGAGCACAAGCAGGGGGAGTGGCAGGCTATGGGAGAAGCAGGCTCCCCACTGAGCAAGGAGCCTGATGCAGGACTCAATCCCAGAACCCTGGGATCATGATCTGGGCCGAAGACAGATGCTTAACTGATTGAGCCCCCCAGGCATCCCTGTTGTCAAGCTTTTGACCATTTGTCACTGGTAATTTATCTAGTGTGGCTGGCCCCTCTGCAAAAATGGCTGACAGTAATTCTTTCCTCTGCAACACGCATAAGCCAGTTCCCACCGTCATGTTGTGCAGTCTGTTCCCCATCCCCTTGAATCTGGGATGGCCTTATGACTTGTTTTGACCGGTAAAATAGGGTTGAAATGGTCTGTGAGTTCCAGGGCATATGGACCTTGCAATTTCCATTTTGCCCTTTTGGAAGCCAGCAGCCCATTAAAAAGCTCAGGCTAGACAAATGACTAAGAGACCAGGTGGAGAGACACCTGGACAACAGAAGCACACCAGCTGCCATAAAGGAAAGGGTTTTGCTATAGTTCCAAGAATTACTGTCAGCCATTTTTGCAGAGGGGCCAGCCACACTAGATAAATTATCAGTGACAAATGGTCAAAAGCTTGATAACAGGGATGCCTGGGTGGCTCAATCAGTTAAGCATCTGTCTTCGGTCCAGGTCATGATCCCAGGGTTCTGCGATCGAGTCCTGAATCAGGCTCCTGGCTCAGTGGGGAGCCTGCTTCTCCCTTAGCCCGCCGCTCCCCCTGCTTGTGCTCTTTTTCTCTGACAGATAAATAAATAAAATCTTAAAAAAAAATCATTATTCGTGATTCTATGCTATTCTTCATAGCATAAACCTGAACTGTTCTTGGCAAACAGTAGGCACATGATATTCATTGAATGAAATATGAATAACCTTTATCTGAAGGATAGAAATATTTCAATCGCTGGGTATAATTTTTAAGGTTCTTGGATACCCTGAAGCCTGGTGATCCCACATTCAGGGACAGTTTGGTAGTTTTAGAATGTTTGATTGGTGTTAGATGATGCCAGGGAATGGGATTTGAGAAACTCTCACTATTCGATTCATAGGGAAGTTTCTCAAGAATTCCCACCTCCGGTAGTTAGGCATTTTGCTGCAGGTTACTTTTCCAGCAATATTTCTCATTTCATCTTTCATAACTGTTCCTCAGACACAGTGCATAATTCATCATTCATCCTTCCTTAGTCACGCCATGTGCTTCTACTACTTCTGTGTCCATATTATCATTGATTTTGTTCTTCCAGGAATATCCTGTTTCTTTGACTGATGGGTGAACCTGTACTCAGATCTCAACCATCTAAAATCTTAGCTTCTTTGTAGACCATGTTATAAATCATTTTCCCAATGCAGCATTTTAAAATCATACTGTCTTGATGAGAAAACAACATGTTCACATTCCTCTTTTTAAAAAATATATTTTTTTAGTAAGGCAGGTAAATATAGAACAATTTGACAAGAGTCCAAATAAAGTGCTTATCATTATCTACAATAGCCAAACTATGGAAAGAACCTAGATGTCCATCAACAGATGAATGGATCAAGAAGATGTGGTATATATACACAATGGAATACTATGCAGCCATCAAAAGAAATGAAATCTTGCCATTTGCGACCACATGAATGGAACTAGAGAGTATCATGCTTAGCAAAATAAGTCAATTGGAGAAAGACAACTATCATATGATCTCCCTGATATGAGGAAGTGGAGATGCAACATGGGGGGTTAAGGGGGTAGGAGAAGAATAAATGAAACAAGATGGGATTGGGAGGGAGACAAACCATAAGTGACTCTTAATCTCACAAAACAAACTGAGGGTTGCTGGAGGGAGGGGACTTGGGAGAGGGGGGTGGGGTTATGGACATTGGGGAGGGTATGTGCTTCAGTGAGTGCTGTAAAGTGTGTAAACCTGGCGATTCACAGACCTGTACCCCTGGGGATAAAAATACATTATATGTTTAAAAAAAAAGAACATAGGCTACTTCTTTTAAAAAAAATCATTATTTTTTCAATGTAGAGATATACACTACTATCATTTCAGATAATATTGCTAAATATTTTCTGTGTTGTATGTGTTCTATCTAGACACATATTTGCCTTTAAAATATACCAAATACAATTCACTGTTCTGGAACACATTTTCCTCACTTAACAATATAAAGTGGACATATAACCACGACAAACATATGGACTTCTGCAGACATTTATAATTTACCCATGTATAATTTAGCCAAGTTCACTCTTTTTTTTTTTTTTTTTTTTAAGACGTTATTTACTTATTTCACAGAGAGAGGGACACAGCAAGAGAGGGAACACAAGCAGGGGTAGTAGGAGAGGGAAGCAGGCTTCCTGCAGATCAGTGAATCCGATGTGGGGCTCAATCCCAGGACCCCAGGATCATGACCTAAGCTCAAGGCAGATGCTTAACAACTGAGCACCCCAGGTGCCCCCAAGTACACTCTTTTAACAAGCATTTCTCACACATCATTGTAAATAGTTATTTATTGTGTTTGTAGGGAACAAGAGTACGCTGCCCCAAGATAAGGCACTTTGTCATGAATATTATTTTGAGTAAAAAGCAACCAAAACCCAGCAGATTCAGGAAAAACTTTTTACCCTCCTTCAACAGCCAGTTTTACTAGGAGAGCTATTAACAGAGAGATTCCTCTTTACCTAAGAATCTCGTCTGCATAAAGGACAACCTGTTTGCCAAACTCCTCCTTTCACCTACTTGCTAAGGGTCTTTCTCTCCTTTGTATCCTCAGACCCTTATCTCTCTCCTTAGTTCATATAAGCTTCATGTTGCCTCACGGTCTGGGATTTCCACGTCTGTGTGGATTCCCCATATCTACACTACTGCTATTAAGTTTGATTTTGTCCTATTAATCTGTCTCATGTCAATTTGATTCTTAGTCCAGCTAGGACTTTGAAGGGTAGAAGAAATTCTTCCTCCCCAACATGTCCAATCGACAGGAGGTTCAGAGTTCCATATATATTGCTCCATTAGTCTATTAGATCATCTGACAGAATAGGCACTACATTAAGATGCTTATAATATTTTTCTTTTTAAGGCATATAAAATCATGAAATTTTCACTTTAAAATAATAAGAAATAATGAAATAGACAGCTGTTGTTAGTATGGCTTAATTTATTTTTCTTTGCTCTTTTCTATATATTTTTTATATTCATAAACAATCTTTTACAGATATTTATAATAGTTATTATATTTCAAACATATTTTCTGCAATATATATGCAAAAGATGTCAATTTAAGATAAAATCATATTTTACCTACCCATTTCATAATTATTATTTTTACATTTTTAATAAATTTTAATTGTAGTAAATACGTATAACATAAGTCACTCCTGGGTGGCTCAGTTGGTTAAGCATTCAACTCTTAATTTTGGCTCAGGTCATGATCTTAGGGTTGTGAGATCTAGCCCCACATTGGGCTCTGCACTGGCCATGGAGCCTGCTTGTGATTCTCTCTCTCCTTCTGCCCCTCACTCTGCACCACTGCTCTCTCTCCCTCTCAAAAAAAAAAAAAAAAAAAAAAATATATATATATATATATATATATATGTGTGTGTGTATGTGTGTGTACACATATATAATTAAAAAAATTACCATTTTGATCATTTTTAAGTGTACTATTCTGTAGTGTTAAGCATGTTCACACTGTTGTGCAATCAAACTCCAGAATTTTTCATTTTGCAAAACTGAAACTCTATACTCATAAAATAACTAACAATCTCCCCTGTCCTCCAGCCACTGGCTAACGTAATTCTACTCTTTGTCACTATCAATGTGACTATTCTAAAGGTCTCATACAAGTGGATCATACACTCTTTGTCTTGTGACTGGCTTATTTCACTTATAATAATGTCCTAAAGATACATCCATGTTGTAGCATATGTCAGAATTTCCCTCCTTTTGAAGGCTCAATAATCTCTTATATGTATATACCACTCATTTAAGCTTTCCCAGACCGAGTTCTAGCATGGGGAAGATCCTCCACACAACACCAAGCAATTCTAGGCCCCCACCAGGGTGTCAAAAAAATCCATTCAATTCTGACACTACATTCCAAATAATAACGTCAGCTTCCACAGAGTAAGTGTTCAGTCCTACAAGACTACAAGACTACAAGACTACTACAAGCCCCGCCCCCATTTCTGAAGCCAGGTGCAAGCCCCAGGCTGTTACCCTGGCTTCTGACTCATACAGCCTCCTCTTTAGGGTCCTTTAATTTGCTAGGGTGGCCCACAAAAGGCAGGGAAACACATGTAACAGCTTAAGGATCAAGTCAACAGCCAGATGGGAAAGATGCAGAGTGAAGTATGGAGAAAGGACAAGGCACAGCCACGCTCTGTGAGCACAGCACTCTGCTTACATTTCCACAGGTTCACCAACCTGGAAGAGCCAAGATCTTAGTCTTAGGGTTTTTACGGAGGCTTCATTCATAGTCAGGATTGACTAAGTCATGGCCATTGCGTGACTTAACCTCCAGCCCTTCTCCCTTCCAGAACCAAAAGTTCCAACCCCTTAATCACAAACTGGTCCTTAGGGGAACCAGCCCTTGCTCCTGGGTGGAGTCCTAATGTCACCTTTATTAACATAACAAAAGATACCTTTGTTGCCCTTATCACAGGAAATTCCAAGGATTAGAAAGAGCTGTGAGGCAGGAACCTCAAATGAAGACCAAATGCAAATGAGGACTGGGTTTTGGGCCTCTGGGTGACCAGATACATGTATTTCTTATAAATTACAATATTGCAACCACATCATGTTTATCCATTCATCCATTGATTACCACTTAGTTTGCTTCCACCTTTTGCCCATTACAAATAATGCTGCTGTGAACACAGGTATACAAATAGATCTTTGAGACCCTGTTTTTAATTCTTTTGGATATATATACCCAGCATGGATTTGATGACTCATATGGTAAATCTATTACTAATTTTTCAAAGAATCACCGTACTGTTTTTTATAACACCTGCACCATTTTACCTTCCTACCAGCAGTGCTCAGGGGTTACATTTCTTCCAACATTTACAATTTCCTATGAGTTACTTTGTTGTTCTTCTGTTTTGTTTTTTTGATGACAGCCATCCTAATAAATACCATCATAAAGGTAGCATAAATAGATTAAGACAAAATATCAGTATTTTCATGTAAATATTAAAACATTATTATCAAAAATGTCAATGTTTAAATGACTTACTTAATACGGTATGTATTTAAGTTCATGTTTTTCCAAATTATGAAGGTATACATTTTTTGTAACTCATGTTCTAAATATTGATTTTTTGTTTTATTTAAATTAACTTAGTTAACATATAAGATATTATTTATTTCAGGGGTAGAATTTAGTGATTCATCATTTGCATGTAACACACAGTGCTCATTACATCAAGTGCACTCCTTAATGCTCATCACTCAATTACCCCATCCCCACTGTATATATGTGAGAAAGAGGTGGGGCTGGGTTGGGAAAGATAGAAAGATGGGCTCCATGATCAAGCTCACAGAAATACCCAAAAATGTGGAGATATAAGGAAACAAGAGATAAGGGAACTCTTCAGACCACCCACCCCAGGTGTCCAAGGAGTAAGTCTTATGATCATCTACTGTGGTCAACAGAAAATAACCAGACCCTGAAAAAGAAGTAAAGATGTTTTATCAGTAGTCTTTAATCAATGGTGCTGCCAGCAGAGAAGCCAAAATGATTTAAGTTCCCTGGTTAACTTTCTATAAAAGACCAACCCTAAAAGCTCTCAGCAGTGACACTGTTGGGACCCTCTGTATCCTTGCTTAATAAAAGGTTGATTTACTCACTCTCCATTGTCCACAAGATTCATTCTTCAACTCTGAGACAAGAAACCTGCTTTCCCCCTTCATTTACACCACATCTTCTTTATTCATTGATCCATTGATGGACATCTAGGCTCTTTCCATATTTTGGCTATTGTGTACATTGCTGCTACAAACACTGGGGTGCAGATGCCCCTTTGAATCACTATTTTTTTTTTTTTTAAGATTTATTTATTTTTGAGAGAGCGAGGGAGAGAAGCTGGGGGAGAGGCAGAGGGAGAGGGAGCAGCAGGTTCCGCGCTGAGCAGGAAGCCCCATGCAGGGCTGGATCCCAGGACCTCAGCATTGCGACCTGAGCCGAAGGCGGCTGCTTAACTGACTGAGCCACCCAGGCGCCCCCTCAAATTGCTATCCTTCATCCATTTTTAATTCATTTTTTGTATGGTATATGAAAGTGGTCCAGTTTCATTCTTCTGCATGTGGCTGTCCCGTTTTCTCAACACCGTTGTTGAAGAGACTTTTTCCATTGGATATTCTTTCCTGCTTTGTCGAAGATTAGTTGCCCACAGAGTTGAGGGTCCATTTCTGGGTTCTCTATTCTGTCCTACTGATCTATGTCTCTGTTTTTGTGCCATAACCATGCTGTCTTGATGATTTGTAATACAACTTGAAGTCAAACTGGGATGCCTCCAGATTTGGCTTTCTTTTTCAATACTATCTTGGCTATTTGGGATTTTTTCTGGTTCCATACAAATTTTAGAATATTTATTAATTCCCTTTCGAGTGGAAATTTGATGCACTAATGCTAACAATTCATTTACTGGAAATAACACATGTGCAACCCTCATTTAGGGATGGTATTGTGGAGGGATGTGCAGGTTTAAAAAGCCATAAATATGTAGCCCTTTATGTGGGTCACAGGGAGAGATATTAAAAAGGTGGTTCTACTTCTGAGTTTCCTGGCAAAATAGCTGCCCCTGAGACCTTCAGGCCATCACATTGTCATCTCTCAGTATTACTTCTCTAAGTTTTTCTCTCGGTATTACTTCTCTAAGTTTTTCTAATGTTGTAGGTTTGTCCTCCTATCAACCATTTTACTGTTATTGGTGAACAGAGGTTCTACCTGTAATATGGAATTATCACATCAATAACTTAAGGGAAGGCAGAGGAAGTTTGACCTCTTATTTTCTTTAGGTAAATATGTCAATAATTTATTGACATTCAACTTCTTCTGATTATTTAACAACTATTTCGTTCCCCTCTAACTTCATTATTCAGTAACTAAATGGACATCTATTTCTTTTTTAAATAAATTATTCTATCCATCCATGTTTGTTCCTGTAGTTCCTTTTGAGTATTTCATCTCTTTGTATATGTCCACAGGCACAACCTCCTCAGCTCAGCTCTCACTAGATCTCACTTCAATCTCTGCAAAATCTTTCCTGAAAGTGACAAGGTAAGAGACAAAACCCATTTGCAATCTGTTTAGGGGTCCATCCAATCAAAGCAGAGCATGCATTCCAAATTTGGTTGTCCTCCAACCTCCTTAAAGTCCTGATACACTCTCCACCAGTTCCATTCCTTTTGTTCTGTCTCCTTTAACTTATTTAATATTTGATCTTAGCTTGGCCTTTAATTTAAAAAGATGGTTGTTACTTGGCCTATGCCCATGTGTATGACAGCAAAACATCTCATTTCTTCCCCTTTCTTTCACAATTTTAGGCTACAGGATGGAGTAAACATAGTTCTAAAAAAAAACGCTAAGGTTCTGGGTCTTCTATGAGAAAGAGGAATACCCTAAAGTTCCAGGTGCTTCTTGTAGCCCATGTAACCGACCACTAGGTCTCCACAAAAATCTGTGCACTCTCCCTTCCTTGAAATTTGATTGTACATAATTGCATATGGCTAGACAGTTCGAACCAGTTTTCCTTGCCAGTAGGTATTGCCCTGTGGCTATTCTCAGCATAGAAAGTAAGCAGAAATTATGAATCCCGTATGTAAGAGAGGAATTTAAGAACCAAACTGCCTCCCCAGGTTTTTTTTACCCCTCTGCAGGCTTGATGCTTAAGACAATACTGTCTTCGGGGATGGCACTCAGATGAAAGTAAGCTTGGTACATAAAACCCACATGGAACAGTGCCACATAGCACTAAATACACTCAGGTTTGATTTTTGTAAGAATTTTTTTTTTTTTTTTGTATTTGATCCATTGTTTTGGGGCTTACTTTTAGTAGCAGGTTAGTCTAATGTCAAGGCCACTATGCCTCTGCCCAGACCCACAGGAGAGTCAGGGCTGCAAATTCATTCCTCCAAATCTCACTGGACCACTTTCCCCAGATCTCACCTACAATCCCAGCAAGTACTTTGTCTTTCCTTACTGTCTAAGGCCATTCACTGAGTACCTCCACTGGCAGAGGACAGTTGGGCTAACTCCTTTTTACCTGGAACTTATTAAATGGGAAATAAGTGGAAGAGAGCAATTACTCAGGCAGATTCTACCATCCCTCATCCTCAGACCCCCATCAGCTCTGTAGGCAACGAGTCGCCTGCTCTATCTCCTTTCATAGATCTAATTGAAATGCATGGTTTGTCTACCCCTCTGATATAAATGTTGGGTATTCATCCTTTCTGATGAAGGCATAATACTCCATTGTATATATGGACCCTATCTTCTTTATCCATTCATCCACTGAAGGGCAAATCAGGATGAAGAGTGCATTTGGCCTCTGGCCTCCCACAAATTTCATCTCCCAAAGGGAATTCTGCCCTAGAGCAAACCAGTATGGGGTTTTTACTGTAACCTGTACTTCATGTCCCCATAGACACCAGAGTTGAGCCCTGAGGATGAACTAGTTACTATTTCCTCAAACCATGAAGAAACATCAAATGTCCAACAGACTGAGGGCTAAAGATAGGGCCTGGACTAGGCAGAATCATTTTCTCTGGCCATGATCCCTTTCTATGATCTTCCACCTCGTAAATTTCTAAACATGTTGAGATCTTCTTTTCTCTGCCATTACCTTCTACAAAAATACCTCAGCAGGGTAAGGGGTCTGTATAGAGATGAACCCATCTGCCCCACACTAGGGCCCTGGTAGGGATAGAGACTACATTACAGAAAGAGCTGTCCAATAGAAAGCCAATATAAGCCACATGTAATTTTAAATTTTCTAGTATCTAAAAAGCAAAATGAAACTGGTGAAGTTAATATGTATTTTTTAATCCAGAATATGCAAAATATTATCATTGCAATCTACAACAGAAAAGCTAAAAGGTATTTTACATTGTTTTTTAAAATTAAATCTTCAAAGTCAGGTGTATATTTTATACGTAAAGCACACTTCGATTCAGACTAGTCACATCTGAAGTACTCAATAGCCACTGGTAGCTCTTGGCTACCATACTGGACAGCAGCTCTAGTCGACTCCTTGATATTTGTTTCCACACTCACATCCACCTCCTAATTTCTTCTAGAGCTGGCTCAAAAGCATACACCACCTCTAGCAAAGTCATAGCAGCTCACCCACAAGCTGTTCACATTTGAGCATAAAGATAGGCCGTGAAGCCCGAAAAACTCGTTCTCTTCCTAAAACCACTTTATATTTTCTTGGTACGTTTCCCTCCCATTCTGGGAGAAAAATCTGTATTGGATTGATCATTTTCTTCTCTCCTTTATCTACTTCAGTGAATTTGGGAGATTTGTTTTAAATTTCAATTACTACCCTTAAATTTTTAAATCCATGAAGGTTGCAGTGAAAACGGAAGTTAAGATTTCTTTCTTTGAATTTAAATCCACCAAAGTTAACTTGTATAATGCTTTTTAGCACTCTATCCTATATATACTTACACAGAAATACAGTAATTTGTTTATTTATTGCATTTTATAAAACCTGAGAACAATGTTACAACGCAGGTCAATTTTTTTCATAAATGGAGATAGAAATAAAACTTAAACAATGTATTAGCAAAACCAAATTCAGTATTGAATATGAAGAACAGTGATTTATTCCAGGGCTTGGTGTTACACTTAAAAATGGAAACAAATCAATGTATTCCAGTTATAGAATAAAAATGACAGAGGATTATCTCAATAATTATATATGCTATCTGCTAAAATTCAATTTTCCATTCAGTACCAAAAAGTATAGCAAATTAATAGAAAAGAATTTGCTGAATTTGCTCCCATGAATCAGCAACAACAACAAAAACTCTGTCAAATATCATGCTTAATGCTAACATGTTAAAAGCGACCCCCCAACCTATCCCAAGATCTGTAATTAATTAGGGATGTTCACTATCACCTCTGGGTATATTTTGGCTCTAAGCAAATGTCTGAAGGGAAGATGTAAGAATATGAGAAAATGGAAGTTCAGAAAGGAGAGACTGAGGTACAGATGAATCTCAGAATGAAGGATCCTGCTCAGATGTGGAGGCAGACAAAGGAACGTTCAAGGGCTTGGCCGACGCAGGGTCATTGGGACTACACAGTTGCAAGGATTAAAATATGGAGAAAGGGTGGTAGGAAAGTAATATTTAGAGAAGGTATAGATGGGAAAGCCATGGTTCGTGACATTATAAAAGGAGACAGTGCCAGCCTCATAGTCTAAGAAAACCCCAACACGGCGAGGGGGCACCATCATGGAGAGGAGCAGGGAAGTGGAAGACTCCTCATAGGCTCTATATTCATGTTTATGATGCAGCCCGATCACCCAGTAGCCACTCTGAGGTTGGTATCTGGAGTAAACATTCTGGTTGTTCGTAAACTGGTTGAAACATGTAGAGTCAACTGAACTACAGCATACCCCTAGGATCCAGTCAGTCTTCTTGGTCACATCTACCTCCCAGTAATGTTTCCCAGAGGAGAAGTGCTGAGAGCCCAGGATACCACAGTCATAATGCTCTTCCAGGTAAGACCCAGCCAGCTTGGCACCCACAAATCTCACCTGTCTTCGGTTTTTAGACATGACAAGATTTAAGTTAGCTGTGTGTGGATTCAGAGTCACGTCCACTGTGGGAAAAGGTACAAAATCAGCAGATGACGATGGGTACAAGGGACTTAAGACACTGAGAAGAGAAAACACAGAAGTGGAGGAATTGGAACTATGTGGGGCGATGGAGAGATGGTATTAACACCTTGTAACAGAGTGTGTGGTATGTCCAGGGGGGAGCATATGAGGAAGGATAAGGACATGTCAGCTCAAAGATGCCATGGTTGCTACTTACCCCAATAGCTCTGGACATCCGTCAGTTCTGTAATGATAAATAGAGTCAATTACATTGTACAGAATGGACACAGGTCAGGTCTGCTTGGTTGAGGGGTGAGGTAGGGAGTTCTATAAGGATGCGAGCTGGCCCTCTTGCTTCCCCCTTAAGTATGAACTGCATCGTCTTCAGCACTGAATGTCCTTCTCTCCCTGTCCTCTCTCTGCACCACTACTCCCAAACACCAACTCTATACTCTATTCTATTTATTGCTTATGTTACAATAATTCCACCTCCAAAAAGCTGTCCCCTGAATCTCCTCACCTCTGAACACCCGCAGCATCCTTTTCAGATCTGGAACTCGAAACATACTCTTCAGCTTAGTAGGGAGAGCTTCTGGCTTCTTTAAGGTCCAAAACTCACTTCTAGAGAGAAGAAACCTTATGAATGTCCTACACTACTTGTGTTGGGTTTCTCCAATATCCATCCCCTCATCGACCAAGCCCCTGGAAGAACTTCAGCATTCTTTCTTGAAGAAAATTAGCATCCTTCTTCAAAGAGCTCTGGCACTGGGACCAGAAGACCTAGACTAGAAAATAGCTTCTCACCATCTGAAAACTTTGATCAGATCTAATCCTGCAAAGGATTGTTTTGTTTTTGTAAAATACCATTTCCCCTTCTCTCTCTCTACATCCTAAGATTATATAAAATTAAACAATTGCTGGGAAATCTTTTGCTAACTCTAAGAAAGATACTGAATACTTACAGTCAGTGCCATCTTAAGGGTCTAGTGTAAGGGGCTGGAGATATGTGTGTTGACAGGGAGAACACCAGGAACCTGCTTGGTGGGGCTCTGAGAGTACTGAGTAAAGGGCTTCCTTCTGAACAGTGAGGTTAGGCCTTAAGATCTGTCAGAGGCCTAGGGACAAAGGCCTCCAAAACAGTGTTTGAGGAGGCAGTCTCTGGGAATATCATGCCAGTTGGAGAAAGGAGACATCTTCACCTCCAAACCATGAGTGAACACTTCAGAAGTGACAACAGGCTCCATATTTCATGTGTCTGTGAGAAGCTTAAAGGTGCCAGGTGTGTGGGGAACCTCAGAGGTCACCTTGATGGATGAGAATCTAGAGTATGGGACAGAGAAGAGAAAATGTTTTGTTCCAGGGCCAAAACCAATCTTCTCAAGACCTCATGTCTATGTTTTTACAGGAACTGAGAAAAATGGGATGTCTGAGGAAAAACAAGTAGCAAGGCAGGACTCTTCTAAAGCCAAGAGAGAAAGGGTAATTGAAAGCAAATCGCCGAGGTGCTGATTCTTGGACCTTGGAAAGACAGATGGGAAAGTTCCCCAATAAAATACTAAAAGCTCCTAAAAAGAGGGCTGGAAACAGGTAGTTTTGTAGCAAAGGGTAGCATCATGGGCTACCACAGGAGTTAGTGATGCTGCAAATTTTATTTTTAAGAACACTACTGTCCCCAATTTGTGACCATCCCCCCCAAATTACCCCAAATTCTCTTACCATAGAAACTAGGTAATTCCCTTTATTTCAGGGAACCCAAAAATTCTCAAGATAAGCAACTCATGACATCACAGCCCTAAACCTTCCCTGCCTTGTGATTTTTCTCCTTTTCTTTTCCACTGACCATAAGATAACTCTATGGGTATAGGAATCTTTTGTCAACCCAAGGGAACCACCCTGTATTCACTCCTAAACATACCTTTTCATGACATCACTCACATCCTAGGAAGGAAAGAGAAATGTTAAGTCAGGGAGTAATAGGTTCATCCATGTTCCTTATCCCAATCCCACCACCCCATGGTATGATGGCAATAAAGACGGACCCAAAATGGAGGCCACAAAGTAGAATACAAACTCAGAGTAGACTGTCCCTGAGACCCCATGTAGAGATGTTGGGAGATGACTGAACTCATTCATTAGTACCTTTATTTTGATGATAGAGTGTGTATATGTGCATCATCTATTAGCACTAGAGAATCCCACATTATTAAGTCATAATTTCTGTCTTTGAGATGCTGCCATTCTCAAAGATGAGATGTTGCTGAGGATTCAAGAGCCTTAAAAGTGGTTATTTCTCAAACTTCACCTCTTCTCACCGTTTATGCTACCCTTGCTGACTTCATCCAGTTTTCTTGATTTCAACACACCCATGTTCATGATTCCCAAACCTGTCCTTCTGCTCAGATCTCTCTCACATATGCTAGCAAATGAGCCACAGGCATCACAAAATCAAGATATTTAAAAAACAACACAACACAAAACAAAACAAAAAACACTTACTTTTCCTGCAACTGTGAGATCTCTTTCCTTTAATCTCCCTCAGTGCTGCCACCATCCATTTAGTGACTAAATTCAGACAAAGCATGAGCCTAAAAACTACCTTCTATTCACCCTGATGTCCCATCTCAAACAAAGCCAGTCCCCATCTTCTAGCCACCTGCGCTTCACTGTCATTACTGCCACAGCCAGCCTCCCTGGAGCAAAACTACCTCATGGCCTCCCCCTTGACTTCTGATCTACATACCACACCGAATGAAGAAAAGGCTTGATCTACGCAACACAGGAATAACTATAGGAATAACTATTTTCTCTGCGTTAGGGCTATTTTCAGTGGCATTTGACAGAAACACAGGTCAAACGGCTTGAATACAGAAAGAAACAAAGGGAGAAGATGTGTCAATTTATACTGAATATCCCGGATGCATCAGCCTTCAGGCATGGTTGTACAGAGGAACTCAAATGGCCAAATCTGGGGCCACTCCTTGGCTCCTTCTCTTGCATTAACTTTATTCTCAAGGGTCACACCGAAACTTGAGAGCTGCAGACTTCCATCGGTTATCAAATCTTAATGAGCAACAAAGTCACACAGATATGGAGAAGAGGAGGAAGATGGTGTGCTGGATGAGCTCTAGAAAACCTGAGTGTGAAACAGCCCTCAAGTTAAAAGACCCATTGGGCAGTCATATGAAGAGGTGTGAGGGTCTCGACAGGGACCTGGGTGAAATCATACAAACTGATGATCTCTGTACTTATGGAGCAAGTTTTTACAGCTTGAAAAATCTGTGGAGGGGCTAGAATGGGGGAGGGAGAAGCGTTAGGGTAACCTAATACCCAAAAGGGCAAGAGGAATAATAAAGATTGGAAACCAGAAGCAACGCGTTAGAAAAGCCCCAATAGGTAGAGTGTAGCTTCTGCATGACCCCAACGCCAAGGCTCAAAAATAAGTCAAGAAGTGATTGTTCTACCAACAAAGGGAGAGCAAGAGGAAAGCAAGAAAGTAAGGAACAGCCTGAAGTTTCCAGCATGTTACAAAGTACATCCTGTCTCCATCATCAGTCACCCCATTCACTCTACGTAGAAAGCACCTGCAAAGATTTCAACTTCTGTTCAAGCTCCTGCATCAAATCTGTCCAAGTTTGACACCTTGCACCCTCCTAGCACACACATGTGCACACATGTGTACACACACACCCCAGAGCCCAGCCTTTTTTGTGCCTTAAAAAGACCTGTTTATACTTCTATTACAACACGTTAAATGTTTCCGCCCAAGAGGAGAGAGTGAAAGCAAAGAAGGAATGATGATGACATACAGAATCTCTAAGTACTTGAGCCTGATGTGTGATGGTCTGTGACTAAGCTGGGGTAAATGTACCTGACAAATCCCAACACAGCCTCAGAGACAACAGGTACCACGTGGCCAGTGAATCCCAACAGCGGGAGAGAGGATTATGTACCTACCCCACAGGGACATCTGACAATATCTGGAAGATTCTGGGTTGTCACAGCTAAGGGGAGATGCTACTGACATCCATCCAGTACGTGGAGGCCAGGGAGGCTTGCCAAACATCCTATAAGGTACCAAACATCCTACAAGGTACCAAACATCCTACAAGGTACCAAACATCCTACAAGGTACCTCATGGCAACAAATTTCCAGCTCAAAGTATCAGTAGTGTTGAGATTCAGAAATGTTGCTCTAGAACATCAGTGGGTATAACAGATCTCCATGGTAACAAATAAACTTTGGGACTACACATTGTATTTAATAAATAAAAATGAGACAGTCCCCAAGCATTTGTACTTGGGGACAAGTACAAATCATCCTATGTTTTACCCATGACTCCATACTGTTTAATAGGCAAGGAGCACACCAGGGCCAAATAAATCTTTTTCTTGCCCCTACCAGGTCACGAATGCTGGTCTCCCTTTGCCATGACTCTCAGCCTGCGGGGGCTCCTCATGAGCCTTACCTGCAGCAGCTCCACTGCTGACCCCTGACACCGAAGCTCCAGATCCGAGATGAGCTCCCTCAGTGACTGGCTCTGCCGGACCAGTTCATTCTCAGCCTCTTCTAAAATACTCAGCCCTTTCCTCTCTTCTTCCTCCAGCTTTTTCAACTGTCGCTGCTCCTCTTTGTCCAGGATGCTTCTCAACTTATTAAACTCTGTCTGGATCCGGTGTCTCTCAGGTTCCATTTGATTCTTTGGGAACATGCAAGAGAAAAAGCCTGCTCATCTGCTGAGCTAGGGTCTCTGCTCTCGAACTGGGCTGGGGGTGGGCAGGGGTGGAGGGTCAGGCTCAGCCCCGCTCTCCTGGCCAGGTCTCACGGGGAAAGGAGGAGCAGAGACGGGAAGGAAGTCCCTCAGAAGCTGTTCTTTCCTTCTACTCTCTCTTCAGCTCTTCCCAAACCATGAGCCCCAGGCTACCTTACCTAGGACTCTAAGACATAGACTGTGGCTCCTGGGGAAGGTCTCGATTTAAAGCTGCCTCCCCAGCCTCCTGGGCCTCTGCATCCATCTCCCCTTCCAATTTTGAGTACTCATGTGGGAATGATAAGCTGGTGTGTGACCTGTCTTTCCAGGAGCTTCCAGAACTTCCAACTGTAGAACAAAGTCTGGAGTCAGGAATTGCCGGCTGCCAATGGCCACAGTTCCCCTCCTATGTAAGTATCTTTAAAAATCTGAATTCCTTTTTGATATGTTCATTCTCTAATTCCCCCTTCTCTATCCTTATGCTATGAATAACACCCTGTTGGGAAGGGCTGCAGTGAAGGATTATGCAAAGAGCACCTCTGCCAGCCAAATTAGGAAGAGATAGGACCCAGACTCCCATGCCCTGCCCCAATTCTTCTCCCAGGACACCTTCAGACCTTCAGGAAGAATCCTTCTTACCTTCCAGGATGTCCTCTTCCTTATGATAACCGCGGCCAGTCTCTCAGCTTCCTGCTGCTCTAGCCTCAGCTTCCTCAGAGACTCCTGGAACTTCTCCTTAAAGAAACATCAGGGCAAGCAGGGTCAAGCACTACCTCATCTCTGCGCTCAGAATGTAGTGAATGGGGGGAGAGTATGCTGACCTCGGAAGCCTGTCCTGCTGGACCAAGAAATAAGAAGGCCTAAGGCTCTCTTATGCACAGGGGGTGTGCATAAAAAGCCAATGGATGCAGGTCGATTCTCTTTTCTCCCAGGGAACCTGTCCATGCAGGACTTTCCGCTTACCACCACCATATCCCCCACACTTAACCACCGAGCCCCCTAGTTACCCTCCCTAGCAACCTGTACTCATGCGGAGCAGGTCTTGAGCAGCAAGGAAGAGATAAAGTCTCTACTCTTGGGCAGGAGGGCATTTTCTAGGTTCATCCTCTAGGCAAATGGGAAAACCAAAGAAATGAGATTACAGCATGGAGAAAAGTTACACTCTCCTGCCAAGGGCCCTGCTCCTCCTTGCCTTCCCTCTGGAATCCTACCTGGACCTCGTGGACAACCTCCTCCATAAGCACCGTGTGGTGACCGCGGTGCTCCTGAGACCGCTCACAAAGCCAGCAAATGAGCTTTCCATCCTCCTTACAGAACAGCTGGAGTTTCTCTCCATGGTGCACACAGAGAATCCCCTCCAGCTGCATCCCGGGGCCCAACACCACCTCTCTGAGCCTGTCCGCTATGTTGGCCAGGTGCCGATTTGGCCGTAGGTCCCCAGGCTGGTAGCTGGTCTGGCACACAGGACAATTGCTTTCCCCATCTTGGCCCATCACCGATTCTGTGCTATTCCCCATGATGCAAGCCTGGCAAAAGCTGTGGCCACAGTCTATGCTCAGGGGTTCTGTCAGGAGCTCCAGGCAGATGGGGCAGGTTACTTCATCTCGTATGTCCACCAGGAGCGCTGAGGTCATTGTAGCTTCTCTCCTGGCTCCTGCCTGCCCAGCCAGAATTTCTAGGGTGTTTCTTGCTTACAGAATCCTGGGTAGGTGAGGGGGGGAAAAAAAAAGGGTTCAGGGTAAGAAACGATTGTCAATAAAAGGTTGCTGAGTATCCTGGACAAACAGGCCAGATACCTGGGGTCACAAGGGCTTCTTATTCAAGCTTCAAACATGTTATTCATCCCCAGCTCATATTAGACATCAATTTGTACCCTCATCAGAACAAGGGTTGATTTTCCTTCACTCTTGGTGGATGGAGGGACCAAGTGAAGCCCGTGAGAGAAGTGGCCTTGAGTGAGCCATCATCTGTTTGATCTTTTCTCATACAACCTTGGTGTTAAAAGCACTGAAACAGTTTGGTGATCATGGACATTGTTGCTATGACCATTGGGGTACATACTGCCCTTCTTTTCACTACGGTTTTTCACTTACTTGTGGAGCATAAGGAATAACATGGAGGATATTAGGAGAAGGAAAGGAAAAGTGAATTCAGGGAAGTCGGACGGGGAGACGAACCATGGAGACTGTGGACTCTGAGAAACAAACTGAGGGTTTTGGAGGGGAGGGAAGTGGGGGTTGGGTGAGCCTGGTGGTGGGTATTAAGGAGGGCACGTACTGCATGGAGCACTGGGTGTGGTGCATAAACAATGAATCTTGGAACACTGAAAAAATAAAATTCAATTAAAAAAAATTTTTTTTAAAAATGGCACCAAAACACAGTGCTGCCTCCAGATATTTATACTTGTTGTTACTTCCTCAAGTAAGACCCTTCACCCGAATCTCCTCCTGACTCAGTAACTTCATTCCACATCTCCTTACCCACACCCTTATTGGCAGAGATGGCTCTGTGTAGCCTAACTAAAGCTTGGCCACACACACAGTCACTCTTCCATATGCTTGATTTTTCTTTTTATCACTACCTAATGTATATCTTTGTTGCTTGAATCCTCCCACTAGAATATAAACTCTAGGAATCAGAGACTGTTCCATTTTTGTTCAGTACTGTATCCTCAGAAATAGCAGTATCTACACACAAGTCCTCAACTTCTTTTTAAATTTTAATTCCAGCAGAGTTAACATATGGTATTACATTAGTTTCAAGTGTGTTAAGGTCCTCAACTTTTGAGGAATGACCATCTAGAACCTTCTTTGTCATGAGCTTTCCCGTGAGAATCCTTTTACTGTGAAGACACTTGCAGCTTCTCAGAGTTCTGCTCCTCACGGGGCCCTCTCATCCATCATGGTCACCTCCCCAGACACACTGAAAAAACAATGACCATAATAACCCTGAGGTAATCTTTGATACCTAGTTGTGATTTAAAACTCCCATTTCCCTGTTTTCCTTATCCCTCACAGAAAAACTCCAAATAAATAAGAGTATTTGTGGCTCTCTAAAAAAACAATAGATATGAATGACATTATAAAATCAAACATCTTGTAAGTCCCAGAGTTAGCAGAACCTAACATGTCCAGTCCTAGCTCAAGGCCCCGTCCTCAACCTCAGAACTTTGACCAGACATTCGGTGGTAACAGTAGTAAAAGTCAAACACAAACCCAGGGCTTTAGGAATGTGGAATGAGAAAGGTTCTGTTTGATGAAATTTCAACACGGCCCGTCATACACTTTGACAGGGACCTGTGTGCTGGGGGAAAAGGGGAGAAGGGAAAGGTGTGGCGGTGAAGGCCACAGGCATTCTAGTGTAGGACCCCAGGAAGATGTGTGCTTGTGGGAAAAGACTAGAGAATCAAGCATGGTTCTGTGGCTCCCCACCATTATCTGTGGTGTGGGGAGATAATGATGTATGAAGGTATTTGTTTTAAGAACAGTAATGGGGGACGCCTGGGTGGCTCAGTTGGTTAAGCAGCTGCCTTCAGCTCAGGTCATGATCCCAGCGTCCTGGGATCAAGTCCCACATCGGGCTCCTTGCTCGGCAGGGAGCCAGCTTCTTTCTCTGCCTCTGCCTGCCATTCTGTCTGCCTGTGCTCACTCTCTCTCCCTTTCTGACAAATAAATAAATAAAATTTAAACAACAACAACAACAACAACAACAAAAGAACAGTAACAGGAAGGTGGAAAATCATCATCAGTACCATTTTCTGATCACTTAAGTGCTAGGCAATAGATGAACTGTAAAAAAAGATATTGCAAAAAAAGCAAATCCCACAATAATTCTATAAGGGAAGTTTAATAATACCTATTTTATGAAGGTGAAAAATGAACTTTTCTTTTTTAAAAAATTTTGTTTATTTATTTGACAGAGAGAGATCACAAGTAGGCAGAGCAGCAGGCAAAGGGAGGCGAAGCAGTTTCCCCGCAGAGAGCCTGATGCGGGGGATTAATCCCAGGACCCTGAAATCATGACCTGAGCCAAAGGCAGAGGCTTAACCCACTCAGCCATCCAGGCGCCCTCCCAAAATGAATTTAAGAAGGTATTTAACTGCCCAAAGTCTCAGAGTAAGTAAGTGACAAAGTAAAGATTACAATCCAGTTTTATTCACCTCCTAGTCTCAGGTTATTTACCAGGGACCCATCTGGTTCTTAAAGGGAATGTTTTCTTCACACTACCCACACCACCTGCAAGGGTGCTCAGGTCGTGATGTCGCTGTGCTGATTCATATGATAGCTCTGTTCTTCTTAGCACTGAAAAGCACCCTACAGTTCTTCCTAAGATATCTGTAGGCTCCCTCCACAGTCCCGCTCTGCTTCCTTCCTGGCAGCACATCGTACAGACCTAAACTGCTTTCTTTTCCCTGGCAGTGTAGGGCAGAAAAGGCACTGGTGCTAGAGCAATGTAGACCCAGGTCTAAATCCTAAATATACTGATCTAGTTTTAGAACACTGGAATGATTCCCCATCTGAGATGCGGCTCCGTCTTTTGTGCATTGCTGAGATCAATTCCTCCCTTAGGAGTATAGTTGTGATAATTATCTAAGCCAATGCAGAGAGTAGTCTCAATAAAGATTAATTATGGTTACCCTTACGCTGGAGCTGCTCTCTGATCCTGCAGTGCTCTTGCCTGTCACCAGGAGGAAAAGGGCCTCTTCGTATTTTTAGCGGGGAAAAAGCAAAATGTGGTGGAGAGATAGCTCTTCATAAATATCTGTTATAAGAATTTATGAATTACTTTCTTACCCCTTTTCATTTCTCCTTACTTCTTTTGGAACTAGGAGAAAAATCCAATATTAAAATTCATAACAAGATTTAACGAGATGGCACTTAAGGACAATGTGAAAGAGCTTGACCTCAGTTGGTTGTCTCCATGTGCCTGAGGAAAGGATCAGTTAAGAAGTGTGGAGATTCCTTAAGGAATTAAAAATAGGGCTACCTTATGACCCTGCAAGTACACTGCTGGGTATTTACCCCAAACATACTGATGTAGTGAAAAGGGCCATCTGTACCCCAATGTCCAAAGCAGCAATGGCCACGATCACCAAACTGTGCAAAGAGCCAAGATGCTCTTCAACAGACGAATGGATAAAGAAGATATGGTCCATATACGCAATGGAATAGTATTCTTCCATCAGAAGGGATGAATACCCAGCTTTTTTATCAACATGGACATGGACGGGATTAGAAGAGATTATGCTGAGTGATGAAACAAGTCAAGCAGAGAGAGTCAGTTATCATGTGGTCACTTACTTGTGGAGCACAAGGAATAACATGGAGGACACTGGGTGAAGGAGAGGGGAAGTGAGTTGGGGGAAATCGGAGGGGGAGACAAACCATGAGAGACTGCGGACTCTGAGAAACAGACTGAGGGTTTTGGAGGGAAGGGAGATGGGGGTTAGGTGAGCCTGGTGGTGGGTATTAAGGAGGGCACGTATTGCATGGAGCACTGGGGTGGGGTGCATAAACAATGAATCTTGGAAGACTGAAAAAATAAAATTAAAAAAAAAAAAAAAAGCTAGAAGCTTCTCTAACTATACAACTTGAGATCCTAGAACTTACTCTAACTTTACTGTTTGTGCTGAATTTAGATGCCCTCATTGAAAAACACTATTTTATTCTCATTATTAGACATTTTCAGTTATGCAATTGTATTACCATTGTCTTAAATCAAAATGAGAATTTTTTAAAGACATTTTTTCTTATGTATGTATCTATGTATGTATAGAGTGAGTGAGTATGTGTTTCTGCATTTAATCACTTTCCTTGGAAGCCATTTGCTCTGCTCACCTAGCTGGACTCTTCTCGGGGACATTAAAGAAGAGCCAACTCACAAATGCACCACCTCACTGAAGGCACACTAGCCCTGGGGTTGTGTCCTTCATGTACAGGACAGGACACAGGGCATTTCTGCCTCATAGATGCAATGCAATAACAGCCCCAAACTGGAAATAATCCATAAAACCATTAACTGGTAAATGAAAAGACTGTGGTATATTCCATACAATGGTATATTACCAAACAATAAAATGGAACTGATACTTACACAAGATAAATCTCAAAAGCATGATACAAAAGGAAAGAGGCTGAATATCAAAAGTTATTGTATGGTTCCATTTATATGAAATCCTAGAAAAAATAAAACTCTGCTATTTGAAAACAGACTAGTGGATGCCAAAGCCCAGGGTTGTGAGAAGTGGATTAACTGCATCAGGACACAAGGAACTTTTGGGGGTGATGGAAATGACCTTTATAAATGGTTGTGTTGGCAGCTGCACAACTATATACGAAACAAAACTCACAGAACTGTGTGCTTTAAAGTTGATTTTTTAAAAAAGATTTTGTTTGTTTATTTGACAGAGAGAGATCACAAATAGGTAGAGAGGCAGGCAGAAAGAGAGAGAAGGAAGCAGGCTCCCTACTAAGCAGACAGCTCCACCTCGGAACTCGATCCCAGGACCCTGAGATCATGACCTGAGCGGAAGGCAGAGGCTTAACTCACTGAACCACCCAGGCGCCCTAAAATTGACTTTATAGATGTAAATTATAGCTCATTAGAGCTTATTACTACAAAAACAGAACAAAGAAACACATTGAGAAAACTTAAAGGCTTGGCTTTCTGATCTTCTCAGCATAAATTAGAACTGAGCTGTCTAATATTGTAGCCACCTGAAATGTGGCAAAAAAAAAAAAAAAGATGTTTTAAGTATAAAATACACACCAGATTTCAAAAGATTTTGTTAGAAAAATAATCTAAAACATATCACTAACACCTTTTATATTAATAACACATCCTAATATTTTATATTATTGATGCACTGAGTTAAGTAAAATATATTCAAATCAATTTCACCTGTTTCTTCTTTCTAATGAGGAAAACTTAAAATGATAAATGTGGTCCCGTTATATTTCTGTATTTCTTTTCCATCTAACGCAGTACTATAGATATTCAGGACAGAGAAAGATTTTTGCTGAAAGAGTTCATGTGTCTTGTCAGAGGGTATAAAGTTGAGGCTGCAGAAAGGAAGAAATTGTAGAGGGACGCATACAGCTAGCATGTCTAGTAGCTGTTGCACACTACCCAAGACACCAGACCGCAGCCCAAAGGAGCCAAGGTGGGTCAATTCAGTCTCCCAGGAAAGCCTGTCTCAAGAGCAGGGTGATCAGAGATGACAACCTGGCTGTGGGAGGAGAGCAGATCCCAGAGGCTGAAATGCCAGAGCCCTGTGGATCAAATCTGCAAATGAAAGAGCCCAAATTCATGTCCTGGTGAACTATTAAATCAGAAGCAGATGCCTGAAAAAGAATGTCTGGTGGTCTGCTGACTATCAGCATTGGCATCCCTGGAGCTCTTTATGCAGAATCTTAGCCTCATCCTGGACAATTCAGTTTCTGCAAGTCAATAAAAATCTCTAGGTGACATCTATGCATAGCAAGGTTTCAGAAGCCCGGTCTTACGTAAAGGCATGTCCTTCCCAGGCAGATGCAATCTGGGGGCAAAACAGCTAGAAGGAGGGGGTGGGGTGGGGAGGAAAAAGGATAAGCTCCTAGTTAGATCAGAAGCATCCACTCCAACAGAAGCTTACAATTCAATATCAAATGGCTTCAGAATAAAAGTCAGTGACAGGGCAAGAAATACTACAAGCTAGCCCAGTATGGGGCCTCAGAATGAGTTAGAACTAAGATGGGCAGTCTACCCACCAGCTGGGAGCTCTACTGAAAATGTGGTAAAAAACCTAAACAGGTAGAAGCTGCATTTACAAGAGAGTTTAGTTTCTTGTAACAGTATTTTTTTTAACCTTTGTGAAGGGTTATAGCCTATTTTAACCTATTATCTGGAATGGTTATCTAACAGGTGACACTTCATAAATATTGGAACTGGAACAAAATCAGTCCCAAATTCTTTTCAAAATTTATTTCAAAAGAGTATCTCTATCCCATCCATTTCAGAAACGTACAATTAAATAACTTTGCAAATTCTTAAAATACTGTTCTGCACAAGTTTTCTTTTCCCTGAATTTTAGACAGTCCACTGAGTATTTTTTTTAAATAGCTAATTCACAAAATTCTTATTTTTCCGCCTGCATTTGTGATATTCCACTTGCAATTCCAAATTTTTAAAACTCTTATTATACTTTCATTTGTTTAGATGTTGGTTATACTCTTCTTTACCATAGTGCATTTTAACACATTTTATTCCCCGCTCTATTTTTGCAAAAAAAAAAAAAAAAATTTTGGCAATTTTTTAAAAGCTCAGCATTGATTTTTTCAAGAATAAAGACTTAATTTACACTTTGTCAGGCAGTCGCCCATGTTAAACCTCTCCCTCACTTAATTTTCACCAAAACTCTAGGGTATAAATATTACTGGGTCCATTTTACAGATGGAAGAAAAAACTGAAGCTCCAAGAGATTAGTGTCAGAAGGATGAAAAGGAAATAAAAATAAAATGATCTATATCATCAGCTCGGAAAGCGAAGGGACCGCATCTTTTACTGCTCTCTCACCTCTGCCAGGAGCGACAGTTAGTGGCCCGTCCCAGAAGGGCGGGCGTCTCCCTGTGACCGGCATACCGACAGAATGAGAAGCCCTAGAGGATCCAGATGAGAGCAGCCCCAGGTGGTCAAGACTCCCAGTAGTTTTGAGTAGACTGTGAGGACCTGGGGCGCGTGGGCCTGCTCCTTTCCCTGAAACGCAGGGCTGGAGGACCCGGCCTTGGAACAGACCCTCAGGTCCGGCGAGGGCGGAAGCCTCACCCTCTTGCTCCCCGGGGAGAGGTCAGGGCCTCCCGGGTGGAGGATAAGCGGTGTCACTTCCTGGGGCAGAGAGGCAGAAATGGGGGAGGGGATGCTGACCTCGGAATCCACGCCAGTCCTATGGTTTGCACGCATTCCCGAACTCAAAAAACTTTCAGGACTGCCTCCCCTACCTCCGGACTGCCTCCTCTACCTCCTGCGGTCCCTTGTCACGACCCTTTGCACAGACCACGCCCGGGTCCCGAGCCAGGAGGAGCCCGGCCTGAGGAGCTCCCAAGCAAAAGTGAGTCAACTCAAAACCGCAGAGGTCTCCCTCACTCCTGTCCACCCGCGAACCCCGCAACCCAGCCTGCAGGGCGGGTCGAACTCCCAGAACCTGCGCGGACAGCGGTGGCCGGCCAGAGAACAGAGTGGCTCACTAACCTGGGCTCTGGGGCCTGGATCGGAGCCGAGGACACACCGCGGCGGCCTCCTCCACCCCAGCGGAGAGACTCCGGGCCCAGAGGCGGGGCGAGGGAGGGCGAGGGCTGCTGATAGGGCCCGCCAGTCCAGCGCCGCACGGGTCCGACACTCCAGGGGTGTGGTCCCGCGGGCCCCACCTGCCGGCGGGGGCGCTGTTCCGCCTACCTGTGCGCCAAACGTCCTGGGGCCCGGGAGAACACCTGAGCGCCGCAGACGGCGCTTGCAAGTGGTCATCCCTTGGGTTTTCCGATTTCGTGTCGGTGTTCAGGAACACTGAAAATACGCCTGATTAAAATGTCCGAATAAAGAATATCCAAACTTAAACGAGTAGGTAAAGATAACCGTTTCGCATCATAATGGTATGTTTTGCAAAAACATCGTTAACTTTAAAAATTATGCCAAGATTTTAACCTATATGACCTATGAACCCTATGAGAGACCGTATATATGGGTTTTTACGTCCTTGTGAATACATGCAAAGCTTATGAAGCCTGAGAGCTGAACTATAATGTTTCAACGGCACAGCGACTTTTGAGAAGAAAAGGAAGGGCAAGCTTTTGACCCAAGGGAACCTAGGAAATGTACCTGACCTAGTCTGGGAAAGTGGGTTGGGGGAGGAGGGCCTGCAGAGAGGCTGACTGGGGGCGGGGGATGTCAGGATAAAAGTCAGGACAGAAGAGTTGGGCAACATGAATTTTTTCACTTAGCATACTATTTTTACAGTTCATTGTTGTTGCATGTGTGTGAGTACTTTATTCCTTTGATGGCTGAATAACATTCCATGGTATGAATTTTCCACATTTTCTTTACCATTTCGTCAGGTTTTAGGTATTTTGGATTGTTTCTGCTTTTTGATTTTTATGAATAATGTGACTATGAATTTTCTTTTACAAGTTTGTTTTTTGTTTTGTTTTGTTTTTAACGTAGGCTTTTTGTTTTTCTTGGGCATATATCTGAGAATAGAATTGCCAGATTATGTATTTACTCTTGAGAATCTTCCAGACTGTTTTCCACAGTGACTGCACCATTTTACATTCTCACCAGCAGTGTAAAGGGTTCTAATGTCTCCACATCCTTGCCAGTATTTGCTATTATGACTTTTATAGTCATCTTGGTAGGTGTGAAGTGGTATCTCATTGATATTTTAATTTGCATTTCCCAAAGGACTAATGGTGTTAAGCATCTTTTCATATACTTTACTGCTATTTGCATATCTTCTTTGGAGAAATGTCTATTTAGCCCCCCCCCCTTTTTTAAACAGGTTATTTGTCATTTTATTATTAAGTAAGAATTTACATATTCAAGATAAAAGTCCTTTGTGAATTCTGATTTCTAAATATTTTCTCCCATGCTGGGGGGTTGTCTCTTCATTTTTTTGACTGGATCCTTTAGAAGAACAAATTTTGAATTTTTCTGAAAGTCATTTTTTGTCACTTAGACTTTTGTTGTCGTATCTTTGAAGGCTTTACATAATCCAAGGTTATCAAGATTTACTCTTATACATTTTTTAAGAAGTTTTATGATTTAGCTCTTATACTTAGGTTTATGATCTAATTTGAGTTCATTTTTATTGTGTGAAATAGAAGTCCAATTTTATTCTTTTGCATATGGATATCCAGTTGTCCCAGGACCATATTCTTGCCCCACTAGGTGATCTTAACATCACTGACAAGCCACTAAAGAGTTTTATTCAGGTGTGTGTGTGTGTGTGTGTGTGTGTGTGTGTGTTGTGAGATGGTAGGAAGCAGGTGAGGAATGACATGTTCTGAATTTGTAAATGACACATAAAAGATCACCTGGCAGCAGTGAGCAGGGTACAGAGGTCTGCAAGTAACAAAATGCCTTGATCCAGGGAGAGTGAATGTCTAGCTATTGCTTTAGTACAGAGGAAAGCATGCTTAACTAGATGCTCTTGAGTTCAGATAAAAGAGAGTGGATCTATGAAATAATTTGTTTTCTATCCATACAAATTGGTGATAATGTGTACATGAGGATTAAGGATATATAACTCTAGATATACATCCAGATTTCTTACTTTCACATCTTAAGAGATGAAGAATACAAGTAAGAAGATATATGAAGTGATATTCAAATGAGTACACCGAAGGCACCTCCTTCCAGGGAAAACACCTTGGAGAAACAGAGCAAAGGGCCAAAGAGAAAGCTCAGGGGAACCCCAATATTTTTTTTTTTTTTTTTTTTTTTTATTTTACCAGTTTATTCTGGAATAGCAGAGGAATTGCAGTTTGGGGACCAGCAAACTATATCAAAACAGGCAAGTCTGCAGAACAGAGGAGAAGGGCTTACTTTTACAAGGTGAAGGGAGGAACCTGGGAGGGACTTTTCTGCTGAGTTCACCTTGTCTACGTTGTTGCTGGGCAAGGAGGAATTCTTCTTTTTTCCTGTTGGGGTATGGAAATAAGTAAGCTTCTTTCTGTTGACGAAAGCTAGGTCTGCTTCTTACCATCAGAGCTAGTGTGTGAGAGCTCTCCCTTCAGGGCTTTCTGACTCCATTTTAAATGAGGTTTCCTTTATTTTCACAGTCAGACTGGGTTGTGGATTCACAGATGTTCATTTTTATAATGCTTTATAATTTACATATATCACATAGTTTCTTTGGTGTTTAACACAATGAAATCACAAAACTGTATGTAATTAACATTTTAAGAGTGATTGAATGGTGCCAAAATGGGGATACCAACTCCTTCCATAAATCTGGCTGTGACTGTGAAGCAGGGAAATAGGGTAGTGGCTAGAGTAGCATGTGAGGTAAAGGGAAGGTTTTGGGGTTTGGTTTTATTTAATATGGGAATGGCTACAGCTTTCTTTATGTGAATGCAGTGGTCCCATAAAAGAATGGGAAGATGCAGGAGAAGAAGAGAAAGGATGGTCCTTGAGTCAGAGAGGGCATGGGATGCAGAGCACAGGTGGAGGTAGCCTTTTGAGAGGAAAAAGAAAACACCTTGAAGCATGAAGAAAGATGGAGAAGATCAAGAATATCGGTGCTGGGACGCCTGGGTGGCTCAGTCGGTTAAGCAGCTGCCTTCGGCTCAGGTCATGATCCCAGCGTTCTGGGATTGAGCCCCACATCGGGCTCCCTGCTCAGCAGGGATCCCGCTTCTCCCTCTACCCCTGCCCGCCGTTCTGTCTGCCTGTGCTCGCTCTCTTCCCTCTCTCTGATAAATAAAATCTTTAAAAAAAAAAAAAAAAAAGAATATCGGTGCTAAAGCAAGTAGGATTAGAAATTTGGTAGTGTTTCCCATTTGATGGAAGCTTCTATTTTCTTTACTTTTTTTTTTTAAGATTTTACTTATTTGACTGAGAGAGAGAGCACAAGCAGGGGGAGCAGCAGGCAGAGGCAGAAGGAGAAGCAGGCTCCCCGCCAAGCAAGGAGCCCAACATGGGGCTGAATCCCAGGACACTGGGATCATAATCCCAGGCAAAGGCAGATGCTTAACCAGCTGAGCCACCCGGGCGCCCATCTATTTTCTCTTCTTGTCTCTTCTTGTCTTCTATTTTTTGTAATGTCTTGGGCCTTGTCAACTGTAAAAGTGAGAGTTAGGGACAGAAGGGCAGCAACCCTGTCCTATACCCTCGTTTGAGAATGTCATCTGTTCTGCCTCCTCCTAATGCTAGCCTTGGCCCTGAAGGTTGAAGGGGAGCATTTTGAGAGGCTGCTGGGCTCTTCTCAACCAGTGTCCTAGGACTGCTGCACTGTAGCTAACCTGCTTCAGGGCCGGCAAGCAACCCGTCCCTGCAGGAGGAGAGACTCTGCAAGCACTGGTTCAACTGTTCTGGCCTCACCAGCTCTAAGGGAAGGCCTGATCCTTCACTTCATGTTGAAATGACGCCCTAGAGCCCAGAAACCTGGCTCTAGGTTTCTGGCTCAGAAACACGTCCAGCTTTTGTGAAGCAGGGTTTTTTCCACCCTTTCCCCAATGGTGTAGTGGATACAGGTCTCTATGTGACATTAGTCAAGTCTGATCTTGCTGAGTCTGTTTCCTCACTTGTCAGATGGGGTTATCGCGTCTCACAGGGAGGTTGTAGAATACCAAGTGCCACAGAGATAGGGAACAGAGGCCGACCCTTAGCTCTGCTTCTCATGATTGCCTCCTTTCCGGCTGTTGCGCTTTCAGAAGGAGAGGAAGAGGTGGGTGGCTGTTGAGCAGGACTGCTGCATGCCAGCCAGTGACAGTGTTGTAGTACTTGTGCATCAGTCAAGTTCTGCTGCCTCTGCTTTCTCTTACCTCCCATGATAAAGGACCTCTTCGCTGGGACGGCTTCCTGGTTTTATTGAAAGTTACGTCTGATTCTGTTTGCTTTGCTGCTTGTGGGTAAATTAGTTTTATCAACTTCCCTAAAGGGGAGGAAAGAGAAGATGAGACAGCAGCATCTCACATGTTGTTTTCCCCCAGGTTTCTGTCCTCTGCTCTTGCAGCTGTTTCTTTGGGGAAATCTCAACCACTTCAAGTATTTTAAGTTATTTACATTTTGACGACCTGTCAAATCCTTATCTTCATCTAGACTTCTCTCCCATGCTGCAGACACACTTGCATCCAGCCGCATCCTAGCCATCTTTTCCCTGTGTCACAAACAGTGCACTATGTCCAAAACTTGAGCTTGGCACCTCCCTTTGCACAGCCCTTCTGCCAGAAGCTCTTTCCCCCCTCTTGCTCCTTTACCCCCCACACCCCAGAGCTCTTCTGTTAGCAGAGTCTGTTAATTCAGCCCACTAAATATCTTCTACGTGTACTCACTTCCCACCATCCTGTTATCTGTCTTCATCATCTCCCTCATGACTTCTTTTTTTTTTTTTTTTTTTTTTTAAATTTTTTATTTTTTATAAACATATATTTTTTATATACATATATTTTTATCCCCAGGTCTGTGAATCACCGGGTTTACACACTTCACAGCACTCACCAAATCACATACCCTCCCCAATGTCCATAATCCCACCCCCTTCTCCCCAACCCCTTCCCCCCGGCAACCCTCAGTTTGTTTTGTGAGATTAAGAGTCACTTATGGTTTGTCTCCCTCCCAATCCCATCTTGTTTCATTTATTCTTCTACCCACTTAAGCCTCCATGTTGCATCACCACTTCCTCATATCAGGGAGATCATATGATAGTTGTCTTTCTCTGCTTGACTTATTTCGCTAAGCATGATACGCTCTAGTTCCATCCACGTTGTTGCAAATGGCAAGATTTCATTTCTTTTGATGGCTGCATAGTATTCCATTGTGTATATATACCATATCTTCTTGATCCATTCATCTGTTGATGGACATCTAGGTTCTTTCCATAGTTTGGCTATTGTGGACATTGCTGCTATAAACATTCGGGTGCATGTGTCCCTTTGGATCACTACATTTGTATCTTTAGGGTAAATACCCAATAGTGCAATTGCTGGGTCATAGGGCAGTTCTATTTTCAACATTTTGAGGAACCTCCATGCTGTTTTCCAGAGTGGCTGCACCAGCTTGCATTCCCACCAACAGTGTAGGAGGGTTAGGGGAACCCCAATATTAAAGAAGGTCTGGGGTGTGTGTTTGGTGCAGAGCAAAATAGGTAAAGGGAATTAACACACTTCCAGATACAAAATAAATGTCACAGAATGAAAAAGTACAGCATAAAGAATAGTCAATAATATATAATAACATCCCTATGGTGGCAGGTGATGACTATACCTATTGTAGTGAACACTGAGTAATCAGTACAATTGTCGTACTATGTTGTATGTCTCAAACTCATCCGACATTGTATGTCAACAACTGTACTTCAATAACAATTTTTTTTAAGGAGAAGTCTGAGATCTATATCTGGAAAAGATACAAAGGAAAGATGGTATCTAGCATAGGGATTAGCTCGAAACTCTTTTTATCAAAATCTTTTTTTTTTTTTTTTTTTTTTTTAAGATTTTAGTTATGTGTTTGAAGGAGAGATGGAGAGAGAGCACAAGTAAGCAGAGTGGCAGGCAGAGGGAGAGGCAGACTCCCCACTGAGATCATGACCTGAGCCCAAGGCAGCCGCTTAACCGATTGAGCCACCCGGAAGCCCCATCATCAAAATCTTTTTTCCACATGAGGATAAATAAATCAGAGCGGATACCTGATTCCATTCGATACAATTTACATTTCTCTTCTGACTTGTATTTCTCTCAAGGGACTAGCTACCCCAAAATTCCACGTCAAATGCCACACTGCTTTGCTCTTTTTAAAAATATTTTTTTATCTTTCAAATCAGTTTGAGTTCTCTTAACAAGTTTTCCTTGAACTCTCTTGTTTCCCCACAGTGTTGAAATCTACTTCATGCAAGCCCAGTCCACCCAACCCTCACCCTTCACAGGCCTTTAACAATTCAGTTTTTTCCCCTGAAAATTCAGCTTATCACAGAAAAGATAGTGAAAGATGGAAATATGCTTTAGAAAGAAACCCTAAGAAACTCAACTTACATTAGTTTGCCTAAAATTAACTGGCATGTCAGGTACTAAATAGGTCTTGTCCTGTAATGTGTCTGCTAGTTTACTTTCCATTCAATAAATACCTTCTATGGGTTGTTTTTCTTTTGTTTTGTCCATGTTTGTGTTTTTTAGATTTTTTTTTTTAATTTGAGAGAGAGAATAAACAAGGGTAAGGGAAGAGGGAAAAGCAGACTCGCCACTGATCAGGGAGCTGGAGGCTAGGGTTCAATCCCAGGACCCTGGGCTCATGATCTGAGCCAAAGGTAGACGCTTAACTGACTGAACCACCCAGGGGTCCCTATGGGGATTGATTTTATTATCCTATAAGCAATGGAAAGTGTATCTCCTTGTATTTTGGGTAGATCTTTAAGGTGTCCGGTGAAGGTGGCACTAGGAGGAAAGAAAGAAACTGGGCTTACCTCCTGGAGAAGGAAGAGGAAGAGAAATGTGGGCTGTGGGCCTCTCAGTCTCTCTCATCTGATGGCCCCATCCCTTTATTCAGGGCTTCAGGGCTGCCTCTCCTCTTCCATTTAGCTTTCTGTATCAGGGTCTGCTGGACAATGGCCTTTCAACAGCTACTTTGGGCCCAAGATCAGCTTTTCTGTGCTCTCTCCCCAAGCTCAGGTCACAAATAAAACTTGCAAAATCCCCTACACTTCTCCACTCAACACCAGCCCACATCTGAAGTCTTCCAGGGGAGGTGAAACTCTCTGGAGGGAGGATGAAGGACACCTGGTTTCATTCACCTATACCTGCATATGCAGATTGGGACAGAGAGCAAGGACAGCTTCTGGGGGTAGGGGAGGGATAAAAGAGGAAAAAATGGGATAGGATTGAAGGAGCCCGAAAGCCTCCTATAGGGAGGCTTTCAAAGTATGTCCAGTTATTTTCAGTGTGGGGTTTTGTCAGGAATGCTGCAACATCTATGGTAAATTTGAAAGAGGAAGAGATGCCTGCCTCACTGTGACAGGATCTTGAAGAACAGCAAATACAAAGGACTTGGGTATTATCAGAGGTTAGGAGGTGGTGATACTGAGGTCTTGGCCTCAGGGATGTTTATTTTTCCTCCATGTTTATTTTTCCTCCAAAACAAAGAAAAAATACCCACATCCCACATGTTCAAAATAATTAACTAGGACAGTCGAATTGAAACCTAACAGCATGGTTAATAGACAGTTAAGTATTGAATAATTTTGTTTTTAAAGCTTACCCCTCCCCTATATTATAGGCAATATTGTTTTTAAGAATAAAATATTTTGTAAGCACCTAAGAGGTCCACGTCTAACATTGTGCATTTAAGGCTGAAGGGAGCCTTGGCGAACTCGACTGCTTTGTGGAAAACAGATGATGTCTATCTTGTCCAAAAGGGACATGGAATGTTGGAGTGATGCCCCAGGAATCAAGACAGTGACCCTCTGCCTCAGAGAAGACCAGCCCTTCCCCAGCCTCCACATCTCCAGAGGCTGGAGCAGACAACGATGAGTTCTCCTGTACTGACCTGTCACACCTCCTTCTTCAGGAAACTCACCACCACTCACTGGTTTGAGACCATTAGGAACAATGTCACTATGCATTTTATCCCTGTTATGTCACATGCAAGAAGCTCATGGTTCAAAGTCATTGCACAGACTCTCATGCCATAAAACCCTGGATATCCCTAGTTTTAATTCCATATTCCACACCTCTCCAACTTTTGAAATTCTGCACTGGACAATCTGAGACTTATAGTCATCTATTTGTAAAACTCCCTGTATTTTCAACTTCTTGGAATATTATCTTTACATTCTTGGTCTTGCTTCTGGCTCTTTGTCTCTCTCTTTATATATATAACTCTCTTATCATGATTTTTAATATTTCTAGTCACAGAGGATCCTTGCTTATATCGACCTTCATTCTGTTCACTATCTTTCCTAAAATAAGCTTGTCTTCCATCCTTTCTCAGTCCTTCTTTCCCATGGTCATGCCGCATACCTATTGTCACGTAATTACAAAACCTCTATATGACCTCGATTTCAATTATTTCACTCTCTGTCTCTAGGTGCCATCACCATAATTTTCTTTAATCCCACTTTAATGAAACTGGCTCCTGCCTCTGTCTACAGTACTCTCTCCCTGTCTACAGTACTCTCTCCATGTCTGTACTACTCTTTCATATTCCCAGTTTAAATTCCACTATTATAATCACTCTTTGACATGTTCAAAGACTTTGCCATTCTCCATCGTCTTTGTGGCTTCTTAACAAAATACGAGTCCTATTTTTACTTGACTCTTTGCTGCTTCTCTCTCCAGTTATCTGACACACATGCACCCCTCACACATGCACCCCTTCACGTGAGTTTTTAACGTCACATAATTTTTTCTCTCCCCCTCATCCTCCTAGGTTCTCATCTCCTTTCTCATTAAAGGATTTAAAACAGAGATAAAATGGGCAACATTTACACAATTATAAATAAACACATGTCAAAGATTTACTTAATTCATTAATTAAGGAAGGAGCCAGCAAGATACTAAAATCAGTTCAAATAAGACACGACTTGTGGAATGAGAATGGAAGCATTCTACATCCTACATAACTTACTCTCTACATTAATAAAAACTTACTATTCCAACATGATTTTGCTATTTTAGGAGGCTCTTGTCCAGGAAGGTAAAATTTTCAAATAAGTTTATTATTCAACCTAGAAATACAATTATATGTGATCAAATTTAATAGACAGCATTTACTCCTCAAGACTTTTCAAGCCTTCTTACCTTAAAATTCTTCTTACCTTACTGTTTCCATCCGTCTTAAACTGTTATCCTCACCCAGTCTTAATTAAGCCCCTGAACTGCAAGACCTATTTTGAATAGAAGTCTAAATTTTCATAAATATCTCAACTTTACCACTCTCCCTTTGAAGACGCTGGTTCCTTTCTTATATTAAGACTAAACTTTGCCTTGTTTTATCAGCAGATTATTTATGGGTTACTCTGAAGAAGCCAGCAGTTGACAAGAAATTTGTATTCTCAGCAGACAAAATTAATTTCATTTGCCATGAACAGAAATCATTTGCAATGCCAGACAGAAAACATTTGCTTTGTTAACATTTTCTATAATTTGCAGGGTTTCAAAATAGCCTAGACCCCAGTCAAAGATAATCACAGTAATATACCCTTATAGAACCAGATAATTCCCAGAGTATGTTAGACAACATCCAAAATTCCATTCCAAGAGCACCAATAGTCTTTTTCTCCCATTTCCAAATCTTTGCCAATGTTTCTTGACAATTCTTGTGAGGTTTTTTTCTAGGACCCAGCTTCAGCACCCAGTAGTTTTCAGCCAGGATGGCCAGCTGGAGAAAGGGTAGAGTGTTCTAGGTTGGAAGATGATCCAATCATGACATACAGTAATATAGGCTTGGCTTTTTCCTTGGCTGACTCTTACTTCTCCCGGATTCTGAGGATGCAGCCAGCCTCTCTGGATGCTGGGGGCATAGTTGGTGCTCAAGGGTATTGTCAGAAGGTCCAGGATGGTGATACAGGTTGTCTCTTTCCTTGTTCTTCATTAGCAACTGTTTCCTAATTCAGATTGGTGAGATTCTGTTTCTGTCAAGGCCTTTAAGGCTCTCAATTTTTTCAAGGTTATTCAGACTGAGGGGTGAAGGACCAAAAAAGAAAAAAAAAAAAAAGAGAGAGAATGCATTACCAAAAGTCACTAAAACAGTTACGAAGACTTTGCTAAAATGGAACAGATACCCTAGGGTTGTTTAATTCAAGTCATAATTGATATGAACAAAAATATGTGAATAAGGCTTTTTAAAAAAGCCTTCTTAGTAATAAAAGTGATGTACTTTATTAGAATTTTAAATGTGCATAATCTATCATCCAACTGTTCCACTTTGAGGTATTAAACCTATAGAAATACAGTTCTCCCAGAGGTGCACACAAATACACCTGAAAGGAGGTGTATTTCCAGCTATTTTATAATAGTGACACCTATTTAAATAAAGATTTACTTGGTTATTTTAGAGAAAGAGGGACACGAGCAGAAGGAGAGGGAGACAAAATCTTAAGCAGACTCCCAGGTGAGTGCAGAGTCTGACACAGAACCCTGAGACCATGACCTGAGCCAAAATCAAGAGTGGGAGGCTTAACTGACTGAGGCTCCAGGCTCCCTAATAGTGACAAACTTGATAGTAACAAAATGTCCATTTAAAAACCATTTATTTTGTTATGTCAGGCTAATCTCCTTAATAATCAAAACAACTCTGAAGTGGGTGTTACTACATTTTAAGAGAAGTTTAAAGAAGTTTAAAGAGGTTCAATATATTGCCTAGTGACGAATGGCTGGTATGTATTGAATATGGTGAATTTCTCTAAGTCAAATCTGTGTGGTTTTAAAGTCTTTGTGGAACTTAAAGAATGTACCACTCCTAGTAAGCACCGGAGCCCAGAATTCAGACTCCATTTAAGTGTCTCAATTACTGTAGTATTATAAAAATTTTGCCATAATTACCAATGTTGTGTATATATTGTTTTGCACCTGTGAAGATATGTCTAAAAGACAATTTCCTGTGTGGTTGCTCGATCGAAGGATAAATGCATGAGAATTTTGTTAAGATATTTCCAAATTCCACAAAAATTTGTCATATTTTATATTCATGAGCAATGAATGAGAGAGCTTGTTTTCTTAAATCTTTGCCAACACAGTGTTAATCCTTTTAATATATGCCAATCTGACAGGTGAGAAATTGTATTTTGGTGTAGCCTTAACATTTTCCTTTGATAATAGTTTAGCATATTCCAATTGACTTTGTCTTCTTTCATTAGATTGTTGATCTTTTTTCCCCTACATTTTATGGACTCTATATATCTTAGGAAAAATTAACCATTCATCTGTAATATAATTTGAAAATATTTCTTCCCAGTTTGATATTGACTTTTGGTTTTGCTTATGGTATTTTATTTTGGGAATTTTGGGGGGGAAAAGCTTTTGTTTTGGTTGTTTTGCCATAAAAAAGGGGAAGTATTTATAATTGGAAGATCATAGGAATATCTCTGTGGAAGAAACATATAAACAGAAAACTGAATGAAAGGAGGGATTGAGTCATGTAAAGATCAAGGAAGAGGGTGTTTTAGGCGTCAGACTGACAGGTAACCGGACCTGAGAAGGAGATGAACTTGGTGTGTCTGCAAAACAGCAATAATGTCTATGTCTTTTGTAGTAGGTATACTTAAAACAGTGTCTACAACAATTTCTAAATATGGTTAATTTTTATATTTAAAAATTATATTTGGTTGAATTCCCTCATTATAAATATTAGATTATTTCTTTTTTAAATCTTGTTTTCTCTTTCCTATTCCTCTATGTAGAGATAAAACTCATGTATGATTCTGCTTGGGTCCCTGGACTAATTTTTTAAAAAATTCAATTAATTAACATATATTGTATTATTAGTTACAGAATTAGAGGTCAGTGATACATTAGTCGCATATAACATCCAGTTCTCATTACACCACATGCCCTCGTTAATGCCTATCACCCAGTTACCTCATTCTTCACCCACTTCCCTCCAGCAACCCTCAGTTTGTTTCCTATGATTAAGAGTTTTTATGGTTTTTCTCAGGACCACTTATTATTAATTATGAGGTAATTAGCTATTAATTGAGTTGGATGAGCTATTACTTAAAACAACAATACAAATAAAGCTATATTTGCAAAGCATTTATTATATACCAAGCACTGTATGTATATAGTATATGATGTATGTTTTTCTAGATTATATGCATTATATAGATAATAGGAATACATATAATACATATTCTTATACATATTCAGGAGAAGATACAAGTGGTTGCTGAGAAAAGTCTTATTTGGATGGTAGATTCAGGTAAGTTATCACATTTCCCCTAATCAGTTTTTCTTAAGACAGTGGGTTATCAAAAGGTATTTGAATAACAGGTAGAAGAAAGTGGCGTGGATATTACTGTAGATTTCTAAAAAAGAAATCGAAGGTGGGTTTGAGTAGAGCGTATATTTAAATAAATTGGGACATAGATGATATTAGCTCTGCAATATCTGGGAGATGTAGAGATAAGGATAGGGTGACTATAGGAACAACCGATAGATACAGAAAGGATTAGGTTGAGGTCAATTTTGAGAACATTTATTTAGATTCCTGGGAAAGATGGGAAAATATCTGTTTAGCCCCTTCCCAAATCTGGTTGGTCCTCACTCCATAAATAATGGGATCGAGCATAGGTGGGATGACCACATAGAGGTTGGCCAGGAGGATGTGTACATAGTGTGGGATGCATCTCCCACCAAACCTGTAGGCAAAGACAGAGAAGAGGGCAGGGATGCAGAAGAGCAGGATGACACAGACATGAGAGCCACAAGTGCTCAGGGCCTTGGACCAGGCATTGCGAGAAGGGAGGCGGAAGACGGCTCGGAGGATATGAATGTAGGAAACAGTGATAAGAATGATGTCCAGGCCTGTGGAAAGTAGAGCAGCTGCCAACCCATACCAGACATTGATGGAGATATCGGAACAGGACAGACGGGCGATGCCCATGTGCTCGCCCAAGTGTGTGCAATGACGTTGATCCGGCAGTAGTACAGGCGCTTGAGAAGAAAGATGGACAGAAATATAATGATGAAGCCGCGGGTCAGGGTGGCAGCCACAATCTTCCCAATGACCAAGCTCGTGAGGACTGTGGTGTATCTCAGCGGGAAGCAGATGGCCACAAATCGGTCGAAGGCCATGGCCAGCAGGACAGCAGAGTCAGCCACAAAGAGAAAGTGGATGAAGAACATCTGGGTGAGACAGCCATCGAAGGAAATGTGGCTATAACCTAGCCAGAAGTTGGCCAGTGCTTTGGGCATTGTGGAAGTGGAGAGCAAGATATCAGCACTGGCCAGCATGGCCAAGAATACGTACATGGGCTCATGCAGACCTGGCTGGGAGAGGATGACACAAATTAAAATGCCGTTGCCTGCCAGGGCAACTTCATAGATGGTGCAGAAGGGGATGGAGAGCCAGATGTGCAGGTGCTCCAGCCCAGGGATGCCAGTGAGGAGGCAGCCTGCCACGCGAGTGTCAGAGTCATTCCCGGCAGCTCTGTTGCTGGCAGATGAAAGGGCCATGATTTTCTTCTCCTATACCAAAGGGGAAACATGTGGCTTCAGACTTCATACACACCAGCAGAATGCATGGAGAGGCTTGCAAACAGCCACAAGGTCTGCACACATTTAGAGGTCCTACAACCACTCTGGGCTCTGCGAAGGCGTATTCTCTCTAGACAATGGCCCACAGGCTCTCTGCACAAAGGGCACGGCTATAGACCCTGCCCACAGAAAGGTCTGTGTTCTTATTCCAAGGCTTTCAGTATCATTCTAGGACTTTCACAGGGCTCAAAAACATTGCCAGACCCAGTACAGTGCCACAGGTTCTGAAAAGAACAGGAACAGCTAGAACACCAAAAACAATCTCGGTAATCGCTATAGGTATGTGAACTGTAATGAGCTCTGCGAAAGTCCCAGGCTCTGTACAGAAGGGCTACAGCCCCACACCAAGGAGCAATTGTCTCTGCTTGGTAGACCATGTGGGAGAATGGGATTGGGGGCAGTGGGCACTGAAGACACTGCATCTCTTTTCCCCCCATCACAGATGCTCTGACAAGTATGGAGGCAGTGAAGTCTGCTGTGGCATTTAGAAAGAGCACTGGACATTATGTGGGGAAAAAAAAGAAAAGACCTGGATCTGCAGGTCCCATAATTACTTTCATGTGTGTGTGTTCTTAAACTATTTTTAAAACTAGCTGTGTAAACACACACGTACACATAGTCCTGTGCATGTGCCTATGGATATATGTACATATGTGTGTAAGTATGTATGCATCTCTGAAAGAATAATTTCCCCATCTATTCTCTGAATCCTCTTTTTTTCCTACCTCCTCTGGGACTTTGTTCCATCAATTATTTCTCTCTTCTATATCTTCAATTTCTCCTAATTTTTCTTGGATCGTCTTTCTTAGATATTTTGCATTTATAAATATTCATGTCTTTAGAACCTTGAAAACAAATGAAAAAAACAACAACAGCTCTCATATAAACATCTTACTCAGGGAGCCTGGGTGGCTCAGTGGGTTAAGCCTCTGCCTTCAGCTCAGGTCATGATCTCAGAGTCCTGGGATCGAGTCCCACATCAGGCTCTCTGCTCGGCAGAGGCTCTCTGCCTGCCTCTCTGCCTACTTGTGATCTCTCTCTGACAAATAAATAAATAAAATCTTTTAAAAAATATCTTATTCTACTACCTGTTCCACTACTTACTATCTTTCTTCTTTCCTTCAAAGTCAGTCCTTCCATATACACCTCTTTAGGTTTTGATTTCTTTATCTTCCACTGGTTCTTCTCTTGTCTCCTGGCCTTGCTTTCCAGTCCTCATCAAGGCTTAGGCTGTCCCAGCAGGACTGTGGGTATTTCCTCTGGGCTGTCTGCAACCTCTCCTTACTCGCCCACTTGCCCTGACTGATCTGGCCCACAGCCTGGGCTTCATTCAGTGTACTTGTGCTAATACCTCCCAAATCTGTATTTGTCATCTACCTGGTTTACCAGGCTTCAGATCCACTTACTTGAACAACTGCCCCCACTCCCACCACCTAGTCTGCACTTCTTCCAGGCTCTACAACAGCCTCCATATGTAAATTATGTTTCCTAAAGATAATTTTGAGCACAGTACTGACTTGATTACAAATCATAATCTCTCTCTGCCTGAAAGATTCACCCAAATATGTTTCCTGCTTCTCCTGCTGAAACTGGATCAGATACTTGTCTCTGAACCTGTTCTTCTTTCTCTGTAGTCTTTCATATATTCTGCTTCTTCTACCTCCGTCCTCACTTTTATTTACCCAGTTTATATTTCTCATTCAGGAAGACTTTCCTCATCCCCTGAGGGGGGGCTGTGCCCCCCCTCAAGGCATCTGCATTCCCTTGCAAGCACCTATCTCCCTCTAGAACTTACCACACTGAAATCTTTTCAGCCCCAATATATTGCAAGCTCCTTAAGGGTCAGGGCTGCTGTCCTATTCACCGGTGTCTCAGACAGAGTTGACATGTGGTGAGCATTAAGAAAGATGAGAGAATAGGTAAGGCTCCACTCACACGGCCACATAAGTTCACACTGTTAGGGGCACACACTCATGTCATAAAAACCATGAGTTTGCACAGACCCTCTGTTCTCACACTCTCTTCTAGTCTACAGCCCATGCCAATTGTTGCCTCTGTTCTCCCTCCAACATCACTCACCATGTGCTCCCACGGACTCCATGCACTCCACTATGAGCTCCCACTTTCCTGGGTCCCATTTGTCTGAGTCAGCATTCTTCTCTGACTTCAGTTCTCCTTCTCCATAATCAGCCTCCAAGGCAGCCTTAGTTTACAGCAGCTCCCTATTGCTAATCCATGGGGCTGTGTTTTCAGTCCAGTTGAGGCAGCCTTGATGTTGCTGCACCCCCAAACTAGGGAGTATCCCTAGGAGCTCCACTCACAATTTTCTCTCTGGAAGCCCCTGTTTTCAGATCTCCCACGCCTTCTATGCCCAATTCTCTTGCCCTCTAGTTCTTGCTTTTCTCAGCTTTGGGGAAATTACCAGAAAAAGTGTTCCTTCTATTTCCAATTCCCACCTGTTTTTGAGTCCTTTACCTGACTGTTCCATCCAGGAACTTTATCATTTATAAATGCCCCCCCCATTGCAGTAAAATAACATTTTCCCCATTTTTTCTCAATGTCAGAGGATCGTGCTTGTGTGCCATTTATGATTCTACTATCTTTCTTACAAGCCAAGAATCAACTGCTGATCAATCCTCACCTGTATTAAAGAGACCCTTTATAAAAAGTGACCCTTCAAACGGCTCTTCCCCCCTGCAGAACAAAATTCCCTCAGGTGACCTAGTCCACTCTTCCCCTTCATCGTTCACATCTCCTTGAATGTTGCTAAGAGCTGTCTACTTATCTTGTATCCATTACCCATTCATTCCCCCATATTAATAACCTCCTCTCCAACTTGAAAATATATGACCCAGACTTACTTCCCTGAGGCCACCTTCTCAGAGTCACAGTTTTTCGATTCAATGTTTCTTACACAGCTCAGCCTTCCTTAATATATAGAATTGAATCTAAGGCCTTGCTTCATATGGTCTTTGTTTCTTCTTTTCCTTTGGGGATATGGATTCTCCTCCCTTTGTATGTCCTTTCCCTGCTTAGTTTCAAATCCCTCCCCTGACACTTGGGCCAATATACTTCTGTTCAACACAGGATCTAAGGCAGACAAGGAGATGCTCTGGCATAGAGCCAGAGAAAAGAAATCAGTTGATAGAGACTCTGAGAACCAAAGGAGTGTGATGCAGTGATGGTCAGCACCAACTCAGAGGCTCTTACTTGGTGTGAGAGTTTCCATTGAACTTGTTTTTGCATCTCCTTCCCAATACTAGCTCTTTTCCATGCCTTCAATCCCACTCTCTCTCCTCTCTTTCTCTCATCCTTTTGTCCTTCCTAGAGCATTTTCCTCTTGGGCTTCTTTCATTCACCATCTGTCTAGTGTCTGTCTTCAAACCTCTGCACCTTTCTTACCTTAATGTTCTCTCTTCATCCCTTCATTGCTAAAATCTGTTGTATTCAAACGTCGTCCTGAAGGAAAGGATATGTAGGGACTATTGTTCCTATCTTGCTCATTTAAAAACTGGAAAAGTCAAGAGGGAACTCTTCTTTAGTAAATATTTAAGGTCTACGGGTAAGGGAAACATGTCCTCTTACAGTGAGCAGCTACGAATAATTAAGACAGTGGGTGTAAAGACCTATGGGAATCCAGAGGCTAGAAGTATAATTCTGCTTGGTAAAGTTAGGGTGGCTTCAGGGAGTGTCCAGTTGCATTTGGGACTGAAAGTATGTGGTGTGCACAGATTTGTGTGTGCATGTGTGTTTATGATTTTATTGTGACAAGTGAGACAATGAATGTGAAAGAACTTTGTAAGTTTCTTGATTTAAGTGCCTATTCTTGCATTAGCATTACACTTTCTTGATCACTGTTTCATTATAAGTTTTAACTCAGGAATTATGAGTCCTCCTATTTCACACTGCTTTTTTTTCAGAATTGATTTGACTATTCTGGATCCCTGAGACTCCATATGGATTTTAGAAACAATTTGTTAATTTCTATGAAGAAGTCAGCTGTGATTCTGATAGAGATTGATTTGAATCTGCAGATCAATTTAGGAAGTATTGCCATCTTCACAATGTTGAGTTTTCCAACCCATGAACATGTGATATTTTCCCCCATTCATTATGCAGAGCACGTCTCTTTTAATTTTTCAACAATATTTTCTATTTTTCAGAGTATACAATTTATACATCTTAAATTTATTTTTTTTTTAAGATTTTATTTTTTTGACAGAGATCACAAGTAGGCAAAGAGGCAGGCAGAGAAGGGTGGGGGAGCAGGCTCCTCACTGAGCAGAAAGCCCGATGCAGGGCTCAATCCCAGGACCCTGGGATCATGACCCCAGCCAAAGGCAGAGGCTTTAACCCACTGAGCCACCCAGGCACCCCTTAAATTTATTCTTAAATATTTTATTCTTTGTGATGTTCTTATGAATTGAATCATTTTACTAATTTGTTACAAGATTGTTCATTACAAATGAAAAGAAATATAAGCAATTTTTGTATATTGACCCTAAATATTGTGTAATTAACTATACATGCTGAACTCATGTATAGTTCTAATAGTTTCTTATTTTTATTTTTAGTGGATTCCTTGGGATTTTTTATATAAAGATCATGTCAACTATAAATTGAGATAGTTTAACTTATTCTCTTCCAATCTAGATGCCTTTTATTCCTTATTCTTACCAATTTCCTTGGCTAGAACCTCCAGTACACTGTTGAATAAAAGTGACAAGAGCAGACATCCTATCTTCTTGATCTTAGGGAGAAATCATCCAGTCATTCACCATCAAGTACGATGTTAGCTGTGAACTTCACACAGATGCAACTTATTGAGTTGAGGGAACTTCTATCCTAGTTTGTTGAGTGACATCTGCATTTCTAAAGAAGAGGTTTTGTCAGATATAGAATTCTTAATTGAGATTTTTTTTTCTTTCAGTCCTTTGAATGTTACTACATTGCTTTGTCACCTCCATGATTTCTGATGACTTATCAGCTGTCAGTTCTATTAACAAGTCCTTGTACATAATGAGTTGCTTCCCTCCATGTTTTTTTTTTTTTTAAGATTTTATTTATTTATTTGATAGAGAGAGATCACAAGTAGACAGAGAGGTAGGCAGAGAGAGAGAGAGAGGGAAGCAGTCTCCCTGCTGAGCAGAGAGCCCGATGAGGGACTTGATCCCAGGACCCTGAGATCATGACCTGAGCTGAAGGTAGTGGCTTAGCCCACTGAGCCACCCAGGTGAACCTTCCCTCCATGTTTTCAATACTCTGTCTTTGGCTTTCAGCAATTTCATTATGAACTATCCCATTGTGGATTTCTTTGTATTTGTCCTACCAAAAAATAATTGAGCTTCTTGAATGCATAGATTCATTTAAAAATTACATTTAGGAAGCTTATTGCTATTTTTCTTTATTATCACCATCACTGTTTATTTATTTATTTACCTATGAGAGAGAGAGAGCACAAGCAGGAGGGAGGAACAGAGGGAGAGGGAGAAACTGATTCCCCACCAAGTGGGACTCAATCCCAGGACCTGAGATCATGACCTAAGCCAAGGGCAGACATTTAGCCAACTGAGCCAGGCAGACACTCCATTATTTCTTTAACTATTCTTTCTGCACTGTTCTCTCTTTCCTTTCTTTCTCAGACTCACATTATGTATCATATGTTGGTACATTTGGTAGTGTCTCATGTCTCTTAGGTTCTATTCATTTTTTATTACTTTTTAAAATTTTAGTCCCTCAGATTATTTGACCTCAATTGACCTGTCTTTTCATTTGGTGAGTCTTTATTTTGCTAGTTCAAATCTGCCTTTGAGCCCCTTTCAGTTTGCTTATTACAATTTTCAACTCCAGTATTTATATTTGTTTTCTTTTTCTTTTCTTTTTTATAATTCTAATCTTATAGACATGGTTGGTTTTAGCCCTTTGAACACATTTAAAATAGATGATATCAAGTCTTTGTATAATAATTCAAACATCTGGGCTTTTCAAGAACAGTTTTTATTGATTATTCTTTTTCTAGTCTGTGAACTATATGAAACATGCAAAGACATTGGGCAGTGGTTAAACTGTGGTAACTCTGGAAATTGGATTTTCCCTTATTCCTAGGGTATGCTTGTGTTGCTAATTGTTCTAGCTGCTATTTCTTTAATCACTTTCTTGAACTAATTCTCTAAAGTTTATATTCTTTGTCTCATGTGATTACTGAAGTCTCTACTCAGTTATCCTAGAGGTCAGCTAATGATTAAACAGAGACTTTTGTAAATACCAAGAACAATAAACCACCCAGTCTTTACTGAGGGGCTTTGTGTGCATTTTAGAGCACATAGTCACTACTCAGCCATGCAGTTTACAACCCTGCCTTAGCCTTCATTTCCAGCTTTTGCAGAGCCTGAGGTTAGCAAGAGGTGAAAACTTAGAGCATTCTTAGGTCTTTCCTGAGCATGGTCACTGCCCTCACATATCTCTGAGCTTCTTGATTTACAAGGATATGTCAGTCTTTTCCAAAGCTTCTACAGATGTCTCATTTCTACAGCTTTAACATTTCAGTTCTTTTGGTTAATTTACTGTCTACTGTAATGGTCTATGTTGCCTCAAGCAGCAACAAAACTAAAACACTTGCCAGCTTTGTTTTCAATAAATGTCTCTTTCTTTGAGAAACCTTTTAATACTGGACAAACTTTGTTCAGCTGTGTAAGTCAGGTCTTCCAAGGAACTACCAGACAAGTCAGATAATGAAAATTCTTTGGGAATGAGGATTGGAATGAGCCCAGTTTCCATTTTGCTTCCTCCAGTGGCTGCCAAACTTCTCTGGGAATGTAAGCTTTTATTTTTAAGGCTCTACATATCTGGAAAGAGGAGAATAATTTTCAAACAACTTAAAACTCCACAAAGCTCTTTGTTCTTTACTCTGTTGAGCCATTTTTCTTGAATAAATGCTCTGCAAGTGGCTTCAAGAATTTGATTAACTCCCAGAATTATGAATAAGTTGATCCTAATTATTTATCTAATTTTTTTCATAACTTTTACAGAGGGCAAACTATTGCAGGTCTTTACTCATCCATTTTTCCATGTCATCTCCTTAATTTGGTTGTCTTAATATTAAAATGAGATTGAAATTTCAGGACATATTGATAAGCCCTGGTCATAGGTCTTAACAGATTTTCTCATTATTAAAATAATGGTAAATGGTGTTCAAATAGCACTAACCCAGTATTCAGCTCTCTGTTTTAAGGTGGGATTCTTCAATTCTCCATGAACATCTAAGCCCCAAGCAGGTGTTCTTTCAGTGACGAAGAAAAGATAAAATAAAAACAGAAACAAATAGAAGCAAATAACAATCAAATAAACAGATGTAGTCTTAAATTTATGACAACTGGATAAGAACTTATTTCTTATTAGAACTCAAAAAGTACAAATAATAAAATTAATGCTTAACCAACTGATTATACCTACATAGAAAATGTCTGTATAGACAGATATAAAATAAGTAAAATGATAAGTATCAGCCTGCAAGCAGTTTTTTAGTAATAGGAAAATAACTATGAGGCAATCCTATAAATAAATAAGAAAAAAGGACAAAAATTGCAATAGAAAATGGGTCAAATAAAATAAGTAGGCAAAGAAAAGACAAAGACAACTGTATGTTTAATATATGTATTTGAGAATATATTTGCCCTGAATTCTGTCAGTTGGCTTTTTAAACTTCCATTTAACATTCCTTCTTTTTGTTTCTTTTTAAAGATTTTATTTATTTATTGGACAGACAGAGATCACAAGTAGGCAGAGAGGCAGGCAGAGAGAGATGAGGAAGCAGGCTCCCTGCTGAGCAGAGAGCCGGATGGATGTGGGGCTCAATCCCAGGACCCTGATATCATGACCTGAGTCGAAGGCAGAGGCTTTAACTCACTGAGCCGCCCAGGTGCCCCAACATTCCTTCTTTTTGAAAAAATTTGGAACACTATAACTACATCTGAATGTAATTTAACTTTCTTCAGTTGGATGTATTCTTAAAGATCTATCAGGAAAGAGTAAGTCAGAAATCATGATTTCCTTCTTTTTTTTTTCCCCAAAAAAGTTCAAAGCGAAGGTTTTTTAATCTGTTTTTTTAAATTTTTATTTTTATTTTTTTACATTTCTTTTCATTGTTCCAGAGTTCATCGTTTATGCACCACACCCAGTGCTCCATGCAGTACGTGCCCTCCATAGTCCACAGTCTCTCATGGTTTGTCTCCTCCTCCAATTTCCCCCAAATCCCTTCTCCTCTCCATCCCCCCATGTCCTCTATGTTATTTCGTATGCTCCACAAATAAGCAAAATCATAGGATAATTGACTCTCTCTGCTTGACTTATTTCACTCGCATTCTTCCAGTATGACTAATATGTTGATGTGATAGCCATTGATGGTGGTGTCTTTGGTGACTCCTTGACTCTAACTTGTGACCCCTAGATTGTAGGATATAGAGGTTTATTCTGCAGCCTTCTGTTTCTCTGCCAACTAACAGTCATATGATTTTATATGTACACTGTATGAGAGCCCTCTTTCCTCTAGAGTCAAACACTATTTAGTCAATAATATTTGTTATTGAGTACTTACTGGTGATAACCAACAGATAAAGTCATTGCTCTCATGGAAATTATATTCCAGTGGAAACATGTAGATAATAATAAGTGAATAAATAAGTGAATCCATAATTATGGCAGGTTGAGATAAGAGAAATGAAGAAAAATAAAGTAAGGTAGGATCAATCAGGAGTGATGTCATATCAGATACTTGGATTAGACGATGAAAGCAAACATTCAGAGTTTTGGTTAAAGCTAATCCCTAGAAGAGGTATAATTAAGAGCAAGAACCTAGAGACATGAGCTTAATTGGTGTGTCTGAAGAATAGGTAGTGGTATATTATAACTGGAGGATTGGTGGGGATAAGTGATTGGTTGGGGAAGAGGCCGCATCATTCAGGGGCTTCAGTAAGTCATGCAATACAGATTTTATATTTTATTCTTAGTGAGCTAGAAAAACACAGCAAGGGTCTTTAAAAACTATTTAAATTTTGACATAATTATAAATTCATAGACGTTCACAAAGAAGCATACTAGGAAATCTCATGCAACTTTATTCCAGCCTCTCAATGTTGATGTCTTAAGTATCTATCACAAAATATCAAACCCAAGAAATTGACAAGGACCCATAGAGCTCATTCCAATTCCACCATTTATACATGCACTCATTTGTGTCTGTATGTATATTTCTATGCAATTTTATTACATGTATTGCCTTGCTAAACTACCAACAAAATCATGATATTCAAATGGAACATTGCCACAGGATTCCCACATTTTACTTCTGTATAGCCATGACTATCCCTTCCCTCTTTCTAACCCTTGACAGCCACTATTCTAGTCTCTATATCTATCATTATATTTTACCAATGCTTCATGAATGGAATTATGCAGTATGCACTCTTTTGAGAATGGCTTTTCACTCTGCACGGTTTCTTTGCGGTTCATGCAAGTTGTTGAGTGTGCCAACAGTTCGTTACTGTTTATTGCTAGGTAGTATTTCATGATACTACAGTTTGTATAACCATTCATTTTTGAAGGATATTTGTGTAGTTTTCAGTTTGAGACTACTATGAATAAAGCTTTATGAACATCCAACTATAAGTTCATGCACGAAAACAAAATCTCTGTTTCTCTGAGATAAATGCCCAAAATCTACTGCAAAATGTGCAATAGCTGGGTTTTATGGAAAGTCTATTTTTAGTTTTGAAAAGAACTGTTAAATGATTTTCCATAGTGGTTGTCAAAAAGATTTTGAAGTGAGAAACTACATGTTATGGCTTACATGTTTAGAAATATTATTGGCTTTTCTATGGTAAGTAAACTGAAGATAGACCATGTAAGAAGCTATTTTGATTTTCCAGATGAGAAATTATAGCCACATAGACTAGGGATGGAGAATTAGAGGTTTTGAAAATAAATTTTGAATACACTTTGATAGTAGAGCTAATAGGATTTAATGATGATCACACAAGTGATATAAGAGAAAGAATCAAGAATGATTCAAAGGTTATTGGTCTCAGCAACTGGAATGATGGAGTTGCTATTTACAGTGATAAAGATGGCTTAAGGAGGAGGAAGAGTCTGATTTTGGACATGTTTTGCTTGAAATGCCTATACAGCATTAGGTAGATGTGCTGAGAAAGCAGTTGAATCTAGGAATCTGGAATATAAATTTAGGAGTCATGAGTGAATAAATGGTGCTTAAAATACACATACACACACACACACACACACACACACACTTTGTGGAGTAAAACTAGAGCAAGGAGAGCTGAAGAAGGAGCACTGGAGTAATAAAAGATTCAGAAAAAGGAAAGACAGAGGACATAGGGAGAAAAAAAGAATCAGCTAATGAGGTAGAAGAAGGGACAGGAGAAAATATAAAAATCAAGATATGAAAGAAAAAATTGGAGTATGTGGAAGTGTTCATAGTTTTCAAATGCTGCTTATGTGTTGAGTAGATAGACAGCTGAGAATTACTCATAAAACTGGACGTTATAGAGGTCCCTGGGTACCAGAGAGAGGGCAGTTTTAGTGGGTGGTAGAGACTGGAGAGTGTTCATGAAGGAGTGGGAGGAAAGAAATGGAAACTATAACGAGGGGAGCATTTTTTCTGTCTTAGGACTATGTAAGAGAAGAGAAATGCTTGTGATTCTTTAAAAAAACATTATCTTGTATCCCTTTACTGTAATAAGCTCCTATATTAGCAGTTTCTGGTACAGAAAACTTACAAAGACTGTACAGAGATTTCCTATAATTAATAATAAGATATCACTAATATCTTATCTAGAATGGTACATTTTATAACCAATATACCAATATTGACACATTATTATTAATGAAGGTAAAGTGATATCAACAAAGGTTCATTTCAGATATAATTTATATCAGAAAGACTTACTTCTGTTTACAGTATATTTGCAGTAGAAATACCAGTATATAACTAAGATTATTTGTACAGAAAAAATGATGATATAATTATAGGTCATACATACATAAATGTATATTCTTTTTTTAAATTTTATTTTATGTCTCTTCAGTGTTCCAAAACTCATTGTTTATACACCACACTCAGTGCTCCATGCAATATGTGCCCTCCCTAATACCACTACCAGGTTCACCCAATATATTCTCTCTTATATACAAGAATCAATTATAATAGTTAAACATCTTTTGAACATTTACTGTATGTTTTGTAGGTTCAGGAAACAACCTTGTTAGAAAGAGCTATAACTCAACACTACTTCTTTTGATATAGCATCCTAGAATGGTATATATCTGTTTCATTTTCAACAAATCATTTTATAATTACATTTATTTGTTCTAAAGAATCTATCTTGATGTCTTTATAAAGAGGACAGCTGATAGTAAAGATAGTTTCATTTCTGTGAGTCATTGTTCCTTAGGGTTTTGTTTACTTGGTTTTATGATGTATTTATTCTATATTCTCAAATTGTCTATGTTAAGAACTGTGAGGAGTCTGAAATTTTCCTCTCCTTGCAACCTAATCAAGTTATCTTGCCACAGTTTCATGGTGGCTGGTAGAAGACACAAATTCTTCTGTCAGAGACAAAGGACAATCTAGTACAAGCAGCCATAACAGTTTTCTCTAGTTTTAACTGATGTACTTTTTCTGTCCCAGAGTCCTATCCTGGAAATTTCATTATATTTAGTTTCATATCTCCTTAGGCTCTTCTTAGATGGAACAGTTTAATTTTAGAATATTTCAGTGTGTTACTATTTTACTTTGATTTTTTTTGAAATGGAGTTTTTGTGTATACTATGTGTTTTTATTTTGGAATGTTTGACTTACTTTTTTATATTGTTGAAATGGATGGTGTTAGTGTTACCCTGTGCTCAGTTTGATTTTTTCCTCTGGAATTTTCACTTTCACCTGCTGAGATGAAGGAAAGTCAATTTCATGTAAGTTGCTCAAAGATAAGCAAGAACTCAGGGGCACAGCAGAGTCAAAATACGTTTTTAGGGGTTATTTTACCCATTTAAAACAATTTTTAAAAAGATTTTATTTATTTTATTTGACAGATAGTACAAGTAGGCAGAGCAGCAGGCAGAGTTGGAAGGAGAAGCAGACTCCCCTGCTGAGCAGGAAGACCAATGCAGGGCTCCATCCCAGGACACTGGGACCATGACCAGAGCCAAAGGCAGCCGCTTAACCGACTGAGTCACCCAGGCGCCCCTATTTTACCCATTTTTATGCACCACAGTTGATATACCAAGCTGGCCAGCATACAACTTTTAATACTCTGGCCTGTTTTCCCTTGAGATATTCAAAAATAATTTTAAAACTTGATACTTTTATCTGATTTGTAAAATGGAAACCTTAGTACCACAAAATTATGATGTATCTTCAGCTCCTTCCTTAGTAAGCAGATCTGTTACACTGCCAAGACAATTCAAGTGTGAAATGTCCCTGTAAGACACTAAGACCTGTGGTAGGTTGTTGTTTTTTGTTTTGTTTTGTTTTGTTTTTGGCAATACATTAACAGAATCAATAAAATGAAAATAAGAGAAGTGAGAGAATAAGTGGTTTCAAGAATAGCTTCAAAGTTTCTGCCATAAGCATCTGGTTGTTAATGATAATCACGAGCAGTAGGTTAAACATTCGATAATATGCAAAGACCTAAAGGAATTTTTAGGTGAAAGATTAACTCATCTTGCTCAGGAGTCTAGAGTTTCTTCAAAGTACCTCAAAGCAGTTACAAGGAGAGACCTGAAAGCCCCATTTGGTGAAACCAGTGATACTCGTATCTGTCCTACAACCATATCTGGAACTCGCCCACATCCCTAATCAATTGATTGTTTTTCTCCAAACACAAAAACATCTGGGATCTGAGTTTAAAGGGTTATTATCACACCATTCTTCAGAGTCAGAACCTGGAGCCTAGCTAATTCAAATTGGTTTTTTCTTTCAAAAAAATTATTTCTTGAATTTTCTGTAAATGACTACTTTGTGCAGGCTGAAGTATTCCAGCACTTCCTGGTTCCTCCTCTCTGTCCCAAATGCTGAATCATACTATGTTTCTAGACCAGGAAAACATTAATGCAAACATTTATATACTAATATTAATAGTATTGACTGGTGACTAGACTCCCTGGAGTCCCTCTAGAATTTAGACACCTCACTTCTCAGTCTTCCCATCCCCTGAGAAAAGCAGTGAGAAATAAAAGGTTATGCTGTCCAGGTGTGTCTGTCTTTCTTGGCTGGAATTAAATTTCTTTGTTCCTATGCTTCACTTCTTGTCTGGGTACCTTTCTCTTTATATGTTCTCCCCACCTGTGTTGTGTTACCTCCTGTATCTCTCTGTTCTTATCTTGGAATTATCCTCTTCGAGTCCTTTATTGGTTTCCTAACATCAGAATAAGGTGCCTGTGAGTATAATCTGAGCATGGTAATGTTGGTAGTTGTTTTGGGGAGGCAGACTGGAGAAGATCCTGGGAAAAATCCAGGGAAAGATTATAATAGCTAAAATAATGAATGACCCCTCAAAGATATGCATATCCTAACTCCTGGAACCTGCACATAAGTTATTTATATGTCAAAATATATTTATGACTGCTAATCACTTGACTATAAAATACTACATTGGGTTATCTGGGTGAGTCTGATATAATTGCAGTAGTCTTTAAAAGCAGAAGAGGCAGATAGAAAAGTTCAGAGTCAGAGAGAGATATGTGATTGTAGAGGTTAGAATAAGGAGACTTAAGAAAGACTCAACCCCCTTTTATTGTCTTTGAGGATGGAGGATGAGACAATAAGCCAAGAAAATGTGTGTGTGGTGTATGTGTTTATGTGTATTCAAGCTATATATTCAATATTTTCTGGCCCAAACAGGACACAATGAAAAAATAAGTAAAGAATGACAAGCTTGAAATATCAGTCTTACTCCTGAGATTGAACAGTTATTCTATGTGAAATCGTGCCTTCTTTTATTCTAGAAGAGATCCATGAGGACAGAAAATTTGTCCTCAAGAGGAGTTCCCAATCATTAACAGAGGATGCTCATATATCTATAAAAGAGAATCCAAGAGAACAGGCATGAAAATAATGTAAAAATGCAGTCACCTGGTAGTTTGGTAAAATTATTAAAGTGGTTTTACAAGCAAGGGAATGGACTGCTTGGTTCAGAAGGTGTGCTGGAGACATCAGTGTTGGTAAGGATCAAGAGCAATGAATAGAATTTACACATGTTGAAAGAAAACAAGATTACACTGATGGAAAAGGCATCAATCTAAGCAATGAGTTGTAGGAATGAGGAGAAATCTATGGAGGTCTACATAGACATCCATTATGGGGGAAATGTGAGACACATTCACATAGGTAGAACTAAAATATATAAGAAAACTACTGACTTGCCAAGCAGAAGATAAAATATATTCTGTAGGCATAATGGGGGCAATGACAAGCTTTTATTTTTTAAAAAAAATATTTTAAAGATTTTATTTATTTATTTGTCAGAGAGAGAGAGAGAGAGAGAGAGAGAGAGAGAGAGAGGAGTGCACACGCGTGTGTGAGCAAGTGAGCACCAGCAGGGGGGGCTGCAGGCATAGGGAGAAGCAGGGTCCTTGCCCAGCAAGGAGGCCCAGGTGCGACTCAATCCCAGACCTGGGACCATGACCCGAGCAAAAGGCAGATGCTTAACTGACTAAACCATCCAGGCATCCCAATGATAAGCTTATTTTTTTTTTTTAAGATTTTATTTATTTATTTGAAACAGAGAGAGAGAGATCACAAGTAGGCAGAGAGGCAGGCAGAGAGAGGGAGAAGCAGACTTTCCAATGAACAGAGAGCCCGATGTGGGCCTTGATCCCAGGACCCTGAGATCATGACCTGAGCCAAAGGCAGAGGCTTAACCCACTGAGCCACCCAGGCACCCCCAATGACAAGCTTTTAAGCAAGTTTGTGAATGTTCTAATAATTTCATATTTTTAAGAGAGCAATCTGGCAGCATGAAATAAAGAAAAAAACTCCCAAGATATTGGAAGAACTGGGATTCTTATTGTATGGCTCCAGTTAATGACTAATGACTTGAAAAGGTAAGGAAATAGAAAAACACAGTAGGCAGATCAGACAGGCTTTCAAAGAGGATCAGAAGAGCTGGCAGATGAGATATAGGGACTAAAGGAGGAGGAGCCTCTGTCAACGCTCTGAACACCATGCTCCAGTGGTGGGAGAAAGATGTGATGACAAAGTGAGGGTAGCTCGTCAGGAAACTGGCCGGTGGAAGAAATAATAGGTTTTGGAGAATTGTCGATGAGTTGACAGAAGAAGAATATTTAGAAGGAGATTTTCTTCCAGATATTAAAGAAGTGGAACAAATAGGCAATAGTAGATTGGCTTGCCAGAGTTCTAATGATTTATTGGCAATGAAGAATGCAGATTTACTAATTCGCATCTGGTCCCTTTTATTTCTTCGAATGGATACCTCAGTGAAGATATTATTGAGACTCGTGCCTGGTAGGATATTCGGTACTTCCATCTTTGGGAAATTCAGACTGAATTACTTGGTGAGGACAAGATAATCTTGGAACTTCAGCTGACAACACTGGCCCATTAATAATCCCAGGTCATAGATCTGGTGGGACATGGTCCCAGTATAGTAACAATACTGTGTTATTGTAATGTCTATAGACAGGGAATTATTGGTTTAAATAATGTCTCTTGGCAGCCTGTGGTAAGTGCTATAAAAATTGTGACAAAAGGTAGGTTGTGTTTGCCACAGTGTTTGTCATGCAAAGAGAATGAAGGGATCTTAGCTCTGGAAAAGTCTTACAGGGAATTCATGGCCAATCAGTTCCAGAAATAAAATACAATATATTTTTTTTAAAGATTTTATTTATTAATTTGACAGAGAGAAATTACAAGTAGATGGAGAGGCAGACAGAGAGAGAGAGATAGGGAAGCAGGCTCCCCACTGAGCAGAGAGCCCAACGCAGGACTCGATCCCAGGACCCTGAGATCATGACCTGAGCTGAAGGCAGCAGCTTAACCCACTGAGCCACCCAGGCGCCCCTAAAATACAATATTTTTGTCCTCAAGGAATTACAATTACCATGATGGCTACACTGAATTTAACAAGTTTCAGTCCAGGCTCCTTCGTGCTCATGGGGATCCCAGGGCTGGAGCCATTCCACATCTGGATTGGGATTCCTTTCTTCGTTATCTATCTGGTGGCCCTTGCAGGCAACGGTATCCTTCTTTACCTCATCACGATGGACCACAGCCTCCATGAGCCCATGTTCTTCTTTCTCTCCATGTTGGCTTCTGCAGACCTCATATTATGTACCACTTCTGTGCCCAAAACCCTCGGCATATTCTGGTTGAAAGCTCAGAAAATTACTTTTCCTGGCTGCCTTACCCAAATGTTCTTTCTTCACTTCAGTTTTTTTCTGGACTCAGCCATTTTGTTGGGTATGGCATTTGATCGTTACATGGCCATTTGTTCTCCTTTGAGATACACAAGTGTTTTGACACCTAGGACAATTGTCAAAATCATGGTGGGCATTGTTGTTCGGAGCTTCAGTGTCGTTCTGCCTGTTGTTTTCCTGGTGAAGCGTTTGCCCTTCTGCAAGTCATGTATCATCCCTCACACATACTGTGAACATATAGGGGTGGCCCGGCTGGCCTGTGCTGACATCTCCATCAACATTTGGTATGGTTTTGCTGTGCCTGTAATGACTGTTATCTCAGACCTGATCCTCATTGTTATTTCCTACTCTCTCATCCTTCATGCTGTTTTCCACCTTCCATCCAGAGATGCCCGAGAGAAAGCCCTCAGCACCTGTGGTTCCCATGTCAGTGTCATTCTCATATTCTACACACCAGCCATATTCTCTGCCCTCACTCATCGCTTCGGTCACAATATCTCTCTCACCTTTCATATCATGTTTGCCAACCTCTATGTGGCCATCCCTCCTGCACTCAATCCCATCATTTATGGTGTAAAAACCAAGCAGATCAGGGACAAGGTCACTTTTCTTTTCTTTTCTAAAGGGATGCAGTGACCCTTGGCTGAGAATATGGAAAGAAAAATTGTGGGAAATTAAGTAATCATATTGTTTAATAGCATTTGTTATGTAAATCAGTGGCAGGAAGTCCTCCAATAATGGACTCAATTCCTATGAACCTCAAGACTATAATTCTGTTGGAGAAAATCAATGGTAGGATTACAGGAAGAGAGGTAAGAATTTTTCCAATCCCTAAAAAATGACAGACATCAGAGGGAAGAATCTTAATTTTCTACAATCAAAAACTTAAATGCAAAAATATTTACTCTTCCTTTGGTCTTTTTATCCTGTTTCAATGTCCTCCTTAAATAAATTTTAAAAAGAAAGAAAAGAAAAAATAGTACTTTATTCATAGGCTTGTTTAGCACCCATTAAACTCACAAAATGAATAACCATCTTCATGCTGAAAATTTCACATCTAAAGCTCTACTCCCAATTCTTTCTCTGTCCCACATAGCCAGCTCTGTATTTGGCAATGCCTCCTGGTTATCCCACTGAAACTCCACAATTGACATAAACTAAAATTCATTTATTCAATTACGTCCTCTGAATGTCCTTTAAACTCATCCATGTGCCATATTAAAATATGATCACCTCTCTCTGTCTCTTTCTGTGTCCTTGGTCTGTTCAGCAGCCTCATTTGGAATTTTCTCACTCCAAGTTTTTCTCTCTTGCATCATTTTTTTTTTTCTTACTCAGAAACCAGGGTGGTCTTACTACATCCCAATTAATGAGGTCAATCCTTTACTTAAAAATCCTTCAAGTTACCCATTTTGCTTGGAAGAAAACTCAAGTGCCCCAACATATCTTCAATGCCTTTTACAGCGTGGTTGGTGCTAACCAGTTGTTGCTTGGTGTCCACTGACCCACCTCTCACCCTTGCTCTCACTTTGGCTCACATGCCCTTTATGCTACAATCACCTTGTATGTCTTATGCTTTTTCAAACTACATTCCCTTTCCTTCTGGACTTTCACACATGCCATTTCCTCTGGAATTTGAAGCTTAGCTTGCACTTGGGTAGGAAAAGGAGTGAAAGGAAATATTTTTTCAATCCCCTTTTATTGTTCTAGTTCACACCCACCAGGATTAATGTAATTAAAAAAAAAAAAAAACAAGGGGGAAATAATAAGTGTTGGTGGAGATATAAAGATATTGAACCCTGATGCTTTGCTGATAGGACTGTAAAATGTTGCAGCCTCTGTAGAATACAGATTGGCAGTTCCTCAAAAGGTTAACTATAGCAGCATTGTCAAATGACCCAGTCCTCCTCCTAGGTATATACCAAAAAGAACTGAAAACATGTTTGCACCGAAACTTGTAAATAAATGTTATAATGGCATTATTTATAATAAACCTCAATTAGAAACCACTCATATCAAATGCATATCAACTGATAAATGGATAAAACAAACATGTTCAATCTAAACAATGGAATCTTTTTCAGCAAGAAGGTATGAAGTTCTCATACATAATATCACATGGATGAAGCTTGAAAACACTATGCTAAGTCAAAGAAGCCAAACACAGAAGGCTGATATATCATAGGATTCCATTTATGTCAAAAGTCCAGAATAGTCAAATCCATAGACAGAAAGTCAATTAGTAGTGGCTAGACAACTGGGGAAAGGGAAGTTACAAGTGACTGCTTGGGGAGGATGTGGTTTCCATGTGGGATAATGAAAATGTTCTGGAATTAGATAATGGGGGTG